>NC_086100.1:85204833-85833226 GCF_963921235.1 Mobula hypostoma | reverse complement strand
GCAGAAAATTGTGATGCAAGACCGGTTACTCCTCTCCATAGATGCTACCTGACACACTGGTTCCTGCAGTATTTTGTGTGTGTTGTCATAGTGATGAAAGGTCATTGATCAGAAACACTAACTCTGTTCCACTCTCCACAAAAGCTGCCAAACCTGCTGAAGATTTCCAGCATTATCTCTTTTATTTCAGATTTATTGCATTTCAAGTTTTTCACTTTGATAATCACATATGGACTGCTTTTGAAAAATGCCAATCATTTGGGTAGATTGGAGCCGAGTGCTCGACATGTTCATACCCCATCCCTTGAGTTTATTTATCTAGTCTTGTCTGGAACACGCAATCCAGGATTTGATCCAAGCACCAAGATACTTTTCTATGTGACCTGGACTACGATATCTCATCTCCATTAGAAATGATTATTGACAGTATTAAATAAGGATGTTTTTACTTTGAATTCCATATAAAATCCATCAGTCTTGTTGAGATTAACCTCATGGCCAGTCTTCATACAGTTTTCCAAGACTTTGAGGATCTTGACCAAGCCCTTGTGAGAATCTCTTGGAGGTGCAACATCATCAAAGGCTAGAGCTGTACATGACATATTGACAGCTAGATGGAACCAGACCCATCCCTATCTGATGAACATAAAAGAATGTCCAAAACTATGTTCAATATTATTGGGGAAAGTGGGTCTCCTTGATCTACTCACCTTAGAATAAGGATGGGTCAGTCCCAGCTTTGCCAATCTCAACAAGAAAACTGGAACCTGTACGTAGGCCATGCAGCATCTCTAGGAAGAGGTACAGTCGACGTTTCGGGCCGAGACCCTTCGTCAGGACTAACTGAAAGAAGAGCTAGTAAGAGATTTGAAAGTGGGAGGGGGAGGGGGAGATCCAAAATGATAGGAGAAGACAGAAGGGGGAGGGATGGAGCCAAGAGCTGGACAGGTGATAGGCAAAAGGGATATCAGAGTATCATGGGACAGGAGGCCTAGGCAGAAAGAAAAGGGGGCGGGGGGGAGCCCAGAGGATGGGCAAGGGGTATAGTGAGAGGGACAGAGGGAGAAAAAGGAGAGAGAGAAAAAGAATATGTGTATATAAATAAATAACGGATGGGGTACGAGGGGGAGGTGGGGCATTAACAGAAGTTAGAGAAGTCAATGTTCATGTCATCAGGTTGGAGGCTACCCAGACGGAATATAAGGTGTTGTTCCTCCAACCTGTGTGTGGCTTCATCTTTACAGTAGAGGAGGCCGTGGATAGACATATCAGAATGGGAATGGGACGTGGAATTAAAATGTGTGGCTACTGGGAGATCCTGCTTTCTCTGGCAGACAGAGCGTAGGTGTTCAGCAAAACGATCTCTGGTGAACAGAGCGTAACTCTTCCTAGAGATGCTGCCTGGCCTGCTGCGTTCACCAGCGACTTTGATGTGTGTTGCTTGAATTTCCTGCATCTGCAGAATTCCTCGTGCGCACCTGTATTTAGGTCTGTGATGAGGCCCACAAAGTGGCACCAACCCCCATCCGGCCCGAAGCATTAATGATAAAGTTATGGCTGATGGAATCAAAAGCCTTCAAAAGGTCAATAAAAACTGCAGCTGGACTCTAATTGTTCCTCTTGGTCCGCTTCATTAAATTGCTTAAAGTAACAATATTTTCATTAAAGCTGGGTGTTGCTGGAATGAATCCCTTCCGATGACAGTGAAGGACAACTGTGTCCGTCAAACACTACATAGGTCAAAGGTACATTTAATGTCAGAGAAATGTATAGAATATGCATCCTAAAATGCTTTTTCTTTACAACCATCCACGAAAAACAGAGGAGTGCCCCAAAGAATGTATGACAGTTAAATGTTAGAACCCCAAAGTAGCCCCAGCTCCCCTCCCTCCACTGAAAAAAAATCATCGGCACCCGTCACCGAACCCTCAAGCGTGAGCAAAGCAACAGCAAAGATGTCGACTTGCGGTCCTCCAAAGACTGTTCATTCACCCGGTATTCGATGTACCACAGACTCTCTCTCTCCCTAATAAGGGAGAAAGAGATGTCTCCATTTCACAGCGAGAGGGGAGACATAATAAACAACTCACTGCTTTCCAACATTAAAAGTCCGTTGCGTTGCTTTTTCCGAGCTCTGTGCCCAAAGGTCTCGGGTCTCTGGGCACACAGCCTTAGATCTTCTATCTTCCATGACACACCGATCTCCTGCCCAGACGCTGACCTCTGATCCCCCCATCTCCAGAGCCACGAAATCTCGGAGGGCGAACGAAGCTCTTAGGCCGTACCCTTGGCTTGCTGAATAATGGCCAGTCGTGGAACCCTGAGAGCGGATCCCATTCCCGCAAAGAACAGTATTCAGCATGTAACTCTAGGTCAGGGTCTTCAAAGGAACCCTGAAAGGGAAAAACAGAGATATTAAAGATGGACATAGAGCTGTTTCCGAAGATGCAAGCAAAGGAGTTGCCATTAGGCCCCATTGTCTCCTTCTAAGCTTGGCCAGAATCTTCAAGGATAATCTCAAAAGAATGGGACCACTTATTACAGGATGCTAGTTTTCGACAGATTTTAATTTTTCACTGAGTCGGACTTTGGAAGACAATCTTGCTCTATTTTATTCGGGTGGGTACACTATCCATTTAAGTCCAAGAGGAAAATATCATAGATCATTGGTGCCCCCCTCCTGAACAAACCCAACAACCTGTATGGAAGTAATGGCATCTAACAGGTTAAAATCCGAAGCCTGATCAACACAAGGCCTGAAGCCCCTCAAGTCCAATAAGTCTGCCTTATTGTTTGGTTTTGTAAAAATAGACATAACATAATTTTCTAAACCTTTAGTCCCAATGGGACAGTCAATCTCTGTCAGAACTCTGTTAAGTTCTCTCATCTTTCATTTACATTTCTCTGGCACAATATCAAAAATAACCTTTCCCCTCAGCTTATCATCTCTTAGTGTTTGAGTTCAGATTATTCTTCTTCATTATTTCTGTTTGTTCAGAACATTTGGGGCTTTTCCTCTGTCTTTAATTAAAATACCAGCAACAAATTCTAAAATCTTAAAACTTCTGATCTTGGCGGCCACAACACCCGGGGATAGAAGGATTTGAACTTCACCTAAAAGTTACAAGTTTGAGATCCTTTTCCTAATAAAACTATTAAAATAATCATTATTATTACCACTGTCCATTGGCAGATTATCCAAAACACTAAAATCTACTGAAATATTTGTTGCCCCCTGTAAATGTGGTTCTGCCTCACTGACAGGTGATTTCTCACCTACATCTCACTGGCCTTCTGCTCACTGCGAAACTTTTCACTTAATTGGATGTATTCCACACGTGAGAGGTTGAGAATGAGCACAATAACTAACCAGATTATGTTCTCAAGAAGTTAGAAGAATTGAAGATGACGTCTTTGTTGCAGATCTTGTTCTCAAGTTGCTTAACAAGTCTGCTACATTATCGATGATTCCTCTGCGGGTCAAATTGAACCAAGGGTCAAAGTCAACAAATAATGATTTGGTCATCAGGAGGGCAGGAAATTTTAATGGTTCAGTGGTTCCATTTCATATCAGAGGATGTATACACTGTACAACCTGGAATTCTTACACTTCACAGACATCCATGAAATAGAAGGAAACCCCAAACAATGAATGAGGGAAGAATATAAGAACCCCAAAGTCTACCTCTCCCCATGCGCAAGCAGAAGCAAAGCATAAACTCTCCTCACTACCCACCCCCCCACTTGTTCCAGCAGGCAGTCTCAGCCCCACCACCCACCATGCAGCCAATAACAAGGTCCCCAGAAAGACCATGATCGAGAGTCAATCAAAAACCACAGTTCAGAACTCAGCACTTCGACATGCCACTGGCTCTCTCTCTCTTCCTAACAAGGGAGAGAAGGCTATCACCCCTTCCACAGTGAGAGGGGAGACCAGCAGCTCACTGTTTCAATGTTACTGTCCGCAGCATCATTTATTTGAGCTCACCAACTCAAGTGCCAGCAGAACTCCACCCCCCATCGCAAGAGAGACACAGAGAGCGTTCACTCAAGTGCAGAGGCCTCCGACAGCCACATCTGCTGTCTCAATGTTCTGATCTCCCATGACACTTCATTCAGCGTCTCTGGCATTGGATTGATTCATCCACAGGGCCGTAGAACCACACTCCACAGGTAAACATCTTCCAGGCAGCTCCTGGAGATATCAAAAATTCAGCCACATGGTGAACTCCAAGACCAGGAACATACTGTCATGAAGAACCACAGTTTGAACGCATCAGTAGATTACAGACTCCAATAGAATCTCAGCCACCTTGAAAAGGAAAGAAATGAAAATTGTTTAGCCAGATAATGGTAGATCTTTGGAATTACCTAACTTCTTAACTTCTACAGAAGCACAATTGAACCCACCCTGACCAATAGTGCCACAGGGTGGTATGCCAGCTGCACAGCCACTGATGGTAACAATGAGAAGAGGGCATGCCCTGGGTGATGATGGCCCTTAATAATGGACACTGCCTTTCTGAGGTACCGCTCCTTGAAGATGTCCTGGATAATACGGAGGCTGGTACTCGTGGTGGAGCTGACTAATTTTACAACTTTCTGTAGCTTCTTTCAATCTTGTGCACTGGCCACCCCCATCCCCCCCCCACCCCCCGTACTAGACAGTGATACAGCCTGTCAGCAAGCTCTCCACGTAGAAGTTTTTGAGTGTTTTAGGGGACAAACCAAATCTCCTCAAACTCCTAATGAAATACAGCCGCTGTCTTGCTTTCTTTATAGCTGCATCAGTACTTTGGAACCAGGTTAGATGCTCAGAGATAATGACACCAGGAACTTGAAATTGTTCACCCTCTCCACTTCTGATCTTTCTACGAGAATTGGTTTATGTTCCCTTATCTTACCCACCTACTCAGGAAGAGAGCCGAATGAGTCATAAATGTAAAATCTTTCTTCTTGCACCTTTACGACATATTTAATAGCTCTATGTATCTATTTATCACTTCACTAGCACATTGCAATGTAGTAACCCTGAGATTACAACCCTGCTATTTATCTTTTTACCTAGCTCCCAAAGATCATTTTGCAGAACCCCATCCATACTCCTGTCTATGTCATTAGCACTTAAAGGGACCACAGCTCCCAGGTGCTCTCCCTCTTTTCTCAGAATGTTCTCTAGCCGCTGTGTGACCTGACACCAGGGAGGCAACACACCATTCTGGCATCTCGACTGAAATCCCCTGATTGGCAATTATGCACAGGCTTCCAAGTTGTATATTGGATGTAGCGGACGTTATACCCCAGGAGACAGAAAAGGCATATAGGAAAGCAATGTCACAGTGATCTTGGGGAACTTCAATACACAAGCAGATTAGTAACAGAAATCCTGCAGCACAATACTGGCCCTTCGGCTCACAAAGCTGTGCTATCAGGTCTGGAGCAGAACACAGGAAAACAAACTTGTGGGATGGAATGGCTTTTCAGAGCAGCTTGTGGTAGAGCCCAGTAGGGAACAAACATTTCTGGATTTGGTGTAAAATAAGACAGACACGAATAAGAAGATTCAGGTCAAGGAAATGTCTCATCCTGTTTATCATCCATATCCTTCCATTCCTTTCATGTTCTCTACTTATCCAAAATCCTCTTCAACTCTATTGAATTGCTGGTTTCATTACTAACCCTGGCAACCCCTTCCAGACACCTCCCACTCTCTATGTAAACAACTTGACCCCACATCCCCTTAAATTTCTCCCATTTGACCTCAAAAGTACGTCTTCTGGTGTTTGAAATTTCTACCACTCGGGAAGAGTTTCGGACTTCTACCCTAGCTCTATCTCTCATAAGTTTAAAAACCTCATTCAGATTTCCACTTAGCCTTAACGTTTCCAGGAAAACAACGCAAATTGTCCAATTTCTTCATATACAGTATAATGCCATCTAATTCCCTCTCAATCAGACAGCATCCTGTCAACCTCTTCAGAGCCTTTTCCACAATCTCCACATCCTTCCTATAATGGAGTAACCAGATCTGTACACAATACTCCAAGTGGGGTATGACTACAATTTATAAAGCTGCAGCATGACTTCTTTACTTTTATACACAACACCCTGACAATGAAGATAAGCATGCCTTACTCTTCTTTACTGCTTTATCCACTTTTGTAGCCGCGTTCAATGAACTCCCAAGATCCTTCTGTGCTTCAGTGCTATTAAGGGGTCAACCAGTAAGTGTATGCTTTCTCCTTTCATTTGATCTTCCAAAGTAGAACACTTCATATTGATTGGGGTTAAACTCATCTACCACTTCTCTGCCCATAACTATAACTGATATATATCTTGTTATATTATCTGATAGTCCTTTACATGACCACAATGTCACCTTGATACAGTCCCAAATTTCCAAATGCATCCATTTACATTTTCATCCAAATCACTGATAATTATCATGAGAACAGAATCCTTGTAGAACACCACTGGTTGCTGACTTCCAGCCAGAAAAGCAAACTTCCACCCCTATGCACTGTCCACTGTGGCCAAACCAGCTCTGAACGCAAAGGTACAATTTACTCTGGATACCAGGTATCTTTATCTTCTGAATCAACCTACCATGAGGGACCTTGTCAAAAGCCGTACCAATGTTCATGAAGATAACATCCACTGCTTTAAACTCAGTGAGCACCTTTATCACGGATGCTGATGCTACGAGACTAATGCTATGTATAGACTACCAGCGGTAAATCAGCATCCAGGAACTTCATCATTTTGCCATATTCATGTCTTTTTTATCTGTCTCTTGTTTCTTTTGAGATTTTGCCTTCCGGACATGTTTTTTTTTTAAATGGTTTAAACCACCAGGCTAATTCTGTCCGTGAAATCGTTGTAAATTTTTTTCCCACACAATTCCACAATATGATCTGATTCCCTTCCCCCACCAACGGTACCCTCAACCGCATCTCTTCCATTTCACATAGTCTGATCTTACCCCATCCTCCTGCCACTCTGTGTTCCTCTTGTCATCACCTACCATTCCAACAGTCTCCACATCCAACACATAATTCTCCCAAACTTCCGCCACTTCCAATGGGATCCCACCACCAAGCACATCTTTACCTCCCCGCAACTTTCTGCTTTCCCTACGTGACTCCCACCTCACTGATCTCCCTCCTGGCACTCAGTTGCAAGCAGAAGAAGTGCTACACCTGCCCCTACACCTCCTCCCTCACTACCATTTAGGAACCTAAACAGTCTTTCTAGGTGAGGCGACACTGCACCTGAGAGTCTGTAGGGGTCATATACTGTGTCCAGTGCTCCCGATGTGGCCTCCTGTGTGTCAGCGAGACCCGACGTAGGTTGGGAGACTACTGTCCAAACCCCTACACTCTGTCCGCAAGAAAAAATAGGATCTCCCAGTGGCCACCCATTTTAATTCCACTTCCCATTCCTATTCCGATATGTCCATCAATGGCCTCCTCCACTGTTATGATGAGGCCAGACTTAGGTTGGAGGAACAACACCTTATATTCCGTTTGGGTAGCCTCCAACCTGATGGCATGCACATCGATTTCTCAAACTTCCAGTAATGCCCCAACCCCCCCTTCACCATTTTCCATCCCTTTTCCATTTCTCACCTTATCTCCTTACCACGTCCCCTCTATTCTTTCTTCCATGGACTTCTGTCTCTTTCACTAATCAACTTCCCAGCTCTTTACTTCATCACTGCCCCTCCTGGTTTCACCTATCACCATATGTTTCTGTCTCCCCTTCCCCACCTTTTAAATCTACTCCTCAGGTTTTTTCTCCAGTTCTGCCGAAAGATTTTGTCCCAAAACTTCGACAGTTTACTCTTTTCCATTGATGCTGCCTGGCCTGCTGTGTTTCTCCAGCATTTTGTGTGTGTTGCTCAGATTTTCCAGCATCTGCAGATTTTCTCTTGTTTCTGATTCCTTATGTCTCAGTTTTGTGATTGCAATTTCATTTCATTTGTTCTTACCCGCCTGTTTTTCTACAGGAGATATGAAGGTTAGTGGTGTTGTAGATACTGCAAAAGGTTGTGAGAGGTTACAATGGATATTCACAGGATGCAGAGCTCGGTTGAGAAGTGGCTGATAGAGTTCAATCCAGAAAAGTGTGATGTGATGCACCTTGGAGATTGAATCTGAAGACAGAATAGAGGGGTAATGGCAGGAATTTTAGCAGTATAGAGGAACAGAGGGGTTTTGGAGTCTCCAACCATAGATCACTCAAAGTTGACATGCAATTTAACAGGGTGGTTAGGAATACATACCGTGTGTTGGCCTTCATTAATTGGAGAATTGAATTCAAGAGCCATATTGTAATGCTGCAGCTCCATAAAGCTTTGGTCAGCCCACACTTGGAATATAGTGTTCAGTTCTGGTTGCCTCATTATAGAAAGGATTTAAGCACTTTATGTAGGCTTCAGAGGAATTTTACCAGGAAGTTGTCTGGATTGGAGAGTTATTTTAAAGAAGAGAGGTTGAACAAGTTAGGGCTTTTCTCTTTAGAGCAAAGGAGGATGAGATTTGACTTGATAGACATTGCAGAGGTGCTTTGTAAACTGATCCCTCAATCTTTGTCAGGTCTCCCTGAAGTGGAGGAGGAGGCACTGGGGACACCGGATGAAGTCGATGATCCCAATAAACTCATGAGTGAAGTATTACCACTTCTGTTAGGACTGTTTGGGGCCTAGAATGGTGGTGAGGAAGGAATGAACAGGCACTTGCTGAGATAAATGCCATTCTGGATGAATGGACAAGGGAATCACGGAGAGAGAAATCCCTTTGGAACATGGAGAGTAAGGTGTAGGGTATGATATATGGTAGTAGGATCCCATTGAAGATTGTGGAAGTTGTGGAGAATGATCTTCTGCAATCTTAAGGCTTCTGGGGTGGTAAGTAAGGAACTATAGCTCTTAGGGTAGGTTAAAAAGTCAGCACAATATTGTGGGTTGAATGACCTTTACTAAACTACACTGTTGTATGTTCTTTGCTCTCCAAGGCTACTTCGTGTCTATTCAAGTGCCGTCTATGCTTGTAATGTCACCTCGCTTCCCTCACCTGGTTACATATGTGTTTGTTCTCTTGTTTATTAACTCTTTGCCTTCCTCTACCAGCATTTAGCAGTCAGCATGGAGGGATGGAATGTGGAGTAACTGCATAAAACCATAAGACACAGGGGCATAGTTATGCCATTCAGCCCATCGAGTCTGCTCCGCCATTCCGTTGTGGCTGATCTAAAGTCCCCCTCAAACCCATACACCTGCCTTCTTGCCATATCCTTCGATGCTCTGACCAATCAGGAAACTATCAACTTCCGCTTTAAATATACACACGGGCTTGGCCTCCACTGCAATTTGTGGCAGAACATTCCACAGATTCACTACTCTCTGGCTAAAAAAATCCCTCCTTACCTCTGTTCTAAACGGTCACCCCTCAATTTTGAGGCTGTGCCCTCTGGTTCTGGGTATCCCCACCATAAGAAATTGCAAGTAAATGACATCCACTGCCTCTCTTTCGTCCACCCTGCTGGTTACTTCCGCGAAGATATCTAACACATTTGTCAGGCAAGATTTCCCTTTACAGAAACTGTGCTGACTTGGAATTATTTTACCATTAGTCTCCAAGTACTCCGAAACCTCAACCTTAATAATCGAATCCAATACTTTCCCAACCACTGAGGATAGGCTAACTGGTCTATAATTTCTTTTCTTTTGCCTTCCTCCCTTCTTAAAGAGTGGAGTGACATTTGCAATTTTCCAGTCCTCCAGGACCATGCCAGAATTAAGTGATTCTTGAAAGATCATGACCAATGCATCCATTATCTCTTCAGCAACTTCTCTCAGGACTCTAGGAGAAGTCCTGATCCACCTTAAGACCTTTGAGTTTGCCAAGCACATTTTCCTTTGTAATAGTAATGACACTCACTCCTGCTCCCTGACACTCATCGACCTCTTGCACACTGCCAGTGTCTTCCCAGTGAAGACTAATACAAAATATCCATTAAGTTTATCAGCTGTTTCTTTGTCCCCCATTACTCCCTCACCAGCATCATTTTCCAGTGATCCAATATCAACTCTCACCTCCCTTTTACTCGTTTTAGTATCCTGCTTTATACTATTGGCTAGTTTTCCCTCATATTTCATTCTTTTCCCTTCTTATTGCTTTTCAGTTGCCTTTTGTTGGATTTGAAAAGTTTCCCAATCATTCAATTTCCCACTCACTTTTTGTTAACTTATATGTCCTTTCCTTGGCTTTTATGCAGTCCTTAACTTCCCTTGTTGCCTACACCTGCCACTTGAGAACTTCTTCTGTGGGACGTATCTATCCTGCACATTGTGAATTATCCCAGAAACTGTAGCTGCTTCTGCTCTGTAGTCATCCCTCCCTCCACACAGTATCGTCCTCCAATCCACCTGAGCAAACTCTTCTCTCATGCCTCTGAAATTCCCTTTATTTTATTGTGATACTGATATGTGTGAGTTATTCTCCTCTCTCTCAAATTGCAGTACGGATTCAATAATATTATAGTCACTGCTTCCTAAGGGTTCCTTTATGTTAAGCTCCCTCATAAGATCTGGGTTATTACACAACACCCAATCTAAGATAGCCTTTCTCCTTGTAGATCATTCACAAGTTGCTATAAAAAGCCATCTCATAGGCATTCAATAAATTCCCCCTCTTGCTGTCCGACACCAACCTGATATTCCCAATTCCCCTTGTATATTGAAGTCCCTCTTTACAATTGCGTCATTACGCTTGTTACGTGCCTTTTTCCAGCTCGCTTTGCAATCTCAACCCCACATCTTGGCTACTATTTGGACGCCTATATACGATTCCCATAATGATTTTTTACACTTGCAGGTTCTTAACTCCACACACAAAGATTCAACATTCTCTGACCCTATGTGACCTCTTTCTGATGATGTGATTCCATGTCTTACCAACAGAGAGACACCTATGCCTTCCTACCTCTGCTTTTGTCACAAAGTATATCCTTTGATGTTGAGCTCCCAACTATGACCTTCTTTCAGATATCATACTGACTAATTACAAACTGCGCCACAAGTTCGTCCACCTTTTTCCAAATGCTACACACATTTAAATACAGCACCTTCAGTTCTGCGTTCTTCGCGCGTTTGAATTTTGACTCTGTGGGACAAGTCAACTCTTTGCTCTGTCTGCATTTGTACCCAGTCATTGACTTGTCCTTCCTTACATTCACGTTACACCCATCATCTACTTGCAAACCAGCCGGATCATCCTCAACTCAATCATACTGTTTCCAATCCCCCTCTCATATTAATTTAAACACTCTCAACAGCTCCAGGAAAACTGCCTGCAAGAATATTGGCCCCCCTTGGATTCAAATGCAACCTGTCCCTTTTGTACAGGTCCTATCTGCCCCAGAAGAGGTCCCAATTATCCAGAAATCTGAATCCCTGCCCCCAGATCTAATTCTTCAGCCACACATTTATCTGCCACCTCATTGTATTCCTATCCTCACTGTTGCATGGCACAAGCAGCAATCCTGAGATGACGACACTTGAGGTCCTTCTTCTCAGCCTCCTTCCTAACTCCCTGTATTTGTTTTCAGGATCTCCTCCACTTTTCTGCACATGTCATTGGTACCAATATGTACAATGACTTCTGGTTGCTCACTCTCCCTTTTCAGGAGATGGTGGGTACATTCAGAAAGATACTGGAACTTACACCTGGGAGGGAAACTACTATCTGTGTTTCTCTTTTGTGGCCACAGACTTGTCTGTCTATGGAGTCCTCTATTATTGCTGCTATCCTCTTCAGTTCCCCACCCTTCTGAGCCACAAGGCCAGACTTATTGCCAGAGGCACAGCCACGGTTGCTTCCATCGCCCCCCCCCCCAGCAGAACTCAAAAAGGAATGTTTTCTATTGAGGGGATGGCCACAGGCTGTAGCCACAAACTGTCTCTGAATCTCATCGTTGTCACATCTTACATTGAGGAAGTTGTTCATCGTAGATGTTTCTGACCTCGGAAGTGTCGATGTTCTCACATTGATTGATATTGGATGTGTCAGTGTTTGGATAATTATGTTACGCCCTGTTCGGGTTAAATTTGTGAGCTTGGTATGGAACAGAGCTGTGGGGCATTTGCTAAGTACTGATGATGTATTTACCTTGGGAATCCTAACAAACCTGATGTAACTGGCTTGCTTTGCTTAAGGCTCTAAGGAGGCAGTCAGGTACTGTGACATTACTCCATTGTCTAAGCTGTTGGGTCAATGACCAGTTAGGGGCTTAATGTCCAGGTCAATGCAGCAGACCACATTTCACTTGGGAAAGTAGCCATAGGAGCTGATACTTTCCTCGTGTTCTTCTTTGGTGTGTTCCCATCCTCTCTATAACAATATTTATCATCTCCTCATAAGGTTCCAGGATCCTTACTTCCCTCAGGAACACACATCTGTGGCCTTTTCTCCTGTTCTGCTCACAACAAGCAGGATAGACAAAGGAGAGTTGGCTGAAGTTGTATACTTGGGTTTTCAGAAGGGTTTGACAAGATGCCACACATGAGGCTGATTAGCAAGCTATGAGCTCATGGTATTCCAGGAAGGATTCTAGCATGGACAAAGCAGTGGATGACTGGCAGTAGGCAAAGGGCGAGAATAAAGGGAGCCTTTTCTGATTGGCTGCAGGTGACCAGTAGAGTTCCACTAGGGTCTGTGTTGGGCCAATTCTTTTTACGTTATATGTTAATAATTTGGATGATGGAACTGATGGCATTGTTGCAAAGCTTGCAGACAATATGAAGGTAGTTAGATGGGCAGGTAGTTTTGAGGAAGTAGAGAGGCTCTAGAAGGACAGATTAGGAAAATGGGCAAAGAAATGGCACATAGAATACAGTTTTAAAAAGTGTATGTCCATGCACATTGGTAGAAGAAATTAAAGGATTGACTAATTTCTAAATGGAGAGAAATGCAATAAACGGAGGTGCAAAGGGACTTGGGAGTCCTTGTGCAGGATTCCCTAAAGCTTCAGGTCGCGTCTGTGGTAAGGAAGGCAAGTGCGATGCTAGCATTCATTTCATGCGGACTAGAATATACTTTGTAAAAGCAAGGATGTAATATTGAGGCTTTAAAAAAAACTGGTGAGGCCTTACTTGGGGAGGAGGGGTGGTTCAAATGTAATGGGAAAACCAACAATTAAATGCCTTATTCTACTCCTAAATATTATGGGCAAAGTGCATGTCCATAAACCTCCCTGCACTGTATTCCATCCACTATTTCTTTGGTCATTCTTCTCATCTGTCCAAGCCCAGCTGTGTAGACACATTATAGAGAGGTGCAGAAATAAGAGAATTGTCATAATGAGGGGCTTTAACTTTCCCAGTGTTGTTCAGAACCTCCTTAATACAAGAAGCTTAGATAGGGTGGGAATTCTACAATGCATCCAAATGGGTTTCTTGAAACAATATGTGGAGAAGCCATCCAGAGGAGAGAACATACTAGACCTGAATTTGGTAAATGAGTTGGGCCAGGTGACAGATGAACATTGTGAGAATAACAACCACAGATCATTAGTTATGATTACCAATAAAATTTGGATCTTGTAGGAAGCTAAGGGGAGGGTAATTTACCCCAGAATAAAATAGCAGCAATTTTTGGGGGTTGCTGTAGTCATATATTCATGTTTGATATGTGTGAGTTGTTCAAAGACCATTTAAATAAAGTTTAGGATTGGCATTTTCCATTGAAGAGTAAAGACAAGGTTGATAATATAAGGGAACCTTTGGATGATCTGAGAGCTACTACATTTAGACAGAGAGGGAAAATAAAGTATACATAAGTTTTAAGAAGATAAAATATGACTGGGTTCTTTTGGAATATTAAAATAGCAAAAAAGTGATGTAGATTAAATGTCTATATCTGCCCTTGGGTTGGAATTATTACCCTTATCTTAGTGGTAGTACAATTAGTGCCAGCTTTGTTAGTTAGGTTTTGCTGTTAAAGGAATAGGTATAATAGGTTAGAGTCCTTATTATCAATTAATTAATAATTAAAATGCTAGTTCAAATAGACATGGGCTTGGCACGGTAAAGAGGAAAATGTGAGTATTCTGTGAGAAGCAAACCATCCTACGGTAAGGGAGAATTAGATCTGAACCAAGAGCCTCCCGGTGTCCTGATCTAACAGAAAGCCAAGTGTAAATAAGCAGCCGTAGCCATTATATTGGTTAAGTCACAGCTGAAACAGGGAATATAGGAGGAGACAGCAAATGCACAGTAAGGAACAGAGTATTCTTGGCTCTATCTTGGATGATCATGTAGCAGAGAGATGTTCAGGGTTGCCTCTAGCTGAAGAAGACTATAATGGGTTCAAACTGGCCCAACCATAAACTGTTGCCGAAAGTAACCTTTCATAAACATGCTCTGAATCAGCTGAAAAAAAATCCATACACTCCTGGGCAAATGTTTGCCTTTGTGCATATAAGTTATAATCGGAGCTTCTCATGACTCATATATCACATATTCACTGAAGAATTACACTGCAAAAGGAATACCTCACACTGTGTATACACAGCACATGCAGGGTCGAGATTGGGGGAGTGTAGACAAGAAATAGTCTATGTAAAATGAAAACTTCAGATTGGGGACCATTGGTTCCAGAACCGGTGACTCCCCTGATGATGCCAGCTTTTAATAAAGGGAAAGTTTGTTCTGACGGTAACCCTGAACTTCATGTTAATTTTTGTTTGTCTACAAGGTATAGAATAATAAGTCCATGCGTAAAAGATCCCATAAGATGAAAAAATGCAGACCAGGATGCAATGGGCTGATTAAATCAATGAATTTCTAATTAGGACAACTAAGCCTTGAGAGAAAATGGAGGTGAATGTGAAAGGCGGACATTCATCGAGGATCCACCAGAGATCAAAAGAGATTTTGATCATGCATGAAAACCAACTGAATTCTATAATAACATTAAAAAATTGATTAAAGTCCAAACTGCAGTAATCAAAAGTTACATCTTATTAAGCCCTACATTATAAGAAAGGTCCCTAGAAAATTCACAGTTTTTTTAAAGTCAACAAAAAGGTAAGCAAGCTTTGTCAATACGGCTGAGACTCACACTGCAATCAGTGCAGTGATGTAGATGTAGATGTGACGTAGAGAGCATTGCATTTCTCATCATTTCCACAGACACACGATATGGATGGTGCCATTTACAAAAGGTTAATGAAGTCAATCATACCACCTTTTGAAGAATTGACTTCGAACAGTTCAGAGGACTTAAGGGAGAATGCTACACTGTGGAGAACAAAGGGATCCAGGCTCTGGATTCTGCTTCAAGTTGCCACTGAATCGTTTCATGATGTAACAGTTTGGTTTGTCTGGATGAAGGAGAGCAGTTGACTCCAGTGAACTCACCATCTATGGCACCACCTTCACATTCCCAGACAACTCCACAAAATAATCCTATATTCATAGTTATATGTACACGTACATAAGCACAGTAGCTACATGTATGTGCCGAAGACTTTTGCACGCTGCTCTCGTAATTTTATGGATCGTACTGTGCTGCTGCCGTAAAACAAAGCAAATTTCCTGACATATGTGAGTGATGATAAACCGGATTCCAACAATGATCTCTATTGTGGATGAGAGTTGGGGTGGAGGGGAAAGAGAGGGGAATCATGATTGGGAAAAGGGGACGGGCAGGGGAGGGAAGGCAAAGCGCCAGAGAAACATTCTATAATGATCATTAAACCAATTGTTTGGAATCAAATGACCTTGCCTGGTGTCTCAGGGATGGATGTGTCTGCACATGTGCCACCACCAACCCCTAGCACTCCTTCTCTGCCCCCTGTCCCACAATCCTCCTGCAGTGGTCCACGCTCGCCATTCCCAATATCCTTTGCTCCCACCAGATTTTCAAACTCGCTCTTTGCTCTACTTGGACAAATACAATACGCTGCAAAGTTCTCAGACTCCCGAGAAATATATATGTGCCTAAGACTTTTACACAGTAATGTACATGTGTGTACAGATAACTTGAATCTCTTATCTGCAGCAACATTACAGGCAGATAGACATAGACCGTCACTATCTTGGCTCCACCCGATCAGAGATTCTTTATCCAATCCATCCTTCCCCCGATCCACTCTGCCATTATCACTTCATAAGGATAGCACATCAGTGTCAGTGTCTGTAGAAGTTAAGAAGGTTCTGTATTCCACGGATGTGCTCTCAAAAGTATCCTGATGAGTTGTATTATGGTCTTGTGTGGCATTTTTAACATCCAGGAATATAAGAAGCTCCGAAGTGCCCTGGACTGAACAACACATCACTGTCATACCCTTCCCCACCATTCTTGTTGTGGTTTCCACAATTTATGTTTTAGCATGTGGGGGGAGAGGGGGTGATGTTTTACTTTGAACAAGTTGGTTCCATGGTTCTTTGTTTCTTGGCTGTTGTGGGGAGGATGAATATCAGGGTTGTATACTGCATACATGCTTTGATAATAAATGTACTTTGGATCTTTGAATCTACATGAGGTGCTGCAGCAAGAACCAGCCATCCAGGTCACAACGTCTAATCAATATCCATTTGGACCCAAGTGGAGTATATAAGCTGGCATTCTGAGGGGACAACACCCTCATCTGCCTACTGATGATGGCTTCTTGACTGGAGTCGAAACGTCTGCAAACATTTTACCAAGTCTGGCCAAATTAGAAACCAAACTTCCTCATAGCCAACCTGAGCTACCAATATTCAATAACCTTGTCCCTCAATGTCAGCTAGACGAAGGAATGGGTTGTTGACTTCAGAAGGAGTAGCGTACCGCACAACCCAATTTACATCGGTGGTGCGCAAGTGGAACAGGACAAAAGCTTTAAGTTCCTCGGGGTCAATATCACAAATGACCTGACTTGGTCCAACCAAGCAGAGTTCACTGCCAAGAAGGCCCACCAGCGCCTTTACTTCCTTAGAAAACTAAAGAAATTTGGCCTGTCCCTTAAAACCCTCACTAATTTTTATAGATGCACTGTAGAAAGCATTCTTCTAGGGTGCATCACAACCTGATATGGAAGTTGTCCTATCCAAGACCGAAAGAAGCTGCAGAAGATCGTGAACACGGCGCAGCACATCACACAAACCAATCTTCCGTCCTTGGACTCACTTTACACCACACGCTGTCAGAGCAGTGCTGCCAGGATAATCAAGGACATAACCCACCCAGCCAACACACTTTTCATCCCTCTTCCCTCCGGAAGAAGGCTCAGGAGCTTGAAGACTCATACGGCCAGATTTGGGAACAGCTTCTTTCCAACTGTGATAAGAATGCTGAACCGATCCTGACCCGGATCTGGGCCGTACCTTCCAAATATCCAGACCTGCCTCTCGGTTTTTTGCATTACCTTACTTTCCATTTTTCTATTTTCTGTTTATGATTTATAATTTAAATTTTTAATATTTGCTAATTTTTACTATTTTTAATATTTAATATTTGTAATCTAGGGAGCGGGAAGCACAGAATCAAATATCGCTGTGATGATTGTACGTTCTAGTATCAATTGTTTGGCGACAATAAAGTATAAAGTATAAGGTATAAAGTAATATTCCACAGTATTTCAAGCAAGAAACCAAACTTCCTCATAGAAACCAAACTTCCTCATTAGAAACCAAACTTCCTCATAGCTAACCTGAGCTACCAATATTCCACAATATTTCAAGCAAGAAAGTCGTTTTGATCATCAGAGATCCGCACATCCAGGCCATGCCATCTTCATATTGGAGGTAGGTATAGAAGCTACAGAGGTACATTCAGTGGGAGGTACAGAAACCTCAGCACCAAGTTCAAGAATACTGTAGCTGTGTACCTCCATCCATTTGCTTCTTAAAACAACCTGCACAACCCTACCTCAGTGTAGCAACATTATGACCACTTCAACCACTTAGAATTTTTTTGTTCTGCTTGTGTTTTTTTCTTATAAAATTGTGTATAATTTATGTTTCAATTGTCAATATTGTGTTGCTAATACAGCGTGCTGTGATGTAGCAGCAGGTAAGATTTTCATTACACCTGTGCATACATGTACGTGTTCAAATGGAAATATGTGTTTGCCCCTCTTTAGCCATCTCTTTCAGAATCTCGGGGTGTACACCATCTTGTCCAGGTGACCTATCTACCTTCAGACCTTTCAGTTTCCCAAGAACCTCTTCTTTAGTTATGGTAACTTCACACTCTTCATCCCCCCTGACATGTGGAACTTTCACCATACTGCTAGTGTCTTCCACAGTGAAGACTGATTTGTCTCCCATTTCCTTGTCCCCCATTACTACCTCTCTACCATTGTTTTCCAATGGTCTGATATCCACTCCCTCCTCTCTTTTACACTTTATTTATTGAAGAAATTTTTGGTATCCTCTTCAATAATATTGGCTAGCTTACTTATGTATTCGATTTTCACCTTCTTAATTACTTTTCTGTGGCCTTCTGTTGGTTTTTAAACGCTTCCCAATCTTCTAACTTCCCACTAATTTTAACTCTATTATGTACCCTTTCTTTGTCTTTTATTTTGGCCTTGACTTCTTTTGTTAGCCATGGTTATGTCATCCTTCCTTTAGAATACTTCTTCCTCTTTGGGGTGTATATATCCTATGACTTCTGAATTACTTTCAGAAATTCCAGCCATTGGTGCTCTGCCATAATCCCTGCCACTGTTCCTTTCCAATTAATTCCGGCCAACTCCTCTCTCATGACTCTGTAATTCCCTTTACTCCACTGTAATACTGTTACATCTAACTTTATCTTCTCCTTCTCAAATTTCAAGGTGAATTCAATCATATTGTGACCACCTGCCCCAAGGAATCTTGTACCTTACTCTCTCTAATCAATTCTGGCTCTTTACACAACAGCCAATGCAGAAAACTGATCCCCCAGTAGGTTTAATGACGAGCTGGTCTAAACAGACATCTTGTAGGCACTCTAAAAGTTCCACCTCCAGGAATATTAGTCCCCCTACAGTTCAGGTGCAGACTGCACCTTCTCTACAGGTCCCACGTACCTTGAACGAGAGTCCAATAATCCAAAAATATTATGCCCTCCTTCATACGCCAACACGTTAGCCGCATATTAAACTGTATAATCTTACTAGTTCTGGACTCACTAGCATGTGGCACAGGAAGTAATCCTGAGATCACAACCCTAGAGGTCCTGCCCTTTAACTTAGCACCTAACTCCCTGAACTCCCTATGCAGAACCTCGTCACTCGTCTAACTCATGTCATGGGTACCCACATGAACCACAACTTCTGACTGTTCACCCTCCCACTTAAAAATGCTGAGGATGTGATCTGAACTATCCCAGACCCTGGCTCCTGGGAGGCAACATACTATTGGGAAGCTTGTTCTTGCCCACAGAACCTCCTGGCCATTCCCCTAACTAATCAATCCCTTATCACTAGTGTGTCTATTGTTAGGAACACTCATCCACAGATAATCATTTTCAAAGGCAAGGAGTGAGAAGAAAGGAATTTGTTTTTAGGATATATATTGTTACGTACCCCGTAACTGGGTTGCCAAACCAGCAGAAATGGATCACTCAGTTGGAGTCTGGAGTACTAGAACTAAGAAAGTTTTATTAAAGAAACAAGCAACACAGTAATCGAAAGGATAATAAATGCAACAATTCAACAATGATAACCACACATGTGCACAGAATTAAGATAACAGTATCAATCAAGCTCTATCGTTGTCTAGGGGTAAATGACCAATTTCAAAATGACTCAAAGTTCAGTCCAGTTAGTAGTTCAGTTCACAGTAATCTTTGCCATGGCGATGGACAAGGTGGGGGAAGAGAGACAGAGAGAACAGGAACAACTCATCATTCAGCACAGCTTCACTCACAGATCAGCGAGATGGCTCACAGACCAGCGAGATGGCTCACAAACAGCTTTTGGGCGGGTCCTTGGTGATGTCACCTGAGGTCACCGACTGTGACCCCTCCTCCAGATGCGGTCGATCCTCTGCAGTGAACCCGGCACCCAGGCAAGGGCGGACACACACCGGGTTCCCGCTGATCGTACCTTTCCACCCTGGTCGTTGTCTGATACTTCTCACCCACTCGTGAGAAGCGTACCGCTTCCAGGGTCTCGTTACCTCGGGTGGCGTGTGTGTCTGTCTTAGCTAACCTGTCCCTTTTTATCCCCCTGCTGGGGTATCGCCTGTCCATCACTTCAAACAGTTCAGGGTTCAAAGGGGGGAGCCGCTCCAGACAGCTCTCTCTCCCACATCCCTTCATTACACATCTCCAGACGCTGCTCCATTGTTCCTTATCTCTCCTTCCCCTGAGGGCAGGTAGCAGACCAACTGCTGATGCCACTGATGCTAGCCCAGGCCAGCAAACATCTTAATTTTATGTGTATTCTCGTAACAATATTCTTTGATCTCAGATGTCCCAAGTGATTGCAGTAGTGAGCTGTTGTGAAATATGGTCCTTAATAACTGCAGGAATGCAGAATAAAGTTCCAGAACAAACTCTGTCCCTCTCACAATGTTGAGAGTACGAAGGACTGAGTGAAGGCTGATACTTAATTTGTACCAACAACTACCAAAGTTTGAGGAATGTGATTTTCTCAGTGACAACAAACTGAATGTGAAACTGTTGCTATGAAATATTTTGTTTTCACTGTTTTCTAGCCCAGATTAACTTAATAATATCTTGAATTCAAAATCTGAAGTAAGTTCAAAGTAAAATTTATTATCAGAGTACATAAACATCACCACATAAAACCCTGAGATTCTTTTTCTGCAGGTATACTTAGCACAGTCTCTGTAAACATGAGGAACTGTGAACTGTAGACAAACTGTGCAAATGCAGATATAAATAAATGGCAATTAATAATGTGCAAGAAATAACAATATAACGGAGTGCCTAAATGAGTGTAGTTCAAGGGACTGGTGGTTGAGGGGTAGTAACTACTCTTGAACCTGGTGGTGCAAGTCCGGCAGCTTTTGTACCTTCTACCTGATTGCAGCAAGGAGAAAAGTGCATGGCCTGTGTGGTGAGGATCTTTGATGATGGATGCTGCTTTCCTACGGCAATGTTTCATGTCGATGTGCTCGGCAGCTGGGAGGGTTTTACCTGTGATGTACTGGGCTGAATCCATGACCTTTTGTAGGATTTTCCGCTCAAAGGCATTGGCGTTCCCATACCAGACGGTAATGCAGCCAGTCCGCACACTTTCCAGCACACACCACTCAGGTTTTTTATGACATGTCAAACCTCCCAAGGAAGTAGAGGTGCTGTCGTGCTTTCTTTGCAAATTTATTTATATGATGGGTCCAGGACAAGTCCTCTGAAATAGAGACACCCAGGAATTTAAAATTACTGACCCTCTCCACCTCTGATCCTCTGATAATTCCTTGCTCATGGACCTCTGGTTTTCTTCTGAGGTCTACAACAGTTATTGACCATGAGTGGGAGGTTGTTGTTATTACATCACTCAGACAAGTTTTCAATCTCCCTCCTGTATATTGATTCATCACCCCCCTTGATACAGCCCACAACAGTGGTGTTGACAGCAATCTTGTATATGGTGTTGGAACTGTACTTAGTCATAATGTCATAGGTGTAAAGTGAGTAGAACAGGGGGCAAGTACACATCTCGATTCTGAAATGGTTCCACAAGACGGGAAAATTGCAAATGTCACTCCACTCTTCAAGAAGGGAGAGAGGCAGAAGAAAGAAACTGTAGGCCGGTTAGTCTGGCCTCAGTGGATGGGAAGATGTTGGAGTCAATTATTAAGGATGAGATCTTAGGGTACTTAGAGGCACACAATAAAATAGGCTGAAGTCAGCATGGTTTTCTCATCTGTTATAATTCTTTTTTTTAGATGATGAGAACACTCAGTCCTCTCTTATTGTCATTTAGAAATGCGTACATGCATTAAGAAATGATACAATGTTTCTCCAGCGTGATATCACAGAAAACAAGACAGACCAAAGACTAACACTGACAAAACCACATAATTATACCATATAGTTGCAGCAGTGCAAAGCAATACCATAACTTGATGAAGAACAGTCCAAAGGCACAGTAAAAAATGTAGTCTCAAAGTCCCTGAGTCGATCAACTCCTGAGTCCCCGATAGCGGCGGAAAAAGGGAGAAACTCCCTGCCATAAACCTCCAGGCACTGTCAACTTGCCGATGCCTTGGAAGCAGCCGACCACAGCTGACCCTGAGTCTATCCGTCCGAAAACTCCGAGCTTCTGAGCAGCCTCTCTGATACAGCCTCCTGAGCACCATCCTCTGCTGAGCGCCTTCGACCTCTCCCCAGCTGCTGAAACACGCAAAGCCAAGGATTTCGAGGCCTTCAGCTCCAGAGATTCCGGTTACCACACAGTAGCAGCGGTAGTAAAGCAGACATTTCAGAAGTTTTCCAGATGTTTCGCTATGCACTCATGTCTATCTCCATCAAATCAGGATTGTGCACAGTCCCCTACTTGACAGATAACAGATATTCATCACCGGAGAGGCCGCGCACGCAGTCGTCGTTCCGCCATCTTCTTCCATATTTGGTTTTGAAGAACTTACAAGTAGGATAGACAAAGGAGAATCAGTTGATGTTGTGTACTTGAATTTTCAGAAGGCCATTGACATGGTGCCACACATGAGGCTTCTTAAAATGTTACGAGCTCGTGGTATTACAGGAAAGGTTCCGGCATGGATAAAGCCGTAGCTGATTGGCAGGAGGCAAAGAGTGGGAATAAAGGGAGTCTTTTCAGGTTGGCTGCCAGTGACTAGTGGTGTTCCACAGCGGTCTGTGTCGGGACCAATTCTTTTACATCACATATCAATAATTTGGATGATGTAATGGACGGCTTTGTTGCAAAGTTTGGAAATGATATGAACATAGATGAATGGGCATGTAGCTCTTGAGGAAGGAGAAAGGGTACAGAAGAACTTAGAATGGGCAAAGAAGTGGCAGATGGAATCCAGTTTAGGGAAGTGTAAAGTCATGTACTTAGATAGAAGAAATGAAAGGGTTTACTATTTTCTAAATGGAGAGAAAATACAAAAATCTGGGGCAGAATAGGACTTGGGCGTCCTTATGCAGGATTCCCCGAAGATTAATGTGCAGGCTGAGTTTGTGGTGAGGAAGGCAAATGCAATATTGGCATTCATTTCATGAGGACTAGAATATAAAAGCAAAGATGTAATGTAGAGACTTTATAAAGCATTGGTGAGGCCTCAGTTGGAGTATTGTGAACCGTTTTGGGCCCCTGAGAAAGGATGTGCTGAAACTGGAGAGGGCTCAAAGGAGGTTCACAAAAACTACTCCAGGACTGAATGGCTTGTCATATGAAGAGCGTTTGATGGCTCTGGGCCTGAATTCACTAGAATTCGGAAGAATGAGGGGTTACCTCATTGAAACCTATCAAATTGTGCAACCCACTTTCTAGCACACACGAACCGGCTCACGAAACAGCGCGCGCAGGCAGAGGGCCGGCCCCAAAAAGGGCACCAGGCCATCTTCACCAGCAGGGGAAAATCCCGCGCGCAGAAAGGGTCTGGGAATATGCAGTCCCCACAGCAGTCCCGCCCAGGGAGGGCGGGAACGTGAAGGCTTTAATGCAGGCCGCGAAGTTTGAATAAATCTCTTTATTCGCAACTCCAACTCACCGACTCCATGTGGTTATTCTAGCGCTGTGTGTAGCACACCGCTATATTTGGTGAAATTCCCGGGAAACGATATTTGGGCCAGAGATGACCGACGCCGCATCTGTTCACGCAGTTTCGTTACAACTGCCGAGCTTTTGGCCGCTGAGACCCTGTCTGTGGTTTGAACAGGCAAAAGCTCAATTCCACATTCGGCAGATAACCTCGGAGTCCACTCGCTACTACTACATGCTGAGCTCTCTCAACCAAGAGACTGCTGCACAAGTTGAGGAGTTTATACAGTCACCCCCGGAGAACGGCAAATACACAGCATTCAAAGCCCTGCTCATAAGGACGTTTGGACTCTCACGGCGCGAACAAACACGCCGCTTAATGCACCTGGATGGTTTGGGAGACAGGCTGCCGTCGGCATTAATGAACGAAATGCTGGCCCTGGCTGAAGGACACAAACCCTGCCTCATGTTTGAGCAGACGTTCCTAGAGCAACTGCCCGAGGACATACGCCTGCTGCTGTCCGACACAGATTTCAGCAACCCCCGGGAGGTGGCGTCCTGGGCAAACGTGCTGTGGAATGCCAAGAAGGAGAGAGGGGCATCCGTCGCACAGATCACCAAGCCGCATGCTCAATGACAGACCAGACCAGGCCTGGCAGCAGAGCCCAACGAACAATGGTACTTCTACCATGAGGGGTGGGGTACAGAGGCCCGCCGCTGTAGATCACCCTGCAAATTCCTGGGAAACGCCAAGGCCCAGCCGCTGCTGATGGCTACGGCGGCAGGCCATCAGGACAGCCTCCGGTACGTCTGGGACAAGCAGTCGGGACGCCGATTTTTGGTCGACACCGGAGCGGAGATCAGCGTTTTACCTCCAACGAGTTATGACACCCACAACAGAGAACCCGGGCCCACCCTGAGAGCCGCAAATGTCAGCACAATATGAACCTACGGCACCCGCACGGTGCGGCTACAGTTCAGCTCCAGCCGGTTCACATGGGACTTCACACTGGCCGCCGTGACCCAACCACTCCTGGGGGCGGATTTTCTGCGAGCCCGCAGCCTGCTGGTCGACCTGCAAGGGAAGCAATTAGTCCACGCCAAGACTTTTCAAATGTTCTCCCTGGGTGAAGCAAAGTTGCCAGCCCCACACCTGGACTCCATCACGCTGTCCAACGATGAATTCACCAGGGTCCTGCAGATTTCCCATCAGTACTGACACCACAGTTCATGGCAGCCATGCCCAGACACGGAGTACAGCACCACATCTCGACCCAGGGACCACCCCTCCACACCCGTGCTCGAAGGCTTCCCCCAAACAAGCTCCGACTGGCGAAGGAGTTCAAGAAGATGGAGGAATTGGGGATCATACGATGGTCCGACAGCCCATGAGCCTCCCCACTGCACATGGTGCCCAAGGCAACGGGGGGCTGGAGACCATGCGGTGACTACCGCAGACTGAACGAGGCTACAACGCCAGACCGCTACCCTGTGCCGCACATTCAAGACTTCGCAGCAAACCTACACGGCGCAAGGATCTTTTCCAAGGTAGACCTCGTCCGGGGATACCATCAAATCCCGGTACATCCGGACGACATCCCCAAAACAGCACTCATCACCCCGTTTGGACTTCTTGAATTCCTCCGAATGCCGTTCAGTCTAAAGAATGCCGCACAGATGTTCCAGCGGCTAATGGACGCTGTGGGATGTGACCTGGACTTTGCATTCATCTATTTGGACGACATCCTCATAGCCAGCAGTAGTCATCAAGAGCATCTGTCCCACCTCCGCCAGCTCTACTCCCGCCTGAGTGAATTCGGCCTTACAATCAACCCGGCCAAATGCCAGTTCGGACTCGACACCATCGACTTCCTGGGCTACAGGATTACTAAAGACGGGGCAACCCCTCTGCCCGCCAAGGTAAACGCGGTCCGTCATTTCCCCCAACGCAACACAATCAAAGGCCTGCAGGAATTCGTGGGTATGGTGAATTTCTACCACCGTTTCCTCCCCTCAGCAGCCTGAACCATGCGCCCCCGTTCACTCTGATGTCGGGTAAGGGCAAGGACATTACCTGGAACGAAGAGGCTGCAGCCACTTTCGTTAAAACCAAAGAAGCCTTGGCAAACGCCACGATGCTGGTGCACCCCAGAACGGACGTTCCTACTGCCCTCACGGTGGACGCATCCAACACAGCAGTCGGTGGAGTGCTAGAGCAACTCATTGAGGGTCGCTGGCAACCCCTGGCGTTCTTCAGCAAACACCTATGACCACCCGAACTCAAATACAGTGCTTTCGACTGGGAGCCATTGGCAATATACCTGGCAATCCGACATTTCAGGTACTTCTTAGAAGATAGGCCCTTCACCGCGCTTACAGACCACAAACCGCTTACCTTTGCGTTCACGAAGATGTCCGACCCCTGGTCGTCCTGCCAGCAGCGACATCTGTCCTATATCTCTGAGTACACGACGGACATCCGGCATGTCTCAGGAAAGGACAACGTCGTGGCAGACGCACTTTCCAGACCTACCATACAGGCCCTGTCCCAGGGGGTGGACTATGCAGCGCTGGCAGAGGCACAGCAGGCAGACGCTGAGATCCCCAGTTACAGGACTGCAGTCTCCGGTTTTCAGCTCCAAGACCTCCCCGTAGGCCCAGGTGAGAGGACCCTACTGTGTGACGTAGCTACCGGCCAACCCCGCCCCATCGTCCTGGCAGCCTGGCGCCGGTGGGTTTTCGACTCTATTCACAACTTAGCGCACCCCTTCATCAGGACAACCATCCCGCTGGTCGCCAACAGGTTCGTGTGGCATGGGCTTCGTAAGCAGGTCAGTGAATGGGCGGAAACATGCATGCAGTGCCAAACGGCCAAGGTGCAGCGGCACACCAAGGCTCCACCGCAGCGGTTCGAACTCACCCGCCGGAGGCTCGACCACATTCATGTGGATATCGTGGGGCCTCTGCCAGTGTCACGAGGAGCGCGGTACCTCCTAACTATGATAGACCAGTTCACCAGATGGCCAGAGGCAGTCCTGCTCATCGACACCACCTCCGAATCCTGCGCCCGAGCACTGATCGCAACCTGGGTAGCCCGCTTCGGGGTACCATCCCACATTACCTCCGACAGGGGCGCCCAGTTCACCTCCAGCCTGTGGTCGGCTATGGCCAGCCTTTTAGGGTCGCAGCTACACCACACAACTGCCTACCACCCACAGTCGAACGGACTCGTGGAGCGTTTCCACCGTCACCTGAAGTCAGCTCTCATGGCCCGCCTGGAAGGGCCTAACTGGGTGGACGAACTTCCCTGGGTCCTGCTCGGAATCCGCACGGCGCCCAAGGAGGATCTGCACACCTCATCGGCCGAGTTGGTGTACGGCGCGCCCCTGGTCGTCCCAGGAGAGTTCATACCAGCCCCAAGGGGGCAAAAGGAAGAACCCACAGCAGTCCTGGACAGACTACGTGAGAGGCTCGGTAACCTGGTCCCCATACCCACGTCACAGCATGGACAGAGCCCGACCTGCGTACCCAAAGACCTGCAGAACTGTAAGTTTCTTTTTGTACGACGGGGCGGACACCAGTCACAGCTACAGCGGCCCTACGAGGGGCCGTTTAAGGTGATCAGGAACAACGGGTCCACGTTCGTGCTGGACGTTGGGGGGAGAGAGGAGGTTTTCACGGTGGACCGACTCAAACCGGCCCATGTGGACTTGGCGCAGCCGGTCCAGGCTCAGGCACCGTGGCGCAGGGGCAGACCTCCCAAACAGAAGCCGATCCAGACTGTGGACACTGGGGGAGGTATCGCCGGTTCTTGGAGGGGGGGGGGTTATGTGGCCACCCACTTTCTAGCATACACGAACCGCCTCATGAAACAACGCGCACAGGCAAAGGGCCGGCCCCAAAAAGGGCGCCAGGCCATCTTCACCAGCAGGGGAAAAATCCCGCGTGCGGAAAGGGTCTGGGAAAATGCATTCCCCACAGTAGTCCCGCTCCAGGAGGGTGGGAACCGGAAGGCTTTAAAGCAGGCCGCGAAGTTTGAATAAATCTCTTTATCGCAACTCCAACTCACCGACTCTGTGTGGTTATTCTAGAGCTGTGTGTAGCACACTGCTACAAAAAGATGAAATGCCTGAATAGAGTGGATGTGGAGAGGATGTTTCCTATGCTAAGAAATTTTAAGACTCGAGGACACAGCCTCAGAACAGAGGACTGTACATTTAGAATGGAGATGAGGTGTTTTGTAGTTTCTATCAATGAGAACGTGGAAAGCTGAATAACTTCCGTATACTTCTCAACAGCATTCATGAGGAAGAATGCTCTGTAGGACACTGATGTGGACTAAACAAAAATAACTACAGTAATAATTTTGCACTGATTGCTGTAGTCCATAAATTCCTTACAACCTCTGACACATCATGCAATAATTGTACTGGTTCATCAATATCATTTGGAAAGTGTTGTCGGTCTGATTACGCTGGAGTGCTGTGTGACCATAAAGATCTGCTGTTGCTGCCTCATCAATGGAGTCAGCTTGTCTGTTTCATCCTACCCATTAGTACAGATAAATAGATTGATACTTCAAAGAATCCAAAGGAAATTACAGTGCTGCAGTGACATTACAAGTGCACTGATATACAAATATTAGAAGAGAAGTAAGAAAGAATAAAATATAAGTTGCCTCAGTCTAGCAGGAGGGGATCATCACTTCCCCAGCTATAGGTTGACTCATTAAAGAGACAAATGGCCGAGATGAAGAATGACCTCATGTCGCTCTTTAGAGCAGTGAAGTTGTCTTAGCCTATTATGAAAAGTGCTCCTCTGTTCAGCCAAGGTGGTATGCTGAGGGTGAGAATTGCCAGGATTGTCCAGAATTCCCAATATTTTCTGTATGAGCTGCATTTTATAACAACAATTGCAGTAAGGATTCAGAAACATGAAAAGTTCATATTTAGTTCACTGTGTTCCATCGGAGTTCACAAGAGGTGAAAAAGCCATGCAGTTTTCTTAATTGTCCATCGTTATATGCTACTTCTAAGGCAGAACAAGATTCAGTGCACCGGCTGCAGGGATGCTGGCTTTTGTTACAGCCAAGAGGTTCAGCTGCTTGAGCAGAACAAGAGAGAAGCTAGCTCTGCCACCTCAGCTGTTATATGACTTGCAGACACTGCATATCCACTGAAATTTTCCACTAATTTATTTCCAGTACCAGATAGGAAAGAAAAGCCGTCAAAGAAAAACATGTGGGCTTACATCAAATGGCATTTTACAACAAGCAGAATTAAAATCTTAAGTTTAGTTTGGGAATGGATTATTTAAACTCTGTAATCTATGGTGCTGGTGGTGGTGGAGGTGGATACTGTTATCAAAGTTGCCTTGATCCGAGGGCATTTCGAGCCCAGTGGCCAGGCTGTCTGCAAACGATAATATGCCCCTCGTGGACATCCCCATGTTTAACCCTACAGTGTTCACTGCCCATTTCCGTGTTTGTCGGGATGAAAGAACTGTATTTTGAATTTATTTCACATTTAGAATAATATTATCTGAATGACTATGCTGCTCAAAATGAAAGCTACTAGTCACAGGTGGGTCACATGACCAAAATGTGTATGAAGCAGGTAATGTTAAAAGTTGAAGTTTACCATGAAATTTTAAGCAAAGAGTAATGATCAGCCAGATTGTGGTCACTGTAATTTTTTTAAAAATAAAACAAAGCTATAAATTAAAATAATATTCATATTGTATAGGAGAGCTGTCACAATACCATTAGAACAATGTACAATATTGCCCAGAGGCTATGTGGAGCAGTGTGGAAGTCTCACACAATTATTGTTCCCATTCCCCTTAATATCTTGATGTTGTAATTATTTTTGCAGTATTGTAAAGTATTCTCAATTTCACTTAACTCTCATCTCACGCAAATAACAATATATTTAATCTAGGTTGTATTGCATTTATTAAGGTGGGGTCCCAGCTTGCAGTTAATCCAGATACTTTTGAAAATATTTATGCGCACTCCTACATATTCATTAACATCCTTGTCTGCTGTCTGGCACACAATACTTATGCCAATCTCTGATTTTTTACGAATCTCATCTTGCTGTTCTTACATTTCACCTCTACATTGAACAATCACAGGTCACCCTGCGGTCTTCGAACATTTTCCTTTCTCTAACAACATGTCTGCAGATACTCACCTTGTCTATTCCAAAATACATACAGCACCTCCACTCTATTCACCAAAACCAGAAGCTCCTGATAACCAAACATTTTAATTCTGACATGTCAGTGCATGGCTTCCTGTTGTGTTACAATGATACCACCTGCAGGATACAGGAGCAACACCTGATATTCTGCTTGTGTGGCAAAAACCCTAATAGCATGAATATCAATTTATCCTTTCGGTAAAAACAAATTTCTCTCCTCCTCCCCTCTTCTTCTGTTCTTCTCCTCTGGCCTCTTATCTCTTCTCACCTGCATATCACTTTCCCCTGGCTCCCCTTTCTCCCATGATTCACTCTCCTCTCCTATCAGATTCCTTCATTTCCACACCTTTACCTTTCCTACGTACCTGGCTCCACCTATTCTCTTTCTCCTCCCTTCTCTTTTTCCTTTCCAGTCCTCAGAAGTGCCTTGGCCTGAAATGTCAACTGTTTATTCATTTTCATAGATATTGTGTGACCTGCAGAGTTACTCCTGCATTTTGTGTGTGTTGCTTTAGATTACAGGTATCTGCAGAATTTCTCCTGTATATAATATACTCTCAATACATTTAATGCTTTCTGGTCCATCATGAACGAACGGGCGCGTTAGCAGAGTCTTTCCAGGTCCGGGGCAGAGGACTTTCATGTTAACATTCAGGAACACACAGGGTACGCGCACACACACACACACACACACACACACACACACACGGACACACACAGACACACACACTTTGGAATTCCTTTACTTTAATAACACACTTACCAAATTTTCCTGTGTTTCATATGGGATTCCAACCCTGCCACCAGCAACACCATATACAGGAATCCTACCTGGGCCCATGGCAGCACCACGTCTGGGATTTACACCCGACGCCCAGGAACACCTCATGCAAGACTCCAAACTAGCACTTCGATACCTCATCAGACTTCCTCTGTCGGTGACTAAGGTGATGTAACTTGACGTCTCCTCACAGGGGGAAATTTGTGTACCACCAGCAGACTCAGTCCCTTGCTCAAATATATGAGCAGCCCAGGATTTTGGGCAAGTAGTTATGGGGCTGAATTCCTTTCTCCCAATTAACAAAGCCAAAGGTTAGCCATCTCTGTAGAACCTCCAACTGTCAAAGTAACTGCTGCCGCCGATAATAAGATAAAATAATTGAGCGCAGAGCACACGGAGTCTTGTGACTCCAGTAGACTTTTTATTTACTTGTGTACAAGGAGAACAGCGTGGCCCCTGTCACTCACACGGTTCTGAAGTCTGAACAGAAGTCTGCTATTTTTATACAGAATTGGCTTATCAGTTACAGATGCTGATCATTGTAAATTATATATGTTTGAATTTCTTACTTGCAAGATAATTTGCCTTTCACAACTGTTAAAGTGAATTGAAATAGTGGGATAGAAGCTGAACTTGAACCTGTGGTTTTGGTCTCAAGCTATTGTATCTCCTGCCCAAGGGGAGAAGAGAGAATGACTGGGTTGGGAGGGGTCCTTTGTAACACTCAATACTTTCCTGTGGAAGTAGGAAGTTTGGACAGACTCAGTGGAGGGGAAGCTGGTTTTCATGATCGTCTAGGCTAACTCACTGCAATTTCTTGCAGTCATGGGCTGAGTTGTTTCCATACCAAGCTGTCGTACAACCGGAATGAATGCTTTCCATGGAGCATCGATTAAAAACTCTGACAGTCACGGGGATATGCTAAAATTCTTAGCCTTGTGAGGAAGTAGAGGTGCAGGTGTGCTTTTGTGAACATGGTATCTACCTAGTTAGGCCAGGACAAGTTTTTTGTTGATATTTTGAGTAGGTATTGGGGTTGCTGATGGTGAAGTTCTAAACTCAAATGAACATAAGCCCCATCAGTTATAAATACCCATATGTATCCTCACTAACCGCCTTCTGCCCGCCAAACTGTGTCTCACGTTTGCGTAGATGCTGCGTAATGCACCCCAGCAAAACCCACAACATAAAACATCAGGCAGTACGCAATGTACGTTTAAACAATTACACTTTATAAATTTTACTGTAACTATGGGGTTAGTAGAGAAACAAAAATATAAAATAAAACAGGCACCAAGAATAGGGATTATACATTTCACGCTGGAGCTCACGCAATATCCCTGATCCACCATTCGATTTCCTCCGAACTCCATGACCCTCGGACTGGGACCAACCATGGTGGTCCACCAGAGCGTTTCCCGCACGTCGTCCTCTTCGCCTCTCCTCGCTGATAAATAAATTTAATATATGTATTTGTTTCTTTCCCCAGAGGACCAACATCTTTATCATCGGAGCACCTATATATACAATCCTATCTTTTGTAAATAAGGGCGCCAAATACCAAAAATGTATCATATTTATTCCTTAAATTATAAGTAATTTTTTCAAGTGGAATACAGCTAAAGATTTCATTATTCCAATGATCCATACTTAAATACGAATCCAATTTCCAAGTAACTGCAAAAGCCTTTTTGGCTACTGTCAACGCAAATTTTATAAATTCTTTCTGATATTTATTCAATTTAAGTTTCGGTTTTATCCCTTCAAAGTCACCTAATAAAAATAATATAGGGTTATGTGGAAGTTGTGTTCCAATAATTTGTTCCAATAAAACTCTTAAGTTTATCCACGAAGGTTGAATTTTGAAACAAGACCAAGTAGAATGTAAGAAAGTACCAGTTAGAGATGTTTGCATTAGTCAGATTATTTACTGGAACTCAATATGATGACTGAGGAGCTTAGTTCATTATTTCTTGCCAATATTTATTGAGATCAATATTTATAAACTAAAGAAACAGGACATGAAGAAAGGAGGTGAACGGAGACACATGGAACACCTCCCTGTAAACAAATGGACTCAATAACAGCCAGTGTCTCTTTCCTCCAGCTGCTCCAGTTTCCTCCTCGAGCCCAGAGATATGCAGGTTGGCCACTGAAAATTGTGCCTTGTGTCTGCTGAGTGGTAGGATCTGGGGCAGTTGATGGGGATGTGGTGAGAACAGGTTTTGGGGTAATAGGATTTTTCAGTGAGCTGGTACAGACCCCATCAGACAGAATGGCCTCTATGTCTAAGAAACTATGAAAATACAGTTCAGGATGTGGGAATGGATAGAGAGAAGCGAGTGTCAGATACTTCTCAGCAAAAGAACAGGGCACATGCAATGTTCAGTCCATCTATCATAGCCTTTCCTCTCCAATCACAGGCAGTTGGACATCTTGGAATGTTTAATCTTTTTATATCTCTAGACAGCCAAACAATCTTTCCAAGTGAGGTAGTGGCTCACTTTTATTTTCCCAGTTCAGTGTACCTCTGATGATATAATCTGCTCTGCACTGGAGAAACCCAACACAAACTATTAAACACTTATCAGAAGAGCTGAAATTGTATAAAATGACAGAATCCCTCAGCACAGAAGCCATCTAAGCTCAACTTCTTTATGCCTGTCTGTACTAAGGGAAGAGGTCCCGAAAGGAGAATATAGGGAGCTAGGAAGAGAGTTGAGAAAAAGGATCGCAAAGGTAGTAATCTCAGGATTATTGCCTGTGCCACGCGACAGTGAGAGAAGGAATGCGATGAGGTGGAGGATAAATGAGTGGCTGAGAGATTGGAGCAGGAGGCAGGGATTCAAGTTTTTGGATCATTGGGACCTCTTCTGGCGCAGGCGTGATCTGTACAAAAAGGACGGGTTACACTTGAATCCTAGGGGGACCGATATCCTGGCAGGGAGATTAGCGAGGGCTACTGAGGTGACTTTAAACTAGAATGGTTGGGGGGTGGGAATCAAATTAAAGAGGCTAGGCGTGAGGAGGTTAGTTCACAAAAGAGGGATGGGAACCAGTGCAGAGAGACAGAGGGGTGTAAAGTGAGGGTAGAAGCAAAAAGTACTAAGGAGAAAAGTAAAAGTGGCAGGCCGACAAATCCAGGGCAAGCATTAAAAAGGGCCACTTTTCAACATAATTGTACAAGGGCTAAGAGAGTTGTAAAAGAGCGCCTGAAGGCTTTATGTGTCAATGCAAGGCGCATTCGTAATAAGGTGGATGAATTGAAAGTGCAGATTGTTATGAATGATTATGATATAGTTGGGATCACAGAGACACGGCTCCAGGGTGACCAGGGATGGGAGCTCAACGTTCAGGGATATTCAATATTCAGGAGGGATAGACATGAAGGAAGGGGAGGTGGGGTGGCGTTGCTGGTTAGAGAAGAGATTAACGCAATAGAAAGGAAGGACATAAGCCGGGAAGATGTGGAATCGATATGGGTAGAGCTGCGTAACACTAAGGGGCAGAAGACGCTGGTGGGAGTTGTGTACAGGCCACCTAACAGTAGTAGTGAGGTCGGAGATGGTATTAAACAAGAAATTAGAAATGTGTACAATAAAGGAAAAGCAGTTATAATGGGTGACTTCAATCTACATGTAGACTGGGTGAACCAAATTGGTAAAGGTGCTGAGGAAGAGGATTTCTTGGAATGTATGCGGGATGGTTTTTTGAACCAACATGTCGAGCAACCAACTAGAGAGCAGGCTATTCTAGACTGGCTTTTGAGCAATGAGGAAGGGTTAATTAGCAATCTTGTCGTGAGAGGCCCCTTGGGTAAGAGTGACCATAATATGGTGGAATTCTTCATTAAGATGGAGAGTGACATAGTTAATTCAGAAACAAAGGTTCTGAACTTAAAGAGGGGTAACTTTGAAGGTATGAGACGTGAAATAGCTAAGATAGACTGGCAAATGACACTTAAAGGATTGACGGTGGATATGCAATGGCAAGCATTTAAAGGTTGCATGGATGAACTACAACAATTGTTCATCCCAGTTTGGCAAAAGAATAAATCAAGGAAGGTAGTGCACCCGTGGCTGACAAGAGAAATTAGGGATAGCATCAATTCCAAAGAAGAAGCATACAAATTAGACAGAAAAAGTGGCTCACCTGAGGACTGGGAGAAATTCAGAGTTCAGCAGAGGAGGACAAAGGGCTTAATTAGGAAGGGGAAAAAAGATTATGAGAGAAAACTGGCAGGGAACATAAAAATTGACTGTAAAAGCTTTTATAGATATGTAAAAAGGAAAAGACTGGTAAAGACAAATGTAGGTCCCCTACAGACAGAAACAGGTGAATTGATTATGGGGAGCAAGGACATGGCAGACCAATTGAATAATTACTTTGGTTCTGTCTTCACTAAGGAGGACATAAATAATCTTCCAGAAATAGTAGGGGACAGAGGGTCCAGTGAGATGGAGGAACTGAGCGAAATACATGTTAGTAGGGAAGTGGTGTTGGGTAAATTGAAGGAATTAAAGGCAGATAAATCCCCAGGGCCAGATGGTCTGCATCCCAGAGTGCTTAAGGAAGTGGCCCAAGAAATAGTGGATGCATTAGTGATAATTTTTCAAAACTCGTTAGATTCTGGACTAGTTCCTGAGGATTGGAGGGTGGCTAATGTAACCCCACTTTTTAAAAAAGGAGGGAGAGAGAAACCGGGGAATTATAGACTGGTTAGCCTAATGTCGGTGGTGGGGAAACTGCTGGAGTCAGTTATCAAAGATGTGATAACAGCACATTTGGAAAGCGGTGAAATCATCGGACAAAGTCAGCATGGATTTGTGAAAGGAAAATCATGTCTGACGAATCTCATAGAATTTTTTGAGGATGTAACTAGTAGAGTGGATAGGGGAGAACCAGTGGATGTGGTATATTTGGATTTTCAAAAGGCTTTTGACAAGGTCCCACACAGGAGATTAGTGTGCAAACTTAAAGCACACGATATTGGGGGTAAGGTATTGATGTGGATGGAGAATTGGTTAGCAGACAGGAAGCAAAGAGTGCGAATAAACGGGACCTTTTCAGAATGGCAGGCGGTGACTAGTGGGGTACCGCAAGGCTCAGTGCTGGGACCCCAGTTGTTTACGATATATATTAATGACTTGGATGAGGGAATTAAATGCAGCATCTCCAAGATTGCGGATGACACGAAGCTGGGTGGCAGTGTTAGCTGTGAGGAGGATGCTAAGAGGATGCAGGGTGACTTGGATAGGTTGGGTGAGTGGGCAAATTCATGGCAGATGCAATTTAATGTGGATAAATGTGAAGTTATCAACTTTGGTGGCAAAAATAGGAAAAATTACTATCTGAATGGTGGCCGATTAGGAAAAGGGGAGGTGCAACGAGACCTGGGTGTCATTATACACCAGTCATTGAAAGTGGGCATGCAGGTACAGCAGGCGGTGAAAAAGGCGAATGGTATGCTGGCATTTATAGTGAAAGGATTCGAGTACAGGAGCAGGGAGGTACTACTGCAGTTGTACAAGGCCTTGGTGGGACCACACCTGGAGTATTGTGTGCAGTTTTGGTCCCCTAATCTGAAGAAAGACATCCTTGCCATAGAGGGAGTACAAAGAAGCTTCACCAGATTGATTCCTGGGATGGCAGGACTTTCATATGAAGAAAGAGTGGATGAACTGGGCTTGTACTCGTTGGAATTTAGAAGATTGCGGGGGGATCTGATTGAAACGTATAAAATCCTAAAGGGATTGGACAGGCTAGATGCAGGAAGATTGTTCCCGATGTTGGGGAAGTCCAGAACGAGGGGTCACAGTTTGAGGATAAAGGGGAAGCCTTTTAGGACCGAGATTAGGAAAAACTTCTTCACACAGAGAGTGGTGAATCTGTGGAATTCTCTGCCACAGGAAACAGTTGAGGCCAGTTCATTGGCTATATTTAAGAGGGAGTTAGATATGGCCCTTGTGGCTACGGGGATCAGGGGGTATGGAGGGAAGGCTGGTGCAGGGTTCTGAGTTGGATGATCAGCAATGATCATAATAAATGGCGGTGCAGGCTCGAAGGGCCGAATGGCCTACTCCTGCACCTATTTTCTATGTTTCTATAACATTTACCTGCATTTGGGCTTATATCCAAGTACCTGTCCAATTACCTTTTAAGTATTGCAATTGTATTTGCCTTTCCACATTCTCTAGAAGCTTGTTCCAGATAACTTGTGTGAAAACTTACCCCTCGGCTATCCTTTAAACTTCTCCTCTCACACCTTAAAAATATGCCCTCCAGTTCAAGACTTCCTGCCCTGGGATAAAGTCTCTGAATATTTGTCTTATTGATAACCTAATAATTTTCTAAATCTTAGATAGGTCACTCCAAAACTTTACATCTACGGCAAGCTTGAGGAAAAGTACTCTATCCCCTGACTAGACATGTTATAGCCCTTCATAATCAACACAGAGTTCACAATTGTAAATAACCATTCTTTCCACTTCACGGCAGAAATGGTTAATCCTCAAATGGTGAAAGTCCTCAATTATTTAGTGCAATCGCAGCTTTACTCTTCACTCCAATGCTGGCTGGTGTTTTGAATTATTTAACTGTTGTCTTTTACATCAGCTGTATCTCACAGTGCTTACAATTATTTTCCCCTCTCCTCGGTCCTTACCGAACTTTATTTCAGCAATGATTAATTGGCATTTACATTCTCACTCAGCAGGCAACATCTCCTTTTATGTCACGCAGTCCTGCTTGGTCTCCATTCTGTTGTAGAAGTGAGTAGTAGACTTAGAGCAGGGAGTAATGTTTTCTTGGCTCACAGCATGACAGAGATGTGGGGGGGATGTGCATGTACCAGAGAGATAAATTGGGTGTGGGGGTTAACACCACTGGCATCAGGCAGTGAAACTCTGTCACAGGCTCAATGGGCCTGAGCCACAAACTGCAGGCTGAAGTGAACTATAGTGAACTCATACCTTGCTACTAGGCTAGAAACAGCTTCATAAAATTCCAGGAAAGAAGCTTGCCATTGTACATATAAGGTAAAGGCAGAATTGCACAGCTCACATGGCACGTATGTACACTGCACAAAGCTTACTTCATGTTATGTAAACACGGTGCATAGGGTTAGTTGGGATGAGCGGGGGAGGATGTAATAAAAAGTTTGGATTGAGGATCATTTGTTCCAGGATGTGTGATCCCTGTCGATACCTGCTTGTAACAAAGAGGAAATTTGTATAACACACACAAAGTGATGGAGGAACTTAGAAGGTCAGGCAGCAGCTACGGAGAGGAATAGTTGATGTTTTGGGCTGAGAATCTTCATCAGGACTAGAAAGGACAGGGGAAGAAGTGAGGTGGGGATGAGAAAGAATTCAAGTTGAAAGTTATTAGGAGAGACCAGCTGTGAATAGTGGGGTGGTAAATGAAGTATTAAGCTGGGAGGTGATCCGTGGAAGAGGTAAAGGGCTGAAGAAGGAATTTACTAGGAATGAACAGGGAACCATGAAGAAAGCAAAGGAGGAAGGGTACCAGTGGGTGATGGGCAGTGCAGGAGAAGGGGTGAGAGGGGAACCAGAATGGGGAATGGAAAAGAGAAAAGAGAGAGGAGAGAGAAATTTCTGGAAGTTGGAGTAATCAATGTTCATGTCATTAGGTTGGAAGCTACCAAGATGAAATTTGATCTGTAACACCCCGAAGCTGAGAGTGATCTCAACATGACCCCAGAAAAGGTCACAGACTGACATGTCGGAATGGGAATGCAAAGTTGAATTGAAATGGGTGTCACAGGGAAATCCCTCTTTTTGCAGCATGTTGGAATCTGAAACAGAATCAGGTTTATTATCACCGGCATGTGTTATGAACTTTGTTAACATAGCTGCAGCAGTACAATGTAATACATAATAATATAGAAAAAATAAACCGATTATGGTAAGTATATATATATATATATTAAATAGCTAAATTAAAAGTGCAAAAACAGAAATGATATAAAAATAGTGAGATAGTGTTCGTGGGTTCAATGTCCATTTAGAAATCAGATGGTAGAGGGGAAGAAGCTGTTCCTGAATCACTGAGTGTGTTCCTTCAGGCTTCTGTACCTCCTTCCTGATGGTAACAATGAGAAGAGGGCATGTCCTGGGTGATGGGGTTCCTTAATAATAGATGTTGCCTTTCTGAGGCACCGCTCCTTGAGGATGTCTTGGATACCACTAAGTATTTGCAGTGAAAATGCCCCAGTCTCTGTCATGTCTCACTAATGTAAAGGAGACTGCATTGGGAATTCTCGATACAGTGGATGACCCCAACAGGTTTGTAGGTGAAGTGTCACCAAGTGTCACTTCACCTGAAAGGACTGTTTGGATCCCAGAATGATGTTGATGGCAGATGTGTATGGGCAGGTGTAGCACCTGTCCCACTTACAGGTACAAGTGCCAGGATGGAAGTCACTGGGGAGGGATGAGTGAACAAGGGACTCATGTAGACTGTGATCCCTGTGGAAATTGGAGTATGTGGGTGTGGGAAGGTGGTGAGAAAGAATGTGCTTAGAGGTAGGATACCATTATAGACAGCAAGTGGTGTGGAGAATGATGTGTTGAGTACAGAGTCTAATGGGGTGATAGGTACATACAAAGGGATCCCCTCCCTTTTATGGCAGCATTAAAATAGAGGGGAGGGCAGATGTGCAAGAAATAGAGGAGTTGCAGGTGAGGACGATAGTGATGATGGTGAAAGAGAAAGCCCATTCTTTAAAGAGGACATCTCAGATGTTGTAGAGTGGAAAGCTTCATCCCAGGCACAGATACGACAGAGACAGAAGAATTGAGAAAGTGGAATAACATTTTTACAAGCGATAGGGTGAGAAGAGGTTTAGACGAGACAGATGTGAGAGTCAGTAGGTTTCATAAAAATATCAGTAGATAGTATAACTCTGATATGGAGACAAAGAGATAAGAAAGGGAAGAGAGGCCATAAATGGACCAAGTGAATTTAAGGGCCAGGAGAAAGTGGAAGGCAAAACTGAAGATGTTGATGAACTCTGCATGGGTGCAGGAAGCAGCCCACATGGAGATGTTAATGTAGCGTAGAAAGATTTGGAGAGTATTATTGTTGTATCCTTGGAACATGGACTGTTCCATGTAGCCAATGAAAAGGCAATCATAGTTGGGTCCCAGGCTTGTGTCCATGGCTACAACTGATATTTGGAAGAAGAGGTGGAAGCTGAAAGATTAATTATTGAAGTTGAGAACCAGTTCCTCCAGTTGGAGGATTGTGGTGGTGGGGGTCGGGGGGTGAGTGGTGAAGGGACTGTTTAGGCCTTAAATACAAGAGATTCTACAGATGCTGGAGATCCAGAGCAACATATATTGAGCAGGATTGCTCCCTGCTGGAGGATCTCAGCAGGTCAGACAGTATCTATGGGAATAAATAAACAGCCAATGTTTCAGGCCAAGACCCTTCATCTGGACTCCTGATGAAGAATTTCAGCCCAAAACGCCAACTATTTAAGTCTGATCCAGAGCAACACACACAAAATGCTGGAAGGAACCCAAATGGTCAGGCAGCATCCATAGAAATGAATAAACAGGTGACATTTCAGCCAAGAACCTTCATCAGGACTGGAAAGGAAGAGGGAGACACCAGAATAAAAAAGGTGGGCAGAAGTTATAAGGTGATTGGTGAAGCCTCTGCATCCAACTCATTCTCCAAAATATCCATCATCTTGAAAGGGATCCTACCACCAAATACAACTTTATCTCCCCCCATTCATTGCATTCCACAGGGATTGCTCCCTTCATCATCCCTTGTCCATTCATAGATGCTGCTGGACCTGGCTAACAAAATTCCTCCTCATCTGTATTCTAAAGGGACGTTCTTGTATTCTGAGGCTGTGTCCTCTGGTGCTAGACTTGACTACTACAGGAAATATCCTGTCTGCATCTACTCGTTCCAGGCCTTTCAATGCTCAATTGGTTTCAATGAGATCTCTTCTCATTTTTCTAAACCTCTGTGAGCACAGGCTCAGAGAGATATAACACTCTCATACACTAAGCATTTCACGCCCAGAATTATTCTCGTGAATGTCCTCTGGGCTCTCTGCAATGGTGCATATCCTTTCTTGATTGTGGAGAATGAGCACGAGATTTGAAGATTGAGCGGGACCTGTCAGAATGGATCCAGAATCAGTGATGTGTTCGTCATGCCAGATGTGGGGTATCTGGATGAACTCCAGTCACTCTATCTGCCAAAATCCAACTGCAAATCCTTACAGACCATGTTAGAGAACTTGAGCTACAGCTGGTTTACCTAAGGCTCAGTCTGGAGAACGAGGATGTGATAGATAGAAGCTACAGGGAGGTAGTTGCTTCTAAGTTGCAGGAGGCAGGTACCTGAGTGACTTCAGACAAGGGAAAGGGAATGGACAGGCAGTGCCAAGTACACATGGCCATTCCCCTCCAATAGCAGGTACATATCAGTTTGGACACTGTTCGGGGGTGGGGGGGGGAGGATTGGCGGGGGAGGTGATCTACTGGAGGGAAGTCTCGACAAGCAAGTCTCTCACTGAGCCTGGCTCTGCAGTTTTTAAGGGAAGGGTGGGGGGTGGGGGAGTAGAAGAAAGCAGTGGTGATAGGGCTTCCAATAGTTAACAGAACAGATAGGAAAATTGGGATGTCTTCTGGGGAGGGTATGACCTGAACAAAAAGGGTGAGTTACACCTGAACTCAAAGGAGAACTAATATCCTTGTGGGCAGTTTGTCAGGAGTATGGTAACTAGAATCGATTCTGGATATTCAGGTTCAATGCAGTATGCTTTGAAAAGGACGGGAAGGGAAGTAAAAGAGGTGTTTTGAGACATTGTTAATCAGCGATAGTATCACAACTGAAGAAACTGTCTCCTGATTCTGTGTGGTTGGAAGACAGAAACAGGAAGGGAGCTATCACTCTTTTGGGGTTATGCAGAGAGGGCAGCAGAATGGGGTTGGGAGGGATAATGAATCAGCCATGATTGTCTAGGGTTCTCAGTAATACTAGACGGACTGTTAACTGTTAATCGTTTATTACCAAAATGGCTTCTCTGAGGTGTTATATTAAAATGGCTTCTTGTACTGTTAACTGCTGAGCAAGGGGTTCTCTGTAACAGCAATGTTTGGGTTATACAATGTGATAATGGAAGCTGTATTCATTTGTTAGCCAGCGGAAGTCATGTTCTGTTATCTTGTATATGTGTGTTGAGTTGAGGAGTGCGGGCTTTTTCGGGAGGCAAGCAGAGAGGACGGACATGTGAGGAATTGACAGTGTTTCCAGGGCGGCGGATACCGGACCTTGGGGGTTCGGAGGGTGGCCGGAGTCTCGGAAGGACGTTGTGGATGGAATCGGAGGCGTGAGCTCCAACGTATTAAAATATTATGTTCACAAGACTGATAAGTTACTTATGTGGTGCCTTTTCTTTTAGTTGTTGCTACTAACCCATCACCTAAATTTGCTATAAAGTATAACTCTTTTACTCGCACTTTGTATATTGTTTCACATTTGTGTCGTGGCTGATCATTGGGCGACTCACACCTTATCCACACCAAAGTATTTGCACCGTTTGGCGGGGTCGACGACTATTCACCCTAGGCAACGGGAGTCAGTGGGGCAAAGGCCGTTACAATTGAATGATGGTGCAGGCTCAATGGGCCAAATCACTTAATTCTTCTCCTTTATTTGGTTTGGTATGTTGATGGAGAAGATCCTGAGAGGCAGGATTTATGAACATTTGGAGAGGCATAATATGATTTGGAATAGTCAGCATGGCTTTTTCAAAGGCAGGTCGTGCCTTACGAGCCTGAATGAATTTTTTGAGGATGTAACTAAACAAGCTGATGGAGGTAGAGCAGTAGGTGTAGTGTATATGGATTTCAGCAAGGCATTTGATAAGGTACCCCATGCAAGGCTTATTGAAAAACTAACGCGGTATGGGATCCAAGGAGACCTTGCTTTGTGGATCCAGAACTGACTTGCCCACAAAAAGCAAATAGTGGTTGCAGATGGGCCATACTCTGCATGGAGAGTGATGTGCCTCAGGGATCTGTTCTGGGACCCCTACTCTTAATGATTTTTATAAATGACCTAGATGTGGAAGTGGAGGGATGTGTTGGTAAATTGGCTGATGACAAAAAGGTTGGGGGTGTTGTGGATAGTGTGGAGGGCTGTCCAATAGTTAACAGAACAGAGGTTACAGCAGGACATCGATAGGATGCAAAACTGGGCTGAGACGTAGCAGATGGAGTTCAACCCAGATAAGCATGAGGTGGTTCATTTTGGTCGGTCAAATATGATGGCAGAAAATAGTACTAATGGTAAGACTCTTGGCAGTGTGGAGGATCAGGGAGACCTTGGCATGCATGTCCATAGAACATCCAAAGCTGCTAGGCAGGTTGATTGTGTGGTTAAGAAGACATACAGTGCATTGACCTTCATCAATCATAGGATTAAGTTCAAGAGCCAAGAGATAATGTTGCAGCTGTACAGGACCCTGGTCAGACCCCACTTGGAGTATTGTGCTCAGTTCTGGTCACCTCACTAAGTGAAGGATCTGGGAACAATAAAAAGAGTGCAGAGGCGATTTACAAGGATTGGGGCACATCCCTTATGAGAATAGGTTGAGTAAACTTGGCTTTTTCTCCTTGGAGCGATAGAGGATGAGAGGTGACCTGTTAGAGGTGTATAGGAAGCTTTTGCTGAATTAACCTATTTTTCAAAGATGAACTCACTTCGCTGTGCAGTCTCTATGGCGAGGTTTCGCTGACAATACCCACTATTTGAGTGGTGGTTTCCCTTCCCTACCGAGGAGGAGATACTTTCAACTAACAAAGTAGTTCAAACACAGTTTATGTTATTTTCAATGATACGCGTTTACATTTAGACAAATAGTTCGTAACACGGATTCAAAGCTCACAGAGAATTTCTGATTTATTAAAGAATGCTGAATTTGGAAAAAATTATAAACTGAGAAGGATATGCAAATACATGCCGACTATCCCTAATTAGTCCCTGTCTATCCAAATATATACAGACCCTTAGAATACTTTCCAATAACTTTCCCACTGCTGATGTCAGGGTCACTGGCTTATAATTTCCTCGTTTATTTTGACAGCCTTTCTCAAATTGCAGAACAACATCAGCTATCCTCCAATTCTTTGGTACCTGCCCTGTCACTAGGGATAAATGAAATGTCACTGTTAGGGCCCCTGGATTTTGTGTACTTGCCTCACATAGGGTCCGAGGGAACAATTGTCATGCCCTAAGGATTTTTCCACCCTGATTTGTTTTCGTTGCATTCATTGCAGAGATATGTTGGAAATGGAAGCAACGTTTTCAGTGCTTTCGTGGCTACCTCAGGATATTTAGCCTTGACTTTGATCCATAATGCCGGCAGAGATGTTATGTCAAACATACTTTTCAGCCCACCGTCATTGGCAAGCTCGAGGAGTTGATCTTCTTCCCACGCTGACATGGATGACGCGCGGGTAATGACCTCGCATGCGTAATAGCTCAACAGTGGGCGTGACAGGGAATGAGGAAAGGTGCAGCTGACTCCTATCGCCAAATCACATCGTTTCCTCGCGGCCCGGTAGCGCATGCTTTGCGGCCCGGTACTGGTCCGCGGCCCGGTGGTTGGGGACCACTGGGTTAGGACTTTATTTCCTGGAGTGTAGAAGAATGAGGGGAAATTTGATAGAGCTATATAAAATTATGATGGGTATAGATAGAGTGAATGCAATCAGGCTTTTTCCACTGAGGCTAGGGGAGAAAAAAAGAGGACATGGGTTAAGGGTGAAGGGGGAAAAGTTTAAAGGGAACATTAGGGGGGGCTTCTTCACACAGAGAGCAGTGGGAGTGTGGAATGAGCTTCCAGATGAAGTGGTAAATGCAGGCTCACTTTTAACATTTAAGAAAAACTTGGACAGGTACATGGATGAGAGGTGTATGGAGGGATATGGTCCAGATGCAGGTCAGTGGGACTAGGCAGAAAAATGGTTTGGCACAGCCAGGAAGGGCCAAAAGGCCTGTTTATGTGCTGTAATATTCTATGGTTCTACGGGAACATGAGGGGAAACTTCTTCGTTCAGAGGACAGTGAGAGTGTGGAACAAGCTGCCAGCACAAGTGGTGCATCTGAGCTCGATATCAACATTTGAGAAATTTTATAGATGCTTGGATGGTAGGGGTATGATTGGCTATGGTCCTGCTGCAGGTCAATGGGAGAATGTAGTTTAAATGGTTTGGCACTGACTAGATGGACAAAAAGACCAGTTTCTCTGCTGTATTTTCCTGTGACTCTATGACTCTCACATCCATTTAGCTGCTTTCATCAAATGTCCTGGTGACATGCTCAGAAAACTTGAAAACATTGGTTAGACATGACCTACCCTGCACAATCCACGTTGATTATCCCTAATCAGTCCCTGTCTATCGCATACCTATCTATCCTGTTCTTTAGAATACCTTCCAGTAACTAACCCACCACTGATATCTGGCTCATTAGACTATAATTTCCCGTTTATTTCTGAAGCATTTCTAAAGCATTTGGTAGAACATCAGCTACCCTCCAATCCTCCAGCACATCATTCGTGGCTAAGACATTTTAAATATCTTTCCTAGGGCCATGGAATTTCTGCAGTAGCTTCCCACACTGTTCAAGAGAACACCTTATCAGATTTGCGCCATCTCTTTTGGCTCCATGCATACATGACTACTCTGAAATTCCAGCGGGACAATTTTGTCTCTTTATAAATCTATAGAAGCCCTTGGGATTCTCCTTCACGTTGTTTTCTGGAGCAACCTCATGTCTTCATTTATCCCTCCTGACTTGTGGTTGCTCCAGTCACTGGAGAACAACTGAAATCTCTCTTCCTCCTTGTTTATCACACAGGGAGTCAAGGGGGTACAAATGGAAACAAAAACTTCAGCCTGTCACATCCACCGAGCACTGCAATTGTAGGGTATGGTAACTGTTGGAAACATACAATGCACAATGCACCACCACTGACATTGAGTTGGGGTTCACTTTAAGAGGCTGGTCTGATACGATGATCTAATTACATAAAGTACACTTAGCATGCTTTGTGTTCAGTGTTTGGAGTATAATAGGTGAGTTGTTATGGTTCGTCTTAGATATCAAATGCCTCTGTCATTATTATTTACAAATGCCTACACACCTTTATGCTCTTCCCATTTGAGTCAAAGACTCTTGGAGTTGTACAGCGCAGAAACCACTTTAAACCACTTTGTCCATCCTGACCAACATGCCAATCTGACCTTCTCCCATTTGCCTGTATTTGTACCATATTCTTCTGAACATTTCCTATCCATATTATTTGCATTAGCTCCACAACCTTCAATACTTCGGCAATTCATCTGTCTAGTTGCCTCTTAAACATTGTGAGAACACCTGCTTACAGTACCTTCTCATTCCAGAATGACAGTATCTTCTAACCTTAAAACTATGTCCCATTGTCTTAAACATCCCCAACAAAGGAAAGGAATTTTTTCTATCTGCCATGACCATCCCAGTTGTACTTTTGTATAACTCTTCACTGACCAAGAGTCTGACGTGGGTCTCCTGCTACTGAATCAATGTTACAAGTGCACATGGAGATGTGCTAGGTTTTCTGCTGTGCACTCGGAAACAACATACCAGGCAAGCTGCTCAGCTCCTCCTACAGGTGAAGAACCTCTCAAGCCAGGGGAGGTAGCTTGGCTAGAATCTCAGGATCTTCCCTTGAACGTCCAAAGCCTCAAATTTGCCCAAGACTATATGAGACTATTCGTAGTGGAGAAAGCTAACAACAAGGTTTCATACAGATTGCGCCAACCATCATTAGTGAAGATTCAACCAGTGTTCCATGCTTCCCAGCTCAAACCAGCCACTACATCCCCTAATGCTCCAGTCACGCCCCAACCCCTTCCTCCCTCTTCGGTGGACGGGTCCCTGGTCTATTCAGTGTGGAGCCTCTCAGCATCTTGCTGGGTGTGGGCCAGGGTCCAGTATTTCCTGGATTGGGAGGGGTACGGCCTGAGAAACATTCTTGGGTTTAGCCTGGATATCCTGGACAATTCTCTCATCTGGGACTTCCTTCACATACATGAGGAGTACAAATCTTTACATAACGTCTCCATCTAAATGTGTAATCATAGTAATTTATAATAATTTATAATAAATAGAACAGTCAATGTAGCATAGAAATACACTCAAATCAGCGTGAGTTAATCAGTCTGATGCCCCGGTGGAAGAAGCTGTCCCGGAGCCTAATAGTCCTGTCTTTTATGCTGCGGTACTGATTCCCAGATGGTAACAGCTAGAATAGATTGTGGTTGGGGTGGCCCAGGTCCCCAGTGATCCTTTGGGCCCTCTGCTCACACCTGTCTTTGTTGCTGCAGGTAGGTGACCAGAAATGCACATAATACTCCAAATTTGGCTTCACCAACGACTTGTACAACTTCAACATAACATCCCAACTCCTGTACTCTGTTCTGATTATATTAAATTTAACTCTCACATGTACATGAAACATACAGTGAAATGTGATATTCGAGTCTGCATAGTCTGAGGCTGCTGAGCATGTTGTTCAGTTTTTGACTTGCTCATCATGAATTCCTTGGGAAAGCAACAGTGCTGCTAGAAAGTTTGTGAACTCTGTAGAATTTTCTCTATTTCTGCCTAAATATGACCTAAAATCAGATCTTCATTTAAGTCCTAAGACTAGATAAAGAGAACCCAATTAAATAAATAACACAAAAAATATTGCACTTGTTAATTTATTGAGCAAAATGATCCAGTATTATGTGTATTTGTTCAAAAAAGCATGTGAACCTCTGGGGTAATTCCTTTACAAAAGCTATTTGGAGTCAGGTGTTCCGATCAATAAGATGATATTGGAGATAAGCGTTGTAGATGTGCCTTGTCCAATAAAACAGACATACAAACTCGGGTTACTGGGAGCCTGCTTTTCTCAAGAAAGATCTGTTTCTGTGCACCATGCCTCGATCAAAACAACTTTCAGAGGACATTAGAAGAAGAATTGTAGAGATGCATGAAGCTGGAAAAGGATACAAAAGCATTTCTAAAGGCTTGAATGTTCATCAGTCCACAGTAAGAGAAATTGTCTACAAATGGAGAAAACGCAGTACTGTAGCTGCACTCCCGAGGAGTGGACATCCTGCAAAGATCATACCAAGAGCACAATGTGCAGTGCTGAAGGAGGTGAAAAAGAACCCAAGGGTAACAGCAAAAGACCTACAGAAACCTCTTGAACTTGCTCTCATCTCTGTTTATGTGTCCACTATCAGAAAAACAGTGAGCAAGAATGGTGTTCATGTTGCCTCAGGGCCTAGACAGCTTGCAATCATTGAGGGAACAATGAATTCAAAACAATAGACCATAAGACCATAAGACATAGGAGCAGAATTAGATCATCTGGCCCGTCGAGTCTTTCAATCAATGAAATTATATCAAGATATTTTCAGGAGAATGTCAGGGTAGCAGTCCATCATCTAAGTTTAATACAAGTTGGATAGTGCAACAAGGCAATGGTCTAAGAGGCAAGAGTAAATCAACAACAGAATGGTTTAAAAAGAAGAACATTCGTGTTTTGGAATGACCGAGTCAAAGTCCTGACTTTAATCCTATGGAAATGTTGTGGAAGGACCTGAAGCAAGCAGTTCATGCAAGGGAACCCAGTAACATCCAAGTTGAAGCAGTTTTGTACGGAGGAATGATGCAAAATTCCTCCAAGCTAACATGCAGGACTGATCAACAGTTATTGGAACTGTTTGGTTGAAGTTGACAAACAAAGGGTGTCACACCAGTTACTGAAAGCAAAGGTTCACATACTTTTTCCAGCAAATACATATAATATTGGGTCACTATTCTCAATAAATAAATGAGCAAGTATCATGTTTTTTGTGCTATCCATTCAGTTGGGTTCTTTTTTATCTACTTTAGGACTTATGTGAAGATCGGATCATATTTTAGGCCATATTTATGCAGAATTGGAGAAAATTCTACAGGGTTCACAAACTGTCTAGCACCACTGTAGTTTTGATGTAGTTTTAACTACCAGACAGGGTTTCTATATCCTAGGAAATAGATATGCAATGGATTTCGAGTTCAGTGTTCCTCCAGCAAAATACCAAAAGGGATCAATGTGCTGTTGCAAATTGATCATGGGAAGGGGTAATAAAAGGGTTTGTTGGAAGAAAATAAGAAAATTAGTAAGAGAAAAGTAAAATGTAAACTGCAAGAGTGCTGAGAATCAACAGCAGATGATACCAATTGTAAATAAATACACGCTGTGAACTATTTATGCACCAGCTATAACAAAAGCTATTGGTCTCTGAAAACTGTTCCACGGTGTTTATTTGACTCTGTGCTGAGCTGAGGCTGAGGCTATGGCCTGTTCTGGGCTCCGTGACTGAGGACCCTGTGTGACGTTTACTCAGCTCTGAGCTGAGCTGAGCTGAGACTATAGCCTATAGCCTGCTCTGGCTGCTCTGGGCTCCATAACTGAGGGCTCTGGGGATTTCATTGGCTCTGCATGGAACCGAGGCTCATGTTGTGCCCTACTCCGACTGCTCCACGCTCTGTGTCTGAGGGCTCTGTGACATTTATTCAACTCTGTGCTGAACAGAGGCTGAGTTTGTGGCCTGCTCCCATCACTCAGGCTTCATGTTTATTGATAGACTCTTGTTCTGAATATTGACAATATTCTTGCGGTCCGACTGACTAGGTTGGGGGGCGGGTGGGATTGATTGCCAATGGACAAAAGTAGCAGTCAAATATGTTATGTTTACCCCGAGAAAGACTACAATGACCATGAAGCCGTGCAGCAGTGCGCATGCGTCTACCTGCCGCTTTTTTTCTGTAAATCATTTTTGGCGGTTCTGTCCGGGGGGGGGGCGGGGGGGTGTTAATCACGACCAGAATATTGGTGCTAAGTGGCTAATACACTCAATTTCATTTCTAAAAGGGTTTATCTAACAAATTTAATATTAAACACACAGCGCATATTTTCCTCACATGAATATAGTGATAAGTCAATTATCAGGGGAGGACAGGGGAGCTTGAAGTAAGCGTTGAATGAACTTCCAGTAGAAGTGGCAGAAGCAGGTTCGATATTATCATTTAAAGAAAAATTGGATAGGTAATGGACAGGAAAGGAATGGAGGGTTATGGGCTGAGTGCAGGTCGGTGGGACTAAGTGAGAGTAGCGTTCGGCACGGACTAGGAGGGCAGAGATGGCCTGTTTCCGTGCTGTAATTGTTATATGGTTATATACGTCACTTATAAGTCAATAACATCATAACATTTTAAGTAACGTTTGGATATTAAACATACAGTGCATATTTTCCTTGTATGAACATATAAAATTATTGCAACACACCAATATTGCTGAATCAGTGGGAGCCATGGGCTTGTTTCCCTGCAACGAGACGGTCCTATCGAGGGGTGATGGGAGACAGCGATACTCGAAGGGGGTTCCTTATGTCCAGTCTATTCCGCAATTTAATTTTTGTTGCATTCATTGCAGAAAACCCCGCTTCGCAGCAATATGATGTTGGAAATGGAAGCAACGTTTTCGGTGCTTTCGTGCCTATCTCAGGATATTTAGCCTTGACTTTGATCCAGAATGCCGGCAGAGATGTTACGTCAAACATACGTTTCAGCCTGCCATCATTTGAAAGCTCAAGGAGTTGATCTCCTTCCCGCGCTGACATGGATGACGCGCGGTTAATGACCTCGCATGCGTAATGGCTCAACAGTGGGCTTGACAGGGAATGAGGAAAGATTTCCTCGCGGCTCGGTAGCACATGTTTTGCGACCCAGTACCGGTCCACAGCCCAGTGGTTGGGGACGGCTGATCTACAGCATCTCTTCAGCTAGACATCCATTGACAGTTTCTGTGATTGTAGCCCAGAATTATTACATAGGTGAGATTCTGCATTTTAATCTCTTCCTTAGCTCCTTGTACTTGACCTGCAGGACCTCATCCTTCCTTCTAGCTACATCACTGATACATCCACAGAACATGACACTTTCTTGTTCTCCCAGCTCCAGATGTCCTACTCTTGATCCTGTCTTTGTACTTTCATATTGGTGCTACAGATTTTAGAAATCAGCCAAAATGGCTTATTTATTTTAAAACTGAAGACAATATGGAACTACATGAGGTTGCACACACAAAATCCTGGAGGAACTCAGTAGGTCATTCATATTGAAGGCCAATCCACATGATTCTGCAGATGCAGTGTATTTAAATTTGGCAGGGTGACCTGTCATATGAAGACTGGTCCATAAATTTAGAGTTCAAAGTACTGGGTGAAGTGTGTCAGCATGGATTGAAATCGGTTATCACATTAAATAAATGTAACAAACATAAAATGCTGGAGGAACTTAGCAGGTCAGGCAGCATCTACGGAAAAGAATAAAGCCTCAATGCTTCAGGTAGGGACCCTTTTTGACTCGTGTTACTGAAATAAATGTAATTTATTTCATTGGAAATGGAATAAGGTGGATGAACTCATGGTGCAATTACAGATTGGTCAGTATGAAGTTGTGAGCATCACTGAGTCATGACTGAAAGAAGGCCACAGCTGGCAACTTGATCTTTATATTGAAAGGACAGGGAGGAAGGCATGAGCAGTGGTGTGGCTCTGTTGGTAAGGGATGTAACACTTTGTGTTGAAAGGACAGGCAAGAAGGCAAATGTAGCGGTGTGTCTCTGTTGGTAAGAAAAAGGTGACGTAGAATCCAAAAATGTTGAACCTTTTGTGGGTAGAGTTAAAAAACTGCAAGAGTGAAAAAGCATTATGGGAATCATATATAGGCCTCCAAATAGTAGCCAAGATGGGGGGCTGAGGTTGAAAAGGGAGCCGAAAAAGGCAGGTAATAAGGGGAATGACACAATTGTAATCAGGTTGGTGTTGAATCATAAGAAGGGCTTTTTTGAATGCCTACAAGATGGATTTTTACATCAGTCTGTGCCTGAGCCGACTCAGGGAAAGGTTATCTTAAATTGGCAGTTGTGAAGTAACCCATTTGTTATTAGGGAGCTTTATATAAAGGAACCCTTAAGAGGCAGTGATCATATTATGTTTGAATTCATACTGCAGTTTGAGAGGGAGAAGCATAACTCACATGTATCAGAATCACAATGCAATAAAGGGAATTACAGAGGTATGAGAGAGGGGCTTGCCCAGGTGGATTGGAGGATACTGGTGGGATGATGGCAGAGCAGAGGTGGCTGAAGTTTTTGGGAATAGTTCAAAAGGCACAGGATAGATAAGTCCCACAGAAATATTCTCAAATGGTAGGGGTAGGCAACCATGGCAGACAAGGGAAGTTAAGGACTACATAAAAGCCAAGGAAATGGCATATAAGGTAGCAAAAGTGAACGGGAAGTTGGATGATTGGGAAGCTTTCAAAATCCAACAAAAGGCAACTAAAAAGTGACAAGAGGGGAAAAGATGAAACATTCAGGGCAAACTAGCCAATAATATAAAGCAGGATACTAAATTTTTTTTCAGTTATATAAAGAGTAAAAGGGAAGTGAGAGTTGATATTGGACCACTAGAAAATGATGCTAGTGAGGTAGTAATGGGGGATAACGAAATGGCAGATGAACTTAATAAGTACTTTTCGACAGACTTCACTGTGGAAGACACCAGCAGTATGGCAGAGGTCCATAAGTATCAGAGAGCAGGTGTGAGTGCCATTGCTATTACAAAGGAAAAGTGCTAGGCAAACTCAGAGGTCTTAGGGTGGGTAAGTCATCTGGACCAGATGGACAACATCCCAGGGTCCTGAGTGGGGTTGCTGAAGAGATAACGGATGCGTTGGTTATGATCTTTCAAGAATCTCTTGATTCTGGCATGGTCCTGGAAGAGTAGGATATTGCAAACATCACTCCACTCTTTAATAAGGGAGGAAGACAAAAGAAAAGAAATTATAGGCTAATTAACCTATCCTTAGTGGTTGAGAAAGTGTTGGAGTCTATTATAAGGAGAAGATTTCAAAGTACTTGTAGACCAATGATAAAATTAGTCAAAGACAGCATGATTTCTGCCAAGGGAAATCTTGCCTGATATATCTCTTAGTGTTCTTCAAGGAAGCAACAAGCAAGAGGACAAAAGAGAGGCAATGAATGTCATTTACTTTGATTTTCAGAAGGTATTTGATGAGTTGCCACACATGAGGCTGCTTAACAAGATAAAATCCTATGGTGTTACAGAGAAGTTATGGTGTTATGGCGAGTGGGAATAAAGGGGCCTTTTCTGGTTGGCTGCCAGTGACTACTGGCGTTCCCCGGGAGTCAGTATTGGGACCACCACTTCTTACAGTTTGTCAATGATTTGAATAGTGGAATTGATGGATTTGTGGCAAAGTCTGAGGATGATACAGCAATAGGTGGAGGTGTAGGTAGTGCTGAGGAAGCAATATGATTGCAGCAGGACTTAGTTGAATTAGAAGAATGGGCAAAATATTGGCAGATGGAATAGAGTGTTGGGAAATGTATGATAATGCATTTTGGTAAAAGGAACAATAGTGCAAACTGTGACCTAAATGGGGAGAAGATTCAAACATCAGAGGTGCAGAGGGACTTGACAGTCCTTGTGCAAGACTCTCAGAAGCATTCTTTTACAGGCTGATTCTGTGGTAAAGAAGGCAAATACGCTGTTGGCATTTGTTTCAATGGGAACAGAATATAAAGGTAGGATATAATGCTGAGGCTTTATAAGACTCTAGTCAGACCACAGTTGAAGTGTTGTCAACAGTTCTGAGCCCCATATCTCAGAAAGGGTGTGTTGTCCTTGGAGAGAGTCCAGAGGAGGTTCATGAAAATTATTCTGGGAATGAAGGGGTTAACATATGAGGAGCGTTTGGCAACTGTGCGCCTCTACTTACTGGAATTTAGAAGATTGTGAGGGAGATCTCAAGAATCCAATGGAAAGTTGAAAGGACTGGATATGGTGGATGTGGAGAGGATGTTTATGATGGTGGGGGCATCCAGAACTCAAGGGCACAGCTTCAAAACTGAGGGGTGACCTTTTAGAACAGAGGTAAGGAGGAATTTTTCTGACCAGAGAGTCATGAATCTGTGGAATGCTCTGCCACAGACTGCAGTGGAGGATGTCCATGGGTATATTTAAAGCAGAAGTTGATATTTTCCAGATCGGTCAGGGCACCAAAGGATATGGCGAGAAGGCAGGTGTATGTGGTTGAGTGGGATCCATGATCAGCCATGGTGGAATGGTAGAGCATTGGGCTGAATAGCCTAATTCTGCTCCCGTGTCTCATGGTTTTATCGTCTTGTTGTCTCCATCGTGTCCATAGAATCTCATCCCTGTTCCTCTAATTATGGAATCTCCTCTCACTACTGCGGTCCTCTTCACTGGTTTTCTTTTCAGAGCTACAGCACCAGACTCAGTGCCAGAGATCTGTTCACTGTGGCTCTCCCAGCAGGTTGTTCACACACAACAATATCCAAAACATTGTATTTATTATTGAGTGGAGCAGCCACGGTGGTATTCTGCACAAATGTCCATTTCCCTTCTTTCTCCTGACAGTCAAATAGTTAACTGCCTCCTGCAATCTGGGGGTGACAATCTCCCTGTAGCTCCTATTTATCACTTCTTCAGTCTCCCATATAAGCTAATTATCATTGAGATACAGCTCCAGTTCTTTAACACGTTCTCTGAGGAACTGCAGCTCAGTGCAGCTGATGTAGATGTGGTTATCCGGGAGCCTGGAGGTTTCCCAGAAATCCCACACATCACACACAAAGAAGATAGTACAGTTCCTGCAGAAATGTCACTGCACTTATTGTGCCTCAACAGATGAGGAATGAGGAATAAACAAGAAGAAGAAACTTACTTTGGCTAAGCCTGATGAGCCAAAGCCACTCAAATATTGGCCCACTCACACAAAGGCCACTCCACTTGCCTCTTCCTTATTTTTATTTGCTCTTTCTCATGAATCCCAGTCTCTAATAGGGTGCAGTCCAACTCCACAGTTTTGTATAAATCCATGAGGTTCCCGTTCACATAATCAATTTCAGGGAAAGTAAAACAGCCTTTTTAATCTCTGATGATCACAAAAGTACTCTAATCCAACCAGATGGATCCCCTCTATCTTCTCACCAGCACCATCACATACTTCCCGTCATGTGGTGGCTAGAATTGCATGCAGTCTTCCAGGTATGTGCTCCATAGGACACTGAGAATGTCAGTTCTTCAACTATTTACTTTCACCTTATGTTCTCCATCACTCTGTTCTGCAGCTGTTAGGAGCTGAGAACACTACCCAAAGGTGCCTGTGTTCATCAACCCCTTCCAGTGCCCTACCATTAACTGTACATGCCCAGTCCTGATTAACCTCCCAGAAATGCATCAGCTCACACTTGTCAGCAATAAATTCCATCTGCAATAGCTCTGTCCAACTTTCCAACTGATCTACCATTTGCTGTAGCCTTAGACAGCCCCTCTCCACATCACTCACACCACTCATTCTCATATCAGTTGCAAACATATGAACCACACCTCCGATATTCACATCTGTCTTTAATTGTCAATGGTCGCAGAAGCAATCCCTTGCACAGACATCTAATGAGTAAAATAAAGTCTCATTGCATGGTGTCATTTCAAAATATTTCCCTCATTGTCAGCAAAACAAAAGAACTGATTATTGACTTGGAGTGGAATGCATGTCCCTGTAAGTTGGGGCTGAGCTGGACATGGTCCAGAGCTTCAAGTTCCTCGATGTAAAATCACAAATAGCTTGTCCTGGTACAATCCTGTAAGTGCTCTGGCCCTAGAAAGTGTAACAACACCTATAATCTACAGAAGGCTACAGAAATTCATCACATCCTCATTGACCTTCACCACTTTTAACAGATGCATCACACGAAGCATCCTACCCAGATACATCACCCTGGTATGGCAACTGCGTTGCTAAAGATCATAATAAAATGCAGAGTTGTGAACACTGTTCAATCCATTAGAGAAACTGACTTCTATCCAAGGATTTTTTCTCAGGTTAAAGGCAAGGCTAACAGATTTAGGGAATCTTAGTTTTCAAGAGATATGGAAGGCCTGGTTAATTTCCCTTTGAGTAAGACTCCGGCGCATTTGGACGCAATGGCTTCTACTCGCCCAACCAAAAATAATATTATCTTCTGTAAACATTTTTTACAATCTCAAGACCTTGCTAGACATTAGGAATGTAAAGTACTGCAGATCCACCCCATCAGCAAGTTGCTCATTGTCAGAGAAACTGAGGGTCTGGATTGTGCTGCTGCCTGGGTCAGAGACTTTTGGAGAAGTTGAAGTATGAAGGTGGTGTGCAGACTAACAGCGAGTGAACATCTCTGTCACTTTTCTTGTGATTGCAAGATCCTGTTGGACATCGTTAATGGGGAATGCTACAAAACCAATTCAGTGATTTATTGACAGATTACAGGGGCAGACCACAGGAGAGGTGTTTGGTCTTGGTCATAGCAATGACTAGGCATCAACCTCGTTGTCATCTGTTTACAGCTGTCCGGGAGAGAGGCATTGGAGTTGGTGCACTCAATCAGAGTGCTGGGAACAATGTGGCACAGTATCCAAGCTGGAGTCATGTTGCTCCCCCACCCCTAGTATTCACCTGGCAGTGGACAAGATGTGTTCTGTTCAACTGCAGACTGCTGCAACATTCGTGGACTCAAGGGACATGGGCTTTTTTTTTGTGTGTAACTGTATTTTACTGATATCTCATGGGTGCTCTCTATTTTATATGTGCTTCCTGTGTGATTGTTGATACTGTGTTTTGCACCTTGGCCCCAGGGAAACATTGTTTTGTTTGGTTGTACTCATGGGTATTCAGGTGTGGTTAAACTTGAATTTCAAGGAGGTGTATTGCAGGGATAAACAGCAATGTATAAGTGAGGTACTTGAAGAATATAAGGAATCCAAGAAAGAATATAAGGAATCCAAGAGAGTAATTAAGCAGGAAATCAGGAGGGCTCTAGCTAACAATGTGAAAGAGTATCCTAAAGCCTTCTACAGTTAGGTTAAGAGCAAAATGATATCAAGTCACAAAATTGATCCTCTTGTAGATCAGCTTGGTCATCTATGCATGAAGACAAATGAGATAGGAGACATGTTAGATGGATATTTTGCATCCATATTTACTCTGGAGACAGACATGAAATGGAGAAATGAGGCAAAGCAGCAGCAAGGTCTTGGATCCTATACTGATTACAGAGGATGAGTTTCCTGCTGTCTTGAGGCAACCTAGCATGGATAAATTCCCAGGGCCTGCCAAGGGGCTTCCTTTGAATTTGTGGAAGGCTGGTGTGGAATTTGCAGAGGCCCTGTCACAGGTATTTAAAACTTCCTTTGTGATAGCTGGGGTGCTAGAGGATTGGAGGATAACTAAAGTAGTTCTGTTGATCAAGAATGGCTCTAAGAAAAAGTCAGGAAATTAAAGGCTGTTAAGCCTGACGTCAGAAGTGAGTATGTTGTTGGAAGGTATTCTAAAGGACTTAATATATAAGACTTTGTTTAGAAAAGGACTGATAAGAGATCATCAATATGGCTTTGTGTGATGTATTGTAGATCATGCATAACCAATTTGATAGAATTTTTCATGACGTTACCAGGAAAGCTGATGAAAGAAAGCAGCAGGTGTTGACTACATGGATATTAGTAAGGCATTTGTCAAAGTCCTGCATGGGAGATTAATCAATAAGGCTCAGTCACTCAGAGTTCAAGGTGAGGTAGTAAACTGGATTTAACATTGGCTTCTCAAAAGCCAGAGTGTGGTAGTAGATGGTTGACTCTCTGACTGGAGGCCTGTGACTAGTGATGTGCTGAAGAGATCAGTACTGCATCTGTTGGTGTTTGTCATCTACAGCAATGATCTGAATGATTATATGGTACACCGGACCAACAAATATGCATAAGACACCAAGACTGGATGTGTGATCTGGACAGTGAGGACGACTGTCAAAGCTTGCAGTGAGATCCAGACCAGTTGGAAAATGAATTGATAAAAATGGCAGATGGAATTAAATGCAGACAAGTGTGTGGTGTTGCACTTTTGGAGGACAAACCAGGCTTAGATTTGCATTGTGAACATAGGAGATTGAAGAGTACAGTAGAACTGAGGGACATGAGAGTACAGATCCATAAGTAAAAGTAAAAGTGGTCTACTGGGTCATGAAGAGAGCTATTGGCACCTTGGCCTCAATAAATATAAGTACTGAGTAGAGGAGATGGATGAAATGTTGATGTTGTATAAGATGTTGATGAGGCATAATCTGGAGTATTGTGTGTAGTTTTGATCACCCACCTACAGGAAAGATGCAAATCAGATTGAAAGAGTACAGATAAAATTTACAGTGATGTAGCTGGGAGTTGATAACCTGAACTATTGGGAAAGGTTGAATGGGTTGGGACTTTATTGCCTGATGCATAGGAGAATGAAGGGAGATTTCATAGAGGTATACAAAATTATGAGGGGTATAGATACGACATATACAAGTGAACTTTTTCCACAAAAGTTGAGTGAGTCTACAAACTATAAGTTATAGGTTGAGGCTGCAAGGTAAAATGTTTAATGGGAACATGAGATTGATGACAGTGTGGAAATAGCTGCCAGTACTAGTGCTGGATCAGGGCTCAACATCAATATTTAAGGGAAGTTTTCATTAGTACAATGATGGGAAGGTTGTGGATGGCGATGGTCCAGGTGTAGGTTGATGGGTTTTGGCAGAATAATGGGTCAGCATGGACTTGATGGGCCGAAGAGGCCTGTTTCTGTGCTTTAGTTCTCTATAACTCTATGACTCTACCTACACTTTTCTCAGCCTCAAGGAAAACACCAATATAATCAAAGACACCTCCCACCAGAGTTAATTTCTCTTCTCCCTTTTGATTGGGCAGAAGATACAAAAGTTTGAAACCACACACCAACAGGCTTAAGGACAGCCTCTATCCTGCTATTATAGGATTCATAAATAGGCTTTTTGTTCAATAAAGATGTAAGCTTGACCTCACGGTGTACTTTGTTTTGTCTTTGCACGTTACTGTCTACCTTCCTGCATCCTTTCTGAAACTGAAACCGAAACAGAACTTCCAACAAGCTGTTCTTGCATCTCCCTTTGTAACACACAATGTATTTATGGCTTGGAATTATCTGTATGGATTGTATTCAAAACAACGTTTTTCACTGTCTTTCAGTACAGGTGACAACAAGGAACCAATTACTAGTTGCCAATAATAAGAGTAGATAAATCTTGTTCTGGATTTGTGAGCAGAGCAATAGAGAGAGAGACAGAGACAGACAAAGAGACAGACGGGCCCACATTCCACACAGGCTTGGGGAAAGCAGTCTACATAACCAAGGACCCATCCCATCCTGGTCAACCTCTCTTCTTCCACCTTCAATTGGGTAGAAGACTCAAAAACTGTTAAACATGCATCCACCAGGCTCAAGAACAGCTTCCATTCTGTTGGTATAAAACTCTTCAAAAGACTTATTATACAAAAAGATGAGCATTTGATCACTCAGTCTATCTTATAATGGCCTTCACTTCATCTGTCAACCTGCTTTGTACGTTCACTGTAACTGTAACACTACATAGTGTTGCTGCTTTCCTTTTGACTACCTGAATATAGTACATATAGAATGATTTGTATGGAGGGCCTGAAAACAAAAGTGTTCATGATATCATGAGTGACATTAATAAACAAATTGCCAATTATCTGTTTACAGTTTGGAGAAAAATGATGACGATTGTGTACTTAAATTGAAACAGATACTTTTGGGAAATAGATTAGAACAACTGGAAATCTGGAACATTGTTTTTTTTGAGTCATGGAGTCTTAGGGAACAGCAGCATAGCAGGCCTTTCAGCCCATCTAGTCTGTGATGACCTATTTTCTGCCTCGACCCATCTACCTGCACCCGGACCATAGGTCTCCATAAACCTCTCACCATGCATCTTTGAAAACTTCTCAAGTTGTAATTAAAGAATTGAGTGATATTGCCAAGGATCTATGAAGTAAAGAGGTTAAAAGGGTTAATAATAGGTAAAATTATAACAAACAGCTCAGGTAGAGACTTGTCTTACTACTCACCACCAATGAAATGTCTTCAAGCTTTGGTCCCTGAAGGACAAAATTTATTTCTGATCTTAAATATTCATCCTCTATTTGTGTATTTTATCTTAATGTTAGAATAATTTAAATTGTATTTATATCAAATATAAAACTCTATCTGGAAAGACATGAACAAAAACACATGAACCTTGAAGACATTCTGCGGACTACATATAGTACTTCTAAATATACCTCTTTTGAATTACTCCACTGCAATCTGCAGCATGCAATTTCCCATTAAGCAATGTGCTGCTAAATCTACTTGATGATTTACAGATTTCATGATCTCATGAAGGACTTGGCAGACTTAACTTTCAAGGAAGCAAGTATGGCACCTTTAAGCAGGTGAAAGTTCATCACCATTTCCGGAAGCAAGGCAGTGGGTGGGGGATGGGAACTCCTAGCCAGACTGAAACACAGAGAAATGAGATACCCTCTACCCAGCATCTTGTTAGCAGATTTGCACTTGCTTAAGAATAAAATTGAGGACCTAACGAAAGATCGCGGTATTGCAGCGAAATAAGAGATCATTGTGTTCTGTGTTTGAATGAGACATGAATTCCTCCCAGCACACCAGATACAGCAATCAGTCCCAAAGCATCTTGATTCACAGGATGGACCAAGCTGCTGATTTGGAAAAGCCAAAAGCTGGGGGTGTGTGTTTCATGATAAACTCTCAGTGGTGCTCGGATATGATGGTTTTGTCAAAAGTAGGAATAACTCTGTTTCATACCCAGACTGCAATTTGGTAAATCTGATCCCTTGACTGTTCTTCTCCTACCTACATACAGGCTGAGGCTAAAGAGCAAACCTTCGGAGATTAGGACAACAAAGGAGTGGCTGTGGGTGGCAGAAGAGAAGCTACTGGATTGCTTCAAGTTGTCGGAATGGGCCATGTTCAAGGACTCATCTGTGGATCTGCATGAAGGCACCATAAGACGATTAGATCATAAGACATAGGAGAAGAATTAGGCCATTCAGCCCGTCAAGTCCGCTCCACCATTGCATCATGGCTGATCCCGGATCCCACTCAATCCCATACACCAGCCTTCTCGCCATATCCTTAGATACCCTGACTGATTGGAAAACGAGCAACTTCTTCCTTAAATATATGTATGTACTTGGCCTCTACCACAGTCTATGGCAGAGCTTTCCGCAGATTTACTACTTTCTGGCTCTTTACGTCTATTGTAAAGGGGCGCCCTCATTTTTAAGGCTGTGGCCTCTAGCTCTGGATACCCCTACCATAGGAACCATCCTCTCCACATCCACCCTATCTAGTCCATGATTGTTATGGATGTTATTAAAACAGTTGTAAATAAGTTTGTCCAGATAAAATCATTCAGAGTCTTTCCAACCAGAAGCCCTGGATAAACTAAGAGATCTGCAATCTGCTGAGGGCCAGGTCAGAGTTATTCAAGGACTTCACTTCCAGATGAGCTCAACACCTTCTAGGATCACTTTGACCATCAAAACATGGAGGAACCATCACAAGCTGCCACAACCCCTGATGATCTGTGACTTCTGTGATTTCTGTCTCTAAGGCTGACACGTGAGCAGCCTTCAGGACGGTGAACCCAAGAAAAGAACACGGCCCAAATGAGGCACCTTATCAAATACTAAAGAGCTGTGCTGAACAATTGGTTTGATTGTTTACTGAGATCTTTAACCTCTCGCTTTGGCAGTCTGAGGTACTCGCCTGATTCAAGCGGGCTTCAATTACACCAGTGCTAGCGAATGTGGTGACATGCCTCAAAGACTATCGTCCAGTAGCACTTACTTCCATGGTAACAAAACACATCAGCTCCTGCAGGATGCTCTCTAATTTGCCTACCTGCACAATAGGCCCACAACAGATGCCACCTCATTGGCTCGTCACTCAACACTGGAACATCTGGACAGCAACAATGCATACATTCTGTCAAGATGGCAGCTGTTGACAACGCTCCCATGGTCGACATCTTCTGGATAGACCACAATACTATCTGTTTCACTTCTTTTGTGTTTTTTACATTGACTTTTCATCCTGAATATGTTCCTGGAACTGTTGGAGCCTGTGATTTGCTGTTTGGAGACCAGTTAGGTGATCCAGCAATTTGCTGACTCTAAGAGGATTCTGTAAGGCAGAGAGCACAGCCCTTGAGGCCAGGATACTTCAGCTCCAATGTTCAACTCCATTTTGTCAATGAAAGCTTCCACTGTTTGCCAATTAAAGCAACGAGGGAGATTGAGACATCGAGGCGAATGTGGAAGGAGAGCACCTGCTGCCTGCCTTCTGACTGCGGGTGGGATCACTCTGCTGCCGGAGAGGGGAGCATGTGTGGCCTGTCATTGTCCCTGGAGAATGTCACCAAGGTCTTCTGTGTTTTGGATATGGATATGGATTTGGGCTATGGTCTGTGGACTTCTTTTCAGTCTTATAGTTTTTTATATTTTGTGTTTTTTGTCCTTTTAGTTTTTTTGTGCAGGGGCGGATTGGGGGTTAAAGATCTTTTTCTGTTTCATGTGGAGGGGCTTTGGGGGTTGATGATTATGATGTCATTTTCTTTCTTGATTTCTGCAGAAGAATCTCAGAGTTGTATACTTTGATAATAAATGAACCTTTGAATCCTTTGAATCAGAATGCTCCTTATGGTCAACAGCTCGGCATTCAATACTGTTATCCACTCAAAGATAATCAATTAGCTTCAAGACCATGTCCTCAATACATCCTTATAACCATTTAACCATATAACAATTACAGCACGGAAACAGGCCATCTTGGCCCTTCTACTCCATGCCGAACTCTCACTATTACTTACTAATCCAATTTACCACTCCATCATCCAGATCATTAATATATACAGACATCCCACCTCTCCTGGAAGTTCCAGGAGTCTCCCGCATATTAATAGTGGCTCCCTGATGCCCGCAAATTATATACAATGTCCTGGAAACCAATTTTTTTGAGAGCAGGAGGGCGCGAGAGAGCGAGAGAGAAAGAGCGAGAGCGACCACGAGAGAGAGAGCATGAGAGAGAGAGAGAGAGAGAGAGAGAGAGCCCCAATGCCATAGTTAACTTTGCTGATGTCACCACTGCTGTAAGCTGAATCGAAGGTGGTGAGGAATCACCATAGAGGAGACAAATGTAAAACCTGGATGAATCGTGCCAAAACAACAATTTCTTTCTTGATTTCAGCAAGTCTTAGCAGCTGATTATTGACTTCAGTAGGAGGAAACCAGAGGTCCACGAGCCAGTCCTCATCAGAGACGGTGACGGTCAGCAACTTTAAATTCCTCTGTGTTATGATTTCAAAGGACCTGTCCTGGACCAAGCACATAATTATAATTACGAAGAAAGAATGGCAGTATCTTTACTTCCTTAGGAGCTTGTGAAGATTCACATGACATCTAAAACTTTGACAAATTTCTATAAACATGTAGTGGAGAGCATATTCACTGGTTGTATCACAGCCTGGTATGGAAACACCAATGCCCTTGAATGGAAAATCCTACTAAAAAAACAGTGGCTATGGCCCAGTCCATCATGGGTAAAGATCACCCCTCCATTGAGCATATCTACACAAAGTGTTTTTGCAGGAAAGCAGCCTCCATCATCACAGATTCCCACCAGCTAGGTTATGCTATCTTCTTGTTGCTGTCATCAGGACAAAGGTCCAGGAGCCTCAGAATTTACACCACCAGGTCAGGAAAGTTATTACCCCTCATCCATCAGGCCCTTCAACCAAACGGAAATATTTCACTCAACTTCACTTGTTCCATCAATGTAATTTCCCATGACCTATGAGCTCATTTTCAAATACTCTTCATTCCACATTCTCGATATCTATTGCTTATATATTTATTCTTGTTATTCCTTTCTTTTTGTATTTGCACCGCTTGTTCTCTTTTGCACATGAATTGGACACTCAAGTTGGTGCGGTCTTTCATTGATTCCTTTGAAACATAGAAACATAGAAAACCTACAGCACAATACAGGCCCTTCAGCTCACAGTGCTGTGCTGAGTATGTATTTATTTAGAAATTTTCTTAGGTTACAGAGCCCTTTATTTTACTAAGCTCAATGTACCTATCCAGGTGTCTCTTAAAAGACTCTATCATATCCACCTCCACCACCATCACCGGCAGCCCATTCCATGCACTCACCACTCTCTGTGTAAAAAACTTTCCCCTGACATCTCCTCTGTACCTACCTCCAAGCACCTTAAAACTGTGCCCTCTTGTGTTAGCCATCTCAGCCCTGGGAAAAACCCTCTGACTATCCACACGATAAATGTCTTTCATCATCTTATATACCTCTATCAGGTAACCTCTCATCCTCCGTCATTCCAAGAAGGATGAATACTTCATGAATACTTTGCTTCAGTATTCACCATAAGTATTCATTCAGTCAACCTATTCTCATAAGGCCTGTTCCCCAATCCAGGCAACATCCTTGTAAATCTCCTCTGCACCCTTTCTACGGTTTCCACATTTTTCCTGTAGTGAGGTGATCAGAACTGAGCACAGTTCTCCAAGTGGGGTCTGACCAGGATCCTATATAGCTGCAACATTATCTGTCGCCTCCTCAACTTAATCCCATGATTGATGAAGGCCAATGCACCGTATGCCTTCTTAACCACAGAGTCAACCTGCGTAGACACTTTGAGTGCCCTTTGGATGACGACCCCAAGATCCCTCTGATCCTCCACATACTCAAGAGTCTTGCCATTAATACTATATTCTTCTATCATATTTGTCCTACCAAAATGAACCCCCTGACACTTATCTGGGTTGAACTCCATCTCCAACTCAGACATGAGGAAATCTGCAGATGCTGGAATTTCAAGCAATACACATAAAAGTTGCCGGTGAACGCAGCAGGCTAGGCAGCATCTCTAGGAAGAGGTACAGTCGACATTTCGGGCTGGAATCCCCTCCCCCTTTTCTTTCTTCCTAGGCCTCCTGTCCCATGATCCTCTCATATCCCTTTTGCCAATCAACTGTCCAGCTCTTGGCTCCATCCCTCCCCCTCCTGTCTTCTCCTATCATTTCAGATCTCCCCCTCTCCCTCCCACTTTCAAATCTCTTACTAGCTGTTCTCTCAGTTAGCCCTGACGAAAGATCTCGGCCTGAAACGTCGACTGTACCTCTTCCTAGAGATGTTGCCTGGCCTGCTACATTCACCAGCAACTTTTATGTGTACTGCCACTTCTCAGCCCAGTTTTGCAGCCTATCAATGTCCCACTGTAACCTCTGACAGCCGTCCACACTATCCAAATCACCCCCAATTTTGTGTCATCAGCAAATTTACTAACCCATCCCTCCACTTCCTCATCCAGATCATTTACAAAATTCACAAAGAAACAGGGTCCCAGAACAGATTCCTGAGGCACACCACTAGTCTCTGACCTCCGTGCTGAATATGACCCGTCTACAACCACTCTTTGCCTTCTGTGGGAAAGCCAATTCTGGATCCACAAAGCAAGGTTCCCTTGGATCCCATGCCTCCTTATTTTCTCAATAAGCCTTGCATGGGGTACCTTATCAAATGCCTTGCTGAAATCTATATACACTACATCTACTGCTCTACCTTCATCAACGTGTTTAGTCATATCCTCAAAAAATTGAGTCAGTCTTGTAAGGCACGGCCTGCCTCTGACAAAGCCATGCTGACTATTCCTAATCATTTTATGCCTCTCCAAATGTTCACAAATCCTGCCTCTTAGGATCTTTTCCATCAGCTTACCTACCACTGAAGTAAGACTTACTGGTCTATAATTTCCTGGGCTATCTCTACTCCTTCTCTTGAATAAGCGAACACCATCCGTAAACCTCCAATCCTCCAGTACCTCTCCCGTCCCTATTGATGATGCAAAGATCATCGCCAGAGTTTCAGCAATCTCCTTCCTTGCCTCCCACAGTAGCCTGGGGTACATCTCATCCAGTCCCGGTGACTTATTCAACTGGATGCTTTCCAAAAGCTCCATCACATCCTCTTCTTTAATATGTACATGCTTAAGTTTTTCAGTCAGCTGTAAGTCATCCCTACAATTGCCAAGATCCTTTCCTGTAGTGAATACTGAATCAAAGTACTCATTAAGTACCTCTGCTGTCTCCTCCCGTTCCATACACACTTCCCCACTGTCACACTTGATTGGTCCTATTCTCCCTCGTCTTATCCTCTTGCTCTTCATATACTTCTAGAATGCGTTGGGGTTTTCCTTAATCCTGCTCGCCAAGGCCTTCTCATGGCCCCTTCTGACTCTCCTGATTTCATTCTTAAGCTCCTTCCTGCTAGTCTTATAATTTTCTAGATCTCTATCATTACCTAGTTTTTTGAACCTTTCGTAAGCTTTGCTTTTCTTCTTGGCAAGATTTTCAACAGCCTTCGTACACCACAGTTCCTGTACCGTACCATCCTATCCATGTCTCATTGTTTGCTCCAGATTTACAAACTTGATCCCTGCTCCATATTAACAAATATAGTACTTGCAAAACATTCAGGCACCCTAGCTATATCCATGTTCTTAAGGCTTTTGCACGGTACAGCACATCCACTGTAATCAAGGGCTTTAAGAGGTTGGTTGTAGCACTAATCAGCTCCAGACTTGATTCACTTCAATTGCCTATCACCACAACAGGTTAATATCAGATACAATTTTACTGTTTCTCTACTCTGTTCTGGAACATCTGGATGAAAGTACATCAGGCTGTTGTTCATTGACTACAGCTCGATGTTCACCACATTTATCAGCAGGCCTCAGTCAGTCTTTTACTTCTCAAAACTATGTAGTTAAGCTCAGCTTCAATACGTTAACCAATTTGTGAAAAGCACCAATGTCAGCCCAACATTGCGCTGTAAAGATCGATATTCTATGTTGTCTGAATCACAGGTGGTGTTGAGTGTTTCTCTTTCAACAGATGGAGTCTAACTATTCGGTTTCAGTCTTACGGCATCTGCATATTTTGATTTTCATTTTTTGTACTTCACAAATGATTACTAATTCCTTTCTCAATGATCCTCTCTTCTAACTTTGAATTGCTCTTGGTTCCAGAGGATCACATCCTTTTGTTTATTCCTGTCTTTGGCCTTTTTGAACTTGTGATATCTCCATTTTTTGAAATGCATTAAGAAATGCAGACAACAGAAATCCCAATTTAAAACTAAGAGTGCTAGAAATCCTCAGCAAGTCAGAAACTGCCACAGAGAGGGAAATAGAGTTAGTGTTGGAGGTTACTGCTCTTCCATCAGCTTATTTTATTCCTTCCTCACCAGCTTCGTTTCACCATTAACCTTTTATGATTGTCGCCTTATGTGACTGCTTATTGTTATACAGTCCTTCCTGGTAGCATTGCACCCTGGTGCTTGGAGAATAAATTCACTGTTTAGTATGTATGGAGAATAAATTCACAGTTTAATGTGTAAATTTAATGTAAGTTTAATGTGTAATGTGTAAATTTAATGTAAGTTTAATGTGTAAATTTGTTACCCCATCTTGAACATACAACCACACTCTAGAATAGACTCACAGAATTGCATCACAGATTCAGCCAAATACTTCAGGTGGGTAGCATTGATTTTTTAACACAATCCTTTGCAATTATGTTGTGGTTTTCATATTATTTGGAAAAATGTGTTTTATTTGTCAGACCTTGATTTGTTTTGACGCTGTCAGCTAGAGGGTGTACATAAAATGGAAATAGCTTTGTTTTTTTTCTTTCCAAGTATGTTTATCATTAAAAGTAAATTAACAGGATCAGAAATACTGAAATAATATTACATATAAACAACTGTTAAAAATGTAACTCATTCAATTTCATATAGCTGAATGGGAGTAAAACACTGTGAGCTCTTTTAATCTCAGAGATAATTCTTTCCCCCATCTGATCTGCCAAGTGAATATCAATCAGTTGAGGAGAGGCAGATCAGGAGGGCGTCCATTGGAGAAAACTATTAGGCATGAATCAAGGATAAAAAGCAAGTACCTCTGCCTTTGATGCCTTTCACTGACAGACACCATCAAAAGCAAGAATTGAGGAGGAAAGAAAATTGTCTTTTCCATGATTTTACAATGTCCCAAGTGATTGCAGGCAGAGGACTGCTCTGAGTATGGTCCCTTGCAGTGGCATGGAAACTTTAAAGTACCAGGAGCAAACTTTGTCCTCTAACTCAAGAGTTGAGAGCACGAAAGACTGAGCTAAGGCTGACACTTGATTCAGCACCAATGATTGCGAAAGACAGAGAGGTCTGACTTCTTCACTGACAACAAACTGAATGTAAAACTGCTGCTGAAAAATATTTTTGGTTTTCACTCTTTTGTTGCCTAGATTAATCGAATGATATTCCCTTTGCTGAATTCTGCAAGTTCTCCAGTTCATGTCTGCCCTTAGTTAAAACAGGATCATTGCTGATCTCAGCGCAGATTTCACCCGAAACTTTGCCGTTCTGCTTGACTTGGAAACAATACTTCTGAACCTGGAAATGTTGAAATTGCTGTGAATTAGGAGGGTGGAAAGAATTAATGGAATGTTTGCAATTCAGTGGATACAGAGAGACTGAACAACATACATTAATCCAGGAGTCAGGGCTTGTTTATCATAATGAATCTGTCTGGAGGAGGAGTAAATCGAGGGAGAGGAGTGTAAGGGGAAAACACAAAACTGAAGCTGTGAGGTACAAAGCACACATTGCTGAAAATGCCTGACAAGTCAGGCATCATCTGCGGAAATTGAAACAACGAATTAATTTTATAGTCTTGTATCAGAATTAACATCTCTGAAACACTATGAATGACTGAGCACCTAAAATTGTTGAATTCACTGTTGAGTAGCAAAGCTGAGATGTGCCTTATGAGAAAATGTGATCAGCAATGTTCTTGACCTCTCCCTGCTTACAGTTCCTTCACCAACACCACCAAACCTACCCCGTCTACCCTGCACTCCACGTTTCCGCTCTTCCCTCAAAATCAAGTTTATTGTCATGTGCACACGTACATATTTCTGAACAGATTGCAGTGAAATATTTGTTTGCAGCAGTATAGGCATATACTGTAGCATCAGACACAATGTTGACAGGAAAAAATAATTTAAGCATAAATTGTATGCTATTTTAAAATGTCCAGTGAAAGCTGTGAGTTGATGCCATACAACCAAAGTCCACACTACTATAAACACTCCACAAACAGTCCAGGTCGGGCAGGATTAGAGTATTCAACCCATCAACTCTGCTCTGCCATTAGATCATGGTTGATTTATTTTCCCTCTCACCCCTACACTTCTCTTCCTAACCTCTAACACCCTGACTAATCAAAAACCTATCAACCACAGCTTCAGATATAGATAATGACTTAACCTCCACGGCCACCTGTAGCAATGAATTCCACGGATTCACCATCCTGTTTCTGGCTAAGATATTCCTCCTCTTCTCTGTTTCAAAGGGCCTTTTCTATCCTGATGCTGTGTCCTCCAGTCCTAGACTCTCCCACCAGTGGAAATATTATCCCTCTGTTCACACTATGCTTTTCAACATTCAGAAGGTTTCAATCAATCTCTGATTAGGTGGAGCCAAGATATTAGCCATTTTGATATTTTCTTTGAAAGGAAAGCTAATTTCTTTTCTCTCTTCGCCAGTTCTTACAAATACCTTTCGACTTGGACCCTCAGCTCCCTATTACTCTGTCTACAGGTACTGACTGACCTGGACTATTTGTGCAGTATTTGTTTTACACATAAAATTTGCTGGAGGAACTCAGAAGGCCAGGCAGCATCTGTGGAAAAAAGTACAGTTGATGTTTCGGGCCAAGAAGAAAAAAAATTGAGCAGTAGATTTAAAAGCTGGGGGGAGGGGAGAGAGAAACACAAGGTGATAGGTGAGAGATGAAGTAAAGAGCTGGGAAATTGATTATTGAAAGAAATACAGGGTTGGAGAAGGGGAAATCCAATAGGAGAGAACAGAAGGCCAAGGAAGAAAGAAAGTGGGGGAGAAGCACCAGAGTGAGGTGATGGGCAGGCAAGGAGATAAGGTGATAGAGGGAAAAGGGGAAAGGGAATGATAAAGGGAAGTGGGGAGGGGGCACTGTTGGTAGTTCAAGAAATCAATATTCAGTGGGGAGGGATGAATGGACAAGGAAGTAGCATAGGGATTGGTCCCTGCGGAAAGCAGAAAGTGAGGGGAAAGAAAGATGTGCTTGGTGGTGGGATGCCATTGGAGATGGCAGAAGTTCCGGAGAATTATGTGCTGGATGCGGAGGCTGGTGGGGTGGCAGCTGATGACAAGAGGAACCGTATCCCTGGTAGTGTGGCGGGAGGATGGGGTAACAGAAGATGTGCATGAAATGGAAGAGATGCTGTTGATGACAGCATTGATGTTGTAGGAAGGAGGACATCTCCTTCGTTCTGGAGCAGTGGGCTAAGCACACACCCTTGAGGTACACTATGATAATTATCAGTGAGGTGGAGATGTTATTTCTGATCCACACAGACTGTGACCTTCTGGAGAGGAAATCCAGGATCCAGGCCCAGGTTTTGGAGCTTTTTGATCAGAACTGTAGGAATGATTGTGTTAAACGGTGAGCTGTACTCAATAAACAGCAGCCTGATGTAAGTATTAGTATCATCCAGGTGATCCAAGCCAATGCAATCCCATCCACTGTAGACCTTTTGTGGTGATAGGCCAAATGCAATGGGTCCAGGTCCTTGCTAAGGCAAGAATTGATTCTAGCCATGACCACCCTCTCAAAGAACTTCATGTGAGGCCAGTGTTCTGTACTGAGTGTCAGATGTGGGAAATCCGGGAGACTCCCAGCCTCCTGGACAACCACAACTGCACCAGTTGTGTTGAACTATAGCTCCTTAGGGACCGGATTAGGGAACTGGAACTGCAACTCAATGACCTTTGTCAATCAGGGAAAGTGAGGAGGTGATAGAGAGGAGCTAGAGCCAAGTAGTCATACTGGGGCCTCAGGAGACAGATAAGTGAGTAACAGTCAGGAGATGGAAGGGCAAGAGTCAGGTACTAGATAGATAGATAGATAGATATACTTTATTGATCCCGAGGGAAATTGGGTTTTGTTACAGCTGCACCAACCAAAAATAGAGCATAAATATAGCAATACAAAAACCACAAACAATCAAACAACAATATGCAAACTATGCCAGATGGAAATAAGTCCAGGACCAGCTTATTGGCTCAGGGTGTCTGACCCTCCATGGGAGGAGCTGCAAAGTTCGATGGCCACAGGCAGGAACAACCTCCCATGACACCCAGTGTTGTATCTCGGTGGAATATGGCCGGAGACCAACAGCAAAAAGTTCAATATCCAGTCTACAAACACGTTCCTCGATCGTAGTATGACCAGGATTGCACCATCCATTGTTAACCAGAACAGTAAGCCCCAACTCATTTACGCTTACCGCTCTCAGTGCACTTCCGGTCAGCCCGAACGGTCTGGAAGCCATCCATGGAAAAGTTTTGATCGGGTATGTCCTCGTGCAGCCCCAGTAAAACACATAACACTGCACTCCTGAAATGTTCTCTGACACCTGGCTGGCGGGATACTAGAGAGTCTTCCTGTGGCTGTCCCCCTTAACAATAAGTACTCCTGTTTGAGTACTGTTGGTGGGGAAATGACCTTGGTGGGGGAATGACCTAACTGGGGGAAGCAACAGTGGCCACAGCTCTGGTACAGAATCTTGCCCTGTGGCTCGGATGGGTAGGGAAAGGAAGAGGATGGCAGCAGTGATGGGGGACCCTATAGTTAGGGCGTCAGACAGGCGATTCTGTGGATGCAGGAAAGAAGCACGGACGGTAGTTTGCCACCCAGGTGCCAAGGTCCAAGATGTTTCTGATCGTGTCCACGATATCCTGAAGTGGGAAGGAGAACAGCCAGATGTCGTGGTACATATTGGTACCAACAAAATAGATGGGAAAAGGGAGGAGGTCCTGAAAGCAGACTACAGGGAGTTAGGAAGGAAGTTGAGAAGCAGGTCCTCAAAGGTAGTCATCTTGGGATTACTACCTGTGCCACATGACAGTGAGTATAGGAATAGAATCAGGTGGAGGATAAATGTGTGGCTGAGGGATTGGAGCAGGAGGCAGGGATTCAGATTTCTGGATCATTGGGACCTATTTTGGGGCAGGAGTGACTTGTACAAAAAGGACGGGTTGCACTTGAATCCAAGGGGGACCAATATCCTGGCGGGGAGGTTTGCAAAGACTATTGGGGAGCGTGTAAACTAGGATTGCTGGGGGTGGGAACCAAACTGAAAAGGCAGAGGAAGAGGCGGTTAGCTCATGAACAGAAACAGCTTGGAGACAGTGCAAGAGGGAGGATGGGCAGGTGATAGAGAAGGGATGTGCTCAGACCGATGGTTTGAGATTGTCTTTTTTAATGCAAGGAGTATTATGAACAAAACGGATGAGCTTAGAACATGGATCAGTACTTGCAGCTATGATGTTGTGCCCATTACAGAAACCTGGATGTCTCTGGGGCAGGAATGGTTACTTTGAGTGCCAGGCTTTAGATGTTTCAGAAAGGACAGGGAGGGAGGCAATAGATGTGGAGGTGTGGCTCTATTGATCAGAAATAGTGTCACAGCTGCAGAAAAGGAGGAAGACATGGAGGGATTGTCTATGGAGTCTCTGTGGGTGGAAGTTAGGAACAGGAAGGGGTCAATAACTCTGCTGGTTTTTTTTATAGACCTCCCAATAGTAATAGGGACATCGAGGAGCACATAGGGAGACAGATTCTGGAAAAGTGTAATAATAACAGGATTGTTGTGGTGGGAGATTTTAATTTCCACATGTCCCTTGAGAAAAGGGTTTTGATGGGGTCGAGTTTGTTAGGTGTGTTCAAGAAGGTTTCTTGACACAATGCTTAGATAAGCCTACAAGAGGAGAAGCTGTACTTGATCTGGTATTGGGAAATGAACCTGGTCAGGTGTCAGATCTCTCAATGGGAGAGCATTTTGGAGATAATGATCACAATTCAATCTCCTTTACCATAGCATTGGAGAGGGATTGGAACAGATAAGTTAGGAAAGCGTTTAATTGGAGTAAGGAGAAATATGAGGCTATCAGGCAAGAACTTGGATGCATAAAATGGGAACAGATGTTCTCAGGGAAATGTACAGAAGAAAGGTGGCAAATGTTCAGGCGATATTTGCATGGAATTCTGCATAGGTACATTTCAATGAGACAGGGAAAGGATGGTAAGGTACATTAACCGTGGTGCACAAAGGCTGTTGTAAATCTAGTCAAGAAGAAAAGAAGAGCTTATGAAAGGTTCAAAAAACTAGATAATGATAGAGATCCAGAAGATTATAAGGCTAGCAGGAAGGGGCTTGAGAAAGAAATTAGGTGAACCAGAAGGGGCCATGAGGATCCCATGGCAGACAGCATTAAGGAAAACCATAAGGCATTCTACAAGTAAGTGAAGAGCAAGAGGATAAGATGTGAGAAAATAGGACCAATCAATTGTGACAGTGGAAAAGTGTGTATGGATCTGGAGGAGATTCCTTGTTTCAGTATTCAATAAAAACTTAGGAACATAAGAACTATGAAAAAGGATCTTGGTGATTGTAGGGTTGACTTACATCGGATTGAAAAGCTTGAGCATATAGGTATTAAGAAAGAGGTTGTGCTGGAGCTTTTGGAAAATATCAATTTGGATAAGTCACCAGGACTGGACGAGTTGTACCCCAGTATTGTGGGAGGCGAGGGAGGAGTTTGCTGAGCCTCTGCAGATGATCTTTGCATCCAATGGGGACGGGAGAGGTTCCTGAGGATTGGAGGGTTGCGAATGTTGTTCCATTATACAATAAAGGGAGGAGAGATAGCTCAGGAAATTATAGACCAGGGAGCCTTACTTCAGTGGTTGGTAATTTGATGAAGAAGATCCTGAGAGGCAGGATTTATGAACATTTGGAGAGGCATAATATGATTAGGAATAGTCAGCAGGGTTTTGTCAAAGGCAGGTCATGCCTTAAGAGCCTGATTGAATTTTCTGAGGACGTGACTAAACACATTGATGAAGGTAGAGTCGTATCTGTGCCCAGGATGAAGCTTTCCACTCTACAACATCTGAGATGTCCTCTTCAAAGAATGGGCTTTTTCTTTCACCATCATCACTATCGTCCTCACTTGCAACTCCTCTATTTCTTGCACATCTGCACTCCCCCTATTTTAGTGCTGCCATAAAAGGGAGAGGATCCCTTTGTATGTACCTATCACCTCATTAGACTCTGTACTCAACACATCATTCTCCACAACATTTGCTGTCTATAATGGTATCCTACCTCTAAGCATATTTTTTCTCACCACCATCCCACTCCCACATATTCCAATTTCCACAGGGATCACAGTCTACATGAGTCCCTTCTTCACTCATCCCTCCCCAATGATCTCCATCCTGGCACCTGTGCCTGTAAGTGGGACAGGTGCTACACCTGCCCATACACATCTGCCATCAACATCATTCTAGGGCCCAGACACCTCACCTGCAAATCTGTTGAGGTCATCCACTGTACCCAGAATTCCCAGTGAATTCTCCTCTACATTAGTGAAACGTGATAGAGACTGGGGCACCTGCACTGTAGATACATAGTGGTATCCAAGACATCTTCAAGGAACGGTGCCTCAGAAAGTCAGCATCTATTATTAAGGATCCCCATCACCTAGGACATGCCCTCTTCTCATTGTTACCGTCAGGAAGGAGGTACAGAAGCCTGAAGGAACACACTCAGTGATTCAGGAACAGCTTCTTCCCCTCTACCATCTGATTTCTAAATGGACATTGAACCCACGAACACTAACTCACTATTTTTATATCATTTCTGTTTTTGCACTATTTTTAATTTAACTATTTAATATACATATATATCCTTACCATAATCGGTTTATTTTTTCTATATTATTATTTATTGCATTGTACTGCTGCTGCTAAGTTAACAAAGTTCACAACACATGCCGGTGATAATAAACCCGATTCTGTTTCAGATTTCGATATGCTGCAAAAAGAGGGATTTCCCTGTGACACCCATTTCAATTCAACTTTGCATTCCCATTCCGCCATGTCAGTCGGTGACCTTTTCTGTAGTCATATTGAGGCCACTCTCAGCTTCGGGGTGTTACAGTTCAAATTTCATCTTGGTAGCCTCCAACCTGATGACATGAACATTGATTTCTCCAACTTCCAGAAATTTCTCTCTCCTCTCCCTTTTCTCTTTTCCATTCCCCATTCTGGTTCCCCTCTCACCCCTTCTCCTGCACTGCCCATCACCCACTGGTGCCCTTCCTCCTTTGCTTTCTTCATGGTTCCCTGTTCATTCCTAGTAAATTCCTTCTTCAGCCCTTTACCTCTTCCACGGATCACCTCCCAGCTTAATACTTCATTTACCACCCCACTATTCACAGCTGGTCTCTCCTAATAACTTTCAACTTGAATTCCTTCTCATCCCCACCTCACTTCTTCCCCTGTCCTTTCTAATCCCGATGAAGATTCTCAGCCCAAAACATCAACTATTCCTCTCGATAGCTGCTGCCTGACCTTCTAAGTTCCTCCATCACTTTGTGTGTGTTATACAAATTCCTCTTTATTACAAGCTGGCATCAACAGGGATCACACATCCTGGAATAAATGATCCCAAATCCAAACTTTTTATTACATCCTCCCCCCATCATCCCAACTATCCCTATGCACCATGTTTACATAGCATGAAGTAAGCTTTGTGCAGTGTACATACGTGCCATGTGAGCTGTGTGCAGTTCTGCCTTTACCTCATATGTACAATGGCAAGCTTCTTTCCTGGAATTTTATGAAGCTGTTTCTAGCCTAGTAGCAAGGCATGAGTTCACTATAGTTCACTTCAGCCTGCAGTTTGTGGCTCAGGCCCATTGAGCCTGTGACAGATTTTCACTGCCTGGTACCAAATGTGTGTCCACACCAACCCCCCCCCCCCCGACCCAATTTATCTCTCTAGTACATGCACATCCCCCACATCTCTGTAGTGCTGTGAGCCAAGAATACATTACTCCCTGCTCTAAGTCTACTACTCACTTCTACAACAGAATGGAGACCAAGTGAGACTGCGTGACATAAAAGGAGATGTTGCCTACTGGCTGAGAATGCAAATGCCAATTAGTCATTGCTGAAATAAAGTTCGATAAGGACTGAGGAGAGGAGAAAGTAATTGTAAGATCTGTGAGATACAGCTGATGTGAAAAACAACAGTTAGAAAATTCAAAATACCAGCCAGCATTGGAGTGAAGAGTAAAACTGAGATTGCACTAAATAATTGAGGACTTTCACCATTTGAGGTTTGACCATTTCTGCCATGAAGTGGAAAAAGTGCATAAAGACGCTTCCTGCAGTACTTGCTTTTGTGTCCTGTACACAAACACTCAATGCAGATACTAAAACAACAGGAATTCTGCAGATGCTGGAAATTCAAGCAACACACATCAAAGTTGCTGGTGAACGCAGCAAGCCAGGCAGCATCTCTAGGAAGAGGTACAGTCGACGTTTCAGGCCGAGACCCTTCGTCAGGACAGATACTATTTCTCTTTAGGAAGGCAATCTTCTCTCTATGAGCTCTTTTGTCCAACTGAAGGCACAAATCCAATGTGTGTTCACCTTCACAGAACAGACGAAACCTTTTGGCTGATGAGACTATTTCTCTTCCATCAATTCCAGGTTAAATTTTAACTTTACTTCTCACAGTAGTCACAGTGGTGTCAAAGATGCTTCTTTTAGCTCAGAGTTGTGTTTTGTTCACACTTTGGCTTATTGCATTGTTGTATCATAGCCATAGTCAGAGTCATAGTCATAGTCATACTTTATTGATCCCGGGGGAAATTGGTTTTCGTTACAGTTGCACCATAAATAATAAATAGTAATAGAAATAGTAATAGTAATATTACTATTAGTAAATAGTAAATAGCAATAGAATAGTAATAGAAATAGTAATAAATAGTTAAATAGTAATATGTAAATTATGCCAGTAAATTATGAAATAAGTCCAGGACCAGCCTATCGGCTCAGGGTATCTGACCCTCCAAGGCAGGAGTTGTAAAGTTTGATGGCCACAGGCAGGAATGACTTCCTATGACACTCTGTGCTGCATCTCGGTGGAATGAGTCTCTGGCTGAATGTACTCCTGTGCCCAACCAGTACATTATGTAGTGGATGGGAGACATTAACCAAGATGGCATGCAACTTAGACAGCATCCTCTTTTCAGACACGACCATGAGAGAGTCCAGTTCCATCCCCACAACATCACTGGCCTTACGGATGAGTTTGTTGATTCTGTTGGTGTCTGCTACCCTCAGCCTGCTGCCCCAGCACACAACAAACATGATAGCACTGGCCACCACAGACCCGTAGAACATCCTCAGCATCGTCCGGCAGATGTTCAAGGACCTCAGTCTCCTCAGGAAGTAGAGACGGCTCTGACCCTTCTTGTAGACAGCCTCAGTGTTCTTAGACCAGTCCAATTTATTGCCAATTCGTAACCCCAGGTATTTCTAATCCTCCACCATGTCCACACTGATCCCCTGGATGGAAACAGGTACCTTAGCTCTCCGCAGGTCTACCACCAGCTCCTTAGTCTTTTTCACATTAAGCTGCAGATAATTCTTCTCACACCATGTGACAAAGTTTCCTACCATACCCTGTACTCAACCTCATCTCCCTTGCTGATGCATCCAACTATGGCAGAGTCATCCGAAAACTTCTGAAGATGATAAGACTCTGTGCAGTAGTTGAAGTCCAAGGTGTGAATGGTGAAGAGAAAGGGAGACAAGACAGTCTCCTGTGGAGCCCCAGTGCTGCTGATCACTCTGTCGGACACACAGTGTGGCAAGCACACGTACTGTGGTCTGCTAGTCAGGTAATCAAGAATCCATGATACCAGGGAAGCATCCACCTGCATCACTGTCAGCTTCTCCCCCAGCAGAGCCGGGCGGATGGTGTTGAACGCACTGGAGAAGTCAAAAAACATGACCCTCACAGTGTTCGCTGGCTTGTCCAGGTGGGCGTAGACACGGTTCAGCAGGTAGACGATGGCATCCTCAACTCCTAGTCGGGGCTGGTAGGCGAACTGGAGGGGATCTAAATGTGGCCTGACCATAGGCTGGAGCAGCTCCAGAACAAGTCCCTCCAGGGTCTTCATGATGTGGGAGGTCAATGCCACCGGTCTGTAGTCATTGAGGCCACTGGGGCGTGGCGTCTTCGGCACAGGGATGAGGCAGGACGTCTTCCACAGTACAGGAACCCTCCGGAGCCTCAGGCTCAGGTTGAAGACATGGCGAAGTGCTCCACATAGCTGAGGAGCACAAACTTTGAGCACCCTGGTACTGACATCATCCGGTCCTGCAGCCTTGCTTGGGTTGAGACGTTTCAGCTGTCTTCTTACCTGTTCAATAAGCTTATTAGTTCATTTTGCATCCTTATGATACCAATAGTATTATTTTGACCTGTACTGTATAAAACAAGAGTGTTTCCATGCTGCAAGCTAATGCCACAGTGAGCACTTTGAGTTGCTGGACACGAAGTAGGTTCAGAGAGCATTCTTCATGAGAGTGAACGCCCTGAGCTATCTCCTGGGGGTATTACTCATGTTTCATAGACATCTGAGGAACAGATGAATTAACACTGAGATTGAACGTTTTTGTTTTTCTCTGTGCCTTATCAATATCGGAACTCATACCATAGGACTGTCCTGTTGGAGCACTTTTAGATCTCGCCACACTTGAAATCCATATCACATTAACTTTGGCCATCTATGCGTCAATCTCTTCCTGCAACTCAAACTGCTCTTTCCTTTGCCGTAGCTGTTCCTTGATATATAGCTCTTCCAGCACATATTTGTCCTTCAGTAATTGCTGACTTGTGACTAATTCAGCTAAATCAACCTCGGTTTTAATGTGTGCAGATGACTACAGAAGTTGCTCTACCTGCAGCAGAACTTGGAGCACTAACATTTGACAAAATGTCATTTGGTTTCACGTCATCCTTTGAATCCTCTGCTGCTGTATGAGTTGTCAAAATATGCCTTACAGTTTGAGAAACATTTTCATTTGTTACAGCAACATGACCTTCAATATAACTTGTCTGAGCTAACCATTGTTTAACATCCCCTATGTATGCACCCTAAAGGCATCTTATATTTGAAAAACTCTGGATCAGTTTTTCCTGCTCAAACTTGGGAAGTAGTGACAACATCATGTGATGTTGCTGAGCATCAGCTTAACAGAGGCTAGTCAAGTCCTCCAGAAAAGATTGTTCTGGAAAGGAAAAGTTTCTTATCCCCATGAGATCCTTAAATGGTGGTATTAAAGCTTTAATTTTGCTCATATTTGTCTTATTTTCCTTTTGAAGATTTTCAATTCTACCTGCTAAAGTTTTCAAAGTAAGTTTAATTCCTCTTTTCTTGCCCTTGATCTAAGGGTCCACTTCATGCTTTAATTCACTCATGCTATTTTATCCTTATTGCACCACTTGCAATTAACTGTTTGTTCACCTGCAGCACATTTGCAGAATGTACCAGTGATATTTGACTTAATAAGCGTAGTCAATAAATAAATTGTCCATGTATCCACAGCACTTAAGCCAGACTGAGCAAACAGCCTTCAAATTCAAACATTGGTAACTGGAATCTTTCAGCAATTCAATAAAACAAAGTGATGAACCCTCAGGCAAACGGTTCCCAATGGCCCAGTGGCACTGACCATTCAAATAAGTGTTCAAGTCACAAACACACAGCACGAATCAACAAAAACAGCAAGCTGGTCTGGCTTCCCAGAGTCACGATTGCAATTTCACCATCAGGTCTGAGGCTGCAGACTGATGCTCATTTGGCATAGCTATTTATTTTGTTGAGAAAATGTAGCGGTTACTTGAAATGATCCAAAACCGCTCAGACACGAAACTCAGGGGTTGACATTGTATGATACTCTATCCACAATAACAAAGTTCCAAAGTTCAAAAGAGTAGATTCAATCCTTTATTTAGAAGCCAGCAAAGATGAATAAACTTGTAGCGATAAAAGTACAACAAAACTAAAAAGAGAAAGAGGTGGTCTAATAACGATGTGGTCGCAATCTAGCATTTTTAATAGTGTAATAGAGAAGATAGCTGAACTACTGATAGCAATCAACATAAAAATATTATCCTCACTGCACTAACTCTCAACTGGACCAAATAGAACTAAAGACAAAGCATGAATATGTCCTTGTTCTCATTTCCTTCTATCGCACTCAAACCATGTGATAGATTACCTATAATAATTGTGTAACATAAAATGCATTACAGACAGACAGAAAGTAGACACATGCTTCCCAAATCTTTTAGTGAGGGTACATATCACTATTTATATTTGATAGAGCTTATGTTCATTTGAGTTTAGAACTTCACCATCAGCAACCCCAATACCATCTCAAAATATCAGCAAGAACTTGTCCTGGCCCAGTTAGATGGATACCGTGTTCACAATAGCACACCTGCACCTCTACTTCCTCACAAGACTAAGAATTTTAGCATATCCCCGTGACTCACAGAGCTTTTAATCGATGCTCCATGGAAAACATTCATTCCGGTTGTACAACAGCTTGGTATGGAAACAACTCTGCCCATGACCGCAAGAAATTGCAGCGAGTTAGCCCAGACGATCATGAAAACCAGCTTCCCCTCCACTGAGTCTGTCCAAACTTCCTACTACCACAGGAAAGTATTGAGCGTTACAAAGGACTCCTCCCAACCCAGTCATTCTCTCTTCTCCCCTTGGGCAGGAGATACAATAGCTTGAGACCATAACCACAGGTTCAAGGTCAGCTTCTATCCCATTATTTCAATTCACTTCAGCATCTCTATTGTGAAAGGCAATTGATCTTGCGAGTAAGAAATTCAAACATATATAATTTACAATGATCAGCATCTGTAAATGATATCCAATTCTGTATAAAAATAGCAGACTTCTGTTCAGTCTTCAGAACCGTGTGGGTGACAGGGGCCACGCTGTTCTCCTTGTACACAAGTAAATAAAAAGTCTACTGGAGTCACAAGACTCCGTGTGCTCCGTGCTCAATTATTTTATCTTATTATCGGCGGCAGCAGTTACTTTGACAGTTGGAGGTTCTACAGAGATGGCTAACCTTTGGCTTTGTTAATTGGGAGAAAGGAATTCAGTCCCATAACTGCTTGCCCGAAATCCTAGGCTGCTCATATATTTGAGCAAGGGACTGAGTCTGCTGGTGGTACACAAATTTCCCCCTGTGAGGAGACATCAAGTTACACCACCTTCGTCACCGACAGAGGAAATCTGCAGCATTAAAAAAGAGATGAGGTATCTGAGTGCTAGTTTGGAGTCTTGCATGAGGTGTTCCTGGGCGTCGGGTGGAAATCCCAGATGTGGTGCTGCCGTGGGCCCAGGTAGGATTCCTGTATATGGTGTTGCTGGTGGCAGGGTTGGAATCCCATATGAAGCACAGGAAAATTTGGTAAGTGTGTTATTAAAGTAAAGAAATTCCAAAGTGTGTGTGTCTGTGTGTGTCCGTGTGTGTGTGTGTGTGTGTGTGTGTGTGTGTGTGTGTGTGTGTGTTTGTGTGTGTGTGAGTGCGTACCCTGAATGTGTGTGCCTGAATGTTAACATGAAAGTCCTCTGCCCCGGACCTCGAAAGGACTCTGCTAACGCGCCTGTTTGTACATGATGGACCAGAAAGCATTAAATGTATTGAGAGTATATTATATACAGGAGAAATTCTGCAGATACTGGTAATCTAAAGCAACACACAGAAAATGCAGGAGTAACTCTGCAGGTCACACAACATCTATGGAAATGAATAAACAGTTGACATTTCAGGCCAAGACACTTCTCAGGACTGGAAAGGAAAAGGAGAAGGGAGGAGAAAGAGAATAGGTGGAGCCAGGTGCATAGAAAGGTAAAGGGGTGGAAATGAAGGAATCTGATGGGAGAGGAGAGTGAACCATGGGAGAAAGTGGAGCCACATATTTTGGTCATGTCCTTTGTTGGAAAAATATTGGAAAGATATTTTTGATATTATTTCAACAGTCTTGAATATAGACTTACAACCTCATCCAATTACTGCTATCTTTGGATTACCAATGATAGATTTAAATAATTTAACCTCTTCATCACGTAGGATGATTGCATTTCTTACTTTAATGGCAAGAGGATCCATTTTGTTGAATTGGAAAGAGATTTACCCTCCTACTGTATTTCATTGGTTCTCACAAACTATGGCATGTTTGAATTTGGAGGAAATTAGAAGTGCGGTTTATGACCCTTCCATTAAGTTTGAAAAAACTTGGAGGCCATTCATTCAGCATTTTCATTTGATGTAATTTGATCATTTCCAAACTTGTTTTACCTCTCTGTACTGTTGCTTGAGAGGAGCGGAGTCGTCGACACTAAGGTTTTCTTCTTTCCCATTTTTAAGTTGTTAGTACTGCCCACGTCTTTTAGTTTAGTTGATTAATTCTGCTTTTCTTTGGGGATGGGGTTTGTTTTTGTTTTGTTTTTTTTTTCTTTTTCATGTTTTTTTTCCAGTACTTTTTTTTTGCTTTGTATTATCCGTTGTTAGTTCTATATGATTGGGAGCTTTGTTAATTTACACTATTTGGTTTTGCAATTACTTTTTTAAGTGTAACAATATATCTCCTACTATTTGTATTATTGCTATGTTTTGTTTCTATGTTTTGAAATTAATAAAAAGATTGAAAAAGAAAGAAAGAAAGTGGAGCCAGGTGAAAGTGATATGCAGGTGAGGCCAGAGGAGCAGAACAGAAGAAGAGGGGAGGAGGAGAGAAATTTGTTTTTACCAAAAGGATAAATTGATATTCATGCTATCAGGCTGGAGGCTACACAGGCAGAATATCAGGTGTTGCTCCTCTATCCTGCAGGTGGCATCATTGTAACACAACAGGAAGCCATGCACTGACATGTCACATCAGAATTAAACTGTTTGGTTACCAGGAGCTTCTACTTTTGGCGAATAGAATGGAGGTGCTGTGTGTATGGTGGAATAGGCAAGGTGAATATCTGCAGACATATTGTTAGAGAAAGGAAAATGTTCGAAGACCGCAGGGTGACCTGTGATTGTTCAATGTAGAGGTGAAATGTAAAAACAGCTAGATGAGATTTGTAAAAAATCAGAGATTGGCATAAAAATTGTGCGTCAGACAGAAGACAAGGATGTTAATGAATATGTAGGAGAGGGCATAAATATTTTTGAAAGTATCTAGATTAACTAGAAGCTGGGACCATGCCTTAATAAATGTAAAACATCCTAGATTAAATATATTGTTATTTGCGTGAGATGAGAGAGTTAAGTGAAATTGAGAATGCTTTACAATATTGCAAAAATAATTACAACATCAAGATATTAAGGGGAATGGGAACAATAATTGTGTGAGACTTCCACACTGCTCCACATAGCCCCTGGGCAATACTGTACGTTGTTTTAATGGTATTGTGACAGCTCTCCTATACAATATGAATATTATTTTAATTTATATATTTGTTTTATATTTAACAAAATTTACAGTGACCACAATTTGGCTGATCATTACCTTTTGCTTAAAGTTTCATAGTAAACTTCAACTTTTAACATTACCTGCTTTATACACATATCAGTCATGTGACCCACCTGTGACTAGTAGCTTTCATTTTGAACAACATAGTTGTTCAGATAATATTATACTAAATGTGAAATAAATTCAAAATACATTTCTTTCATCCTGACAAACACAGAAATGGGCAGTGAACACTGCAGGGGTAAACATGGGGATGTCCACGAGGGGCATATTATCGTTTGCTGACAGCCTGGCCACTGGGCTCGTAGATGCCCTCGGGTCAAGGCAACTTTGATAACAGTAAACAACAGGAATTCTGCAGATGCTGGAAATTCAAGCAACATACATCAAAGTTGCTGGTGAATGCAGCAGGCCAAGCAGCATCTATAGGAAGAGGCGCAGTCGACGTTTCAGGCCGAGACCCTTCGTCAGGACTAACTGAAGGAAGAGTGAGTAAGGGATTTGAAAGCTGGAGGGGGAGGGGGAGATGCAAAATGATAGGAGAAGACAGGAGGGGGAGGGATAGAGCCGAGAGCTGGACAGGTGATAGGCAAAAGGGGATACGAGAGGATCATGGGACAGGAGGTCCGGGAAGAAAGACAAGGAGGGGGGGTGACCCAGAGGATGGGCAAGAGGTATATTCAGAGGGACAGAGGGAGAAAAAGGAGAGTGAGAGAAAGAATGTGTGCATAAAAATGAGTAACAGATGGGGTACGAGGGGGAGGTGGGGCCTTAGCGGAAGTTAGAGAAGTCGATGTTCATGCCATCAGATTGGAGGCTACCCAGACGGAATATAAGGTGTTGTTCCTCCAACCTGAGTGTGGCTTCACCTTTACAGTAGAGGAGGCCGTGGATAGACATGTCAGAATGGGAATGGGATGTGGAATTAAAATGTGTGGCCACTGGGAGATCCTGCTTTCTCTGGCGGACAGAGCGTAGATGTTCAGCAAAGCAATCTCCCAGTCTGCGTCGGGTCTCACCAATATATAAAAGGCCACATCAGGAGCACCGGACGCAGTATATCACCCCAGTCGACTCACAGGTGAAGTGATGCCTCACCTGGAAGGACTGTTTGGGGCCCTGAATGGTGGTAAGGGAGGAAGTGTAAGGGCATGTGTAGCAGTTGTTCCGCTTACACGGATAAGTGCCAGGAGGGAGATCAGTGGGGCGGGATGGGGGGGACGAATGGACAAGGGAGTTGTGTAGGGAGCGATCCCTGCGGAATGCAGAGAGAGGGGGGGGAGGGAAAGATGTGCTTAGTGGTGGGATCCCGTTGGAGGTGACGGAAGTTACGGAGAATAATATGTTGGACCCGGAGGCTGGTGGGGTGGTAGGTGAGGACCAGGGGAACCCTATTCCTAGTGGGGTGGTGGGAGGATGGAGTGAGAGCAGATGTACGTGAAATGGGGGAGATGCGTTTAAGAGCAGAGTTGATAGTGGAGGAAGGGAAGCCCCTTTCTTTAAAAAAGGAAGACATCTCCCTCGTCCTAGAATGAAAAGCCTCATCCTGAGAGCAGATGTGGCGGAGACGAAGGAATTGCGAGAAGGGGATGGCGTTTTTGCAAGAGACAGGGTGAGAAGAGGAATAGTCCAGATAGCTGTGAGAGTCAGTAGGCTTATAGTAGACATCAGTGGATAAGCTGTCTCCAGAGACAGAGACAGAAAGATCTAGAAAGGGGAGGGAGGTGTCGGAAATGGACCAGGTAAACTTGAGGGCAGGGTGAAAGTTGGAGGCAAAGTTAATAAAGTCAACGAGTTCTGCATGCGTGCAGGAAGCAGCGCCAATGCAGTCGTCGATGTAGCGAAGGAAAAGTGGGGGACAGATACCAGAATAGGCACGGAACATAGATTGTTCCACAAACCCAACAAAAAGGCAGGCATAGCTAGGACCCATACGGGTGCCCATAGCTACACCTTTAGTTTGGAGGAAATGGGAGGAGCAAAAGGAGAAATTATTAAGAGTAAGGACTAATTCCGCTAGACGGAGCAGAGTGGTGGCAGAGGGGAACTGAATAGGTCTGGAATCCAAAAAGAAGCGTAGAGCTTTGAGACCTTCCTGATGGGGGATGGAAGTATATAAGGACTGGACATCCATGGTGAAAATAAAGCGGTGGGGGCCAGGGAACTTAAAATCATCGAAAAGTTTAAGAGCGTGAGAAGTGTCACGAACATAGGTCGGAAGGGATTGAACAAGGGGTGATAAAACAGTGTCGAGGTATGCAGAAACGAGTTCGGTGGGGCAGGAGCAAGCTGAGACAATAGGTCGGCCAGGACAGGCAGGTTTGTGGATCTTGGGTAGGAGGTAGAAACGGGAAGTGCGGGGTGTGGGAACTATAAGGTTGGTAGCAATGGATGGGAGATCCCCTGAGCGGATAAAGTCGGTGATAGTGTGGGAGACAATGGCCTGGTGCTCCTTAGTGGGGTCACGATCGAGGGGTAAATAAGAGGAGGTATCCACGAGTTGTCGCTGTGCCTCGGCAAGGTAGAGGTCAGTACGCCAGACTACAACAGCACCCCCTTTATCAGCGGGTTTAATAATAAGGTTAGGATTAGTGCGGAGGGAGTGGAGAGCAGAGCGTTCCGAAGGAGTGAGGTTGGAATGGGGACAAGGTGCGGTGAAGTCGAGACGGTTGATGTCCCGTCGGCAATTAGCAATAAAGAGATCCAGAGCAGACAGAAGACCAGAGCGGGGTGTCCATGAAGAAGAGGAGGGTTGAAGACGGGAGAAGGGGTCATCGGTGGGGGTGGAAGAGTCCTTGCCAAGAAGTAGGCTCGGAGACGGAGACGGCGGAAGAAAAGTTCCGCATCGTGGCGAACACGGAACTCGCTGAGGTGTGGGCGAAGGGGGACAAACGTGAGGCCCTTACTGAGAACAGAGCGTTCTGCCTCCGACAGTTGAAGGTCGGAGGGGATGGTAAAGACCCGGCACGGATGAGAGCTGGGATCAGAGGGGGGAGGGGGGAGGCTGGGGGTGTCAATGGAGAGGGGAGGGTTGGGGTGAGAGGAAGATGGAGCCTCTGAGGACCCAGGAGTTGACGGTGGGATCTGAGGGAGACGGAGTTGCAGAGTGGTGGTGGGGGAAAGGGAGACGGGAGTCACAACAGCAGCACATAAAGACCCGGCCTGGAGTTCAAGGCTGGAGTCGCAGTTGGTGGTTGCGCGATCGCTTTGAATGTCTCCATGGTCGTTGCTGGAGTCCGGGTTTTGAATATGTCCTGAGGTGTTGGAGCCGCCGAGATCAACGGCAAGTGCCGCAACCGAAAGTTCATGCCTGCTAGCGTCGGGGCCGGCAGGCTCTGGAGTCCGTAGATGTAAGATCTTGCGATCTTTGCCTAACATGACAAAGTCAAAAAAACGGCGATTGCAGGCGTGAATCCGACGGAGGATGAAATAACGGGTAGGACCATTACAGACGGCGAAGAAAGTGTCCCGAAGGTGTGGAAAGGTCTGGGATAGGGACACCAAGTACCTCCTCATGGCGGAGAGAGTCGCCTTCAGAGCTTCACCTCCCCCTCGTACCCCAGCTGTTACTCCTTTTTATGCACACATTCTTTCTCTCACTCTCCTTTTTCTCCCTCTGTCCCTCTGAATATACCTCTTGCCCATCCTCTGGGTCACCCCCCCTCCTTGTCTTTCTTCCCGGACCTCCTGTCCCATGATCCTCTCGTATCCCCTTTTGCCTATCACCTGTCCAGCTCTTGGCTCTATCCCTCCCCCTCCTGTCTTCTCCTATCATTTTGCATCTCCCCCTCCCCCTCCAGCTTTCAAATCCCTTACTCACTCTTCCTTCAGTTAGTCCTGACGAAGGGTCTCGGCCTGAAACGTCGACTGCACCTCTTCCTATAGATGCTGCTTGGCCTGCTGCGTTCACCAGCAACTTTGATGTATGTTACTTTTAAATTTTATTTTCTTTTGCCTCTAAGTCCCAATACTTTCTAGAAACATACATCAAAGTTGCTGGTGAACGTAGCAGGCCAAGCAGCATCTATAGGAAGAGGCGCAGTCGACGTTTCAGGCCGAGACCCTTCGTCAGGACTAACTGAAGGAAGAGTGAGTAAGGGATTTGAAAGCTGGAGGGGGAGGGGGAGATGCAAAATGATAGGAGAAGACAGGAGGGGGAGGGATAGAGCCGAGAGCTGGACAGGTGATAGGCAAAAGGGGATACGAGAGGATCATGGGACAGGAGGTCCGGGAAGAAAGACAAGGAGGGGGGGTGACCCAGAGGATGGGCAAGAGGTATATTCAGAGGGACAGAGGGAGAAAAAGGAGAGTGAGAGAAAGAATGTGTGCATAAAAATGAGTAACAGATGGGGTACGAGGGGGAGGTGGGGCCTTAGCGGAAGTTAGAGAAGTCGATGTTCATGCCATCAGATTGGAGGCTACCCAGACGGAATATAAGGTGTTGTTCCTCCAACCTGAGTGTGGCTTCATCTTTACAGTAGAGGAGGCTGTGGATAGACATGTCAGAATGGGAATGGGATGTGGAATTAAAATGTGTGGCCACTGGGAGATCCTGCTTTCTCTGGCGGACAGAGCGTAGATGTTCAGCAAAGCGATCTCCCAGTCTGCGTCGGGTCTCACCAATATATAAAAGGCCACATTGGGAGCACCGGACACAGTATATCACCCCAGTCGACTCACAGGTGAAGTGATGCCTCACCTGGAAGGACTGTTTGGGGCCCTGAATGGTGGTAAGGGAGGAAGTGTAAGGGCATGTGTAGCACTTGTTCCGCTTACACGGATAAGTGCCAGGAGGGAGATCAGTGGGGAGGGATGGGGGGGACGAATGGACAAGGGAGTTGTGTAGGGAGCGATCCCTGCGGAATGCAGAGAGAGGGGGGGGAGGGAAAGATGTGCTTAGTTGTGGGATCCCGTTGGAGGTGGCGGAAGTTACGGAGAATAATATGTTGGACCCGCTGGTGGGGTGGTAGGTGAGAACCAGGGGAACCCTTTTCCTAGTGGGGTGGTGGGAGGATGGAGTGAGAGCAGATGTACGTGAAATGGGGGAGATGCGTTTAAGAGCAGAGTTGATAGTGGAGGAAGGGAAGCCCCTTTCTTTAAAAAATGAAGACATCTCCCTCGTCCTAGAATGAAAAGCCTCATCCTGAGAGCAGATGCGGCGGAGACAGAGGAATTGTGAGAAGGGGATGGCGTTTTTGCAAGAGACAGGGTGAGAAGAGGAATAGTCCAGATAGCTGTGAGTGATAACAGTATCCACCTTCACCACCACCAGCACCATAGATTACAGAGTTTAAATAAATCATTCCCAATCTAAACTTAAAAAATTGTATGATTTTAACTCTGCTTGTTGTAAAATGCCGCTTGATGTAAGCCCGCATGTAATTTTTCTTTGACAGCTTTTCTTTCCTATCTCGTACTGGAAAAAAAATTAGTGGAAAATTTCAGTGGATATGCAGTGTCTGCACATCATATAACAGCTGAAGTTGCAGAGCTAGCTTCTCTCTTGTTCTACTCAAGAAGCTGAACCTCTTGGCCGTAACAAAAGCCAGCATCCCTGCAGCCGGTGCACTGAATCTTGTTCTGCCATAGGAGTAGCACATAATGACGGACAATTCAGAAAACTACATGGCTTTTTCACCACTTGTGAACTCTGATGAAACACAGTGAACTAAATATGAACTTTTTATGCTTCTTAATTCTTACTGCAATTGCTGTTATAAAATGCAGCTCAAACAGAAAATCCTGGGAATTCTGGACAATCCTGGCAATTCTCATCCTCAGCATGCTACCTTGGCTGAACAGAGGAGCACTTTTCGTAATAGGCTAAGACAACTGCACTGCTCTAAAGAGCGACATGAGGTCATTCTTCATCTCGGCCATTAAGCTCTTTAATGACTCAACCTATAGCTGGGGAAGTGATGAACCCCTCCTGTTAGACTGAGGCAACTTATTTTTTATTCTTTCTTACTTCTCTTCTAATATTTGTATATCTGTTCACTTGTAATGTCACTGTAGCACTGTAATTTCCTTTGGGATCATTGAAGTATCTATCTATTTATCTGTACTAATGGGTAGAATGAAACAGACAAGCTGACTCCTTTTCTAAGGCAGCAACAGCAGATCTTTATGGTCACACAGCACTCCAGTGTAATCAGACCGACAACACTTTCCAAATGATAATGATGAACCAGTACAATTATTGCATGATGTGTCAGAGGTTGAAAGGACTTTATGGACTACAACAACCTGTGAAAAACTATTACTGTTGATATTTTTGTTTAGTCAGCATCTGTGTCCTACAGAACAAACACGAGGGAGCATTCTTCCTCATGAATGCTGTTGAGAATTATACTGAAGTTATTCATCTTTTCCACATTCTCATTAATAGAACATAGATATCTACAAAACTCCTCATCTCCATTCTAAATGTACAGTCTTCTGTTCTGAGGCTGTGTCCTCTAGTCTTAAAATTTCTTACCATAGCAAACATCCTCTCCACATCCACTCTATTCAGGCATTTCATCATTTGATAGGTTTCAATGAGCTCGCCCCTCATTCTTCTGAATTCCAGTGAATACAGGCCCAGAGCCGTCAAACGCTTTTCATATGACAAGCCATTCAGTCCTGCAATAATTTTTGTGAACTTCCTTTGAGCCCTCTCCAGTTTCAGCACATCCTTTCTAAGAACCAAAGCCGTTCACAATACTCCAACTGAGGCCTCACCAATGCTTTATAAATGTCTCTACATTACATTTTTGCTTTTATATTCTCGTCCTCATGAAATGAATGCCAATATTGCATTTGCCTTCCTCACCACAAACTCAGCCTGCACATTAATCTTCAGGGAATCCTGCACAAGGACGCCCGAGTCCTATTCTGCCCCAGATTTTTATATTTTCTCTCCATTTAGAAAATACCCCTTTTATTTCTTCTACCTAAGTGCATGACCATACATTTCCCTAAACTAAATTCCATCTGCCATTTCTTTGCCCATTCTAAGTTCTTCTGCAGCCTCTCTACTTCCTCAAAAACTACATGCCCATTCATCTATGTTCATATCATTTACAAACTTTGCAACAAAGCCGTCCATTATATCATCCAAATTATTGATATGTAATGTAAAAAGAATTGGTCCCGACACAGACCCTTGTGGAACACCACTAGTCACTGGCAGCCAACCCAGAAAAAGCTCCCTTTATCCCCACTCTTTGCCTCCTGCCAATCAGCCATCTCAGAATCTTTCCTGTAATACCATGGGCTCGTAGCTTTTTAAGAAGCCTCATGTGTGGCACCATGTCAATGGCCTTTTGAAAATTCATGTACACAACATCAACTGATACTTCTTTGTCTATCCTGCTTGTAATTTCTTCAAAGAATTATAACAGATGAGAAAACCACGCTGACTTCAGCCTATTTTATTGTGTGCCTCTAAGTACCCTAAGATCTCATCCTTAGTAATCGACTCCAACATCTTCCCAAACACCGAGGTCAGACTAACTGGCCTATAGTTACTTTCTTCTGCCTCTCTCCCTTCTTGAAGAGTGGAGTGACATTTGCAATTTTCCCGTCTTGTGGAACCATTTCAGAATCGAGATGTGTACTTACCCCCTGTTCTACTCACTTTACACCTATGACATTATGACTAAGTACAGTTCCAACACCATATACAAGTTTGCTGTCAACACCACTGTTGTGGGTTGTATCAAAGGGGGTGATGAATCAAAATACAGGAAGGAGATTGAAAACTTGTCTGAGTGATGTAATAACAATAACCTCCCACTCAATGTCAATAACTGTTGTAGACCTCAGAAGAAAACCAGAGGTCCATGAGCCAGGAATTATCAGAGGATCAGAGGTGGAGAGGGTCAGTAACTTTAAATTCCTGAGTGTCTCTATTTCAGAGGACTTGTCCTGGACCCATCATATAAATAAATTTGCAAAGAAAGCACGACAGCACCTCTACTTCCTTGGGAGGTTTGGCATGTCATGAAAAACCTATAGATGTGTGCTGGAAAGTGTGCGGACTGGCTGCATTACCGTCTGGTATGGGAACGCCAATGCCTTTGAGCGGAAAATCCTACAAAAGGTCATGGATTCAGCCCAGTACATCACGGGTAAAACCCTCCCAGCTGCCGAGCACATCGACATGAAACATTGCCGTAGGAAAGCAGCATCCATCATCAAAGATCCTCACCACACAGGCCATGCACTTTTCTCCTTGCTGCAATCAGGTAGAAGGTATAAAAGCTGCCGGACTTGCACCACCAGGTTCAAGAGTAGTTACTACCCCTCAACCACCAGTCCCTTGAACTACACTCATTTAGGCACTCCGTTATATTGTTATTTCTTGCACATTATTAATTGCCATTTATTTATATCTGCATTTGCACAGTTTGTCTACAGTTCACAGTTCCTCATGTTTACAGAGACTGTGCTAAGTATACCTGCAGAAAAAGAATCTCAGGGTTTTATGTGGTGATGTGTATGTACTCTGATAATAAATTTTACTTTGAACTTACTTCAGATTTTGAATTCAAGATATTATTAGGTTAATCTGGGCTAGAAAACAGATAAAGCAGTAAAGAAGAGTAAGGCATGCTTATCTTCATTGTCAGGGTGTTGCATATAAAAGTAAAGAAGTCATGCTGCAGCTTTATAAATTGTAGTCATACCCCACTTGGAGTATTGTGTACAGATCTGGTTACTCCATTATAGAAAGGATGTGGAGATTGTGGAAATGGCTCCGAAGCGGTTGACAGGATAGTGCCTGGATGAGAGGGAATCAGATGGCATTATACTATATAAGGAGAAACTGGACAATTTGTGTTGTTTTTCTGGAAACATTAAGGCTAAGTGGAAATGTGAATGAGGTTTTTAAACTTAAGAGATATAGAGCTAGGGTAGAAGTCCAAACTCTTCCCGAGTGGTAGAAATTTCAAATATTAGAGGACGTACTTTTAAGATTAAATGGGAGAAATTTAAGGGGATGTGGGGGCAAGTTGTTTACATAGAGAATGGGAGGTGTCTGTAAGGGGTTGCCAGGGTTAGTAATGAAATCAGCAATTCAATAGAGTTGAAGAGGATTTTGGATAAGTAGAGAACATGAAAGGAATGGAAGGATATGGATGATAAACAGGATGAGACATTTCACTTACCTGAATCTTCCTATTCGTGTCTGTGTTATTTCACAACACCAAATCCAGAAATGTTTGTTCCCTACTAGGCTCTACCACAAGCTGCTCTGAAAAGCCATCCCATCCCACAAGTTTGTTTTCCTGTGTTCTGCTCCAGACCTGATAGCACAGCTTTGAGGGCCAAAGGGCCAGTATTGTGCTGCAGGATTTCTGTTACTAATCTACTTGTGTATTGAAGTTCCCCAAGATCACTGTGATATTGCTTTCCTGTATGCCTTTTCTGTCTCCTGGGGTATAACGTCCGCTACATCCAATATACAACTAGGAAGCCTGTGCATAATTTCCAATCAGGGGATTTCAGTCGAGATGCCAGAATGGTGTGTTGCCTCCCTGGTGTCAGGTCACACAGCAGCTAGAGAACATTCTGAGAAAAGAGGGAGAGCACCTGGGAGCTGAGGTCCCTTTAGGTGTTAATGACATAGACAGGAGTATGGATGGGTTCTGCAAAATGATTTTTGGGAGCTAGGTAAAAAGATAAATAGCAGGGTTGTAATCTCAGGGTTACTACATTGCAATGTGCTAGTGAAGTGATAAATAGATACATAGTGCCATTAAATATGTCGTAAAGGTGCAAGAAGAAAGACTTTACATTTATGACTCATTCGGCTCGCTTCCTGAGTAGGTGGGTAAGATAAGGGAACATAAACCAATTCTCATAGAGAGATCAGAAGTGGAGAGAGTGAACAATTTCAAGCTCCTGGTGTCATTATCTCTGAGCATCTAACCTGGTTCCAAAGTACTGATGCAGCTATGAAGAAAGCAAGACAGCGGCTGTATTTCATTAGGAGTTTGAGGAGATTTGGTTTGTCCCCTAAAACACTCAAAAACTTCTACGTGGAGAGCTTGCTGACAGGCTGTATCACTGTCTGGTACGGGGGCGGGGGGTGGGGGATGGGGGTGGCCAGTGCACAAGATTGAAAGAAGCTACAGAAAGTTGTAAAATTAGTCAGCTCCACCACGAGTACCAGCCTCCGTATTATCCAGGACATCTTCAAGGAGCGGTACCTCAGAAAGGCAGTGTCCATTATTAAGGGCCATCATCACCCAGGGCATGCCCTCTTCTCATTGTTACCATCAGGAAAGAGGTACACTCAGCAATTCAGGAACAGCTTTGTCCCCTCTGTTATCCAATTCCTAAATGGACATTGAACCCATGAACACTACTTCACTTTTTAAAAATTATTTCTGTTTTTAGTACTATTTTTAATTTAACTATTTAATATACAGATATATACTTACTGTAATTGACTTATTTATTTTTGTATTTTATCATGCTTTGCATTATAAATTACTGCTAAGTTAACAAATTTCATGATGTATGCTGGTGATATTAAACCATCTGAGATTCTGCCATCAACATTTGTATCATCATTGGAAAATTTATAGATAGTGTTTGACCTGTGCCTAGCCTCACAGTCATGGGTGTAGACAGAGTAGAGCAGCAGGCTAAACACACATCTCTGAGGTGCACTGATGATGATCGACAGCGAAGAGAAGATGTTACTTCCGATCTACCCCAACTACGGTCTCCCAATGAGGAGTCAAGGATTCAGTTGCAGACAGAAGTAAATGGGCCCAGGTTTTGAAGTTTGTTGATTAGTGCCGAGGAGATGATGCTGTTGAAAGCTGAGGGGTAATCAATAAACAGCAGCCTGATGTAGGTATTGCTGTTGTCCAGGTACTCCAAAGCCGAATGGAGAGCCAATGAGATTGCACCTGCTGTAGAACTATTGTGGCAGTAGTCAAATTTTAGTGGGTCCAGGTCCTTGCTTAGGCAGGAGTTAATTCTATCCATGATCAACCTCTCAAATCACTTCATCACATTGGATGTGAGGTCAAGTAGGTGATAGTCACTGGGTTACCTCACCCTGCTCTTCTTGGGCACTGGCATGATTAGCACCCTTTCGAAGCAGGTAGGAAACTTCAATTGTCACAGAGAGAGGTTGAGAACGCCCTTGAACACTCACGTCAGATGGTTGCCACAAGTTTTCCGTGCCATACCAGATACACCATACGGGCTGACACCTTACGAAAAGATGTTCTGCTGTTGGCCTCTGAAATAGATATCACAAGGTCGCCAGATGTTCCAGGGACTCTCACAGGAGCAGTTTTATTCTCGCTTTTTAAGCATGCTGAAAAGGCACTGCTTCATCTGGGAGTGAAGCAACACATCATTTACGATGTTATGTTTTGTCTTGTAGGAAGTAATGGCCTGCAAACCCAACTAGAGCTGATGTGCATCCAATTCTGTTTAACTTAACTTGGAATTTCTTTTTCACTCTTAAGATTACCTTCCATATACTGTATCTGGATTTCTGGTAGATTTCTACTGGCTTCACTTAACGTCTATCCTTTAAGAGAGTAAATAAAAAGACAAATGATCATAACAAATTGCAGGAATACAACATTCAGCACCTCGTTCTCAATGGGATCGTGGCTGACTTTAACTAATCTTACTCTCCAGTACAATCCGCTTGCTAAGGATGTGTCAATCTAACAAATGGTCTCGAAGATGTTCAGAACAAGAACTGAATTGAATTGAATGATCTTTATTGTCATTATACATAGGTACAATGAAACTCTGTTTGGCTTCCTCTCAAGCAATTAAATAAAGCGGTAGATAAAAGCAAGACTAATAGAAAAACAGTATTAAATAGATAAGAGGCAGAAAATAAGTTGCAGCAGCACCAGGATAAAACAGTAATGCACAAAGTGCCGTTAGTGCAAGTATTTGAGTCCTTGTGTCTGCATGTGTGTGCTCACAGTTTCAGTTATTGTTCTGTGGGAGTGGTGTGATGGAGGCCACAGCTCTGGGCTAGAAGTTGTTCTTCAGTCTATTTGATCTGGCTTTTAGTGTCCTGAGCCTTTTGCTGGACGGCAGTGGGTCAAATAGGGAGTAGCCAGTGTGTGTGGTATCTCTGGTTATATCTCCGCAGAGGAATCATCAATAATGTAGCAGACTTGTTAAGCAACTTGAGAACAATATCTGTATCAAAGACATGATCTTCAATTCTTCTGACTTCTTCAGAACATAATCTGGTTAGTTATTGTGCTCATTCTCAACCTCTCACGTGTGGAATACATCCAATTAAGTGAAAAGTTTTGCACTGAGCAGAAGGCCAGTGAGATGTAGGTGAGAAATCACTTGTCAGTGAGGCAGAACCACATTTACAGGGGGCAACAAATATTTTAGTAGATTTTAGTGTTTTGGATAATCCGCCAATGGACAATGGTAATAATAATGATTATTTTAATAGTTTTAGTAGGAAAAGGATCTCAAAACCCGTAACTTTTAGGCAAGGTTCAAATCCTTCTATCCACATGTTTTGTGGCCGCCAAGATCAGAATTCTTAAGATTTTAGAATTTGTTGCTGGTATTTTAATTAAAGACAGAGGAAAAGCCCCAAATGTTCTGAACAAAAAGAAATAATTAAGAAGAATAATCTGAACTCAAACTCTAAGAGGTGAAAAGCTGAGGGGAAAGGTTATTTTTAATATTGTGCCAGAGAAATGTGAGAACTTGTGCCAGAGAAATGTGAGAAATGAAAGACATGAGAATTGATCAGAGTTCTGACAGAGATTGACTGTCCCATTGGGACTGAAGATTTAGAAAGTTATTTTATGTCAATTTTTGCAAAACCAAACAATAAGGCCGACTTGAGGGGCTTCAGGCCTTGTGTTGATCAGGCTTTGGATTTTAACCTGTTAGATGCCATTACTTCCATACAGGTTGTTGGGTTTGTTCAGAAGGGGGGCACCAATGATCTATGATGTTTTCCTGTTGAACTTAAATGGAGAGTGTACCCAGCTAAATAAAATAGAGCAAGATCGTCTTCCAAAGTCCGACTCAGTGAAAAATTAAAATTTGTTGAAAACTGGCATCATCCAGTAATAAGTGGTCCCATTCTTTTGAGATTATCCTTGAAGATTCTGGCCAAGCTTAGAAGGAGACAATGGCGCCTAATGGCAACCCATTTGCTTGCATCTTCGGAAACAGCTCTATGTCCATCTTTAATATCTCTGTTTTTCCCTTTCAGGGTTCTTTTGAAGACCCTGACCTAGAGTTACATGCTGAATACTGTTCTTTGCGGGAATGGGATCCGCTCTCGGGGTTCTACGACTGGCCATTATTCGGCAGGCCAAGGGTACGGCGTAAGAGCTCCGCTCGCCCTCCGAGATTTCGTAGCTCTGGAGATGGGGGGATCAGAGGTCAGCGTCTGGGCAGGAGATCAGTGTGTCATGGAAGATAGAAGATCTAAGGCTGTGTGCCCAGAGACCCGAGACCTTTGGGCACAGAGCTCGGAAAAAGCAACGCAACGGACTTTTAATGTTGGAAAGCAGTGAGTTGTTTATTATGTCTCCCCTCTCGCTGTGAAATGGAGACATCTCTTTCTCCCTCATTAGGGAGAGAGAGAGTCTGTGGTACATCGAATACCGGGTGAATGAACAGTCTTTGGAGGACCGCAAGTCGACATCTTTGCTGTTGCTTTGCTCACGCTTGAGGGTTCGGTGACGGGTGCCGATGCTTTTTTTTCAGTGGAGGGAGGGGAGCTGGGGCTACTTTGGGGTTCTAACATTTAACTGTCATACATTCTTTGGGGCACTCCTCTGTTTTTCATGGATGGTTGCAAAGAAAAAGCATTTTAGGATGTATATTCTATACATTTCTCTGACATTAAATGTACCTTTGACCTATGTAGTGTTTGACGGACACAGTTGTCCTTCACTGTCATCGGAAGGGATTCATTCCAGCAACACCCAGCTTTAATGAAAATATTGTTACTTTAAGTAATTTAATGAAGCAGACCAAGAGGAACCATTAGAGTCCAGCTGCAGTTTTTATTGACCTTTTGAAGGCTTTTGATTCCATCAGCCATAACTTTATCGTTAATGCTTTGGGCCGGATGGGGGTTGGTCTCATTTTGTGGGCCTCATCACAGACCTAAATACAGGTTCCAGTTTTCTTGTCGAGATTGGCAAAGCTGGGACTGACCCATCCTTATTCTAAGGTGAGTAGATCAAGGAGACCCACATTCCCCAATATTATTGAACATAGTTTTGGACATTCTTTTATGTTCATCAGATAGGGATGGGTCTGGTTCTATCCAGCTGTCAATATGTCATGTACAGCTCTAGCCTCTGCTGATGATGTTGCACCTCCAAGAGATTCTCACAAGGGCTTGGTCAGGATCCTCAGTCTTGGAAAACTGAACGAAGACTGGCCTTGAGGTTAATCTCAATAAGACTGATGGACTTTATATGGAATTCAAGGTGAAAACATTCCTATTTAATACTGTCATTTTTAATGGAGATGAGATATCATAGTCCAGGTCATACAGAAAACTATCTTGGTGCTCGGATCAAACCCTGGATTGCATATTCCAGACAAGACTAGATAAATAAACTCAAGGGATGGGGTATGAACATCTCGAGCACTCGGCTCCAATCTACCCAAATGATTGGCATTTTTCAAAAACAGTCTATATGTGATTATCAACGTGAAAAACTTGAAATGCAGGAAATCCGAAATAAAAGAGATAATGCTGGAAATCTTCAACAGGTTTGGCAGCTTTTGTGTAGAGTGGAACAGAGTTAGTGTTTCTGATCAATGACCTTTTATCACTATGGAAACACACACAAAATACTGCAGGAACCAATGTGTCAGGCAGCATCTGTGGAGAGGAGTAACTGGTCTTGCATCACCATTTTCTGCTTTCTCATTCCCAAATCCTGTTTCTGTTTTCCCATTTTCTATTTTCACATTCCCAGTTCTCATTAAATTCTGTTGATTGGAAATGTCTGAGCTGCTAGCAACACCTTATATTCCATCTGGATAGCCTCCAACACAATGGCATGAATATCATTTTCTTCTTCCGGTAAAAAAAATTCTCTCCTCCTCTCCTCTCCTCTTCTTCTATTCTCCACTCCGTCCTCTTTCCTCCTCTCGGCTGCCTATCACATCCTCCTTCCTTTTCTCCTGTGGTCCTCTCTCCTATCATATCAGATTCCTTCCTTTCCAGCCCTTTGTCATTCCTACCTACCTAGTTTCGCTTATCACTTTCTAGCTAGTCTCATTCCCCTCCGCCCACCTTTTTATTCTGGTATCTTCCTTCCTTCCTTTCCAGTCCTGAAGAAGGGTCTCGGGATGAAACATCGACTGTTTATTCATTTCCATAGTTGCGGCCTGACCTGCTGAGTATATCAGCATTTTGTGTCTGTTGCTTTGTTTATGATTTTCCCTTTCCACCATTAGCTGGCTTCACCTCACTTGAGTTACAAGCAGAGCACACTGGGTGTGTCAAACTTGCAATGCAAACAAGATCAAATCTTCAGGTATAAATTCAAACAACTCACAGAACACCCTTTCATTCGCACAAAACAGCGTGAGTGAATCCCATTTAAGACAGGTAGGTACCAACGAATTTTAATGTATTTTCTTTGTAATTATGTCGGGATTTGTTTCAATTTTGGGAAAATGTGTTTCATTTCTCATCAATGATTTCTTTGGATACCATCAACTAGTGAGAAATCTGTGGATAGATTCAAATTTAAATGATTATCTGATCTGTTTTCACAACGATTGGCAAACAAAACATTTTGGCAATCAGGAACAGTGAAATATCAATTTTGAGTGTTGATGCCCAGACATCACAAAAACAAAAAGCACAAGAAAACGTCATTAAGGAAAAAAAGTTTAGTATATTAATATAGCTTTTGTGTTGTTTGGTTTTGCTTTCATTGTGTTTCTCATTAAAAGTATTAAAGAAATTAGAAAGATCAGGAGTATTGAAGTAATACTGATGCAACATTGAATTAAAATTTCAGTCAACACTTTTGTGTTTTGTGGCAGAGATTGGCATTTCTGATGAAAGATCATCCGCCCATAATATTAACTCAGATCCTCTCCCTACACTGCTGCCGTACACACAGTGTATTTGCAACATTCTCTTTCATGTCAGGATTTGAAATACAAATGAAAGCTCTTATTTACTCACTAATAGCAAACTGTGCCTGAAACTTTTGGGGTACAATATTTCAATTTCACTGTTTTGTTGTCTGTTTGTGGCAATGATAGAGCCTGTGAGAAATTCCTTGAGTTACCAATTTGATCTCCACTGTCAGTCATATCTGCTGTAGATCACAGGTAAAGCCAGCATTGATACATCAGTGAAATCTGGTGCTTGCTTTAGCTGCAATTCAGCTGTGGAGGTGCAGCAGATTTGATCTTTCCAACAGGTAATTTTCATTAGAAGAACAAACACATGGGTATGTAAGTAATGTTTGAAATTGTATAGAAAGGGGAGGAGTGTCAGAATGTGCTCAGCTGGAGACTGAGAGTGAATAACATAGATGGTGCCAGTGTTGAGGGCTTGTTATTTGCAGCTGATTTGTCTGAAGGAGGGCAAATATGATGAGCCGACTGGGGACTCGGTGGGCTGAAGACTGTGTTTCCACAAACACAAATCTACAACCCTGTAATGGCCAGAACTGATACCAGAGGGAAAAGTTGCTCATCCAAAATCACTGTTGAGTCCCAAGGCTCAAACATGACCATGTTGTGACCTTGGCCTCTCTCTGAAACTTTTTGTCACTCTCTCTGAGTTGCGCAAGTCCTCAATTCCACTCTCTGTCAGTCATTTCTTCCTTCATTTGAGATGCCAAAATTCACAACTGTTTACAAATCAAAATAAGCTTCCGGGAGTTGGATACCTTGTGTTAACACTGACTCTCATTCACCCACCCCTGTCATTGCTCTCAGACTCCCTGTTTGCTCCGACTTCACTACCCTCTAATCTTTCACTTTCTCTAATGTTTAACATTTACCAGAGTTTTCAGCTTCATTTCCCAAAGCTCCTCATGTCAATAAACTCCAAGACTCTGGCCTCTATTCTTTATAGATCCATTTAATATTGACCACCAATGTGAAATAGTTACTCTTGCTGACTAAACCCTCTCTCAATTCAATGTTAACCACTGAGCAGAGTAACATTTCTACTCAGAGGATTAGAGTTGAGCTGATGGTGAGCTTTGATGGATGAAAGTAAGATGCAAATGACCAATCCCAAAATCATCATCAATTCTACTGGTCTATTTGTTATTTGGTAAGATAACCTTGAATTTACAGAAGTTGAATGGTAGCCCTGAGACATCACCACACACCTCCTCTGGGCCATTACCCTGCCACTAAGCATTTGGCCATTGTCACTGATCTCATTTCTTGAGATCATTCCTCCACAGTGTCATGACTCCCCAACTGTGCATAGTTCAACACATTGTATTTTGCAGTAAAGCTGAAAAATTAGCTCAAAAAACAGAAACATCATACAATCTTCTGATTAGTCATATTATAGGCTGCAAGATGCAACACTGAATTAAATTTACAACTGAACAGTTTTCCAATTGTGGCAGAGCTGGGCATTTCTGATGGAAGGTCATCAGTCCATAACATTAGCTCAGATCCTCTCTCTTCACTGCTGACATACACACAGGGTATTTCCAACATTCTCTTTCCTGACAGATTCCAGTAACTGTTGTGTTCTGTGTCTCCTTGTTCCTGCATGCTTCCCCTCTCCCCATCTCTCTCCTCTCTTTCTACTTACATGTCCTCACTGAGATCAGCTGTGATTAACCAGCCACCAACACCCTCTCGGCTCACATTACCACGGTTCATATAGCTCTGTCTCTGTTGGTCTCCACCCTATCACTATCACTCACTTTGTCCTCTCTACCCCTCACTCGGCTCTGCAACTTGAAACATCTCTATTTTTGATCTTCTCCGAGTTCAATGATTTATTTCAGATTTTCATCATCTGCACTCTTTTGCCTTTCAAGCACCAAACACACACTTCACAGTTAACAAGTCATTTCTTGCCAGTGCAGGTAGGGAGTGGTACTCGAGTTCTCACTAGCATAATATCATGTTTCGCCTTGGTAATCTCATGGGGTGATGGATAGAGACCCAATGCCAGCCATTTGTGGCATCATGACAGCAAATCTTCAGCAGAATTGTCCCTTATGCCATGGCTCAGCTGGAATTTTGTGTGTTATTTTCAGTGTAGTGCTAACTGTGAGAAAGGGTTGTCTTTAAGACACTTTCCTGTCACCTTGGTAAAGTTGAAATGAGAAGGTATTTCCTCTGCACGTGGACTGTCAGCACGATCAACAGATTCAAGATCAAGACAGGATGGCAATTAGTGACTGTTGAAGTCTCTGCCAGTGATGCATCCTGCATCTGGGAGCAGTTCAAGAAAAAATCCACAATGTCATTGCACTCATCACAGTTAATGCACTGACAGAATCAGAGATCACATTTACAATCTTATAATGGACACGGCTGCAACACACACAGAAACATGGACTTGCACAGAAACATGGGCATACACACACACACACACACACACACAACATTACACTGACACAGGCATACACACACACACACACACACACACACACACACAGAAAGAGCGAGAAAGAGAGAGAGAGAAAGGAGAAAGTGGAGAGCGAGAAATAGAGAGAGTGAGCGAGAAGTGTCCATTGCGATTGTGAACAATGGATTGATGATTTGGTTGTGTCATGATCCAATGGATGTGTAATGTCTGAGAGCTGACACCTGGCTTCTGCAAATCAGCAAACAGTTCACTGAACTGGAACTGAGGCACGTTGTCAGCAAAAGGATGATGTCACTGGTGTCCTTTGTGAGAAGAAGACTGCAGTTTCTGGAAGGAGTAGGTCAGATTGAGAGAGGAAGGATCAATATCTTGGCCCCACATATTTTTTTGTGGAAAGTTGTTTCCATTCTCCAATCCATGAACCCCACTCCTACACTTTCTGAAACTTCAAACTAATTTCTTTTATCTCATTGCATCTCTGACAAAGAGTTTTCAACATGGATCTTGAACTCTGTTTCCACAGATGCCGCGTGACGTGCTGGGTGTTTCTGGCGTGGTCTATTTTTATGTTACAAATCCTACTTCTGATAACTTTCATGATTACCTTGTCACTGGGTCCATAACTTCAGAACAGTAAATACTGAACATTCATTGTTTTCCAGTTTCTTTTTAATGTGTTTTGTTAAAGAACAATTGCTGGCATTAATGACGCGATTAATTTGTGTTCCTTTTTTATACATCTAAATATATTTTAGTTCATGTGGTCAATATTGAAAACAGAACATACATCTTTGTTTTGCAGTGACATTTGGCAAAACATCTCAGCTCCACACCATGATGTCCAGGCAGAAAGGATGTTTCTTTGTCTTACTATTTGCAGTTGTAGGTGTGTTGTACAGGTGCTGGGATACGGATGGCTACTATTTCATTCAGAGTTACATTTTTGGAATATCTCTGGTGAAAAACACTTCTGGGATAAATGTTTCTGATCCTCCATTCCCAAACATAGAACCTGGGATTGTGTTTGTGGAGTCGACTGACAACGTAGAGCCAACACCATTAGTGGTGTGTTCAGTGGAGTCTGCTGCTCTAAGAAACCCAGACAAACCAATCTATTACTTCATGAAGGGATTCAGTGGAAACTTGAGCCAGTATCCACAGCCTGAGTACAAAGGAATCCCTTTGCTCTCCTCAGTGAGGAATGTCACCATTCTACCCTTGAATGTCACTGAACTGTTTGAAGACACTCCATTGAAAGGCTGGTACCAAAAGGTAATCAACAGAAATATATGATTTATTTTGGTAAACTCAGTGTTTGACACAAATTAAGTGTTTTTAAATGAATGTAGTGTGTCTGTGGGAATGCTGGGAAATACAATATCCAGATCAGAAATACTGAATGTAGTGAAAGTCATTGCCATATCAACAAACATTTCCTTCCTTATTATGTACTTTTGTACCAGTGTGTTGTTTCTGAGCACGTTACTACAGGCCAGATGTTGGAGGCAGGGCAGACACGCTCATGGACACCAAAGGGAAAGGAAGGTGGTGTATTTTGAGACAAGGCAGTGCTGTACAGAGGAAGGGGACTAAAAATAAATGACTAAAAATTTAAACAGGACACTCTGGGTCTCAACTGCAGACTGAACAGAGATACCTGTACAACAGTCACCTGCCTAACCTGGCTTTAGGTTCTCCAGTGTAGAAAGCACAAGAATCCTGATGCAGTGCACTAAAATTGGTAGAAATACAGATAATTTGTTGTTTGACCTGGAAGGAGTAATTGGGCACATTGAAGATTGATAAGGAACTTCTATAAATAATGATTTCCCTTCTCACATGACCAAAGTGCAGAAATTTTTCCTCTATGTAAAGGTGCTGTGAGATGGAAAAAGATTACTGGTGGGAATAGATGTTAGAGGATAGTAACAGAGATAGGTAAGAAAGGGAGGCGATGTGTGGAAGCCAATAAGTGATAGACGGTGAATAGATATGACCTGTAGGATGGAGGTGGGTAAAGGAACCAGTGTATAGGTGATGGACAGATGAAGGAGGTGAGGGAGTAGAAATTAACTGGGTGATATAGAGATGGAGAATGGGAGACGATTTGGAAAGAAGTTAGTGTGTGTGTATGAGAGGACCTGAGTAGATCTGAGGGGAAAGAGAGGGGCAGGGCCAAGCAAGTTAATTGATCTTGATTAGCTTCCATCTTTCAATTTCCTTTCTTACTCAGTTTTTAACTAGGCTTTTAAGATCAAGGCAAGCAGAACAATTACAAGATGAATAATTAATTAAAAAAATAACATTGGCCTTCAGAGGTCAACCCTCGAAGACACCATTAGTGGCGGGAAGTAACGTCCATCTGCCTTAGCCATTTGGTTTAAGTCTCCCAAACATCAACCATTTCAAACTCCTTTCTTGACAGATCATTAACAGTTACACATAATTCTTCATTTATCTCAGGTGATCTTTTCTGAAAATCTTCTCAGTCATTCCACTTCATCTCACAAAAAAACTTTGCCAACAGCAACGTGTCCTTTCCCCAATGATTTTAATGTATCTGTGGAACATTTTTCTGAGGTTGGATGTGTTAAAAGCTTAAGTTCCTACAAGTGAACATCTCCAATAGCCTGTCCTACCCAACCACGTAGACACCATGACCAAGAGAGCTCAGAAATGTCTATATGAAGAGGCTGTTAAAATTTGGCATACTCCATCAACCATTATGAATTTCTACTGATGCACCAGAGAAAACATTCTATCTAGATGCATAAAGGCTTCACATGGAAACAGCTGTAGATGTGACTGCAGGAAACTGGCCTGAGTTGTGGACACAGCTCAACACATTATGGAAACCAGCCTCCCTTCCATGGACATTGCTATACTTCTCACTGTCTCAGAAAAATAGTTAGCATAATCAAAGCAGTCAGCCCAATATTCACCATTCTACCCTCTCTCCTCATGCAGAAGGTATAAGCCATGAAATCTTGAACCACCAGGCTCAGTGCAAGCTTCTATCTACTGCAATAAGACTATTAAAAGTTTCCTGCATATGACAAGCTAGAGTCTTGACCTCACAAACTACCTCATTATGATCTTTCTCATTATAATTTCCCAGCACTGCACTTTCTCCGTAGCTGTTACACCTTACTCTGTATTGATATTCTTTTACTTTGATATACCTCAATTTCCCCAGCTATGGGTAAAAAGCCCCACTACCTTGTGAGCAACCTTGGGAGAGACAAAGTCTACAGGAGTAAACGAGACAGAAAAGCTGGAGTGGAGGTCCTCAGGCAGCTGGATGTCATTGAACATCCTTCCGGAAGCTCCTGCAGCCAAGCTGATGCCAATCATATTGCTTCATAAGCTTTCCTTTGGACTGCACTGGTGAGGCCGAGAGGGAGATCTTGAAGACTGGGCATCTCAGAATCTGCATACCTTCTGTCCAGGCTTGTGATGATGAGGATCATCACCCGTTGTCCTTCGAGACAGACAGATGCCAACGAACACGCCTCAGTACATTGATAATGTTTTCACCTTCATGTACAGTATGCAAGATTTACTTTTCTCTGTTTATGGTATAGGTCACAAATAAAAAACAATTCCAGTATCATTCGCAATTAAATTTAATGATGCAAGGAAGAAGCCTCATTGAGTGTGGGACTTTAGGCTTCTGTATACTTTTTATAGCTGATCGGTCAATGGTGTTCAGCCTGTATTATACAGCACCACGTGCTGTCGACTCTCGGCACTCTCGTGGTTCCCATTTTACTTACCTCTTAAGGAAGGCCTTACTTTCCTGTAGTGGTCTTAATGCAGGTAGGAACCTCAGATTGGAGCAGGGAGAAGGTCAGAATGAGAATCAGCTTTATTATCACTGACGTATGTTGTGAAATTTGTTTTGTGGCAGCAGTACAGTGCAAGATATCTGATTGCAGAGGAAATGAAGATATTCCGAATACATCGATTTTGGGTCCTCATGCTCTTGTTATCCCCGATGGTAATAATGAGGAAAAGGAAGCATGTCCCAGATGGTGAAGGTCCTTCGTGCTAAAGTGGATTTACAACTGGCTGTGTGTTAGGAAGCAAAGGGTAGAAGTGGAGGGTTACTTCTCTGATTAGATATGTGTGAAAAGGATCGATTCTGGGACTTCTGCTGATTAACAGCAATGACTTTGATGTAAGTATCAGATCAACAGTATGACACGTAAGACTGGAGTGGTCAGGGATATCAGTGATACTGAGGAGGGTTGTCTGAGGCTACAGCAAGTTGTAGATCAGTTGGAAAGTTGGCAGAGTGACTGCAGCTAGAATTCAGTCCTGAAACATTCAAGTGATGCACTTAAAGTTAAAGATTTGTCAAATTGAAACATACAGTGAAATCATTGTGTCAATTCAAATTAATTAGATTTGTGTAGGGGAACACCTACAAAGGGTGCCACGCTTCTGGGACCAACATACCATGCCCACAACTCACCGACCCTAACTGTAAATGGTCATGGGGGAGAGCATACAAATTTCTTACAGACAGCAGCGGAATTTAAACTCCAAATGTTGATTGCAGGAAGCTTATCCTTGAGTGACCAAAGACAACAGCTGTATTGCTTTATTGCTCTCACTTCAGCCTTGTGCATCAGGTGACTTTGTTTTTTCCAACTCAGACTGGTTCAAATGCATGAGTCAAACTTAGGATCCAGACAACCCAATCACAGGCTGTTTACAGTTTCCTTCTGCAATCATGCCATTTTACATAATAAATGACTTTTATCTGAGAATGAACTCAGGTTTTGCAGATCATTAGCAGAAACTCCTTGTGTTCATGTTCATTTGCTCTGCTTAAGCTCTCATGAGAAAGAACCAGTTTACAAAACAGTTCACAAAATAGTGGCTGCAAGGACAATCTCACAAAATGGCTGCGTCCCTTTGTGCAGCCACTTGGCAAGAATAAAGACATCTTCTCTGTCTGTTTCCATAATCCTTGCCTCATTTCTGTTCACTGATTTGTAGATCTTTCTGGCCAACAGTACTCTCATGGTCATACTAAGTTATGACAATGGTAGTATTTCACTTATAATAAAAAACTGTCTTTAGCATCAGGAAGAGAAAAAGAGATGGGGAAATGATGTTTAGCAAGAAAGAAAATTAAGTTAATGCATGAAACATTTCCTTGTCATATATACTACAAGTAAATCTAAAAAAGGAGAGGTATTGGACTCACGTACTTGCTGATGGCTGCAGGTTAGCGTTGATCTGGAAATATGGAGGAATCTACCTGGATACTGACATTATATCGCTGAGGTCTATACCGTTTGCTAACTTTACATGTCCGCAGAGCACAGAAACTCTCAATAATGCGGCACTCGGATTCCATTATAAACACCATACCTTTTTGTGGAATTGCATCGAAGATTTTGGGGCCCATTACAATGGAGTTATTTGGGGTCACCAAGGTCCTCAACTGATTACCCGTGTGCCGAAGAGATGGTGCAATATTAATAAACTAGCCACCTTCATTGCCAAGGAATGCAATGGCATCTCTATATAGATCACAAATCATTTCTATCCAATCCCATATCAAGCATGGCAGAGATACTTTGCTCCCTGGAAAAAAGAGCATACAGAATGGGCCTTTTCTGATACGTATGGAGTACAAATCTGGAACTTTATGAATAAATAGAAGAAAAGCAAAGTTGTTGCTGGAAGTGGATCATTACTTGAACATTTTTTCCAGTTGCATTGTCCAACTACATACAAAAACTTAATTCAATCCAGCAATAGTAGATCCTGATTTAGGACCTGATATTGCACAATGAGTGACATAATTAACTTGGCAGATTTTCCAAACTTGAAAGATTGTCCGAAGAGCAGTTTGCATGTAGTGTGTGAAAATAATGAGAAATTCAAAGTTCTCTACACCATCTGGTCAGAGATACTGAGTGCAGTGAAAGTCCCAGTGACATTGATAGAGGTTCCTTACATTGTGTTGACCAATTTGAAAGCCAGTGTGAATTTTTGTAGGCCATCGTATTTTTATGTAGGCTCTAACTTTTGATTCATGTAATTTCTAACTTTAATTTTTAACATTAATGTAGAATTTAGTTGCCATACAAGCATTGATCATCTCATGTGATTGATCATCATTGATCATCTCACGTGGGCTCTGGTGGATCTTCCAGTAATATCTGTCTTCCTTGTTCACCTCCACGTTTCTTCAAGGCCTAATTGGATCAGAGTATCACATTGCATCTTACCTTGTCGATTTAGAACATAGAACATTGAAATAAAACAATACAGCACAATATATGTCATTTGGCCCCAATGTTGTTCCAATCCCTTAACCTACTTGAAGAACAATTTAACCCTTCCCTCCCACATAGTCCTTCATTTTTCTTTCCTTGATGTGCCTACTAAGATTCTCTTAAATATCCTTAATATATCTGCCTCTACCACCACACCCAGCAGTGTGTCCAATATATATGCCATTTTCTGTATAGAGAACCTGCCTCTAACTTTCAACCATATACTTTCCGCCCAGTACGTTAAAGTTATGTCCCCTCGTACTGGCCGTGTCCACCCTGAGCAAAAGTCCCTGGCTGTCTATTTGATTGATGCCTCTTATCATCTTGTACAACTCTTATCAAGTCAATTCTCATTCTCCTTCTGTCCAAAGAGAAAAGACCTAACTCACTCAAGCTATTCCCATAAGACATCTTTTAACAATCCTGGCATCATTGTGATGAATCTCACCTCCAAACTTCCTTTCATATCTTTCCAATAATGAGGCAAACAGAAATGAACACAATACTCCAAGTGCTGGCAAAGCAGACCTTTACAGACCTGCAACATTACCTCCCAACTTTTGAAATTAACCCGTGAGTAATGAAGAGCAATACACCATACGCCTTCTCGACAACACGATCAACCTGTGATGCAACTTTGAGGGATCTATGGACTTGGGTCCCAAGCTCCTTTTGTTCATCCTCACTGTTAGGAATCCTGTCATTAATCCTGTATTCTGCCTTTTCAAGTTTGACTTCCCAAACTGAATCACTTCACACGGCTGTCAGTGAGTCGTGGTGGTATGTAAGAGTTGGATTTGGAACTGCTACTTTTCAATGAATGTGTTGATCAACTGGATTAAGTAAATGAAGGGTTTGTTGCCAAGTTTGTGGCACAGGTTCTGTTGAGGAAGCAGAAGCCTTGGATAGATTGAGGAGAAGGGACAAAGAAGTGGCAGGTGGAATACGGTGAAGGGAAGTGCAGACTTGCTGGGCTAATGATGTCATCTGGAAATTCACTAACCCACATTTTCACATCCTTACCCAAGTCATTCATAAAAATCACCAAGATCCCTAGGAACACACGGGGCAGATTGTGCTCCATCAACCACTGCCCTTCGCATTCTGTGCACAAGCCAATTTTCAATCCACACAGTCAGCTTTCTCTGAAGCCATTACTTCTGATTTTCTGAATTACCCTACCATGGAACACCTTGTCAAGGTCCTTACTAAAATATACGTACATCACATCCACTGCTCTGCCTTCATCAATGTTTGTCACATCCTCAAATAATTCAATCAGGCATGTGAGGCACATACAAATTTTATACTCTCAAATGTCACTTTTGAAGGCCTCCCACTTAACAAGTACACATTTGCCAGAAAACAGCCTGTCCCAATCCTCACTTGCCAGATCCTTTCTGATATCATCAAAAGTGGTTTTTCATCAATTTAGAAATCTCAACCCACGAATCAGAACTATCTTTTTCTTTGATCATTATAATCAGTAGATGTAAAGTGTTTCCCTATACAAACCTCTGTCACCTGCCCTTTCTCATATTTAATAGTGGATCAAGTATCATATACTCTCTCATTAGAATTAATTAAGGAAACTTTCTGAACTCATTTGACACACTCTATCCCATCCAGTCAATAAATGGAAAGATAGAATCTATCCTGACTGTGCATTGTGTGACATTTTCTCTGACTGTTAACAGCACCCCTCTCCCTTAATCCACCCGACCACTCTCTGTCACACCTAAAGCAACGGAACCCTGGAATATTGAGCTGCTAATCCTGTCCCTCCTGATCCAAATCTCACAATAGCTACAATATCATAATTCCATGTGTTGATCCACACCTTGAGATCTTCTGCCTTTTCTACAAAATGTCTTCCATTGAAATATACACAGCTCAGGACATTCGTTGCACCATGCTCAACCTTTTGATTTTTGACATTTCCTGAAGTCTTAACACCATCTGTCTCCATTACCTCTGTTCTGGCACTCTGGTTCTCATCCCCCGTGCAGCACTAGCGAACTTTCCCGCTCAGGTATTAGTCCCCCTCGAGTGCCTACCCACATCCGATAAGAGTAGCATTCAACTCTCCTGAATGAGATCTCAACTGTACTAACTGAACAAATATAAAGAAGTCAAAACAATAAATAAACTTTGGTTAAAAAAACTATGTGCAGCCTTTCACTTTCTCTGACTAAAACCTCCCCTTGTTGAGCCCTTAAAGAGCTAAAGCCTCAAAACCCCATTCAAACACTGTCCATTCCAATGATGGCCACTCCTCTTCCCCCACTTTATTTTCATTTGTTCCTGCCAATTAATCCCAATCAGTGATTGCCCATTGCTCAAAACATCAATCTGCTGCAAGTTGCTGCCTTATGTACTCGTATACAGATGCAATATACATGGTTAATTTAGTTTTGCTTGGACCACCCGTAGCTTATAGGCCTTGCCCGACAAGTGTGATCTGTGTTCTGTCCACTTTTACAAGAAAATATCCTCTGCCCTTCACCCATCCTTTGTAGGATTGATAGAATAGCAACCTATAGTGTTGTTCAGCTTATCAACTTTGTTCTCGGGGAAAATGGAGCATGGCCGGGACTAATTTGTTAATATTTGGAGTGGTACATCCTGTTAGCGAGAAATGCAGGTTAGTGTTTCATATCATACACCTTAATCTACAATCAAAGTCTCAGTCTCATTCCGGTTGCTTCTTTTAAACAAACATGTTAGAGCTATAAATAAACCTTCATATGTCATTTCTAAAGGGGACCCAATCATTTCCAATCAATCCCCTGGTCCATTACCCGATCTCCAAAACAGAGAATGGTGGCACATTTTCATTCAGAAATTGGTGTTCTCTGTCTGTAATGGGTTGTTCTCTCTCTTTTTTCAACAATTCTCTTAATTCCAGCAGGTTCAAGAACTGAACTCACTAAAAAAACAAATCAAAACCTCCTAAACACTAGTCCCCCTGTAAGGGGTTTCTTCTTTTATGTTACTGCTAAGGCTAATGAAAATGGCTTCTTTGTTTTGTTAACTGCTCAGAAAGTGCTTTTCTTTCGCAGCTTGTTTGGGTTATATTACTGATAAGAGCATTGTATTCATTTGTTAACCAATTAGGATAGATGTTATTCTTTCTTGTGTGTCTGTAAGCTATTGTTTCGCAGGCTTTGGGGCTGACGGAGATGGGGACAGAGAGAGGAGGCACAATGCTGTAAGCTGGGTGGCGGGACAGACCCCGAGTGGGAGTCCGAGGCTCAGGGCCTTTGGTGAGGAGAGGAGACAAAGACAGACTCGTGTGGAGCGTTTGGTTGACCACCGTGGTTGGTCCCTGGCGGCAGGTCGAGTGGGTCGGAGGGGATCGAATGGTGGAAAGAAGACTCCGCTAATTGAGCTCCAACTGTGTGCATGAAGAGGTTAAACTTTGATAAGTTTGGCAGCTTTTACTTTCCTTTTATATTTTACCTCTATTAATTACATAGTTCCAGTAAGATCTACAAAGCCTAATCATTTAATTGCATATGGTGTATTGTCTGTTAATTTGGCGGGGTGGGGTACATCACACAGCATCCACACAAACTTGATTACCCAGTTTGGCGGGGCTGAAGGCTGCCCCCCCTAGACGAAAGCGAGCTGAGCGAGCCTGAGGCTTACCGGGGGCTACACCCCTATCTACACAATATCCATGTCCCTCCTTCTTCCTCACATCCATTGCCTATCCAAACAACTCTTAAAAGCCTCCAATGTATTTGCCTCACAAATACGAGGCATCCACCACCCTCTGAATAAAAAATGTACCCGTCACATCCCCCTCGAACCAACCCCCTCTCACCTTCAGTGCATGCCATTTGGTATGAGAACATTTCTACCTTGGGAAACAGATATTGGGAAACATCTACACGAGGAAATCTGCAGATGCTGGAAATCCAAGCAACACACACAAAATGCTCTCTTTTTTCTCCCTCTGTCCCTCTCACTATATCTTCCTATGATGCTCCCCTCCCCCTTTCTTTCTCCCTAGACCTCCCATCCCCTGATCCTCTCCCTTCTCCAGCCTGGTATCCCTTTTGCCAATCAACTTTCCAGCTCTTGGCTCCATCCCTTCCCCCTCCTGGCTTCTCCTATCATTTCCGATCTGCCACTCCCCCTCCCACTTTCAAATCTCTTACTATCTCTTCTTTCAGTTAGTTCTGACAAAGGGTCTCGGCCCGAAACATCGACTGTACCTCTTCCTATAGATGCTGCCTGGCCTGCTGCGTTCACCAGCATTTTGTGTGTTTTGTTGGGAAACATCTCAATGGATGGGCAAGTGAGTGTAGTTATTCCCTTTTGTTCAAGTGTCTGATGGTTGAGGCCAAATGGCCTGTTTCAGTACTGTGCCTTCTATGTTCTATCTTCACATTTAACTCAGTACAGTATTCTTTCCTTTGGAGTTGTAAAGCACCTGCTTTACTGTACGGTTCTTTCTCTCCAGTTCCTGAGCTCTGCGGCTGATGGGGAATTTGGTCCTCCTGTCTGACTCCCAACATTTAACAAGTTTCTTTCATTATCTTACAGGGAAATGTGTTCCATTCTCACTGTCAATCTGCACCAGCATGGCCCACCTGGGGATAATCTCACTCACTAATATTTTTGCAGCTCTGTTCATGGAAAAGTCACACATTATGAAAGTCACTCTCCACTTTCTATCTACTGATTAACAAAAACTGAATAAAACTTCTTATGTCTGTCAGGAATGATGGGTCCATTGAAGTCTCAGGATCCTAGTGGCTGTTCCATATTTACTTTGGAACTAATGGCATTATAATCACTAGATGCAAAATGTTTCCCTGCACAAACTTTTGTCACCTACTCTGTAGCAGATCAAGTATTGCACACTCCCTCATTGGACTTTTACATTTTAATTGAGAAGAATTTCCTGACCACATGTGACAAATTTTATTTCATCTACTCACTTTACAATATGCGAGCCCCTGTCACTGCATGGAAAGTTAGGAATCACCTAGTATAACAACCTTATGCTTCTTGCAACAGTCCGCAATCTCTACATATTTTTTCCCTGAAATCCTACAGCCTGTTGGGTTGTCTGTAAAGTGGCCCCATTAATGAGGTCAGACCTTTCTTGTTGGTTAGTTCTCCCTATAACGGCTCACTAGTCAAGTTCTCCAGTCTGTCCTGACAGAGCACTGCCATGACATTTTCCCTGACTATTAACGACACCCCTCCTCCTTTAATCCCACCTGCTCCGTCAACGGAACCGGAACCCCGGAATATTGAACTGCCAGTTCTGCCCTTCCTGCAGCCAATTCTCACTAGTGGCTGCAATGTCACAATTCCAGGTTGATCCATGCTCTGAGCTTACCCACCCGTTCTACGATTGAAATACACACAGCTCAGGACACAAGTTGCACCATGCTCAACCTTTTAATTCCTGACTCTGTCTGAGGTCTTACCAACATCGGTCTCCACAACCTCTCCACTAACTGTTCTGACACTTTGGTTCCCATCCCCCTGAAACTCTAGTTTAAACCTTCATGCTAGGATATTAGTGCCCCTCCAGTTCAGGTGCAAACTGTTCATTCTGTACAGGTCCCCCCTTATCTGGAGGAGAGCCGAATGATCCAAATATTTTATGTCCTCTCTGCTACATCAACTCCTCAGCCACATGTTCAACTGTACAACCTTCCTAGTTCTTTCCTCACTAGCACATGGCACAGGTAACAATTCTGAGGTCACAACCATGGAGGTCCTGCCCTTTAAGCTCCCACCTAATGTCCTGAACTCTCTGTGCAGAACCTCATCAATTGTCCCAGCCAAGTCATTGCTACCTACGTGGACCACATTGTCTGGGTGTTCACCCTCCCACTTAAGAATGCTGAGGACTCAACCCAAGATATTCCAGACCCTGGCACCCAGGAGGCAATGTACCATGCTGGATCTCGTTATCGCCAACAGAACCACCTATCCATTCCCTTAACTAATAAATCCCCTATTACCACAGCACACCTCTTCTCCCCTTTTCCCTTTTGAGGTAGACTCAATACCATAGACCGAACTGCTGAGATTTTCCTCTGTTAGGCCATCCCGCCCCCCCCGAACAATATTCAAATTAATAAACTGTTGTTGAGGTAGATGGCCACAGGGGTACCCTGCATTTGTTCCTAACTCATTTTCCCTTCCTAACTCTTACCCAGTTTCCTGTGCCAAGCACTTTGGTTAATACTACCTCTCTATATGTCCCATCTATCACACCTTCAGCCTCCCAAAAATCTGTCATTCACCCAGTTCCAGCTCGAACTCCGTAACACAGATTTTTAGAGGCCGCAGCTGGATACACTTCGCACAGTTGTCGTAGTCAGGGACACTGGAGATCTCCCTGCTTTCTCACCTCCTGCAAGATAAGCATTCAATAACCTGCCTGGTACCTCTACTGTTCTAACTGAACAGATGTAAAGAAGGGAAGGAAAAATAACTTTAACTAGAGCTTGTATTTTTGCCTTCTCTGATTAAAGCCTCTCTTCACTGAAGCCTGGAAGATTTCTCTAACTCTGTCCACTCCAAAGATGTCTGCTGAACATGCTCCTGCATTCTTTTAATTTGCTCTTGCTAATCAATACCAGACACTGATCGGTCACTGGTCAGAGCTCAAATTAGCTGCGGTGATCCACTGCTGCCTTTTTCTACTTGGTCAGTGGACCTGGTTGAAATCTCTTCCTCTCAAACTTCTGATGTACGAATGGTCACTGGTCAATATTCCCAAATGCTAAATAGTCGCTGGTCAGAGCTCCAAGATAGAGGTAACATATCAATTGTCAATGAGACTGAACCAGATTGACAGGGGGCAACAAATATTTTTGTTGACTTTAGTGTTTTGGATAATCCATCGATGGACAATGGTGGGAATAAAAATGATTTTAATAGTGTTATTGGGGAAAACATCTATCTTTTGACATGTAATCGGTGAAGGTGCTTTGGACATCTACGACATCTTTCAAATTGATGGACAGTCTTTACATTGGACACTCTGATGACAAAATTTAAGAAGTATTTTGTCCCAAGTAAAAACATCACGTTTGAATAAGAAGTTATTTTTCTGTGAACAGAAGCAAGCTTTGACCAATACTTAGCTGAGCTTCCCACACTGAGTAAGTCCTGTGAGTTTGGAGAGTTGAGAGACTCACTAGTTGGAGACAAAATAGTTTGTGGAATGGCAGATGATGTTCTCAGAGAAAGCTTGCTCCATGACAAAGATTTGATGCTGGAAAAAGCCATGAGTATGTGTAGGGCGGTGGAGACCATGAGCACGAGCTAAGGAGCTATTCAGTGCAGAAAAAAACTGCAAGATGTGGAAACAGAGGGGCACAGCACAAGACATTTCAGTTGGAACTAATGCAAAGACCCACTGATCATATAGATGTAGAGACAGAGAAATGATGTTTAGCAGGAAAGGAAATTAATGTAATGCATGAAACTTCTCCTTGTCATTTATACTACAGGTAAATCCAAAAAAGGAGAGGTATTGGACTCACGTACTTGCTGATGGCTGCAGGTTAGCGTTGATCTGGAAATATGGAGGAATCTACCTGGATACTGACATTATATCACTGAGGTCTATACCGTTTGGAAACTTTACATGTCCAGAGAGCCCAGGAACTCTCAATAATGCGGCACTCGGTTTCCATTATAAGCACCATACCTTTTTATGGAATTGCATGGAAGATTTTGTGGCCTGTTACAATGGAGATATTTGGGGTCAACAGGGTCCTCGACTGATTACCCGTATGCTGAAGAGATGGTGCAACATTAATAATCTAGCCACCTTCATTGGCAAGGAGTGCAATGGCATCTCTATATGGATCACAAATCGTTTCTATCCAATCCCATATCCAGCATGGGGGAGGTATTATGTTCACTGGGAAAAAGAGCATATAGAACGGGCCTTTTCAGATTCGTATGGTGTGCATGTCTGGAACTTTATGAATAAACAGAAGAAAAACATAGTTGTTGCTGGAAGTGGATCATTACTTGAACATTTTTTCCAGTTACATTGTCCAACTACATACAAAAACTTAATTCAATCCAGCAATAGTAGATCCTGATTTAAGAACTGATATTGCACAATGAGTGACATAATTAACAGCAGATTTTCCAAACATGACAGATTGTTCGAATAGCAGTTTGCATGCAGTGTGTGAAAATAATGGGTAATTCAAAGTTCTCTACACCATCTGGTCAAACGTACTGATTGCAGTGAAAGTCTCAGCGACATTGATGAAGATTACTTATATATTGTTGAACTATTTGAAAACCAGTGTGAGTTTCTGTAGGACATCTGTTTATTTTTACTATGGATTGTAATTTTTGATTAATGTAACTTCTAAATTTAATTTGTAACATTATTGTACAATTTAATTGCCATACAAGCATTAATCATCTCCTACAGCCTCTGGTGGATCTTCCAGTAACATCTGTCTTCCTTGTTCACCTCCATGTTTCCTCAAGGCCTAGTTGGATCAGGGTGTCACATTGTATCATACCTTGTTGATTTAGAACATAGAACATTGAAATAAAACTATAGAACACAATTTAGGCCATTTGGCCCAAATGTTGTTTCAATCATTTAACCTTCTTGAAGAACAATCTAACCCTTCCCTCCCACATAGTCCTTCATTTTTCTTTCCTCCATGTGCCTATCTAAAATTCCCTTAAATGTCCTTAATGTATCTGCCTCTACCACCACACCCTGCAGTGTGTTCAATGCATCTGCCACTTTCTATATAGAAAACTTGCCTCTGACTTGCCCCCAATATATTAAAGAAATGCCCCCTTGTACTGACCATATCCACCCTGAGCAAAAGTCTCTGGATGTCTACTTGATCTATGCCTCTTAACTTTCTTGTCCAACTCTATCAAGTCACCTCTCTTTCGCTATCTGTTCAAAGAAAAGAGCTCTAACTCACTCAACCTATCCTCATAAGACATGTTTTCTAATTCTGGCATCATCGTGGTAAATCTCCCCTCCACCCTCCCTAAAGCTTTCATGTACTTCTGATAATGCGGCGAGCAGGACTGAACACAATACTCCAAGTGCTGGCAAAACAGACCTTAATAGACCTGCAACATTACCTCCCGGCTTTTGAAATCAACCCCTGAATAATGAAGACCGACACACCATACGCCTTCTCAACAACCCAAGTTCCTTTTGTTCTTCCTTACTGTCAGGCATACTGCCATTAATGCTGTGTTCTGCTTTTCAAGTTTGTCCTTCCAAAATGAATGACTTCACACAGTTACCAGTGATGAGTGGTGGTGTGATGTAAGAGTTGGATTTGGAACTGCTAGCTTTGAATTAATGTTTTGATCAACTGGATTATGTAAATGAAGGGTTTGTTGCCAAGTTTGTGTCAGGAAGCTGTTGAGGAAGCAGAAGCCTTGGAAAGATTGAGGAGAAGGGACAAAGAAGTGGCAGATGGAATATAGTGAAGGGAAGTGCAGACTTGCTGGGCTAATGATGTCATCTGGAAATTCACTAACCCACATTTTCACATCCTTACCCAAGTCATTCATAAAAATCACCAAGACCCCTGTGGAACACACTGGGCGGATTGTGCTCCATCAAACACTGCCCTTCGCATTCTGTGCACAAGCCAATTTTCAATCAACACAGTCAGCTTTCTCTGGAGCCATTACTTCTGATTTTCTGAATTACCCTACCATGGAACACTGTCAAAGTCCTTATTAAAATCTATATACATCACATCCACTGCTCTGCCTTCATCAATGTTTTGTCACATCCTCAAATAATTCATTCAGGCTTGTGAGGCACATACAAACTTTATACTTTCAAATGTCACTTTTGAAGGCCTCTCACTTAACAAGTACACATTTGCCAAAAAACAGCCTGTCCCAATCCTCACTTAAAGATCCTTTCTGATATCATCAAAGCTGGCTTTTCATCAATTTAGATATTTCAACCCACTGACCAGAACTATCTTTTTCCATTGTTACTTTGATCATTATGATTAGATTATGAAGACACGCAGTCCTCTTTTATTGTCATTTAGTAATGCATGCATTAAGAAATGATACAATATTTCCTCCGGTGTTATATCACAAAACACAGGACAGACCAAGACAGAAAAAACTGACAAAACAACATAATTATAACATATAGTTACCACAGTGCAACAACACCATAACTTGATGAAGAAGTCCATGAGCACAGTAAAAAGTTCGAAGTCTCTCAAATGTCCCACATCTCACACAGACAGGAGAAGGAAGAAAAACTCTCCCTGCCATGCCGACCACGGTCCATCTCTGAGTCATCCGAAAACTTCGAGCCTCCGAATCAGCTCTCCGACACCAAGTACTGAGTACCATATCTGTCCGAACGATTCGACCTCAATCTTGGTCGCCAACAGCAGGCAAAGCCGGAGATTTTGAGGCCTTCCCTCCAGAAGATTCCTGACCACGCAGTAACGACAGCAGCGAACAAGCGTTTCAGAAATTTGTCCAGATGTTCCTTTGTGCTTTCAAGTCCACCTCTATCAAATCAGAATTGTCCACGGCCCCTATTTAATGGATACGATATCATTTTTCACCGGAGAGCTGCGCACGCGCCGCACACTGCTCTCTCTCTCTCTCCTCCCGTCAGGATCACTAGATGTAAACTTCTGTCACCTGCTCTGTCTCATCCTTAATAGTGGATCAAGTATCACACACTCTCTCTCACTGGGCTTTCTACATACTAATTAAGGAAACTTTCCTGAACACATTTGACACACTCTATCCCATCTAGTCCGTTTACAGTATAGGGGACTCAGTCAATACATGGCAAGATAGAATCTAACCTGATTGTGTACTGTCGTGACATTTTGCTGACTATTAACACCACCACTCATCCTTTAATCCATCCAACCCCTCTCTGTCACACCTAAAGCAACAGAACCCTGGAATATTGAGCTGCCAATCCTGCCCCGCCAGAATCAGATCTCACAATGGCTACAATATCATAATTCCATGAGTTGATCCTGTCACGTACCCCATGACGGGGATTAAGAAACCAGCAGAAATAGAAACCACTTTGGAGTCTCGTATTGCTATAAACTACTACTATTTATTAGTAACTACGCAATACAGTAATATAAACAAAGATAAATCAAACAGCTTAGCAATGATTATATATAAAAATAAGTGTGGAATGTATATGTATGAAAACCAAGCTTCTTTAAGTCCAGGGGTAAAAAGATACAGTCTTACGATGTTGAGTAAAGTTCAGTTCAGTTCAGTTCGTGGTATTTAGTTGAATAGTGATGGGGAGAGAGAGAGAGAGAGAGAGAGAGTTGAGTCTTCAGGTGAGCTGATGCCCTCGATCTTCTCGTTGTCCTCCGAAATCCTTTACAAGTCACCGACTGTGACTTTAAGCAGGGGGACCGGTCTTCTGTGCTGGAGCTATCACCCCGGCAAGGGTGGACACATAGACAACTCCCCACCAGTCAACCCCTTCTTCACCGCTGGAATAGCAATTTGGATCAATCCGCCTGATCGATCCTCCAAAACCCACTTTCTCTGAAGGCACAACAATGCTCATTCAGTGTCCAGATCATGTGTCTGAGGTCTGTATCATCTGACCTCCCATTTATTTCACCAGGCTGAGCATCACCTATCATTCAAAGAGTCCCTTCTTCCTTTGTCTGCGAAGAAATGCACAAGCAGGCAACAAGTCCTTGAAAATAACATCAACAATCTGCCTTTGGTCACCGTAGCAACTTTCGAGCTGCTCGGTGCTGTCTCCAACTCCAAACTCAGTAAAAATCCAAAATTACTTCCAATACCTTAAAGTGACAGTCCAACCGTTAATCTTCGTCTCTCTCTCTCTCTCCTTTCCAAACAAACCGTCAATGATGAATGTCTCTCTCTGTCTCTCTTCAAACAGTTAATAGGGGCACTCCTGGATCCCCTCGCACTCCCCTTCCTCAGGAAAAAAATTGTCGAAGATGACTTTTTTTAAAATGTCCATCACAGGGTTTTAAACAATACAGGGAAAAAACATCAGATAATAAAGCAAAAATGGTTACAGTTTTCAACTTAACATCGGGATAAGCAATCAGCTATGATGTTATCAGTACCTTTAACATGTTTGGTTATCAAATCAAATTTCTGCAATACTAGACTCCAATTTAACAACCTTCTATTTTTATCTTTCATTTTATTTAAAAATACCAGCAGATTGTGATCTGTGCAAATCACAAGAGGTCTTTGAGCAGGACAAATATAAACCTCAAAGTGTTGTAGGGCCAGAATAAGTGCCAATAACTCTTTTTCAACTGTGGAATAATTTTTCTGGTGCTCATTAAATTCCTTTGAGAAATAAGCTACTGGATGTTTAATATCATCCGCACCCTTCTGTAGTAGTACAGCCCCAGCAGCTTCATCACTAGCATCTGTGGCTTCGAGAAATCCGGTGCTTTGAGCACAGGATGGTTTTCAACCGTTCAAATGCCTCCTGGCAAAGGTCATTCCATGCAAACCTTTCACTCTTCCCTAAGAGCTCTGTTAGGGGGAAAGCAATGTCAGAAAAGTTCTTACAGAATTTTCTATAGTACCCCACCATCCCTAAAAAACTTCTCAAAGCTTTCTTGCTATTTGGAACAGGAACTTCAGCAATCACTTGAACCTTGGCCTGTACAGGAGCTAGCTGGCCTTGTCCCAACACATACCTCAGATATGTGACTGTGGCATGGCCAAATTCACTTTTAGCGAGGTTCACAGTAGGATTGGCATTGTAAAACCTGTCAAACCGTTTTTCTACAACTGCAATATGCTCTTCCCACGTGTCATTCCAGATCACTAAATCATTGATATAAACCCCTGTGCTTTCTAACCCTCCAATCACAGAATTGATTATTCTTTGACATGTTTCTAGAGGATTTTTCATCCCGAAGTGTAAAACATTGTATTCATACAGTCTAGACGGTATCAGAAATGCTGTTATCTCTTTAGCCCTCTCTGTTAAAGGAACACCCCGGTATCCTTTTAACAAGTCAATCTTAATAAGGTATTTAGCCTTCCCCACTCTATCTATACAGTCATCCATTCTCTTTCTTTGTTCTTTTCTGTTTCTAATTCCTTGTTCAACCCTTTTACTTTCCTCAAAGTTCACTCTGTGAAGATGCCATTTCATAAGCTGGGCTAAATTCATAATGACGTGATGCACTGAACCTGTGCACCATTTCAAAACACCAATTAGTCCTTTTACTTGTTTTTTTTGGTTTTAGGTCCAACTAGTGGACCTTATCAGTAATATTTTCCAAAACAATGGAATTCTGATATTTTGGTGAGTCTAGATTCAGTGGGCAAACATGCCTTTCCAGTCCATTATCAGATTTCACAACACCATTTTGTTCTACAATAATTCTCCTAGCTGCAATTCTAGTGAACAAGTGTCTTATTTTGACTCGACCATTTTGTAAACTTTCCTTGGCAAAGTCACAAAGCTTACTAATTCCCTTCCAGAGGTCTCTGAGTAGGGTCAAAGGTCCTTTTGGCTTGTAACTGAACACAGGTTCCAACAAATTACCCTTCACTGCCTTCTGAATCGAAACTCCACCACTAAACAAGAAGAGGGGAACCCCCTCATTCCAGTTTTCCTCATTTCTCACACAATGACGTCCACCTAAAGGCATACTGTAAGCCATGTTTAAAATTTCAGCCTTGTAACCTTCCAGATCCACCACGTGACTCGCAGGCACTGTGGCTGGTCTGCACTTCCTCATCAACATCCCATCTTTAAGGTGACTTCCCACTGACTCTCTCTGAACCTCCTCTCCTGTGAGAGCCATCTCCCTTAAAGTCACCATTCCAGAATCTCACTTCTGTTCCTCGATACATTTCTTTCTCAATAAAGACAAACCTTTCTTATGCACCTTACCCTTATCAGTTGCATTTCCCTCTATGTCCTGCCGAAATCTAGAAGGTAGAAAAGCCTGTGATACATCATAATAATTTAAATCTTTGGTTTTTCTATCACAGGTCTCAATAGCAACTTTGTTCATCAGCTGAATTGCTGAAACACTCTTATCTTGGAGAGCTGTCAACATGCCTCCATTGTTTATCAAACTCAGTACCATCATCAGGCGGATCAGAATCATGTATACTTTATGAAAAAGACCAATTAAACTACTCATCTGATTACGACCTATACACCAACTTGTATCCATAGCAACTTCCACTCCAAAACCACAACAACACTTCTTCCTCTCCATAACTTCACTCTGAATAACAGCATGATCTTGCAGGTGCTTACTTCCAAACATCCAAACAAAATCCAACAGAGCAGCACATCCACTCTCAGCAGGCCTTTGTCCTGCAAGCAGGGTCAAAGGTCGCGCAAACAATCCAACCTTTTCCATCACTTTATCCAAAAGTCCAGGAACAGCACTTTTGCCATTATTTCCAGCAACATTGACCTCACCAGGTTTTAAAATACAGTCTACTACAAATGACTGAGAACCCTCATATTCCACTGTTACCAAGGTTAATCCCTTACTCACTGAACCAAGATCATCTGACACACTAAAACTGCATTCCTTTTCACCCAGGTCGGGCACCTCAGACTTCAACTGAGCCTCAACATAAGGTTCACAATCCTGTGAATCCACAGGTACTTCAACAACCTGAACACATTCAATCGGGACAGCTGCCTCTTCTGGGCTGTCAACACTTGTCCCAGTTTCAAATTCAAGGTCATCTCAAACCTCCCAGCTATTCTCTGGCCAACTCTTTTCTGGAGTAAACTCAACCTCATGGGTTAAAACTTCCTCGTCTGCTTTCTTAACAGACCCCTGCAGGGTAGGGGCATCCTCTGCCACTAGGTATGCCCTTACCTCATCAGGAACACCACTTTTAAATTCATCACACAAAACTAGCACCTCCGAGCTGTAAAAATCATCAGGGTCCGACACAAAACCTCTTTGCTGCAATCTCTCCCATTTAAACCGTCTCTGCCTTTCTGCCACATGATCTTCACGTTGCCATTTCTCCCTTTCGAGCTGTTTCTGTCTTTCTGCCTCTTTAGCCTCCTGGACCCTTCGTCTCTTGAGCTGTTTTAATTTCAATTTATGTTCCCTCTTTAATATTTCCAACCGAAGCTGAAACACATCCTCAGTAGGTTCACCTTCCACGAACAACTCTAGCGCCTCCTCATTTAACATTCCCTTAGCACCATAATGCTGGGCTATTAACATCTGTATCTGAACTTTCCTCATTTTAGTGGTCATCCTTAGTTTTAACCTTTGAGCAACTCCCAACAGCAAATCCCTCTTAGCATCCTCCAACGCCTCAGGGGTTGGTTCTGCCAAAAACTTATTAACTTCAAAATCCATTTCTGCTGATATTCCACACAACCAAATCAAAGGAATTTTTCCCAATCAATTCAAAGCAGCCTCCTGACCAATTTGTTCATATCCCAGATGAGCCCCCAATTTTGTCACATACCCCGTGACGGGGATTAAGAAACCTGCAGAAATAGAAACCACTTTGGAGTCTCGTATTGCTATAAACTACTAATATTTATTAGTAGCTATGCAATACAGTAATATAAATGTAGATAAATCAAACAGGTTAGCAATGATTATATATAAAAGTAAGTGTGGAATATATATGTATGATAACCAAGCTTCTTTAAGTCTAGTGGTAAAAAGATACAGTCTTACGATGTTGAGTAAAGTTCAGTTCGTGGTATTTAGTTGAATAGTGATGGGGAGAGAGAGAGAGAGAGAGAGAGAGTTGAGTCTTCAGGTGAGCTGATGCCGTCGATCTTCTCGTCCTCCTCTGAAATCCTTTACAAGTCACCGACTGTGACTTTAAGCAGGGGGACCGGTCTTCTGTGCTGGAGCTATCACCCAGGTGAGAGTGGACACATAGACAACTCCCCACCAGTCAACCCCTTCTTTACTGCTGGAATAGCAATTCGGATCGATCTGCATGATCGATCCTCCAAAACCCACTTTCTCTGAAGGCACAACAATTCTCATTCAGTGTCCAGATCATATGTCTGAGGTCTGTATCATCTGACCTCCCATTTATTTCACCAGGCTGAGCATCACCTATCATTCAAAGAGTCCCTCCTTCCTTTGTCTGTGAAGAAATGCACAAGCAGGCAACAAGTCCTTGAAAATAACATCAACAATCTGCCTTTGGTCATCATAGCAACTTTCGAGCTGCTCGGTGCTGTCTCCAACTCCAAACTCAGTAAAACTCCAAAGTTACTTCCAATGCTTTAAAGTGACAGTCCAACCGTTAATCTTCGTCTCTCTGTCTGCTTTCCAAACAAATCATCAATGATGAATGTTTCTCCCTGTCTCTCTTCAAACAGTTAATAGGGGCACTCCTGGATCCCCTCACAATGCTCACCCTGAGATCTTCTGCCTTTCCTACAAAATGTCTTCCTTTGAAATACATGCAGCTCAGGACATTAGTTGCACCATGCTCAACTTTTTGATGTCTGACATTTCCTGATATCTTAACACCATCTGTCTCCATAAGCTCACAACTATATATTCTGGCACTCTAGCTCATCCATCCATGCCGCACTAGCAAACATTCCCGCTTGGATATTAGTCCCCCTCCAGTTCAGATGCCAATTGTCTCTTCTTAGAGGACACAATTTCCCTGGAAGAGAGTCCAATGATCTAAAAATCTCACACCATCCCTCTAACACCAACTGTCAAATTGTATAATATTCCTTTTACTAGTCTCACGAGCACATGGTACAAGAGGCAGTCCTGAAATCACAAACCTGGAGATCCTGTCCTTTAACTTAGGACCTAACTCTCTGAAATCAAAAAGAACTTTTAAATTCATCACACAAAACAAGCCCTTCCGAGCTGTAAAAATCATCAGGGTCTGACACTAAACTTCTCAGATGCCACATCTCCCTTATAAACTGCCCCTGTCTTTCTGCTTCTCTAGCCTCAGGGATTCTCTGCCTTTCTGCTTCCTCAGCCTCGACCTCTTTTAATTTCAATTTCAATTTCCACTGAACCTCAGCCTCAGTATGTACCTTACCTTCAGCAAATAACTCTAACGCCTCCTCATCAAACGTTCCCTTATCTATATAATGCTGGGCTATTATCATCTGCATCTGCTGTATACATACATCTATTGATGCTTCTGGACGCATCTTCAGTGATGTTCCTGGAATCATCGGGTGTTTCGGGTCTTTCAACCTCCTCCAGGTGACCCAGCCAGGGCTGATCAGACCCCAGCTTGTGTCCAGATGGCTAGCTACTTATGACTCCATGGCTCCCTTCTTTTGAGCCACAGCCATCTTGAGGCCCTCTATGCTGCATCAGTGGTACTGCGGATAGTTCTCCTCTTCCTCTCTCCCTCGATGCCCAAAATCCTGAAGGCTCTAACTAAAGAATGGGCTACGAATCCCCTACAACCAACCTCCACTGGGAGACACCTCACTCTCCATCCAGCCTGCTGACAGTTGCTGACCAGTCCTGCATACTTGGAGAGCTTCCTTTCAAAGGCCTCCTCCAAGCTATCTTCCCATGGGACTGTCAGCTCCAGCAGCACCACTCGCTTTTTCCTCATCTTAGTGGCCACCTTTAGTCTTAACTTTTGAGAAATTCCCAACAGCACAACCCTCTTAGCATCATCCAACACTTCAGGAGTTGGTTCCAACAGAAACCTCTCAACACCAACGTCCATTTCTGCTGTATATCCACACAAATAAATCAAAAGGGATTTTCCCCAATCAATTCAAACAAGCCTCCAGACCAATTTGTTCATATCCTGGATACAGGCCCCAATTTTGTCACGTACCCTGTAACGGGTTAAAGAACCAGCAGAGATGGAAAACACTTTGGAGTCCAGTATTGCAATTAACTAATAATATTTATCAGTATCTACGCAATACAGTAATATAAATGTAGATAAATCAAACAGGTTAGCAATGAAAATATATAAATAAGTAAATCAGTAAGTGTGGAAATATATATGGAAAACCAAGCTTCTTCAAGTCTAGGGGTCAAAATATACAGTCTTACGATGATGTGTAAAGTTCAGTTCAGTTCATGGTTTTGAATTGAGTAGTGATGGAGAGAGAGAGAGATGGAGAGATTTGAGTCTTCAGGTGAGCTGACACCGTCGATCTTCTTGTTGTCTTCCGATATCCTTTAAAAGTCACCGACTGTGACCACAACAAAGGGGACCATTTTTCTATGGTGGGGGAGCTATCAACTCAGGCAAAGTTTGGACACATAGACAACTCACCACCGGTCAATCCCTTTTCCTCACTGCAAGAGCCACTGATCGATCTGCCTGATCGATCCTCCAAAAACCCACTTTTTCTGCGGGCACAACAAAGCTCATTCAGTGTCCAAAACATGTGTCTGAGGTCTGTATCATCTGACCTCCTATTTATCTCACCGTACTGAGTACCAACTGTCATTCAAATAACTCCTCCTTCCTTTGTCTGTGTAAGAAATGTATGAGCAGGCAAATGTCCTTGGAAGTATAAACACGCTGCCGAAAAATCATAACCTTATTGTCCATCAAATAACGCCACTCTCGGTTACTATAGTGACTTACGAGCTGCTCGGCTCTCCAACTCAGCAGCTATCCAAAAGTTGTTCTCGGGCCTTCAAGTGACAGTCCAAAAGTTAGTCTTCATCTCTCTTTCTCTCTCTTTGTCTCTCTTTCTCTCTCTCTCATTCTTCCTTTCTCTCTCTCTTTTCAAAACAACATGTTGGTGTTAAATATCTCTCTCTCTCTTTTCAAAAACACAGTTCACAGGGGTATTCAGCACTGTTCATAGTGGTAATTTAGGACCCTGTCACACTAGGTAAAATACTCTCAAATCTATTAGCCAAAATCTTAGAAAGAATTTTAAAATCCACTTTCAGTGAAGAGATTGGTCTATAGGAAGCGCATTCAGATAAATATTTTTCTTTTTTAGGAATTAGTGAGATTGATGCTTCATAAAAAGTTTTTGGGAGATTCCCAGAGGATATAGAATCAGTGAAAATTTGACATACATAAGGTGTAAGTATTTCAGTGAAAGTCTTATAAAATTCCATTGTATATCCATCTGGTCCCAGAACCTTGACTGTTTGGGAAGAGGATATAGCCCTTGCTATTTCCTGTTGTTTAATAGGTGCATCTAATGTGTTCATATCTTGGATAGAAATTTTAGGTTTATTCAATTTTGGCAAACATCTATTCATAAAAGTAATACTTTCTGAAAATTCAGATTTATAAAGTTTAGAGTAGAAATCCATAAATACCTTATTAATTTCACAAAGATCTACCATTTCAGTTCTATCAGGTCTTCGAATTTTCAGGATTTGTCTTTTAGCCATAGTTGCCTTTAATTGACCAGCCAATAATTTGACTGACCTGTCCCCATGTACATAAAATTGGCTTTTAGATTTAAGAAGTTGCTGCTCAATGGGAAAAGTCAAAAGCAAATCATGCTGTATTTGGAGTTCCACCCTTTCCTTATAGAGATCTTCACTAGGCATTACCGAATAAACTTTGTCTATTTCTTTAATCCTATTAGCAATCACCAAAAGTGATTAGTTTTCCTTCTTAAACCTACTGAGTATGAAATTATCTGTCCCCTAAGAAAAGATTTTGTGTCCCAAATAACTAAATTTGACATTCCCCCAAACAACAGGAATTCTGCAGATGCTGGAAATTCAAGCAACACACATCAAAGTTGCTGGTGAACGCAGCAGGCCAGGCAGCATCTCTAGGAAGAGGTGCAGTCGACGTTTCAGGCCGAGACCCTTCGTCAGGACTAACTGAAGGAAGGGTGAGTAAGCGATTTGAAAGTTGGAGGGGGAGGGGGAGATCCAAAATGATAGGAGAAGACAGGAGAGGGAGGGATGGAGCCAAGAGCTGGACAGGTGATTGGCAAAAGGGATACAAGAGGATCATGGGACAGGAGGTCCGGGAAGAAAGACAAGTGGGGGGGGGGACCCAGAGGATGGGCAAGGAGAAAAAGGAGAGTGAGAGAAAGAATGTGTGTATAAAAGTAAGTAGCAGATGGGGTACAAGGGGGAGTTGGGGCATTAGCGGAAGTTAGAGAAGTCGATGTTCATGCCATCAGGTTGGAGGCTACCCAGACGGAATATAAGGTGTTGTTCCTCCAACCTGAGTGTGGCTTCATCTTTAGAGTAGAGGAGGCCGTGGATAGACATGTCAGAATGGGAATGGGATGTGGAATTAGAATGTGTGGCGACTGGGAGATCCTGCTTTCTCTGGCGGACAGAGTGTAGGTGTTCAGCAAAGCGGTCTCCCAGTCTGTGTCATTAGAGCAGAGGAGGCCGTGGATAGATTAGAGTAGAGGAGGCCATGTAAGTGGAACAAGTGCTACACATGCCCTTACACTTCCTCCCTTACCACCATTCAGGGCCCCAAACAGTCCTTCCAGGTGAGGCGACACTTCACCTGTGAGTCGGTTAGGATGATATACTGCGTCCGGTGCTCTTGATGTGGCCTTCTATATGTTGGCGAGACCCGATGCAGACTGGGAGACCGCTTTGCTGAACACTTATGCTCTGTCCACCAGAGAAAGCAGGATCTCCCAGTGGCCACACATTTTAATTCCACATCCCATTCCCATTGTGACATGTCTATCCACGGCCTCCTCTACTGTAAAGATGAAGCCACACTCAGGTTGGAGGAACAACACCTTATATTCTGTCTGGGTAGCCTCCAACCTGATGGCATGAACATCGACTTCTCTAACTTCCGCTAATGTCCCACCTCCCCCTCGTACCCCATCTGTTACTTACTTTTATACACACATTCTTTCTCTCACTCTCCTTTTTCTCCCTCTGTCCCTCTGAATATACCCCTTGCCCATCCTCTGGGTTCCCCCCCCGTCTTTCTTCCCGGACCTCCTGTCCCATGATCCTCTCGTATCCCTTTTGCCGATCACCTGTCCAGCTCTTGGCTCCATCCCTCCCCCTCCTGTCTTCTCCTATCATTTTGGATCTCCCCCTCCCCCTCCAATTTTCAAATCTCTTACTCACTCTTCCTTCAGTTAGTCCTGATGAAGGGTCACGGCCTGAAACGTCGACTGCACCTCTTCCAAGAGATGCTGCCTGGCCTGCTGCGTTCACCAGCAACTTTGATGTGTGTTGACATTCTCTCAGTTGTATTTAATTCAAAAAATAGAGAAATTTTCTCTTTCATAACACTTGCAAACATTGAATCTTGTTGCGATGTAGCTTTAAATCTCCACTGAGGTACCTTCAGTATACTATCAGAAAACTTCAAAGTTAATTTCATGATCCGACAATGCAATGACATCATATGCACGATCAGCAACAGAGTGCACCAAACACGTGTCCAACAAAAAATAATCAATTCTTGAGTATTTATGGTATACATGTGAAAAAAAAGAAAAATCCTTATCTTTAGGGCACATAAATCTCCAAGTGTTGACCAGACCGTATTCTAATAAAAAAAGGATTAATACAAGCCATAGCTTTATTAGGAAGCGACAGATTTGTGGGTGATCTGTCAAACCGTCACTGCCCATAATCAACTTACATTCATCTAAATTCGGCAACACAAAATAGCTTCTTAAAAAATTCAGGGCTATCTATATTAGGTTCATAAACACACACCAAAGCCACTTTTTGTCCACATAACAGACCAGTAACAATTAAATCAGTAACCATGTTGAAATGTACAAAAGGGATTTTAGAATTAATAAAAATAGATACCCCTCTTATTTTATTTACTGATAAAGAATGAAATAAGGGTCCCTTCCAAAATAAAAAAAATTGATTTTCATCCTGCCTACTGATATGAGTCTCCTGCGCAAAAATAATATCTACTTGAAGTGTTTTTAATTTCTTAAAAATCTTTCTGCACTTAATAGGTTGGCTCATACCATTCAGATTCCATGATATTATATTAATTTTATTAAAATCTATATTTAAAATTTAATTTAAATTTTTTATAAAGTAAGCTAATGCGTAGGCTCAAACTAAATCTGAAGAAAGGACAAAGCGTGACTCGATCAGAAAGAAAAACAAGATAATTGACAAAAAGAACTCACAGGACTGCCCAGTCAAAAAGAAACTAACCTAATAGACCCACCTTCCTCCCCCAAAGGCCCGGAAACCGTCCAATAGACAAACGGCATGCTGCTCTAATGACCCTTGACCCCTGTCTGCAGTTAGCAGCTCTTGCTTACAAAGTAATACATTGCCACCACTAGAAAGACATAATGAAAAGTACATAAATAACAAATTCCAAATATTTTCATATTATGTCTAACAATAGCTAACACTAAACTAACGACGGCCATCTTAGATTTATTTAAAATACGTAACCATGTATTCAAAAAAGATAAATCCAACCAACTAATAAACTACAACTAATGTTAAAGACATACAAATCAAAGAAAGAATAACTATTTATATATATATTAAATGTAAAACTATATTAACTATGAAAGCAAACAACAACAGATCTGAGTAAATCAGCCAAGTCCATATCTGGGCACTCATAAAACATGGAACGGACTTTCATCAAAGTCGCTACAAACAGCTCCCAGCTCAGGATTAACTATTCAAATTGCTTATGAAATGGACTTAAACTCCTTTATAAATTTCCAACCGTCTTCTGGGGAGCCAATCCGTTTTGAACAAGAATTAAGTGGAGTAATTATCAGACAAGCCGGATAACACAGAGAGGGACGACAGTTAATCTTATAGAGTTCAGCCATGATTTCCTGATATTTAATTCTTTCAGCATAAATCTCTGTGGTAAAATCTTCAACTATACGAATCTTTCCTCCGTCATAAATTAGTTTATCCCTTTTCCTTGCATCCTGAAGAATAGCTTCTTTAGTTGTAAAATAATGCAGACATACTGTAATAGGACAAGATTTCATTTTGGATGAAGACTTGGGACGTTGAATTCGGTGAGCTCTGTCCAGTAACGGACAGACTTCAAGAATCTCACTATAAGGTGAATATAACATGCTCGAAAAGAACTTTAATGGCTCACCGGTTTCCATATTTTCAGGCAAAACCGGTATGCGTAAATTCATCCTGTGACTTGTGCTTTCCAGATCTATCATTTTCTTTTTAATTCTTGATAACTCCGAAGTAAACTCATTAATTTTCTTTTCCATGGAAGATAGCTTCAGTTCTTGTTCTTTGATAGTTTGACTCATTGACTCCTGTTCTCTTTCAATTCTATGAGTGCTGTGTTTGAGCATCTGATATTTATCTTCCAGATTCTTCAAAGATGCCTGAACAACAAAAAGAGTTTCTTCAAGCTTTTCATTAGCGTTCGTCAGCTTATCGATTTTGGTGTCCACCGTACCGATCTTAGCAGCTATGGCTTCTATTAAAGACAGCATTCTTTCTGAAGTAGAGGCTTCCTCTGATTTCTTTGTTTGTTCAGCTTTGGGAAGACTTTTGCCACCTCTTAATTCAATTCCAAATCGAGGATCAGCCATCGTAATTGAATCATAAATCCTTCAGCAAAAGTAATAAATCTTCAAAGCTGCTATATACATGATTAATTCCATTTTGCTTGGTCCACCCATAGCTTGCAAGCCTTGCCCAACAAGTGTGATCTGTGTTCTGTCTACTCTTACAAGAAAATATCCTCTGTCCTCTCCCATCATTTGTAGGATCAATGGCACAGCAACCCAGAGTGTTGTTCAGCTTATCAACTTTGTTCTCAGGGGAGAATGGAGCATGGTTGGGTCTAATTTGTTAATTTCTGGAGCGGTACATTCTGTTAGTGAGAGGTGCCAATGGGTGTTTCATATCATGCACCTTAATCTACAATCAAGGTCTCCATGTCTCCCCAGTTGCTTCTTTTAAACAAACATGTTAGAGCTATAAATAAACCCTCATATGTCGTTTCCAAAGGAGACCCGATCATTTTCAATCAATCCCCTGGCCTATTACCTGCTCTCCAAAACAGGGAACAGTGGCATATTTTCATACAGAAATTGGTGTTCTCTGTATGTAATCTGTTCTTATCTGTCGTATTTCAACAACTCTCTTAACTCCAGCAGGCTGAAGAACTGAAGCCGCAAAAAAGCAAATCAAAACCAACTAAACATCAGATCCCTACCTACACAATATCCATATCCCTCCATTTTCTTTACACCCATTGCCTATCCAAGCATCTCTTAAAAGCCTTTAATGTATTTGCCTCTACCACTATACCAGGCATCCACCACTCTCTGAGTAAAAGATTTACTCCTCAAATTCCCTTTGAACCTACCCCCTCTCACCTTCAGTTGCATGCTGTTTGGTAATAGAACATTTCTACACTGGGAAACAGATATTGGGAAACATCTCAATGGGTGGGCAAGTGAGTGAAGTTATTCCCTTTTGTTCAGGTGTCTAATGGTTAAGGCAGAATGGCCTGTTCCAGTACTGTATCTTCTATGTTCTATCTTCACATTTAACTCAGTACAGTATTCTTTCCTTTGGAGTTGTAAAGCACCTGCTTTACCGTACGGTTCTTTCTCTCCAGTTCCTGAGCTCTGTGGCTGATGGGGAAATTGGTCCTCCTGTCTGACTCCCAACAGTTAACAAGTTTCTTTCATTATCTTACAGGGAAATGTGTTCCATTCTCATTGTCAATCTGCACCAGCATAGCCCACCTGGGGATAATCTCACTCACTAATGTTTTTACAGCTCTGTTCATGGAAAAGTCACACATTATGAAAGCACTGCCCAGTTTCTATCAACTGATTAAAAATAACTAAATAAAACTTCTTATGTCTGTCAGGAATGATGGGTCCATTGAAGTCTCGGGATCCTAGTGGCTGTGCCATATTTACTTTGGAACTAATGGCATTATAATCACTAGATGCAAAATGTTTCCCTGCACAAACTTTTGTCACCTACTCTGTAGCAGATCAAGTATTGCACACTCCCTCATTGGACTTCTACATTTTAATTGAGAAGAATTTCCTGAACACGTGACAATTTTATCTCATCTACTCCTTTTACAAAATGGGAGCCCCTGTCAATACATGGAAAGTTAGAATCACCTAGTATAACAACCTTATGTTTCTTGCAGCAGTCGGCAATCTCACAGACTGTTGGGTTGTCTATAAAATGGCCCCATTACTGTGGTCATACCTTTATTATTTCTCAGTTCCCCCTATAACGCTTCACTACTGGAGTTCTCCAGACTGTCCTGACGGAGCACTGCCATGACATTTTCCCTGACTGGTAACAACACACTGGCTCCTTTAATTCCACTCGTTCTGTCACGTCTATAACAACAGAACTGGAACCCCGGAATATTGAACTGCCAGTTCTGCCCTTCCTGCAACCAATTCTCACCAGTGGCCGCAATGTCACAATTCCAGGTTGATCCATGCTCTGAGCTTACCCACCCATTCTACGATTGAAATACACACAGCTCAGGACACCAGTTGCACCATGCTCAACCTTTCGATTCCTGACTTTGTCTGTGGTCTTCCCAACATCTGTCTCCACAACCTCTCCACTAACTGCTCTGACACTCTGGTTCCCATCCCCCTGAAACTCTAGTTTAAACCATCCTGCTAGGATATTAGTCTGCCTCCAGTTCAGGTGGAAATTGTCCATTCTCTACAGGTTCCACCTTCCCTGGAAGAGAGCCGAATGATCCAAAACTTTTATGCCCTTTCTACTACATCAAGTCCTTAGCCACGTGTTAAACTGTACAATCTTCCTAGTTCTAGCCTCACTAGCTCGTGGCACAGGTAGCAATTCTGAGATCACAACCATGGAGGTGCTGCCCTTTAAGCCAGCACCTAATGCCCTGAACTCTCTGCGCAGAACCTTGTCAATCATCCCAGTCATATCATTGGTACCTATGTGGACCACATTGTCTGGGTGTTCACCCTCCCACTTTAGAATACTGAGGACTCCACCCAAGATATTCCGGCCCCGGCACCCGAGAGGCCACATACCATCCTGGAATCTCGTTCTTACCAACAAAGCCTCTTATCTGTTCTCTTAATTAATGAATTCCCTATTACCACAGCATGAATACCTGTTATTTGTCAAGTAGGATGCCGTGCACAATTCTGATTTGATGGAGGCAGATGTGAGAGCACGGAGGAACATCTGGTGAAACTTCTGAAATGCCTGTTTCGCTGCTGCTGCTACTGTGTGATCCAGAATCTCCGAAGGGGAAGACCCCGAATCCTCAGCTTTGCCTGTTGCTTGGCGGCCGGGGCTGGGGTTGAAGCGCTTGGCAGAGATGGTGCTCGGTGCTCGGTGTCGGAGGGCTGGTCGGAGGCTCGAAGTTTTTGGACGGACTCAGAGTCGGACTGTGGTCGGGTGCTTCCAGAGTGCTGCATCGGCAAGTTTGTGGCGCTAGAAGCTCATGGCAGGGAGAGTTTCTCCCTTCTACCGTCTGCGTGAGATGTTGGGGCTATTGGGACCTTGAGACTTTTTTTTACTGTGCCCCTGGTCTGCTCTTATCAAATTACGGTATTGCTTTGCACTGTTGTAACTATATGTTATAATTATGTGGATTTTGTCAGTTTTAGTCTTGGTCTGTCCTGTGTTTCTGTGATATCATACTGGAGGAACATTGTATCATTTTTTAATGCATGCATTTTTAAATGACAATAAACGAGGACTGTGTCCTCATAATCTAATCTAATCTAAACTAATCTAATGCCTTTTCTCCCTTTTTCCCTTTCGAGGTAGACTTAATGCCAGAGACCGAACTGCTATGATATTCTTCTGATAGGTCATTCCCCCCTAAGTATATTCAAAATAATAAATTTTTGTTGAGGGAATGGCCACAGGGGCACCCTGCACTGGCTCCTTAACCCATTGCCCCTTCCTAATTGTCACCCAGTTAACTGTGTCAAGCACTTTGGGTAGAACTACCTCTCTGTATGTCCCATCTATCACCCCTTTAGCCTCCCGAATAAACTGTAGTTCACCCAGTTCCAGCTCCAACTCCATAACACGGATTTTTAGAAGTTGCAGCTGGATGCACTTCTCACAGTTGTCATAGTTAGGGACACTGGAGATCTCCCTGCTTTCCCACATCCCACAAGATGAGCATTCAACCATCCTGCCTCGCATCTCTACTGTCCTAACTGAGCAGATGTAAAGAAGGGAAGGAAAAATAACTTTACCTAGAGCTTATCTTTTTTGCCTTCTCTGACTAAGGCTTCTGTTCACTGAAGCCTGGAAGATTTCTCTAGCCGTGTCCAGTCCAAGGATGACAGCTGTGCATGCTCCTGCATTCTTTTAATTTGCTCTTGCAGATCAATGCCAAACACTGTTGGTCACTGATCAGAGCTGAAATAAGCTGCTGTGATCCACTGCTATCTTGTTCTACTTGGTCAGTAGACCTGAGTGAAATCCCCTTCTCTCAAACTTCTGATGTACGAATAGTCACTGGTCAGAATTCCCAAGTGCCAAATGGTCGCTGGTCAGAGCTCCAAGATATAGGTAACTTATCAATTGTCAATGAGCCTGAACCAGATTGACAGGGGGCAACAAATATTTTTGTGGATTTTAGTGTTTTGGATAATCCATCGATGGACAATGATGGGAATAAAAGTGATTTTAATATCATTGAGGAAAGCATCTATCTTTTGACATGTGATTGGTGAAGGTGCTGTGGACATCTACAGCATCTTTCAAATTGATGGACAGCCTTTACATTGGACTCCCTGATGACAAAACTTAAGGAGTACTTTGTCCAAAGTAAAAGCATGACATTTGAATGAGATAAGTTATTTTCCTGTGAACAGAAGCAAGGTGTCAGCTTTGACCAATACTTAGCTGAGCTTTACACACTGAGTAAGTCCCATGTTTGGAAAGTCGAGAGGCTCACTAATGAGATATCCTCCTTCCTCCACCATCAAAGCTGCTCTTACCTGCATTTCTTCTATATTGCGCATGTCTGCTGACACAATGAGGCCAGACTTAGGCTGGAGGAACAACACCATATATTCCTTCTGGGTGGCCTCCAACCTGATGGCATGAACATAAGATTTCTTAAACTTCCAGTAATTGCCACACCCTCCCCTCCTTCAAAATTTCCTATTCCCATTTCCCTCTTCAACCTTGTCTCCTTATCTGACCATCACCTCCTTCTAGTTCTCTTCCACCTTCCCTTTCTTCATGGACTTCCACCATCTCCTCTCAGATTCCTCCTTCTCCAGCCCTTTATCTTTTTCACCAATCAACTCTCCAGCTCTTTACTTCACCCCTGTCCCCCTCTCGGTTTCAACTTTCACCTGTCACCTACCACCTTCTTAATCTGACTTCCCATCATTTTTTTCAGTCCTGATGAAGGGTCTCGGTCCAATACATAAACTGTTTACTGCCTGGCCTGCTAAATTCCTCCAGTACTTTATGTGTGTTTCTTGGATTTCCAGCATCAGCAGATTTTCTTGTGTTTGTGATGTCTGGTATCTGTGAAGAGGAATAAGCAGTCTTACATCACCATTTGCTGTTTTCACATCCCCAATTCCTGTTTCTGTTTTTCCATTGACTATTCTGACATTCCTAATTTTCATTCAGTTCTGTTGACCTGAAATGTTATTCTCTGAGCTGCTAGCAACATCTTATATTGCATCTGGGAAGTCTCCGGCCTGATAGCATGAAAATCAACTTCTCCTTCTGGTGAAAAAATTTCCCTCTGCCTCCCCTCTTCTTCTATTCTCTAGTCTGGCCTCTTTCCTCCTATGACATCCAACTGGTTCCCTTCCCTCCTTCCATTTCTCCTATAGTCTAATCTCCTATCCAATCAGATACCATCCCCTCCAGCCCTTTATCGTTCCTACCCAGCTGGCTTCACCCATCACCTTCCAGCTAGTCCCATTCCTCCCACCCTCACTTTTTTATTCTGGCATTTTCCCCTTTTCTTTCCAGTCCGGAAGAAGGACCTCGGCCCGAAATACCAACTGTTTTGTTCGTTTCCATAGATGCTGCCTTACCTGCTGAGTTCCTCTAGCATTTTGCATGAGTTGCTTTATTTATGATTTTCATTTTCCACCCTTAGCTGGGTTCAGCACACCTAAATTAATGGCAGAGCACCTTGGGTGTGTCACCCACAGATTACAATAATGGTGTACAGACAAGATGAAATCCTGGAACATCCCTTCAGACAGACAAGCAGGTATGACTGAATCCCATGTGATAGGAAGGTGTCAGTCAATTTTAATGTTTTCTTTATAATTATGTTGGGATTTGCTTTTCATTTTGAGAAAAGTGTGTTTTAATTTTTCATCAATAATCTCTTTTGATCCCATTAACCAGTGAGCAAACTGTGGATAGATTCAAAGTTGAACAATTATCTGATTTGTTTTCACAACGTTTAGCAAAGAAAAACATTTTGGCAATCAGCAATACTGAAATATCAATTGTGTGTGTTGATGCCCAAACAAAACAAAAAAACCATCAAAAGCATTTTATCGAGAAAAAAAAGTTCAGTTCATTATTATGATTGTTTAAAATTAATTGAGGAAGCAGATCATAACCTCATCAGAGCTACAGGTTGAACTTCAAGCAACTGACAGACAGATGAGAAGGATGGGGTATCACTGGAGAACTGGCTTGTAATTGCACGGCTCGGAGTCCGAGTGGCTGTTCCATATTTACTTTGGAACATATGGCATTATGATCACTAGATTCAAAGTGTTTCCTTACACAAATTTCTGTCACCTACTCTGTAGCAGATCAAGTATTGCACACTCTCTCATTGGGACTACTATATTTTAATCGAGGAGAACTTCCTGAACATGTTTGACAAACTACTCCTTTTACAGTATGGGAGTCCCAGTCAATAAGTGGAAAGTTAGAATCACCGACGATAACAACCCTATGTTTCTTGAAACAGCCTGCGCTCTCTACATGTTTGTTCCTTGAAATCCCACAGACTGTTGGATTGTCTATAATATGGTCCCATTAATGTGGTCATACATTTTATTTCCTCAGTTCCACCTATAAAGCCTCACTAGTTGAGTTCTCCAGTCTGTCCTGACAGAGAGCAGCTCTAACATTTTCGCTGACTAGTAACATCAACCCTTCTCCTTTAATCCCACCCAGCTACAACATTATAATTCCAGGTGCTTATCCGTGCCCTTAGCTCACTCGTTGTTCCGAATCAGAATCAGGTTTATTATCACCGGCATGTGTCATGAAATTTGTTAACTTAGCATCAGCAGTTCAATGCAATACATAATATAGAAGAAAAAAACAAGATAAAATAATAAATAAATAAATAACATTATACATATATTGAATGGATTAAAAATTGTGCTAAAAAGCAGAAATAATATATATTAAAGAAGTGAGGTAGTGTCCAAGGGTTCAATATCAATTTAGGAATCGGATGGCAGAGGGAAAGAAGTTGTTCCTGAATTGCTGAGTGTGTGTCTTCAGGCTTCTGTACCTCCTACCTGATGGTAACAGTGAGAAAAGTATGGTTCATATGGTTCAAAAGAAGGACAGACACTAGGTGACAGAAGCATGTGTAGGCAAACATTTTGGGTCCAGTGACCATAATGTCATTAGTTTCAAGTTAATTATGAAATAGGACAAGTATGGTCCTTCAGGTAAGGTTCTAAATTGGAGAAGGGCGAATTCTGAGGAAATGAGAAAGGATCCAGGAAGAGTGAATTGGGATAAGTTGTTTTCTGGCAATGTGTGGAGCCTCAGGATATGGGGAGTTATTAAACAATTTTTTTACATCAGTATTTACTCAGGAAACTGACATAGCGTATATGGAAGGAAGGGAAACAAGCAGCAGTGTCATGGAACATATAGAGATTAAAGAGAAAGAGGTGATTGCTGCCTTACAGTGAATAAAGGTAGATAAATCCCCCGGGCCTAATATGATATTTCCTCGGACCTTGAGAGAGACTAGTGTAGAAATTGCAGGGGCCCTGGCAGAAATATTTAAAATGTCCTTAGCCACGGGTATGGTGTCGGAGGATTGGAGGGTAGCTCATGTTTTCCATTGTTTAAAAAAGGCTCCAAAAGTAAACCAGGTAATTACAGGCCAGTGAGCCTGACATCAATAGGAGGTAAATTATTGGAAGGTGTTCTGAGAGATTGGATATACAAGTATTTGAACAGCCAAGGGCTGATTAATGATCGTCAGCATGGCTTTGTGCGTGGTAGATCATGTTTAACGAATCTTGTAGAGTTTTTCGAGGAGGTTACCAAGAAAGGAGACAAAGGAAAGGCTGTGGATGTTGTCTACATGGACTTTAGTAAGGCCTTTGACAAGGTCCCACATGGGAGGTTAGTTCAGAAGGTTCAGACACTAGGTATCCATGGAGAGGTTGTAAACTGGATTTGAAATTGGCTGTGTGGGAGAAGACAGAGAGTGGTAGTGGATGATTGCTTATCAGACTGGAGGCCTGTGACTAGTGGTGTGCCTCAAGGATCTGTGCTGGGACCATTGTTGTTTGTTGTCTATATCAATGATGTAGATAATAATGTGGTAAATTGGATCAGCAAGTTTGCTGATGATACTAAGTTTGGATGCATTGTGGACAGCGAGGAAGGCTTTCAAAGCTTACAGAGGGATCTGGACCAACTGGGAAATGGGCCAGAAAATGGCAGATGGAAGTTAATGCAGACAAGTGTGAGATGTTGCATTTTGGAAGGACAAATCAAGGTAGGACATTAGCAGTAAATGGTAGGGCACTGAGGAGTGTGGAGGAACAAAGAGATCTGGGAGTTCAGCTACATAATTCCCGAAAGTGGCGTCACAGGTAGACAGGGTTATAAAGAAGGCTTTTCGAATCCTGGCATTCATAAATCAAAGTATTGAGTATAGGAGTTGGGATGTTATGGGGAGGTTGTACAAGACATTGGTGAGGCCAAATTTGGAGTATTGTTTACAGTTCTGGTCACCTAACTATAGGAAGGATATCAGTAAGATTGAAAGACTGCAGAGAAGATTTACTAGGATGTTGCTGACTCTTCAGGAGTTGAGTTACAGGGGAAGATTGAACAGGTTAGGACTTTATTCCTTGGAGCATTGAAGAATGAGGGGAGATTTGATAGAGGTTTACAAAATTATGAGGGCTATAGACAGGGTAAATGTGAATAGGTTCTTTCCACTTAGATTAGGAGTGATAAATACGAGAAGACATGGCTTTAGGGTGAAAGAGGAAAGGTTTAGGGGAACATTAGGGGGATCTTCTTCACTCAGAGAGTGGTGGGAGTGTGGACCAAGCGGCCATCTGACATAGTAAATGAGGGCTCATTCTTAAGTTTTAAAATAAATTGGATAGGTACATGGATGGGAGAGATCTGGAGGGTTACGGACTGGATACAGGTCAATGGGACAAGCGGAATAATGTTTTGGGACAGACCAGAAGGGCTGAATGGCCTGTTTTCTGTTCTGAAGTGTTCTATGGTTCTATGGATCTAAAAGAACCTTCCTTGGGTGCTGGAAGTCCTTAATAATAGACGGTGCCTTTCTGAGACACTGCTCCTTGAAGATGTCCTGAAACTTTGTAGGCTAATACCCAAGATGGAGCCAACTAAATTTAGAACCCTCTGCAGCTTCTTTAGGTCCTGTGCAGTAGCAGCTCCCCCCCACCCCACCACCACCATCACCATACTAGACAGTGATACAGCCTGCCAGAATGCTCTCCACAGTACATCTATAGAAGTTTTTGAGTGTATTCGTTGACAAGCCAAATCTCTTCAAACTCCTAATAAAGTATAGCCACTGTCTTGCCTTCTTTATGACTGCATCAATATGTTGGGACCAGGTTAGATCCTCAGAGATCTTGACACCCAGGAACTTGAAACTGATCACTCTCTCCACTTCTGATCCCTCTATGAAGATTGGGATGTGTTCCTTCATCTTACCCTTCCTGAAGTCCACAATCAGCTCTTTCATCTTACTGATGTCGAGTGACAGGTTGTTGCTCTGACACCACTCCACTAGTCGGCATATCTCCCTCCTTCCTATCATCACCATCTGAGATTTTACCAACACTGGATGTATCGTCAGCAAATTTATAGATGGTATTTGAGCTATGCCTAGCCACACAGTCATGGGTATAGAGAGAGCAGTGGGCTAAGCACACACTCCTGAGGTGAGCCAGTGTTGATCATCAGTGAGGAGGATATGTTATCACTAATCCGCACAGATTGTGTTCTTCCAATTAGGAAGTCGAGGATCCAATTGCAGAGGGAGATACAGAGGCCCAGGTTCTGCAACTTCTCAATCAGGATTGTGGGAATAATGGTGTTAAATGCTGAGCTATTGTGATAGAGTCCTGAATTACCTCTATGAACTGTACTTTTGAAAAGAGAGAGAGAGAGGTGTCCAACACAAACATCTTGCTAAAAGAGAGAGAAAGAAAGAGAGAGAGAGAGACAAAGACTGCTTTGAGATGGTGTTATGGTTTTTCGGCAGCATGTTTACACTTTTGCAAGGACACTAGCAGCTTCCAAGTTCCTACAGAGAGAGAAGGGAGGAGCTGCTTGATGGGCAGTTGGTATTCAGCACAGTGAGATAAATAGAAGGTCAGCTGGTAGACAGACAGACACATGGTTTTGGACACTGAATGAGCTTTGTTGTGCCCACAGAAAAGGTGGGTTTTGAAGGATTGATCAGGAGGATCGATCAGTGGCTCTCACAATGTGAAAAGGGTGTGACCGGTGGGGAGTTATTCGTGTGTCCGACCCTCATCTGGGTTGATAATTCTACCATAGAAGAATGGTCCCCTTTGTTGTGGTCACGGTCGGAGACTTCTAAAGGATTTCGGAGGACAACAGGAATATCAATGGCATCTGCTCACATGAAGACTCAAATCTCTCCCTCTCTGTCCATCACTACTCAACTCAATACCACGAACTGAACTGAACTTTACTCATCATCATAAGACTCTCTATTTACCCCTAGATGTGAAGAAGCTTGGTTTTCATATATTTCCACACTTACACATATCTAATTATTGCTAACCTATTTTATATATCGGATTTTATGCTACTGTATTGCGCAGTTACTAATACGATGGGGTCCTGAACTACCCTATGAACTGTGCTCAATTACCTCTATGAACTGAGCTTTTGAAAAGAGAGAGAGAGACAAAGACTAACTTTTGGACTGTCACTTCAAGGTACTGGGAGTAACTTCTGGATTTCTGTTGAGTTAGAGAGAGAGAGAGAGAGAGAGAGCACACCAAGCAGCTCGTAAGTCGCTATGGTAACCCAGGGCGGCGTTATTGATGGACAATAAAAGTTATTGTCATGGTTAAGTCCATGAAGTTCGTATTCTAGTTCACGGTCCTGTCCATCGACCCTTGCTCCAGGTTTTCTTGTCTACCCTGTTTCTGTCTTGTTGAGCTCTAATTGAGGCAGCTGATGCTCGTTGGGGCTGGCTGCATAAATACCTCCAGAGACCAGGGTGTGGCTGCTGGATTGTTCTTGTCCTTACTCCTTGTATCCCTTCTTCTGCCTTCTGTTTCCTCGCCTGAAGCCTTGCCTTGTCTTGCCGGTAACTCTAGCCTCACCTGAAGTTCTCGTCTCACCTTGCATTGCCTGAAGCCTTGCCTTATTGTGCTGGTAACTCTTGCCTTGTCTCACCTGCAGACTTGTCCTGGAGCCACCCTGTACCAAGCTCCCTACCTGTCCCTTGCCTCCTCCCAGGTAAGCCAGGCCATCTTGCCATTACCTGCGGTTGGTTCAGTCCCTTCCTGTCCCTTGCCTCCATTGGGTAAGCCAGGCCATCTTGCCATTACCTGCGATTGGTTCTGTCCCTTCCTCTCCCTTGCCTCCCTTGGGTAAGCCAGGCCATCTTGCTGTTCCCTGCGATTAGTTTTGTTCCTTCCTGTCCCTTGCCTCTGTCAGGTAAGCCAGGCCGTCTTGCCATTATCTGCGGTTGGTTCTGTCCTTTCCTGTCCCATGCCTCCGTCGGGTGGTGATCCGCGCCCTGCCCAGGAGTACCGCGGCCTGCCCAGGTGAACCACACCCTGCCCAGGAGGATCCTGCCTAGCATCAAGCCTGAAGACTGCAGCCTCCTGCCTAGCCTCAAGCCTGAAGACTCCAGCCTCCTGCCTCCTGCTAAGCCTCACCTCTAGCCTCAAGCCTGAAGCCTCCAGCCTCGTCCTGCCTTCCTGCCAAGCCTCGTCCTTGCCTAGTTCTGGGGTCCGAGCCAGAGGCAAGACCCAGGTACTGGGTCCTTGTCCAGTCTCTGGCTTGGAGTCCAAACCTGGGGCTCCTAGCTCTCTTGTCCAGTCCTGTTCCGGGTTCCCGGTTTACGTGTCCATGTCCTTGCCCTCACCCTGTATCCTAGTCCTGTCCCTAGTACTTCAGTGTCTGTGTCTTGCACTTGGGTCTGTTCCGAGCCACCGCAGTATGACAGAACAATTCAGCCAACCATGGACCTAGCGACATAGACACTGTCGTTTTCCTCTTGCCAGCTGGGGTTCCCTTCTGTTAAATACCCTTCCACCCACCCAGGTCGTCCATAGTCTAGATACCCTGTTTGGTCGCCAGGAGACTCCTGTGGGGGGAGCGGGGTACTGTCATGGTCTGGTCCGTGAAGTCCGTATTCCGGTTCACGGTCCGGTCCAGCGACCCTTGCTCCAGGTTTTCCTGTCTACCCTGTTTCTATTCTTGTTGAGCTCTAATTGAGGCAGCTGATGCTCGTTGGGGCTGGCTGCATAAATACCTTCAGAGACCAGGGCGTGGCTGCTAGATTGATCTTGTCCTTACTCCTTGTATCCCTTCCTCTGCCTTCTGTTTCCTCACCTGAAGCCCTGCCTTGTCTTGCTGGTAACTCTCTCCTCATCTGAAGTTCTCGTCTCGCCTTGCATTGGCTGAAGCCTTGCCTTGTCTTGCTGGTAACTCTTGCTTCATCTCGCCTTCAGTCTGGTCCTGGAGCCACCCTGTACCTAGCTCCCTTCCTGTCCCTTGCCTCCGCCCAGATAAGCCAGGCCATCTTGCCGTTACCTGCGGTTGGTTCTGTCCCTTGCCTCCATCTATAAGCCAGGCCATCTCCCGTTGCCTGCGGTTGGTTCTCTCCCTTCCTGTCCCATGCATCCATCGGGTGGTGATCCGCGCCCTGCCCAGTTGAACCGCGCCCTGCTCAGGAGGAGCCTGCCTAGCCTCAAGCCTGAAGACTCCAGCCTCCTGCCTAGCCTCATCTCTGGCCTGAAGGCTCCAGCCTCCTGCCTCCTGCTAAGCCTCACATCTAGCCTCAAGCCTGAAGACTCCAGCCTTGTCCTGCCTGCCTGCCAAGCCTCGTCCTTGCCTAGTTCTGGAGTCCGAGCCAGAGGCAAGACCCAGGTACTGGGTCCTTGTCCAGTCTCTGGCTTGGAGTCCAAACCCGGGCTCCTAGCTCTCTTGTCCAATCCTGTTCCGGGTTCCCGGTTTTCGTGTCCATGTTGTTGCCCTCACCCTGTATCCTAGTCCTGTCCCTAGTACTTCAGTGTCCGTGTCTTGCACTTGGGTCCGTTCCCAGCCACCGCAGTATGACAGAACAATCCAGCCAACCATGGACCTAGTGACACAGGCACTGTCGTTTTCCTCTTGCCACCTGGGGTTCCCTTCTGTGAAATACCCTCCCACCCGCCCGGGTCGTCCGTGGTCTGGATACCCTGTTTTGGTCGCCAGGAGACTCCCATAGGCCGGGTGGGCGGGTGGGTACTGTTATGGCCTGGTTCGTTTTGTCCGTATTCCGGTTCACGGTCCGGTCCATCGACTCTTGCTTCAGGTTTTCCTGTCTACCCTGTTTCTATTCTTGTTGAGCTCTAAATAGGCAGCTGATGCTCGTTGGGGCTGGCTTCAGAGACCAGGGCGTGGCTGCTGGATTGTTCTTGTCCTTACTCCTTGTATCCCTTCCTCTGCTTTCTGTTTCCTCACCTGAAGCCCTGCCTTGTCTTGCTGGTAACTCTCGCCTCGCCTGAAGTTTTCATCTTGCCTTGCTTTGCCAGCAGCCTTGCCTTGTCTTGTTGGTAACTCTCGCTTCGTCTCGCCTTCAGTCTGGTCCTGGAGCCACCCTGTACCTAACTCCCTACCTGTCCCTTGCCTCCGTCCAGGTAAGCCAGGCCGTCTTGCCATTACCTGCGGTTGGTTCTGTCCCTACCTGTCCCTTGCCTCCGTCAGGTAATCCAGGCCATCTTGCCGTTACCTGTGGTTGGTTCTGTCCCTTCCTGTCCCTTGCCTCTGTCGGATAATCCAGGCCATCTTGCTGTTACCTGCGGTTGGTTTTGTTCCTTCCTGTCCCTTGCCTCCGTCGGGTAAGCCAGGCCGTTTTGCCATTACCTGCGGTTGGTTCTGTCCCTTCCTGTCCCATGCGTGCGTCGGGTGGTGATCCGCGCCCTGCCCAGGTGAACCGCACCCTGTCCAGGAGGAGCCTGCCTAGCCTCAAGCCTGAAGACTCCAGCCTCCTGCCTAGCCTCAAGCCTGAAGACTCCAGCCTCCTTCCTCCAGTCAAGCCTTGTCTCTAGCCTCCAGCCTCAAGCCTGAAGACTCCAGCCTCCTGCCTGCCTGGCAAGCCTCGTCCTTGCCTTGTTCTGGGGTCCGAGCCAGAGGAAAAACCCAGGTACTGGGTCCTTGACCAGTCTCTGACTTGGAGTCCAAACCTGGGATCCCAGCTCTCTTGTCCAGTCCTGTTCCGGGTTCCCGGTTTTTGTGTCCATGTCCTTGCCCTCACCCTGTATCCTAGTCCTGTCCCTAGTACTTCAGTGTCTGTGTCTTGCACTTGGGTCTGTTCCGAGCCAACGCAGTATGACAGAACAATTCAGCCAACCATGGACCTAGCGACATAGACACTGTCATTTTCCTCTTGCCAGCTGGGGTTCCCTTCTGTTAAATATCATCCCACCCACCCAGGTCATCCATAGTCTGGATACCCTATTTGGTCACCAGGAGACTCCCATGGGGGGAGAGGAGTACTGTCATAGTCTGGTCCATGAAGTCCATATTCCGGTTCACAGTCCGATCCATCGACACTTGCTCCAGGTTTTCCTGTCTGCCCTGTTTCTGTTCTTGTTGAGCTCTAATTGAGGCAGCTGATGCTCGTTGGGGCTGGCTGCATGAATACCTTCAGAGACCAGGGCGTGGCTGCTGGATTGTTCTTGTCCTTACTCCTTGTATCCCTTCCTCTGCTTTCTGTTTCCTCACCTGAAGCCCTGCCTTGTCTTGCCAGTAACTCTCGCCTCGCTTGAAGTTTTCATCTCGCCTTGCTTTGCCAGCAGCCTTGCCTTGTCTTGCTGGTAACTTTCTCCTCACCTGAAGTTCTCGTCTCGTCTGGCATTGGCTGAAGCCTTGCCTTGTCTTGCTGGTAACTCTCGCTTCATCTCGCCTTCAGTCTGGTGCTGGAGCCACCCTGACCTAGCTCCCTCCCTGCCCTTTACCTCCGCCCAGGTAAGCCAGGCCATCTTGCGGTTACCTGCGGTTGGTTCTGTCCCTTCCTGTCGCTTGCCTCCATCGGGTAAGCCAGGCTGTCTTGCGGTTACCTGTGGATGGTTCTGTCCCATGCCTCCATCGGGTAATCCAGGCCGTCTTGCCATTACCTGCGGTTGGTTCTCTCCCTTCCTGTCCCATGCGTCCATCGGGTGGTGATCCGCGCCCTGCCCAGTTGAACCGCGCCCTGCCCAGGAGGAGTCTGCCTGGCCTCAAGCCTGAAGACTCCAGCCTCCTGCCTCCTGCTAAGCCTCATCTCTAGCCTCCAGCCTCAAGCCTGAAGACTCCAGCCTCCTGCCTCCTGCTAAGCCTCATCTCTAGCCTCCAGCCTCAAGCCTGAAGACTCCAGCCTCCTGCCTCCTGCCAAGCCTCATCTCTAGCCTCCAACCTCCTGCCTCCTGCCAAGCCTCGTCTCTAGCCTCCAGCCTCAAGCCTGAAGACTTCAGCCTCCTGCCTCCTGCTAAGCTTCGCCTCTAGCCTCAGGCCTGAAGACTCCAGCCTCGTCCTGCCTTCCTGCCAAGCCTCGTCCTTGCCTAGTTCTGGCGTCCGAGCTAGAGGCAAGACCCAGGTACTGGGTCCTTGTCCAGTCTCTGGCTTGGAGTCCAAACCCGGGCTCCTAGCTCTCTTGTCCAGTCCTGTTCCGGGTTCCCGGTTTTCGTGTCCATGTCGTTGCCCTCACCCTGTATCCTAGTCCTGTCCCTAGTACTTCAGTGTCCGTGTCTTGCACTTGGGTCCGTTCCCAGCCACCGCAGTATGACAGAACAATCCAGCCAACCATGGACCTAGTGACACAGACACTGTCGTTTTCCTCTTGCCACCTGGGGTTCCCTTCTGTTAAATACCCTCCCACCCGTCCGTAGTCTGGATACCCTGTTTTGGGTGCCAGGAGACTCCTGTAGGCGGGGGCAGGTGGGTACTGTCATGGCCTGTTCCGTGAAGTCCGTATTCCGGTTCACGGTCCGGTCCATCTACCCTTGCTCCAGGTTTTCCTGTCTACCCTGTTTCTATTCTTGTTGAGTTCTAATTGAGGCAGCTGATGCTCGTTGGGGCTGGCTGCATAAATACCTCCAGAGACCAGGGCGTGGCTGCTAGATTGATCTTGTCCTTACTCCTTGTATCCCTTCTACTGCTTTCTGTTTCCTCACCTGAAGCCCTCCCTTGTCTTGCCGGTAACTCTCGCCTCGCCTGAAGTTCTCATCTCGCCTTGCATTGGCTGAAGCCTTGCCTTGTCTTGCTGGTAACTCTCGCTTCGTCTCGCCTTCAGTCTGGTACTGGAGCCACCCTGTACCTAGCTTCCTACCTGTCCCTTGCCTCCGTCGGGTAAGCCAGGCCGTCTTGCCGTTACCTGCGGTTGGTTCTGTCCCTTCCTGTCCCTTGCCTCCATCAGCTAAGCCCGGCTGTCTTGCCGTTTCCTGCGGTTGGTTCTCTCCCTTCCTGTCCCATGCGTCCATCGAGTGGTGATCCGTACCCTGCCCAGGAGTACCGCGCCCTGCCCAGTTGAACCGAACCCTGCCCAGGAGAACCGCGCCCTGCCCAAGTGAACCGCACTCTGCCCAGAAGGAGCCTGCCCAGCATCAAGCCTGAAGACTGCAACCTCCTGCCTAGCCTCAAGCCTGAAGACTGCAGCTTCCTGCCTAGCCTCAAGCCTGAAGACTCCAGCCTCCTGCCTCCTGCCAAGCCTCGTCTCTAGCCTCCAGCCTCAAGCCTGAAGACTCCAGCCTCCTGCCTCCTGCCAAGCCTTCCCTCTAGCCTCAAGCCTGAAGACTCCAGCCTCCTACCTAACCTCAAGCATGAAGACCTCAGCCTCCTGCCACCTGCCAAGCCTCGCCTGTAGCCTCAAGCCTGAAGACTCCAGCCTCGTCCTGCCTGCCTGCCAAGCCTCTTCCTTGCCTAATTCTGGGGTCCGAGCCAGAGGCAAGACCCAGGTACTGGATCCTTGTCCAGTCTCTGGCTCGGAGTCCAAGCCCTGGCTCCTAGCTCTCTTGTCCCATCCTGTTCCAGGTTCCCGGTTTTCATGTCCATGTCCTTGCCCTCACCCTGTATCCTAGTCCTGTCCCAAGTACTTCAGTGTCTGTGTCTTGCACTTTGGTCCATTCCTAGTCACTGCCATATGACAGTTATAGTTTCTCGGAGGTTGTTTATTCTTTCTCCAAGGGTATTTGTCTACCTGTACATTTCTTACACAGACAAAAGAAGGAGGAGTTATTTTAATGGCAGTTGGTACTCAGTATGGTGAGATAAATAGGAGGTCAGATGATACAGACCTCAGACACATGTTTTGGACACTGTATGAGCTTTGTTATGCCCACAGAAAAAGTGGGGTTTTGGAGGATCGATCAGATGGATCAATCAGTGGCTCTTGCAGTGAGAAAAGGGATTGACCAGTGGGGAGTTATCCATGTGGCCGACCTTTGCCTGGGTTGATAGCTCCACCACAGAAAAAACGGTCCCCTTTGTTGTGGTCACAGTCGCTGACTTTTAAAGGATTTCGGAGGACAACGGGAAGATCGTTGGCGTCAGCTCACCTGAAAATTCAAATCTCTCTCTCTCTCTCCATCACTACTCAACTGAAAACCACAAACTGAACTGAACTTTACTCATCATCGTAATACTGTATCTTTTTACCCCAAGACTTGAAGAAGCTTGGCTTTCATATATATATTCCACACTTACTTATATATAATTATTGCTAATTTGTTTGATTTATCTACATTTATGTTACTGTATTGCATAGTTACCAATAAATATCATTAGTTAATAGCAATACTGTAATAGCAATAGCATACCAAGGTGTTTGCAGTCTCTGCTGGTTCTTTAATACATCACGGGGTATGTGACACTAATAAATATCATTCGTTAATAGCAATGCTGGACTCCAAAGTGTTTTCCATTTCTGCTGGCTCTTTAACCTGTCATGAGGTACGTGACACTATAGTCGGTAAACAGCAGCCTGACATAGGTGCTTGTGGTGTCCAGGTGGTCTAAAGCTGTGTGAAGAGCCATTGAGATTGCATCTACCATTGATCTACTGTGGCAATAAGCAAACTGCAATGGGTCCAGGTCCTTGCTGAGGCAGGAATTAAGTCTAGTCATGACGAACCAAAGCATTTCATCACTGTAGATGTGAGTGCTATCGGGCAATGGTCATTAAGGCAGCTCACATTATTCTTCTTAGGCACTGGTATAATTGTTGCCTTTTTGAAGCAAGTGGGAACTTACGCCCGTAGCAATGAGAGTTTGAAAATGTCCTTGAATACTCCTGCCAGTTGGTTGGCTCAGGTTTTCAGAGCCTTACCAGGTACTCCATCAGGAACCTTCTGCCTTGCGAAGGTTCACTCTCTTTAAAGACAGTCTAACATCAGCCTCTGAGACAGAGATTACAGGGTCACCAGGTGCAACAGGGATCTTCACAGCTGTAGCTTTATTCTCCCTTTCAAAGTGGACATAGAAGGCTTTGTGTTCATCAGGCAGAGAAGCATCACTGCCATTCATGCTGTTGGGTTTTGCTTTGTAGGTAGTAATGTCTTGCAGTCCCTGCCAGAGTTGTCAATCATCTGATGTCACCTCCAACCTCATTCAAAATTGTCTCTTCGCCCTTAAAATTTCCCTCCGCAAAACATACCTGGTTTTCTGTTACAGGCCTGCGTTTCCAGGCTTGAATGCCACAGATCTGGCCTTCAGCAGATGACGTACCTCCTGGTTCATCCATTGCTTTTGGTTTGGGAATGTACAATACGTCTTTGTAGGCACACACTCATCCACACAGATTTTAATGAACGCTGCAGCATACCAATTGAATAATTACTTTGGTTCTGTCTTCACTAAGGAGGACATAAATAATCTTCCAGAAATAGTAGGGGACAGAGGGTCCAGTGAGATGGAGGAACTGAGCGAAATACATGTTAGTAGGGAAGTGGTGTTGCGTAAATTGAAGTGATTGAAGGCAGATAAATCCCCAGGGCCAGATGGTCTGCATCCTAGTGTGCTTAAGGAAGTAGCCCAAGAAATAGTGGATGCATTAGTGATAATTTTTCAAAACTCGTTAGATTCTGGACTAGTTCCTGAGGATTGGAGGGTGGCTAATGTAACTCCACTTTTTAAAAAAGGAGGGAGAGAGAAACCGGGGAATTATAGACCAGTTAGCCTAACATCGGTGGTGGGGAAACTGCTGGAGTCAGTTATCAAGGATGTGATAACAGCACATTTGGAAAGCGGTGAAATCATCGGACAAAGTCAGCATGGATTTGTGAAAGGAAAATCATGTCTGACGAATCTCATAGAATTTTTTGAGGATGTAACTAGTAGAGTGGATAGGGGAGAACCAGTGGATGTGGTATATTTGGATTTTCAAAAGGCTTTTGACAAGGTCCCACACAGGAGATTAGTGTGCAAACTTAAAGCACACGGTATTGGGGGTAAGGTATTGGTGTGGGTGGAGAATTGGTTAGCAGACAGGAAGCAAAGAGTGGGAATAAACGGGACCTTTTCAGAATGGCAGGCGGTGACTAGTGGGGTACCGCAAGGCTCAGTGCTGGGACCCCAGTTGTTTACAATATATATTAATGACTTGGATGAGGGAATTAAATGCAGCATCTCCAAGTTTGCGGATGACACGAAGCTGGGTGGCAGTGTTAGCTGTGAGGAGGATGCTAAGAGGATGCAGGGTGACTTGGATAGGTTGGGTGAGTGGGCAAATTCATGGCAGATGCAATTTAATGTGGATAAGTGTGAAGTTATCCACTTTGGTGGCAAAAATAGGAAAACAGATTATTATCTGAATGGTGGCCGATTAGGAAAAGGGGAGGTGCAACGAGACCTGGGTGTCATTATACACCAGTCATTGAAAGTGGGCATGCAGGTACAGCAGGTGGTGAAAAAGGCAAATGGTATGCTGGCATTTATAGCGAGAGGATTCGAGTACAGGAGCAGGGAGGTACTACTGCAGTTGTACAAGGCCTTGGTGAGACCACACCTGGAGTATTGTGTGCAGTTTTGGTCCCCTAATCTGAGGAAAGACATCCTTGCCTTAGAGGGAGTACAAAGAAGGTTCACCAGATTGATTCCTGGGATGGCAGGACTTTCATATGAAGAAAGACTGGATGAACTGGGCTTGTACTCGTTGGAATTTAGAAGATTGAGGGGGGATCTGATTGAAACATATAAGATCCTAAAGGGATTGGACAGGCTAGATGCAGGAAGATTGTTCCCGATGTTGGGGAAGTCCAGAACGAGGGGCCACAGTTTGAGGATAGAGGGGAAGCCTTTTAGGACCGAGATTAGGAAAAACTTCTTCACACAGAGAGTGGTGAATCTGTGGAATTCTCTGCCACAGGAAACAGTTGAGGCCAGTTCATTGGCTATATTTAAGAGGGAGTTAGATATGGCCCTTGTGGCTACAGGGGTCAGGGGGTATGGAGGGAAGGCTGGGGCAGGGTTCTGAGTTGGATGATCAGCCATGATCATAATAAATGGCGGTGCAGGCTCGAAGGGCCGAATGGCCTACTCCTGCACCTATTTTCTATGTTTCTATGTTTCTATACTCATCCAAATTTGAATATGAATCCCCGAATACAGTCCAGTCCACTGATTCAAAGCAGTCCTGTAATCGCTCCTGTGCTTCCCTTGTCCAAATCTTCTTGGTCTTCACCACTAGTGCTGCTGTCTTCAGTCTCTGCCTATACTCAGGGTGTAGAAGTACAGTCAGGTGATCAGACTTCCCAAAGTGAGGGTGTGGAATAGCACGGCAGGCATTCTTGATGGTGCTGTAACAATGGTCCAGTGTGTTGTTTCCTCTGGTATTGCAAGTGATCTTTTGATGGTAATTGCAGTGATTTTTTTTCAGAGTGAACTGGTTAAAATCTCCCAAAATGATGGTGAAAGTGTTAGGGTGTGCTGTTTCACTGTTTCCTACAATCCTTCTTGGGAGAAACTTTGTGAACCTTGTAGAATTTCCTCTACTTCTGCATAAGCATGACCTAAAATGTGATCAGATCTTCATGTAAGTCCTAAAACTAGAAAAAAGAGAAACCAATGAAATAAATAACACAAAAACATTACACTTGTTCATTTATTTATTGAGAAAAATGATCCAGGTTTACATGTACTTGTTGGAAAAAGTATGTGAATCTTCTACAAAAGCTGCCTGCGGTCAGGTATTCCAATCAATGAGACGTGATTGGAGGTGTGCGTTGTAGTGGTGCCCTGCCCTATAAAAATGACACACAAAGTCAGGCTACTGACAGAGCCTGCTCTTAAGAAAGATCTGCTAATGTGCACCATACCTCGATCAAAACAACTTTCAGAGGACCTTAGAAGAAGAATTGTAGAGATGCATGCAGCTGGAAGAGGCTACAGAAGCATTTCTAAAGACCTTAAGACCCGAGTGCTCACCAGTCCATGGTAAAAGAAATTGTCTACAAAAGGAAGAGACTCAGTACTGTTGCTACTCTCCCTAGGAGTGGGTATCCTGCAAAGATCACACCTAGAGGACAATATGCTATGATGAAAGAGGTGAAAAAGTACCCAAGGGTAACATCAAGACTTGGAAAAATCTCTAGAACTTGCTAAAGTCTCTGGTCACGATTCCACTATAAGAAAAATAGTGAACAAGAATGGTGTTCGTCGGAAGGATACCACAGTGGAAACCACTACAATTCAAAAAGAAAAATTACTACATGTCCTAATTTGCAAAAGACCACCTGAATGTTCTACAACGCTTCTGGGACAAGGTTACCTAGAGCTTAACATTTTGCCTTTTGGGACTAAAGCCTCTCTTCACTGAAGTCTTGAAGAGCTAAAGGCTCACCACTCTAATTCTGTCCACTCCAAAGATGGCTGCTGTGCATGGTCCTGTGTTCTTTTAATTTGCTCTCACTAATCAATCTCAAACACTGATTGGCCACTGGTCAGAGCTCAAATAAGCTGCTGTGATCCACTGCTGCATTTTTCTGCTCGGTCAGTGGATCTAAGTGACATCCCCTCCTCTCAAACTTCTGATGTCCAGAATGGTCACTGGTCAGAGTTCCCAAAATGCCAAATGGTTGCTGGTCAGAGATCCAAGATGTAAGTAACATATCAATTGTCAATGAGGCTGAACCAGATTGACAGGGGGCAACAATTATTTTCATTAATTTTAGTGTTTTAGATAATCCATTGATGGACAATAGTGGGTTTAAAAATGTTTTTAATAGTATTATTCAGGAAGGCATCTATCTTTTGACATATAATCAGTGAAGGTACTTTGGACATCTATGACAGCTTTCAAATTGATGGGCAACCTTTACATTGAACAGTCTGATGACAAATTTGAGGAGCATTTTGTCCCTAGAAAAAACATCACATTTGAATGAGTTAAGTTCTTTTCATGTGAACAGAAACAAGGTGCCAGCTTGGACTAATAGTTAGCTGAGCTTTACACAGTGAATAAGTCTGGAGAATTTGGGGAGTTGAGAGACTCACGCATTAAAGACAATATAGTTTGTGGAATCCCAGATAATGTTCTCAGAGAATGCTTGCTCCGTGAAAAAGATTTGATGATAGAAAAGGCTGCAAATATGTGTAGAGCAGTGGCGACCACACAAGCACAGCTGTGAAGCTGCACAGAGCAGAAAAACAATGCATGATGTGAAAAAAAAGGCATTTCCCAAAGCAACAGCTGTCATGGTCCGATCCATGATGTCAGTATTCCAGTTCACGGACCGGTCCGTCGATCCTTATTCCAAGTTTTCCAGTTTTCCCTTGTTCTATTGGGTGCCTTAATTGAGGCACACGATTCTCATGTTGGGCTGGCTACATAAACAGCTCCTGGGGTCAGCTTCAGTTGCTGGACTGTTCCCTTCCCTTCCTTCTGAAGCCTTTGCCTGAAACCCTCGCCTATAACCCTCACCTGCAACTCTCGCCTGAAGCCTCGCCTGCAACCTCCATCAGAATCCTTGTCAAGTATCCTCGGCAGGGATCTCGGCAAGTGACCTCGGCAAGTATCCTCAGCAGTTACCTGGGCAGTTACCTCAGCACATACCCTCGGCAGTCATCCCGGCCCTGCATCCTAAGAAGGGCCCGACTCTGCATCCTGAAGAGCATCCTGGCCTCTGCGTTCAAGAAGGAGTCCCGGCTCCGAGCCCTAAGAAGGAGTCCCGGCTCAGAGCACAGGAGCCTAACCCAGCCAAGTCCAAGAGCCGAGCCAAATCTTGTTCAAGAGCCTCACCCAGCCCTGTGCTGGAGTTCCCTCATCCTGTCCTAGCCACGTCCTAGAACCTTGTCCTGTCTAGTCAAGATTTTGTGTTCTCGTCCTGTCCATGTGCCTCGTCCTGTTCAGGGTTTCCATGTCCAGTCTGGTAGTCACATCTTGTCCTCGCCTAGATCCAGCATCCGAGCCCAAGTCAAGACCCAGGTTCCAGGTTACTGTCCAGTCTCTGGCTCGGAGTCCTTGCCCAGGCTCCTAGTTCCAAATTCCTTGTCCTGTTTCTGCTTTCCTAGTCTAAGTCCTTGCCCAGGCCCTGAATCCTAGTCTCGTCCAGGGCCTGTGTCAATGTCCAGCATCATTTCTTCCTGACTCCCCTTGTCCTGCTCCTAGTACTTCAGTGTCTGTGTCTTGCATTTGGGTCCACCACCAGTGCCTCCCTTATGACAACAGCATAGCAAAGACATAGGATCAAACAGTAAATGCAGCAGATGTAGACTTGAGCACATCTCAAAGAAGGGTCCTGCTCATGGAAAGTCCTGGAGTAATTGTGGGAAAAGGAATCATTTTGCAAAGTGCTGCAAAGCTGCCAAGAGAAAGGTGCACACAGTTGCTGAGAAAATGGAGGAAGGCTTTGTAGATTCTCTGCAGACTGCTGGAACTGGTAAAACAGACTGTGAATGAGACATAATTCCATTGAAGCTTGAAACCCTAGCCCAGGTAAATCTGTTACCTGTAGATGATTACAAGACTCTCAAAGTAGGGAGAAATATTTACCCAGTGAAGTTGAAAGTGACATGTTTTACTGGAGAGAACATTCTAGTTAAAGGGAGCTGTATTGTGACCTTCAAGCACAAGGGACAGCACCTAAAGGCATAGCTATTGATTGTAGAAATGAGAGTACAGCCAATAATAGGTCTGATTGCAGGTGAGAAGCTCAACCTGGTGGAAAGTGTGTTCATAGTAGCTTCACAGACCAAAGGCAACACTCATAGAAAAGTATGCAGATGTCTTTGTAGGGCTCTGATGTAACTTGAGAAACTCACAACAGCATTTATGAGAGCTCCAGAGTGGTTATGCAAGAAAAGCACAAGAACTCCACCTTCCATATACATCGTATCAGCTGCACCAGCATGGCAACCTGTATGCCAGTGCTGATCATGATCATGATCAAGAAGTCGCTAGTTTTGTTTCCACATCATGCAATGGTGGTTCAAAATCTGACTCTCGTCGGCTTCCATTTGAAGACTGGAAATCAAAAATATCTCCATGATCCTCACCAATGTTGAAGAGGAGAAATGGATAGGAAGATAGGGAGACCATGCAATCTTCAAGGTCAGAACAGCAGCATTGCTCAGCACAAAGTAACAAGAGGAATTGCTATTTGTGATACATAGCCAACAGAAAAAGCTCTGTAAATTGAGACAGACTCAATTGGAACTTATGCAAAGACTCACTGATCACATAGATGTAGTCCAGAGCTCCATTCTGAGGCAAGTGGAGCGAATTACGGACACACAGCAGGAACAACAACAGAAGCAAAAGATACGATCTTGCCAGAAGGATGTGAAAGAAATGAACATGTAGATCAGAGTTCTCAAAAGTTTTAATGCAGCAAGTGAAAGCAAGACAATGGTGCAAACAGACAGCAGCCCAAAAGGGATTAGTAAGCCACCACAGAGACAGACTGAGAGTGATTGAGTGAATAACAGACAGTATTTGCTCATTACAATTGAAGTTAATGTTAATACCTTTGTTGGAAAACGTTATTGTGTCTTGCAGTATTATGAGGACATACTATTGTGTTTGTTTTCTTTAAAGGAGAAAGATCTGTTATTATGTGTGTACATAATAAAGAACTTCAATTCCCAGTGTGCAATTCAACTGGTTCACCTGGAACTAGATGTGATGGTGGTGAATGGGTGACATTCGCTGTTGGCGGGCTCGAGTATCCAGAGTAAAATGTGGTTGAGCTGAAGATATTCTGGAAATAAACAAGGTCTTAGCTTTTTACCCACGCAAGTTTGTCTTTGATAAGAACAAACATTACCAATATAATCACCAATATTTCAGACACATCATGACTTTGTGGCACTACTCATCAAGACCTATCAACCAGATGACCTCTTTAAAAAAATAATTTCTCTATCCTGGCAATTTCTCTTTCAATATTCTTTATTAGTTTCTACATAGAAGAATACAGAGTACAAGAAGATATATATTATAAGTCAAAGGAAAAAAATGAAATAGTACCAAATACATTGTATTAAAAATAGTTACAATCACAAAACCCTGTATTCATAAAAATGAAATTAAATCATAATATTGAAATATAATAATTTTGTTATACAGAAAAAAAACATCTAAACCCACTACCAAAGTCAGCGCTGTTAGGAAAAGCAAGAAAAAAGGGGGAAAAACCTTATCATGTAGTAAAATATATTAATAGCCACCATCTGTACTTTTACAACAAATTAAAGATTTTGAAAATAATTCAGAAATGGTCCTCATAATGTATAAAAGTCTTGACTAGATTCAAAAACTGAACAAAGGAACTTCTCTAAACTTAAGAATAACATAACATCACGTAACCATTGAGCAGGAGTAGGCGGAACAGCATCCTTCCATTTAAGCAAGAGTGCCCTCCTAGCTATAAGAGAGATAAAAACCAAAATATGCAAGTCAGGTGTCTTCAAAATAAAGTCTTTTCCTCCAACAATACCAAGAAATGCGGTCAAAGGGTTAGGCTTAAAATTTAACTTGAAAAGTACCGAGAAAGTTTGGAATACTTTCTTCCAATATCTTTCAAGGCTTGGACAAGTCCAAAACTTTGAAGCTTCTCCATTATTACATCTATCACAGAAAGGAGATATATCCGAATAAAAACGAGATAGCTTATCTTTAGACATGTGAGCCCTATGAACCACTTTAAATTGAAAGAGGGAATGACGGGCACATAACGATGAAGTGTTCACTAATTTAAAAATTTCATTCCAAGTTTTCTCAGAGATTGAAGTCTGTAAATCTTGTTCCTAAAGATTTTTAATTTTGTCTATAGGAACATTTCTATTCCTAGCAACATACCATAAATATTGAATATTGAATCATTATAAAAAGGTTTCAAATTAAAAATTACATCTAATAAGTACCTATCAGAACTTATAGGAAATGTATATAGTTGAGAACGCAGAAAGTCTCTAATTTGTAAATAACAGAGAAGTGAGTTTTAGGTAAACTATATCTAGTTGACATTTGCTCAAACAAAAGAAGACTTCCTCCAACAAACAAATTCTGGAAGCATTTAATACCCAATCTATCCCACTCTTTAAAAAAGGAATCGGTCATCGAAGATTTAAAAAAATAGTTAGAACAAATGAGAGTAGACAAAGATAATCTCAATGGACCAAAAGATTTCCTAAATTGTACCCAGATCCTCAAAGTATGTTTAACTACCAAATTTTCAGTTAGTTTACTGAAGGATAAAGGGAATGAGGATCCAAGAAGAGAAATAATAGAAAATTTATAAACAGAGTTAGCTTCTAAAGAAACCCATCTCAGTCTTCACAGTTAATATAATACGGCTGAAACGTAAGATTTTGTATACTTCTCAATAATAAATCCTAAAATTTGGTAAAGCTAAACCTCCATTCCACTTAGATTTTTTGAAGATGAACTTTATTTAGTCGAGAACGTTTGTTTTTCCATATATAAGAAGATATAATAGAATCGAGAGAATCAAAAAAAGATTTAGGAATAAAAATGAGTAATGCCTGAAAAAGGTATAAAAATTTAAGTAAAATATTCATTTTAATAGAGATAATTCGACCAATCAAGGATAACGAAAAAGGCAACCAGTTTGACAGTGTCTTTTCTACAAAATTCAGTAAGGTAAAAAAACTTTCATTAAAAAGATATTTATAATTCTTGGTAATTGTTGCACCCAAGTAGGTACATTGATTTCTTAAAATTTTAAAAGGAAGGTTAGTATTAATTGATAACAAATTATTCAGAGGAAAAAGTTCACTCTTATGTAAATTCAGTTTGTATCCTGAAAACTGGCTAAAACAAGAAAGCAGAGAAAGCACAGGAGGTAGTGAAATCTTGACATTAGAAATAAAAAGCAATGGGTCATCAGCATAAAACGATACTTTATGAACAGTCCCTTTCCTTAGAATACCTGTAATATCATTAGATTCTCGAAAAGCAATGGCTAAGGGTACTAAAGCCAAGTCAAAGAGCAAAGGGTTCAGGGACAACCTTGTCTAGTTCCACGTTGAGGTTTAAAAGGTTTGGGATACTGAAAATTGATAAGTACCCTAGCAGAAGGAGATATATAAAGTAATTTAATCCATTGAATAAAATCGGGCCCAAAATTAAATTTTTCTAAAGTTTTAAATAAATGATTCCATTCAACCTGATCAAAAGCCTTCTCAGCGTCCAAAGAAATCACACATTCCAATATCTCCTTAGAATGGGAAATAAACAATGTTTAATAAATGACAAATATTAAAGTGGAAAATCAATTTTTAATAAATCCCATCTGATCATCAGAAATGATAGATAGCAAAATATTTTCAATTCTACATGGCAGAACTTCAGATAGGATTTTAGCATCAACGTTAAGTAAAGAGATTGGTCTGTATGAAGAGCATTCGGTTGGGTTCTTATTCTTTTTAAGAATAAGCGAAATAGAAGCTTCATAAAAAGATTGTGGCAACCTACCCAACTTAAATGAGTCCAAGAAAACTGCATACAAATGAGGTATAAGCAGTGTGGAAAAAGCCTTATAAAATTCTGCAGAAAATCCATCAAGACCCGGAGCCTTCCCCGAGTACAAGGAACATACAGCTTCGGCAATTTCTTCATACGAAATAGATTGATCCAACTGTTTACAGTTATCAACAGAAAATGTAGGAATGTTTAATTGATCTAAAAAATTATTCAATACAATGTTATCTTTGGAAGGGTGAGAACTATAAAGTTTAGAATTAAACTCTTTAAAAATATCATTTATTTCTAAACGGTCAGTTGTCCTATCACCATTGGCTTTACAAACTTCTTTAATTTCACATTTAGTTATAAAGGTTTTTAATTGTTTAACCAATAATTTACCTGTTTTGTCTCCGTGGATATAAAATTGACTTTTATCTTTTAAAAGCTGAGTTTCAATTGGATATGTTAAAAGAAGATCATATTTAGTTTGAATTTCAACACGCCTTTTATATATAGCAGGATCTGGAGCCAAGGCATATTTTTGGTCTAATTATTTAAACTGATTAGCTAACTCAATTCTCTCTTTATTAGCTTTTATCTTAACACTTGCAGTATAGGAAATAATTTGACCTCTAATAAAAGCCTTGTCCCTCCGGAAATTTTAAAAAACCTTTATCAGATAACAAAGTTAAATTAAAATGCCAAGATCTGTTTATTTGAGGAAGACCAAGGAGATTTTAAAATAAAAGCACCGGAGCATGATCTGAAACAGCAATTTCTTTATATTCACAAGATCGAACTAAAGGAATCATTTGACTATCATTAAAAAAGTAATCAATCCTGGAATACATATGATGGACATAAGAAAAAAATGAATACTCCCTATCTAGTGGATGTCAGAAACGCCAAACATCAAAAATACCACATTTCATTGAAAGAGATTGAATAAACAAACCTGATTTATTAGGTGTCACTGTTTTAAATGATGACCTATATAAAACTGGATCTAACCAGCAATTAAAATCACCTCCCATCACCAATGAGCAAAGGCTCAAATCTGGCAGAAACGAAAAAAAAAGTGCTCAGAAAACCCTGGATCATCTGTATTTGGAGCATACAGATTGGAAAATACCATTAATTTATTATCTAATTTTCCTGACACTATGACAAAACGCCCATTAATATCAGACACTACTTTATGTTGGACAAAGGGAAGCTGAAACTCCCTTAGACTTAGCCTGGAACAAGGAGTAAAAATGTTGTCCATTCCATCTACTGAAAAGATGTAAGCTGTCACAATTATGTACATGTGTTTCTTGTAAAATAATTTTAGGGGCCTTAAGTTTTTTAATATAGGCAAATATCTTATTCCGCTCACATGGTGATTTAATCCTTTCACATTAGCACTGAGTAAGTTAATGGTATAACCCATTATTAATACTATATAATAGAGAAATTAAAGTAATAACCAATAAAATGAACATTAAAACCAAACAATTGGCCTTGAAATAGGGTAACCAAGCAACAGATTTGGCTAACATCCCAAAACAGCTCCCAGAAAGAGACACCCCTCTCCCCCTCCCAAAGTCAAAAGGCCAGCCAAACAAAGGCTGGCAGCTATAACCTCCCAAAACAACCTGCTGAATTTGACTCCTAATTAATTCCAAGGTCAACTGTATTCCAAGTTAGACTAAATAACGGCCAAAAAACAACTTAACCCTCATAACAAGAACACAAAAAGATTAATTATTACAGTTTCAAAACAATAGAATGAAAAATACCCAAACTAAGCCATATTGATAAAAAAAACCTTGAGAAAAGTGTATAAAATAATAAAAAACTTAGCAAAATTCATAACATATAATCACAGTCAGTATTAACTCATTAAAATCTTATTCTATAAGTAAAGCATTTAAATCACAAGGAAGTTTAGCTGTGAAGGTTCACCAAAAGTAAGGGAAGCAGTTATTCATATAGCAAGATACTAAACAGTCAATCCATTGTTTTTAAGAACTCCTGGGCTTCTTCACTCAAGCAAAAACATTCTTTAGAACCATCTTGCAAAGTGATTCTAAGATGAGCAGGATAACGAAGAGACACTTTAAACCTTTGTTAAAAAGTTCTGACATAACCTCTGAATTTAGCTCACTCATTCATGACTTCGGGTGAAAAATCTTCGACAATCCTAATCTTCTGACCCTTGTAATCAATCATTCCTCTTTGACGAGATTCACGAATTAAACGTTCCATTGTTTTAAATTCATGAAAACAAATTATAACTGATCAGGGTTTGGCTCCCAGAGGTGGTCTGGGCACTGGCGATCTATGAGCTCGGTCGATTATAGGTGCAGATGGTAAGATTTTAGGAAATAATTGTACCAAAAAGCTTGCAAAGAATTCAGTAGGCTGATCACCTTCCGCTAACTCTTCAAAACCCAGAATTCGTAGGCTATTTCTTCTACTTCTGTTTTCCAAATCGATAATCTTCTGTCTTAATTTCTCATTAGATTTAGATTGCTTTTCACAGAGCTTTTGCAGGTCATCCATTCTTGCGTCCAAAATCATCAGAGTTTCTTCATTCTCTTCAATTTGTATACCATGTTCAGTTAAGGTTTTTTGAATAGTATCCAATTTTGCATCCATCAGTTTAAATTCAGATCTAAGTTGTTGGAACTCGTCGGAAGATTCTTTTCTGTGTTTTCAAAGCAAATCCATTATAGAATCCAAGGATGCAGGAGCATCTTCTTTTTTAGTACTTTTGGCGCCCGTTGTACTCATAGTAAAAAAATCACGTTTAAAAGTGAGGTTTCAAAACAGATTGGAAACAGTAAAGTAAGTGAGATAGGAACGACTGCAAGAAACTGTTACTCCATTCACAACCAGCAGGAGAATTCTTCCTGGCAATTTAAAACAAAAATATTTTCTCTATTTTCAAGTTGTATAAAAGGTACTTCTACTTGAAATGCTAACTAAATCTCTTTTTCCATGGACATTGCCTGACCTGTGGTTTCTGACATTTTCCAGTTTTATTTCAGACTTGCAGCACCTGTTTTTGATTTTCCTGTTTTGTTACTTCACATCTGATTAATAATTCCTTTCACACTGATCCTTCTCACTGAATATTGAATTGCTCCTGTTTCTGCCAGCTCAAATTGTTTTGTTTTCTAACCTGAACCATTATTCCCTAACTCTTTGACCTTGTGATATCTGTGATTATCAAAGTGAAAAACTTGAGATGCAGGAAATCTGAAATAAAAGAGAAAATGCTGGAAATCTTCAGTAGGTTTGGCAGCTTCTGTGGAGAGTGACGCAGAGTTAATATTTCCAATCAACGACTTTTCATCACAATGGAAACACCCATAAAATAATGCAGAAACCAGCGTGTCAGGCAAGTTCACCTGTTCCATTTTCGACACCTCCCTCCCTTTTCCAATCTCTCTGCCTCTCTCTCCGGAAACAGTTTAACTACTGATATCTTTATAAATCCACTGATTCTCACAGCTACCTGGACTATACATGTTCCCACCTTGTCACTTGTAAAAAATGCCACCTCCTTCTGTCAGTTCCTCTGTCTTCGCCGCATCTGTTCTCAGGATGAGGCTTTTCATTCCAGAACTAATGAGATGTCCTTCTTCAAAGAAAGAGGCTTTCCTTCCTCCACCATCAATGCTGCCTTCACCTGCATCTCTTCCATTTTGCACATGTCTGTCCTCACCCCACCCTCCAGCCAGCCAAACAGGGTGGGGTCCTCACCAAACACCCAACTATCCCCCACATCCAGCACATAATTCTCTGTAACCTCCGCCAACTCAGACGGGATCCCACCATCACGCACATCTTTCCCACTCCCTCCACACACTTCCCGATTTCCACAGGTATCGCTCCCCATGCGACTCCCTTCTCCAGTTGTCCCTTCCCACTGATCTCTTTCCTGGTACACATCTTTGAAAGTGCCACACTTGTGCTGACACCTTCTCCTTAACTATTATTCAGGGTCCCAAACAGCCCTTCCAGTAGTTCAATAGTTCCAGTTATGTCAGAGAAATGAATACAATATACATCCTGAAATTCTTTTTCTTACCAGACATCCCTGAAAACAGAAGAGTGCCCCAAAGAATGAATGACAGGTAAAACATTAGCACCCAAAATCCCACCCTACACCCACTTCCCACGCACAAACAGCAGCAAAGTAATGACCTAACCCCACCCCCACCCACTCGGAACACTGAAGACCGCGTCCTTGGGATATCAAAAACTGGCCGGTCATGACCCCCTGTGGGTGCATCGCATCCCTGCAAAGAACCAAAGTCAGAGTGTAACTCCAGGTCAGGATCTTCAAGTGAACCACATCCACCTTATGAGTCTGTTGGGGTCATCTACTGTAACCGGTGCTCCCAGTGTGCCCCCCACCCCATGTCGGTGACACTTCGCCGAGCACCTATGCTCCGCCCACCAGAAAAAGCAGGATCTCCCGGTGGCCATCCATGTCAATTCTACTTGCAATTCCCATAACGACATGTCAATTCATGGTCTCCTCTACCTGTGCGATGAACCCAGAGTTAGGCTAGAAGAGCAACTCTTTATATTCCAGCTGGGTAACCCCAAAACTGATGTTATGAACATGGATTTCTCAAACTTCCAGTAATTGGCACACCTCCCCTCTTCTTCACCATTCCCCACTCCCATTTCGCTCTTTCACCTTATCTCCTTATCCACCCATCACCTCCTTCTGGTGTTCCTCCACATTCCCTTCCTTCCATGGTCTTCTACCCCTTCCTCTCAGATTCCTCCTTCTCCAGCCCTATATCTTTTTCCCCATTCAACCCCAGATCTTTACTTCACTCCTCCCCCTCTCCTGGTTTTACCTAACACCTATCACCTACCACCTGGTAATTTTTCTTCTCCTTTTCCCAAGACATCCTTTGGCATCTCATCTTTTTCTGCAATCCTCGTGAAGGGTCTTGGACCAATACACTGACTGATTGATCTTTTCTACAGGTGCTGCCTGGCCTGCTGTGTTCCTTAGGCATTTTGTGTGTGTTCCTTGGATTTCCAGCATCTGCAGACTTTCTCGTGTTTGTGATGTCAGTCAGCATCTACGGAATAAGCAAAGTAAGAAGCAAAGGAGTAAGCAGTCTTGCATTGCCATTTCCTGTTTTCACATCCCTAATTCCTGTTTCTGTTTTTCCATTGTCTATTCTGACATTCCTAATTCTCATTCAATTCTGTTGACTGGCAATGTTGTCTGAGCTGCTAGCAACAGCAGGGGATTCTCAAACCTGTTTTCCTTGTAATTATGTTGGGATTTGCTTTTCATTTTGGGAAAATGTATTTTTAATTTTTCATCAATGATCTCTTTTGATACCATCAATCAGTGAGAAATCTGTGGATAGAGTCAAATTTGAATGATTATCTAATCTGCTTTCACAATTTTTGGCAAAGAAAAGCATTTTGACAATCAGGAATACTGAAATATCAATTTTGAGTGTTGATGCCCAAAAATCACTTTATTAAGAAAAACAACCTCAGTATATTATTACTAATTAAAAATAATCCAGGAAGCAGATCTGGACTACAGGTTGAACTGTAAGCAACCAAAAAACAAATGAAAAGGGAGATATATCACTGTACCAAGCCTATACTGGTGAACAGTCCATGTTCCAAGCCTATACTGGGAACAGTCCATATTCCAAGCCTATACTGGTATCTGTCCCCCACTTTTCCTTCACTACATCGACGACTGCATTGGCGCTGCTTCCTGCACGCATGCTGAGCTCGTTGACTTCAATAACTTTGCCTCCAACTTTCACCCTGCCCTCAAGTTTTCCTGGTCCATTTCCAACACCTCTCTCCCCTTTCTAGATCTTTCTGTCTCTATCTCTGGAGACAGCTTATCTACTGATGTCTACTATAAGCCTACTGACTCTCACAGCTATCTGGACTATTCCTCTTCTCACCCTGTCTCTTGCAAAAATGCCATCCCATTCTCGTAATTCCTCCGTCTCTGCCGCATCTGCTCTCAGGATGAAGCTTTTCATTCCAGGACGAGGGAGATGTCCTCCTTTTTTAAAGAAAGGGGCTTCCCTTCCTCCACCATCAACTCTGCTCTCAAACGCATCTCCCCCATTTCACGTACATCTGCTCTCACCCCATCCTCCCACCACCCCACTATGAATAGGGTTTCCCTTGTCCTCACCTACCACCCCACCAGCCTCCGGGTCCAACATATTATTCTCCGTAACTTCCGCCACCTCCAACGGGATCCCACCACTAAGCACATCTTTCCCTCCCCCCCCCCCGCTTTCCGCAGGGATCACTCCTTACGCGACTCCCTTGTCCATTCGTCCCCCCCATCCCTCCCCACCGATCTCCCTCCTGGCACTTATCCTTGTAAGTGGAACAAGTACCACACATGCCCTTACACTTCCTCCCTTACCACCATTCAGGGCCCCAGACAGTCCTTCCAGGTGAAGCAACACTTCACCTGTGAGTCGGCTGGGGTGATATACTGCGTCCGGTGCTCCCGATGTGGCCTTTTATATATTGGCGAGACCCGATGCAGACTGGGAGATCATTTCGCTGAACACTTATGCTATGTCTGCCAGAGAAAGCAGGATCTCCCATGGGCCACACATTTTAATTCCACATCCCATTCCCATTCTGATATGTCTATCCACGGCCTCCTCTACTGTAAAGATGAAGCCATACTGTAAAGGTGAAGTTGGAGGAACAACACCTTATATTCCGTCTGGGTAGCCTCCAACCTGATGGCATGAACATTGACTTCTCAAACTTCCGCTAAGGCCCCACCTCCCCCTCGTACCCCATCCGTTATTTATTTATATACACACATTCTTTTTCTCCCTCTGTCCCTCTCACTATACCCCTGGCCCATCCTCTGGGTTTTCCACCCCCCACCCTTTTCTTTCTCTCTAGGGCTCCTGTCCCATGATCCTCTCATATCCCTTTTGCCAATCAACTGTCCAGCTCTTGGCTCCATCCCTCCCCCTCCTGTCTTCTCCTATCATTTTGGATTTCCCCTCCCCCTCCCCCTCCCATTTTCAAATCTCTTACTAGCTCTTCTTTCAGTTCGTCCTAACGAAGGGGCTCGGCCTGAAACGTCGACTGTACCTCTTCCTAGAGATGCTGCCTGGCCCGCTGCGTTCACCAGCAACTTTGATGTGTATGGCTTGAATTTCCAGCATCTGCAGATTTTCTCGTGTTTATATCACTGGAAAACTGGCTTGTTAACTCTGTTGGAGAAAATAAGCAAATGCCAAATCTGTTCCATATTGCTCTGAAAATATGGTTACTGGCAGATGGAGGGAAACAGAATGTGGTTCCTGAAATAAATTTTGTCCTTCCTCCTCATGAGAGGAGAGCATGTCAGCTGTCCTTACTCACACACTTGATTTAACACCAACAGTGTCAAAGAATGAGAAGTCCCATTTCCTCACTGCCAGCAAACTGAACGTGAAATTGTTGCTGTCAAATATTTCACATTTTAATATATTTGTTATTCACATTGATCTGATTAGGTTTGTGTTGCTGAATTCCCAGAGTTCTCTATTTTATGACCATTCTTGATCACAAGTAGACTATGGATAATATCAGTGCATTTTTAGATTAAAACCAGTTTTGACTAATTTGTCGCAGTGCTAGCTCACACAGGCCTTCAGTACCCTGGGGCTGTTACAGTCCAGTCCAGCAGCCTTTTCATGATGTCGTCTCTCCAGCTGACTCTTAACCTGACCTGCGGTCAAAGTCAGGCAGGGGAGAGTGATCATCCCCATGAAGGTAGGATACTCCAAGGTTGGGGAGTTTGGAATATAAACACTCACCAGAGAGGAGGAAGGGTGGAGGTAGAAGGCTTTGAGGTCGGAGGATGTGTGGCTTGGGAAAATGGGGAAGGGGTAGCAGGAGGTCCCATGTTGAACCTGTTGAAAAACAAGTACAATTGGTTAGCCCTATCCAGGCAGCCCTCGATCTTCCTTTCCTTAATCTTGAAGCCAGTGATCTGCTTCATGCCCAACCACACATCCTTTATGCTATTCTGCTGGAGCTTGTACTCCAGCTTCCTCTTGCAGGATTCTTTGCACTTCCTCAGCCTTACCCTCAGTTCACGCAGTACTCGCTTCAGTACTTGTCTATCTCCAGACCTGAAGCTTTCTTCTTCATAATCAAAAGTACTTTCAGGCCACTAGTGATCCAAGGCTTGTTATTGGGGAAGCAGCATACAGTCCTGGCTGGAAAGATGGTGTTCTCACAATACTTGGTATAGTCTGTGATACAATCAGTCATTTTGTTAATGTCCTCCCTATGTGGCTCACATAACACATCCCAGCCCATCCTCTCAAAGCATTCCTGTAGTGTCTCATTAACATCTTGATCCATCTCCGTACAATCCTTGTTGACGCAGGCTGCTGCTTAGAGGTAGCTTTGGTTTTGTTTGGGATGGCCTTCACAGTGTCACTCATTAAAAGTATTGAAGAATTTAGAAAAATTTGCACAACTAAGCAGGTTTTGGAACTATGAACACTGGTTTCCTCACTGAAAACAAAATGTCCTGGAAACTAATGTGGTGAGGATTTCAACAGGCCAGGAAGCATCAATGGAAAAGAGTAAACAGTCAACATTTTGGGCTGAGCCCCTTAATCAAGATGAAGGATCATTATGAGCATCTTGGCCCAAAATGTCAACTGTTTAGTTTTTTCCATAGATGCTGCCTGGCCTGCTGAGTTCCTCCAGCATTTTCTGTGAGTTGCTTTGTTTATGATTTTCATTTTCCACCATTAGCTGGTTTCACCTCACCAGATTTATAGGCAGAGCACACTGGGTGTGTCACCTACAAATTATGAAAATGCTGCATAAGGAAGATGAAATTTTCACGTAAAAATTCAAACAATTCCTGGAACATTCTTTCATTCACACAAAATAGCATGAATGAATCACATTTAAGACAGGTCGGTGCCAATGAATTTTAATACGTTTTCTTTGTAAATATGTTGGAATTTGTTTCAATTTTGGGAAAATCTGTTTCATTTTCAACAACGATCTCTGATGATCCCATCAACCAGTGAGCAGTCTGTGGATAGAGTCAAACTTGATTGATTATCTGATCTGTTTTCACAACATTTAGCAAAGAAAGACATTTTGGCAATCAGGAATACTGAAGTATCAATTTTTAATGCCCAGACACAGCAAAAATGAAAAACACAAAGATTACTTAATTCAGAAAAACAAGCTCAGTATATTATTAATATTTAAAAATAATTCAGGAAGCAGATCTGAACTGTACAAGTTGAACTGTAAGCAAGCAACAGGCAAATGAGAAGGGAAGGGTATCACTGGAAAACTGGTTTGCTACTTCTGTTAGAGAAAATAAGCAAATGCCAGATCTGTTCCATATTGCTCTGAACGTGTGGTTACTGGTAGATGGAGGGAAACAGAATGAGGTTCCTGAAACAAATTTTGTCCTTCCTACTCATGAGAGGAGTGCATGTCGGCTGTCCTCACTCACACACTTGATTCAGCACCAACACTGTCAAAGAATGAGAAGTCCCATTTCCTCACTGCCAGCAAACTGAGCATGAAATTGTTGATGTGAAATATTTCATGTTTTCACAATTCTATTGTTCACTTTGATCTGATGAGTTTTACTTTGCTGAATTCCCAAAGTTCTCTCAGTTATGTCCATTCTTGATCACAAGTAGACCGTGGACAATATCAGTGCATTTTCAGATTAAAACCAGTTTTGTCTCATCTGTTGCAGTGCAAACAAAGTGTGCAAAGCAAGTCAAGTCAAGTCAAGCAGAGAGTGGATAAGGGATACAACCTGTTCAAACCTGCACACTCCAAACTTTCATGGAAATGATTCAAAGGCCAAACAATATTTACTTGAGACCTTGATGCTTTTCACTCCCAGGTACGAGAACATCATTGGAGTCAGTGCTAAAGCAGATTCTTCTCTGAAATTCTTGTATTCACTTTAGAGTTGCAAAGGCTGAAATAGGTCTCATCAGAAAGTAAGTCCATGCATTCTCTTGACATCTTTTTTTCTATATTATGTTTCCTTTGTAATTATACGGTGGTTCTCTTATCATTTTAGGAAAATATATTCTGTCACATCCCATGCCTTTTTCATACTGGAGAGAGGTTCATAGAAAAATATAACTTAGACATAGCTTTGGTTTTGTTTGGTATTGCTTTCACGGTGTTTCTCATTAAAAGTATTAAAGAAATTAGAATGTTCAGGAGTACTAAAATTATATTGATATATGTTGAAAAAGAAAAATAGCAAAAAAAATTCATGCAACTAAGCAGGATTTGGAACTATGGACACTGGTTTGCTCACTAGTAAAAAACTGTGCTGGAAACTAATGTGGTACAGGATTTCAGCAGGCCAGGCAGCATCAAGGGAAAAGAGTAAACAGTCGCTGTTTCAGGCTGAGCCTCTTCATCCAGATGAAGGGACCTTTTGAAGGGACCTGGCCCGAAATGTTGACTGTATAGTCTTTTCCATAGATACCGTTTGGCCTGCTGAGTTCCTCCAGCATTTTGTGTGTGTTGCTTGGATTTCCAACATCGGCAGATTTTCTCTTGTTTGTGCAGTGCAGTATTTTCTGCTTTCCCTACTTTACTGTTCAGCTTGACCTGATGAGGGTCCCTCTGCCAGATTCTGGAAGTTTTCCATTTTATCTCCGCTCTTTGTCACATGTGTATCACAGTTGAAGCCAGCAATGAAAGCAGATTTCCTGGTTTATTTGCATTTCTTCTCTGGGGTAGTTTCAGATTTGAAATATCCTACAGATAACCTTTATTTGAACAATGAAATGTTTGAGATTATTTGGATTATTTGAAAAGGTGATTTGGAGAGTGAAGACCTTACTAAAGTACAGGAACCCGAAGGATCGAGTAAAGTTGGTGTCGTTCGGCGGTTTAATACAGGATCAACCTTATTGAATCTTCGATCAGAAATAGTGGCCTGCATCTGAGATAACTCCTGTAAGATCAAGATTTGCATTTTCTCTGTCTGGAGGAGGGCAATTGTGATGAACTGAATGGGGACGGGGGGGGGGAACACAATACTGGAGTGTTGGGACACAATTTGCATTTGTTACTGATGTCACGTGACCAGCAACAATGAATATATAATTGAGTCAGGTTTTATAAACAAACATGAACATTTATTAAACTCTGCTCAACAATAGCAAAAAGTATTCAAACGACCAACTTAACCGGAAGCTAACTGCTAAACTGCAACTCTGGAACAGTTCTTAAAGTGGTAAATTTGAACACAGTTTTAAAATGGTAAATTCGAAAGTCCAAGTGATTTACACAGTCAATAAGGAGAGACTTCTCTGGAAACGGATTTCTTTGAAGACATGACGTCACTGCTGATTCTCCAAAGGATTCAGGATGAAGGAAATAAAACGACTTAAAGGAACTGACCTTTTCCTGGCGAATGAACACTGCACAAACCTTCTTGATCTTACAGGAGTTATCTCAGATGCAGGCCACTATTTCTGATCGAAGATTCAATAAGGTTGATCCTGTATTAAACCGCCGAACGACACCAACTTTACTCGATCCTTCGGGTTCCTGTACTTTAGTAAGGTCTTCACTCTCCAATACTAGACTTACAATAGAAAGTAAAACTCCACTTTAAAACGTAACTGCATCATGAGACGATTATGCAGCATAACGGAGCAACTGACAAATTAAACAACGAATCAACCGCCTAACTACAGTGGTTTCCCATTATATACCTGTTGAGAACATGTCATCACGTGACCTCACACTGGTGGGAAAATTACATCACCCCAGCATCACAAGACCATTACACCATGCTCACAAGATACTCAATTAAATCATGGTCATCATGCAGTCACAAGATACCCACGAGGTATGTAACACTGAAAATGCCCGGCAAGTCGAACAGTATCTGTGGTGCCAGAAGCTGAGATCACTCGGACATCACAGCAGCAAATCTACTAGAGCAGCTTTCTCACAACTTTGGCGTATGAACACTGGGTGTTGTTTTTGTGGAGTTTGCATACTCTCACTGTGAATTTGCGAATCTCCCTGGCTGCTCCATTTTCTTCCACGTTCCATAAAACCTGCTGGTTGTTTAGTTAATTGTCTGCAATTAATTGCTCCAAGTGCATAAGTGAGTGGTAGTAATTGACAGGAATATGAGGGGTCAGGGAATAGGATTTGATTAGTTTAGAATCAGTGGAAATGGGTGTTTGATAGTCAGTCAGCACACACAAAAAATGCTGGTGAACGCAGCTTCGTCAGGTCCTGACGAAGGGTCTCGGCCAGAAACGTCGACTGCACCTCTTCCTATAGATGCCGCCTGGCCTGTTGCGTTCACCAGCATTTTCTGAGTGTGTTGCTTGAATTTCCAGTATCTGCAGATTTCCTCGTGTTTACTTGATAGTCAGTGTTGACTTGGTGGGCTGAAGGACATGTCTCCAACTGTATGACTCACTACTGGCCAGAAAGATACCTGTGGAAAATGCCTCTCTCTGCAGCAGCTCCATCATTCTCTCTCAAAGTCGCCCTGGTCCACAATTCCACTTCCTCTCTCAGCACATTCAGTGATTCCTTTCTTCCTTCATCTTTGTCATCAAAATTCACAACAGTTCATGAATCCTAATACACTTCAGGCCATTTGTTCTGTTGTGTTTACACTGGCAGAACGACACCAGAGTACTTGGTTTCATTTTCCAATGTTCTTCATATTAATAAACTCTTGACTTGCATGGTGTTGAGTTCTTCTACCACTACACTGAACATAGAAACATAGAAAACCTACAGCACAATTCAGGTCCCTCGGCCCACACTCAAGTTGCGCCGAACATGTCCTTACCATAGAAATTACTGGGCTGACCTTTGCCCTCTATTTTTCTAAGCTAAATGTACCTATCCAAAAGTCGCTCAAAACACCACATCATATTCGCCTCCACCACTGTTGCTAGCAGCCCATTCCACGCGCTCACCACTCTCTGAGTAAAAAACTTACCCCTGACATCTCCTCTGTACTGACTCCCCAGCACCTTTAACCTGTGTCCTCTTGTGGCAACCATTTCAGCCCTGGAAAAAAGCCTCTGACTATCCACATAATCAATGCCTCTTATCATCTTATACACCTCTATCAGGTCACCTCTCATCCTTCGTCACTCCAAGGAAAAAAGGCCAAATTCACTCAACCTATTCTCATAAGGCATGCTCCCTAATCCAGGCATCATCCTTGTAAATCTCCTCTGCGCTCTTCCTATGCCTTCCACATCCTTCCTGTAGTGAGTTGACCAGAACTGAGCACAGTATTCCAATGGGGTCTGACCAGGGTCCTATATAGCTGCAACGTTACCTCTCGGCTCCTAAACTCAATGTCATGATTGATGAAGGCCAATACACCATACGCCTTCTGAACCACGGAGTCAACCTGCGCAGCTGCTTTAAGCATCCTATGGACTCGGACCCCAAGATCTCTCTGATCCTCCACACTGCCAAGAGTCTTACCATTAATACTATATTCTGCCATCACATTTGACCTACCAAAATGAACCATTTCACACTTATCTGTGTTGAACTCCATCTGCTGCTTCTCAGCCCAGTTTTGCATTCTATCGATGTCCCGCTGTAAGTTCTGACAGCCCTCTACACTATCCACAACACCGCTAACCTTTGTGTCATCAGCAAACTTACTAACCCATCCCTCCAGGTCATTTATGAAAATCACAAAGAGTAAGGGTCCCAGAACAGATCCCTGAGGCACTCCACTGGTGACCGACCTCCATGCAGAATATGACCCGTCTACAACCACTCTTTGCCTTCTATGTGCAAGCCAGTTCTGGATCGACAAAGCAATGTCCCCTTGAATCCCATGCCTACTTACTTTCTCAATAAGCCTTGCATGGGCTACCGTATCAAATGCCTTGCTGAACTCCGTAACCACTACATCTACTGCTCTTCCTTCATCAATGTGTTTAGTCACATCTTCAAAAATTCATTCAGGCTTGTAAGGCACGACCTGCCCTTGACAAAGCCATGCTGACTATTCCTAATCATATTATACCTCTCCAAATGTTCATAAATCCTGCCTCTCAGGATCTTCTCCATCAACCTACCAACCACTGAGGTTAGACTCTCTGGTCTATAATTTCCTGGGTTATACCTACTCCCTTTCTTGAATAAAGGAACAACATCCGCAACCCTCCAATCCTCCGGAACTTCTTCCGTCCTCATTGACGATGCAAAGATCATCGCCAGAGGCTCAGCAATCTTCTCCCTCGCCTCCCACAGTTGCCTGGGGTACATCTCATCTGGTCCTGGCGGCTTATCCAACTTGATGCTTTCATTAAGTACCTCTGCTATTTCCTCTGGTTCCATACACACTTTTCCACTGTCACACTTGTTAGGTCCTATTCTTTCACGTCTTATCCTTTTTCTCTTCACATACTTGTAGAATGCTGTGGGGTTTTCTTCAATCCTGCCCGCCAAGGCCTTCTCATGGCCCCTTCTGGCTCTCCTAACTTCCTTCTTAAGCTCCTTCCTATTAGCCTTATAATCTGCTAGATTTCTAACATTACCTAGCTCTCTGAACCTTTTGTAAACTTTTCTTTTCTTCTTGACTAGATTTATTACTGCCTTTTTACACCACAGTTCCTGTACTCTACCATATCTTCCCTGTCTTTTTCGAACGTACCTATGCAGAACGCCACACAAATATCCCCTCAACATTTGCCACATTCCTTCTGTACTTTTCCCTGAGAACATCTGTTATGATCACTATCTCCAAAATGCTCCCCCACAATGCACTTATTTCTTTAGCCAACAGTATTTCAACATTCTGTATACATTTTACAACCTCCATCATCTTTATTCCATTCCTTCTGGCCTTATCCTTTGCAGATCTTTTCAATACTGACCACCAATGTAAAGTTGTTACTCTCTCTGACTAAACTCTCTCTTAGTTCAATGTTTAACAGTGAGTGAACTAAAATTTCTGCTCTTAAGATGAGTGTTGAGCTGATGAAAGGCTTTGCAAAAGACCAATCCCAACATCAGCATCAAACCTGTTGTTATGTCTGGTCGTTTTTTTGTTTGGTGAGATTACTTTGATCTCACAGAAGCTGAATGGTGTCTCTGAGACATCACCACACTTTACCTCTGGGCCATTACCCCACCAATAAGCATTTGGCCATTGTCAAATGCATGGATCTTCCCACCATCACACCCAAAATAAGTGTATCCATGCAATGGGATGTTGATTGGGTTGTTGCATATGTTATGTGTCTGTTCTGTGCCTGTTTCCTGGTCTGTCTGGCCTGCATGTTATTGCACTGAGCTGCATTTTAAATTTAATCTACAATGCCAATTTAGATTTGAAGGTTGGTTGCTGAAGTCAATATTTTGCAATATTTCTTGAGCACAAAACATGCCCTAAAAATAGTCTGCAAGGTGCTAAACTGAATTAAACTTGCAGCTGAACAGCTTTCCAAATGTGGCAGAGCTGGGCATTTCTGATGAAAGGTCATCAATCCACAACATTAACTCAGGTTAATCTCTCTACACTGCTGCTGTACACAGAGGGTATTTCCAACACTCTCTCTTCTGTCAGATTTCCAGTAACTGGGGTGTTCTGTGTCTCCTCTCCACTGGTACTGGCACTGACAGAATCAGAGCTCACATTTGCTGTCTTAGAATGGACGCAGCTACACAGACACAACATACACACAAACTCAGAGACGCAGAGACACAGACGTACACACACAAATAAGAGACTCAAGCACATTTTCATATGTAAGCCTTTGCATGTGCACACACACACATACTGAGGAGGGGAGAGAGAGGGAGAGAGAGGGAGAGGGAGGGAGGGAAAGAGAGAGCAAGGGAGATTGGGAAGGAGAGAGAGAGACAGTGAGACAGGGAAAGAGAGAGAGAGGAAAAAAAGAAAGAAAAAATGTCGTTCATTTACATGGAGAAGAATGCCTTGATGATTTTTGATGGTATGATTTTATCATGATCCAATGGACGAGTCATGTCTGAGAGCTGACATTTGGCTTCTGCAAATTAGCAAACAGTTCATTCGACTAGAACTGTGGCACCTTTTCAGCAACAGGATGAAGTTATCGCTATCCGTTCTGAGAAGAATGCTGCGGGTTCAGGAAGGGAATAGGTTAGAGTGAGAGAGGAAGAGTCAATATTCTGGTTCCACCTAATTTCTCTCTGTCAAATGTTGTTTCCATTGACAAATCCACACCCCCCCCCCCACCCCGCCAACTCACCTTACCTTTTCTGCAACTTCAACTAACTTCTTTTCTCTCATTGCATTTCTGACAAAGGGTTTTAACCTGGACATTGAGCTTTGTTTCTTTCTGCATGACCTGCTGATTGTTTCTGGCATTGTCTATTTTTATGTTACAAATCCTTTTTCTAATCAACTCAAACCTTCCACGATAACTTTGTCATTGTGTCTGCAATTGTTGATGCAATAACTTCAGCGGCACAGTAAATGCTGAACATTCATCATTTCTCAGTTTCTATTTGACGTGTTTTGTTAAAGAACATTTGCTGGCATTAATGATGGGAATAATTGGTGTTCTTTTTTTATACATCTAAATATATTTTAGTTCATATGGTCAATATTGTCAGAACCTGCTTCTTTGTTTTGCAGGAACATTTGACAAAACATCTCAGCTCCACACTCGGATCTCCATGCAGAAGCAATATTTCATTGTCTTAATACTTGCAACTGCAGGTGTGTTGTACAAATGCTGGAATTTGGACGGCAATTATTCCATTCAAAGTTACATTTTTGGAATATCCCAGGTGTAAAACAATGCTGGTACAAATGTTTCTGATCCTCCATTCCCAAATATAAAAACCAGGATTATATTTCTGGAGTCGACTGACAACGTAGAGCCAACACCATTAGTGGTGTGTTCAGTGGAATCTGCTGCTTTCCAAAACCCAGACAAACCAATCTATTACTTCATGAAGGGATTCAGTGGCAACTTGAGCCAGTATCCACAGCCTGAGTACAAAGGAATCTCTTTGCTTGCCTCAGTGGAGAATTTTACCCTTCTACTTTCAAATCTCACTGAACTGTTTGAAAACACTCCAATGAAAAGCTGGTATCAACAGAAATATCTGATTTTGTTTGGCAAACTCAGTGTTTGACACAAAATAACTTGTTTTTAAATGAATGCAGAGTCTCTGTGGGAATGCTGGGAAATACAATATCCAGATCAGAAATACTGAATCCTGTGAAAGGCATTGTCACATCGACAAACATCACCTTCCCTATTGTGTACCTTTGTACCAGTGTGTTGTTTCTGAGCACATGTTACTACAGGCCAGATGTTGGAGGTGGGCAGACTCGCTCATGGACACCAAAGGGAAAGGAAGATGGTGTATTTTGAGACAAGGTAGTGCTGTACAGAGGAAGGAGACAAAATTAAAGTGTCTATATATTTAAACTGGACACTCTGGGTCTCAACTGCAGTCTGAGCAGAGATACCTGTACAACAGTCACCTGCCTAATCTGGCTTTGGATTCTCCAGTGTAGAAAGCACAAGAATCCTGATGCAGGGCACTAAAATTGGTAGAAATACAGATAATTTGATGTTTGAGCTGAAAATAGTAATGGGGCACATTGAAGATAGATAAGAAACTTCTATAAATAATGACCAAAGAGCAGAAATTTTTCCTCTATGTACATGCAAAGGTGCTGTGAGATGGAAAATGATTACTGGTGGTGATAGATGTTACAGGATGGTAACAGAGACAGACAAGAAAGGAAGGGAATGAGTGGAAACCAATAAGCGATAGACAATGAATAAATGTGACCTGTTGACCTGTGGGGTGGAGGTGAGTAAAGGAGCCAGTGTGTAGGTGATGGGCAGATGAAGGAGGTGAGGGAGTGGAAGTTAACTGGGTGATATTGAGAGGGAGAGTGGGAGATGATTTGGAAAGAAGTTGGTGTGTGTGTGAGAGGAGCTGAGTAGGTCAAGAGCGGAGAGAGAGGGACGGGGCCAAGAAAGTTAATTAATCCTGATTAGCTCCCATCTTTCACCTTCCATTCCTTTCACAATCAATTATCTGAGGCCCTTTGTTGTCTCCACCTCCCAGCCTCTGTCACAATCTCCACCTTTCCCTCCTTTGCAGGAATTGGTCTGTAAAACCTGCACCATGAATCTGTCTTTCACAGCCCGGAAGGTCCAATCACATGATATATTTGTTATATAGGTCTCGGCCCGAAACGTCAACTATACCTCTTCCTAGAGATGCTGCCTGGCCTACTGCGTTCACCATCAACTTTGATGTGTGTTGCTTGAATTTCCAGCATCTGCAGAATTCCTTGTGTTTGCATATTTGTTCAGTGAATATGTACTGTTTCTTATCTCTCTTGCCTCCTTGTTCTGCACTCTGACGCCAAATGGCAAAGCCCTAATGACTAGTTTAGCAATACTATGAATAACTTTCCCATTTTGTAGTGTAATGGATATTCTTTGTTCTAATTGAACTTCTTTTGTAAAAATTCTGTAAAATTTAAGTTTAGTTTATGTTTTGCTGCTTTCCTCATGCTATGTGCCTATGATTCTATTGTAAGTACGTTTTTCATTGCACTTGTGCCTAAATGTACTTGCACATATGACAATGAACTCGCTTTGGTTTTGTTTGTCACATGGTCATTACAAGGCCTATTTTGCGATTAGGCAGCACACTGCACTCTCCCAGTAATGAGGGTTTTAACATTAATACAAATTGTACAATTACAAGAACATTCTTACTTTGTGCACCATAGTGAGTTAACGAGTAGTGTGAGTTCATTATGAGGCCCATTTTATACTGACATTTTTCTACAAGTGGGTTGGTAAAACTTATATCATCCCAATAAACAAATTTCAGAGGATTTACACATCCCGTTGCTTCCATTACTGAATATCCTAGTTCCATTCCCATTGTTTCGACATCCAAGAAGTTAACTACATGCAATCCTCTTCCAACAACTCCGAAGAAAGTGTCCATTAAGTTTACTTTATCTTTTCCATGGAGAACGTTGTCTCAGAATCAGAATCAGCCAGGCTTATCATCACTGACTTGCATGATGGGAAATTTGGTTTTGTTTTGTCCGCATTGTCGTACAAAACATAAAATAACTGTAAATTGCAGAATAAATGAATGGAGCAAAGTAAAGGAATAGTGAGGTAGTATTGATGAGCTTCATGATGGAAGGAAGAAGCTTCATTGAGTGTGGGACTTTAGGCTCCTGCACATTTTCTATAGCTGATTGGTCAATGGTGTTCAACCTGTATTATACAGTGTCTTCCATTGTAATCACATGCTGCCGACTCTCGGCACTCTTGTGGTTCCCATTTTACCTACCTCTTAAAGAAGGCCTTACTTTCCTGTCGGCTCTATGACCCTAATAGCCTAATAAAAGCAATGCATAAGATTCCCAACCTATCTCCCAAAAGTACCAATTTCAAATTCTTAATTTGGGTATACATTCATCAGCAAATTTTCCAAAATTTATTATCACTGACATATTGTGAAATTTGTTTTGTGGCAGCAGTACAGAGCAAGATATCTGATAGCAGAGGAAAAGAAAATATTCTTAATACATTGATTTTGGGTCCTCATGTTCTTGTATCTCATTTATTCCTGAAGGTAATAATGAGGAAAAGAAGCATATCCCAGATGGTGAGGGTACTTCGTGCTGAAGTGGACTTACAATTGTCTGCATTATGGGAAGCAGAAGGTAGAAGTTGAGGATTGCTTTTCTGATTGGAAATGTGTGAGAAGGATCGCTTCTGGGACTTCTGCTGATTAACATCAATGGCTTTGATGTGAATATCAGAGGTGCAGTATGAATCATAAGTTTGGAGTGCGCAGGGATGTCAGTGATACTGAGGAGGGTTGTCTGAGGCTACAGCAAGTTGTAGATCAGTTGGATGGTCGGCAGAGTGACTACAATTGGAATTCAGTCCTGAAACATTCAAGTGATGCTCTTAAAGATAAAAATTAGAATTATTTGCCACATTGAAACATACAGTGAAATCATTGTGTCAAATCAAATTAATGAGATTTGTGTAGGGGTAAGCCTGCAACTGCCACCGTTCTTCTGGGACCAATATACCATGCTCACAACTCACTGACCCTAACCATACACGGTTGGGGAAGAACATACAAGCTTCTTACAGACAGCGGTGGGATTTAAATCCAATTGATGATTGCAGGAAGCTCATCCTTGAGTGACCAAAGACAACAGATGTAATGTTTTATGGCTCTCACTTCAGCCTTGTGCATCAGGTGACTTTGTTTGTTCTTTCCAGCTCAGACTGGTTCAAGTGACATCAGCCAAACACTTTGTCCTTGTTATGATATACTTGTACATGCACACGTGAGCAGGCGACTAAAGTTGGTACGCATGCGCCGTTGTTTTTACATGAAATATCTGTCTCGAAACATGATGGCAGCGGTGAGGCTCAGAAAATTGCTTTTTTTAACCGCAGCACCCGATTTTTTCAACTTGCAGTTGGCAGCATAATAATAGCGCAACTCTGAAACATCGGAGGGTGAGGGTAAGAGTAGAAAAATGTCGACCGAGACGAGCAACCAGCCACAAATAGAGACGGGTGCAGTGCAATGTCTGGAGCTGAGACAGCAGAATCTCAGAGGCACCCAGCACTCACGGGCGACCCCGTGCCAGGGAACCATGGTCGGGGCGGAAGTCCTCCCCCAGTCAGTGGCATCCACCCACCATCGGCCGTGACGGTCAACCACGGAGTGATAGGCAGATGGAAGACATGGCAGCAGATGTGGACTAACTACAGCGTCGTAGCACAACTCCACAATCAAGTTCCAGCATACCAGACGGCACTATTTTTACAGACAACTGGACCGTCAGGACTTGAGGTCTACAATAGTTTTGTGTTCGCAGATGAGGCTGAAGGCCAAGACCTCACAAAGATTTTAGCTGCATTTGACAGATATGCTATCTGTGAGAAAAATTAGATATATGAGCGGTACATATGAGAGACAAGATCGTACTGGGCATTAACGACTCCCAAACCAGAAAACGTTTGTTACAAGAGAGAAAGCTATCACTCAATGTCTGCATTGACATCTGTAAAAGCACAGAAATGGCTGAATCACACCTACAAGCATTCAGTACAGCTGCAGATAGCAGGTCCACTACTGTCCATGGGATTAAACCTCGCACTAACAAGAAAGGTTCAAAGCATCCTGGACAGAAGGCTGGTGCTAGTGGTGGAGCCAGAGTAAAAGGCACCTTGAACAGCCACAGAAGCAAAGTGAACCCTTGCAAGTACTGTGGCACGGAACATGCACGAGACAAGCAACAATACCCAGCATACGGACAGGTGTGCAAGGCGTGTGGCATTCGAAATCACTTTGCAAAGGTATGCAAGCAGAACCCGTGCATGGGGTGGCAGCAGAATGCGATGACCAAACTGACAGTGACAGCAGCACCAAGTTTATCGACAATGTCATACTGGTGGTCAACAGTTTGAGGACAAAGGATGATGTATTCGCGCAGATGCTCATCAATGGAAAGCCAATAGACTTCCAAGTCGACAGCGGGGCGAGCATTAACATTTTATCCTGCAAATACTTGGAGGGAGTAGACCACACACTAAGACAATGCACAAAAAAGCTGATGATGTGGACCAAGACCACCATGGATGCAAAAGGGATGTGCAGAGTGAAATTGCGTAACCACAGGTATTCTGTCAAATTTGTCATGGTCATTGACAACTTTACACCATTGCTGGGAAAGCAGGACCAGCCAGCAAATGAAGCTGATTACAGTCAACGATGACAACTTTCGCAGGGTGCGTGCATCTACACTTAAAGAAAAACAATGCACACCAGAAGCTCGCTATGCAGAGGTGTTCGATGATACGCTCGGGGGGCTTCCGGGTGCAGCCCACCTGCAGACTGATGAGGACGTTCAACCCACAGTGTTACTCCCACGACATCTACCTCACGCTATGAAGCGGAAAGTGAAAGCTGAGCTTGATCAACCAGTAGACCGCAAGGTGATAGCTCCAGTCCATGAACCTACAAGGTGGGTTAGCCAGTTAGTGGTCACAGAGAAGGAGAACGGCAATCTTCGTACATGCATTGACCCTTGACCATTGAACAATGCGCTGAGGAGAGAACACTACCCCATTCCGGTGATAAAGGACATTTTGCCAGATCTTGACCAGGCTAAGGTTTTCAGCAAATTTGATATGAGTTCTGCATTCTGGCAAGTGAAATTGGACAGTGAATCAAGCGTGCTCACCACTTTTAACACACCTTTCGGGTGGTATAGATGGCTCAGACTCCCATTTGGAACCAAAATCAGAGATTTTCCAGCGCAGACTGCATCAGGCACTGGAAGGACTATCGGGAGTGATCTGCGTCGCAGACGACATTCTGGTGTACGGAAAAGGGGAAACGCAGGAAAAGGCGATCGCTGATCATGATGTGAAACTTGAGCAGCTATTACAGCGTTGTGCAGGGCAGCATATCAGGCTCAACAAGAACAAATCTGTCTTCAGAGCGACAGAGATACCATTTTTGGGGCACCTCATCACAAGTGAGGGACTTCAGCCTGATCCTAAAAAGGTCGCTGACGTTCTCAACATGCCAGCAACCACGGATGTGCAGGGAGTGCAGCGATTGGTCAGATTTGTCAACTACCTGAGCCATTTTCTACCAAGTCTCTCAGATACCCTTCAGCCAATAAGACAGTTGTAGCATGGGAGTGGTCAGCTGAGCAGCAAAACGCTCTCTCCAAGCTCAAGCGGATGGTATCCGAAGCACCGGTGTTAGCATACTACAATTCTACGGAAGAGCTAACCATCCAATGTGATGCCAGCAACAAAGGCTTAGGGGCAGCACTCCTCCAGAATGGACGTCCGATCACAAATGCAAGCAGAGCACTAACGGACACAGAAACTCATTACGCAGCGATCAAAAGGGAAATGCTCGCAATCGTTTTCGCACTTGAGCATTTTCATCAATACACCTTTGGCCGCTTCACAAGAGTACTCAGCGATCACAAGCCGCTTGAAATGAAAGTTAAGAAGCCGCCGGTGGAGGCACCAAAGCGCCTACAGGGAATGCTTCTTCACCTGCAGAGCGATGCCTTCGACATCACCTACTGTCAAGGAAAGCTCATGCACCTTGCGGATACACTATCATGAGCAGTTAGCGGTACTCCAGGCCAGGAGAACAGCTTCAACGAAGTCAACATGTCATCGCACCTGCCAATCCGCGATGAGCATCTAGAGCAGATTCGCGTAGAAACAGCGAAAGATGACACACTACAGATGTTGAAACGCATAATCATCAGTGAGCGAATATGACTCGCTATCAGAGTAACTCACATCTTACTACAGCTATAGGGATGAGCTCACAGACCAAGACGGCTTAATCTTCAAAGGTGAGCGGGTCATCATACCGCAAAGTGAGCGAAAGCAAAAGACGGAAAGAATTCATTCCTCACACTTGGACATAGAAGGATGCCTCAGACGTGCATACGAAAGTCTTTTTTGGCCAGACATGAGCAGCGACATCAAGCAATATATTGCTACATGTGATGTTTGTCACACATACAAAATGAGTCAGCAGAAAGAATCGCTTATGAGACATGAGGTACCTGCTCGGCCGTGGGAAAAGATGGGTACCGACCTGTTTACATTCAAAGGAAAGGAGTACCTCGTCACCGTTGATCACTACAGCAATTTCTTTGAGGTAGATCTTCTTTGCGATACAACTAGTGCAGCCGTTATTCGCAAATTGAAGGCTCAGTTTGTGAGATATAGTAGCCCAACACAAGTGGTTATGATAATGGGGCACAATACACGTCAGCGGAGTTTCACAGATTTGCACCAGGATGGGATTTTGAGACTTGTGTAGCAGCCCCGGAAATAGCAGAGCAAATGGAAAAGCTAAATCAGCAGTTAAAACAGCTAAGCGGATCCTCACAAAGAGCAACAAATTGAAATTGAAATATCTTTATTGTCATTGCATAGTACAATTTGTCAAGCACCAATACAGTGAAAATGAGTTTGCAACTCTCACACTCAATGCTATAAAACAACAAATAAAATAAATAAACAATAAATAAAATCAAGTCACCAGCCAGTACAAGCAATGTCCAGCAGTACAAAAGCACAACTCAGATGCATGACAGCCATAAAACCAGGATTAAAGTAGCAATATAACAAATTTATGGATGATGCTTGATCGACTGGTTCAGACCAATTATAGCTCTGGGGAAAAAGCTATTTTTCAATCTGGAAGTGCGGGCATAGAAAATCTTGTAACGTCTGCCAGATGGAAGAAGTTCAAACAGGTGATTGCATGGGTGTGTATTGTCCTTACAGATGCCTGTAGCTTTCCTTAGGTAGCGTGAGCTGTAGATGTCCTCCAGGGCTGGGAGCTGTCTCCCGATGATCTTCTGTGCGCTAGAGACGACCCGCTGAAGTACTTTCCTATCAGCTGCTGTACAACTAAAGCCTGATTTATACTTCTGCGTCAACTCGACGCCGTAAGTACTGCGTCGCCACAAACCCTACGCAGAGCCGACACGGATCCCTATGCCATAGCCTGATGCGCACCTCTCCCAAAATGTAACTGCACGTCACAGCAATGCAGACCGTAACAACTGTGATTGGTCCACTTGGTAGCATCGCATTTCCTCCTATGTATTTCCAGTTGCATATTTTTCTCTGCCATTTCAGAATTGAGAGAGAAGAGAGAAGAAGTTTGTAAAATGGACCAAAGCGAGGAGAGGTTAATGGAGGAAGTCTGAAAATATATACATTTGTACGACTCCTCATCACCATACTATAAAGACTGCCAAATGGCATCAAATTCATGGAATGAAATTTCCAAAATCATGGGTCTGGATGTCACGGAGTGCACAAAGGGATGGAAAAACTTGAGGGACAAGTACATCCGCGCCCGGAAAAAACTCTCCAAGAAGAGCGGGGACTTAGGTGGGAAAAAAACCTACGTTTTATTTGCCTCTTTCTTGGCTGACACCACATATTAAGCACTGGGAAACAGAGTCAAATTATGACGACAGCAAGGTAAATATAACATGTTCTTTGTATCATAAACCGTCCTGTTGCTAGCTAGCTAGCAAGCGAGCAGTACTGTCTAGTTGTAAACACGGCATATTGATTTGCGCAAAGATAATTCTTCCGTGAAAGAGAAATGTAATATGTAATAGGCTTTAATTGTATCTAGCTTGCTCATAAAGCAAACACAGTAACCAGTATTCTGCCAATGTAAACCTATGCCGTTTTCTCGTTTTCATAGCTCTGCTAATCCGTGTACAGACACTGAATGCATATATTACTTGTATGTATAATAACAAAGACTAACTTAAACTATTTGCAATTTCCTTCATAATCACGGGATGGAAATGATTCAGCTTCTGGGTTGTCCAGCTCCTCAGTTGCTGAGGAAAACCAACCACCAGACATTCCATCTTCAAGCGCAGATTCATCATCAAATAGTGAGCTAGCTCCTCCGCCCCCCCTGCCCAGCTCCTCCACCCCCGCACCAGCTCCTCCGCCCCCCGCAACAGCTCCTCCACCCCCCCGCCCAGCTCCGCTGCCCCTGCGCCAGCTCCTCCGTCCCCCGCGCCAGTTCCTCCGCCCTCTGCCCAGCTCCTCCGCCCCCCCGCGCCAGCTCCTCCACTCCCCACCCAGCTCCTCCGCCCCCCGCACCAACTCCTCCGTCCCCTGCCCAGCTCCTCCGCTCCCCCGCACCAGCTCCTCCACCCCCACCCAGCTCCTCCACCCCCGCACCAGCTCCTCTGCCCCCCACCCAGCTCCTCCGCTCCCCCGCACCAGCTCCTCCACCCCCCGCCCAGCTCCTCCACCCCCGCACCAGCTCCTCTGCCCCCCACCCAGCTCCTCCGCCCCCCGCACCAGCTCCTCCACCCCCCGCCCAGCTCCTCCGCCCCCTGCCCAGCTCCTCCGTCCCCCGGCGCCAGCTCCTCCACTCCCCACCCAGCTCCTCCGCCCCCCCGCACCAGCTCCTCTGCCACCCACCCAGCTCCTCTGCCCCCCGCACCAACTCCTCTGCCCCCCACCCAGCTCCTCCGCCCCCCCGCACCAGCTCCTCCACCCCCCTCCCAGCTCCTCCGCCCCCTGCCCAGCTCCTCCGTCCCCCCGCGCCAGCTCCTCCACTCCCCACCCAGCTCCTCCGCCCCCCGCACCAAACTCCTCCGTCCCCCGCACCAACTCCTCCGTCCCCTGCCCAGCTCCTCCGCTCCCCCGTGCCAGCTCCTCCACCCCCCCGTGCCAGCTCCTCTGCCCCCTGCCCAGCTCCTCCGTCCCCCCGCGCCAGCTCCTCCACTCCCCACCCAGCTCCTCCGCCCCCCGCACCAACTCCTCCGTCCCCCGCACCAACTCCTCCGTCCCCTGCCCAGCTCCTCCGCTCCCCCGTGCCAGCTCCTCCACCCCCCCGTGCCAGCTCCTCTGCCCCCTGCCCAGCTCCTCTGTCCCCCGCACAACTTCTCTGCCCCCCGCGCCAGCTCCTCTGCCCCCCGCCCAGCTCCTCCTGGCTACCTAAGGAAAGCTACAAGCATCTGTAAGGACAATACACACCCATGCAATCATCTGTTTGAACTTCTTCCATCTGGCAGACGTTATAAGATTTTCTATGCCCGCACTTCCAGTTTACCAATGATTACATGTGGGATTTTGACTCCTGTTCCTGGAAGATTGGCTGGTGGGGGCAGGTTCAGTTTGTTTTCAAGCAGCAAAGAACCAAATCTGCTCTCCCTGAAGATGCCCCCGTCACTTTCACGTCCGTATCCCCCTACATCCACCATGGTAAACCGATATCTGGCATCGCAGATAGTCATCAGGACAATGGGGTGTGCGCCCTTGTAGTTGTAGTAGTCACTCCCGGCGTGCAGCGGTGCCTTGATGTTCACACGTTTTCCGTCTATACTGCCAACACAGTTGGGAAAGTTCCATAGTCGCCAAAAATCAGCTGCATTAGCTTCCCATTGGGCGACTGAAGGGCAGGGAAGGAACTCTGGCTGCAATGCTTTCCATAAAGTTGTACAGACCTCCGAAATTATGGAGGACCCTGTGCTTGATGCCAGTTTGTAGCCAGCTGCTACAGCCTGCTGACTTGCACCTGAAGCTAGAACTCGGAGGGTGATTGCCAGTCTCTGAGTAATGTCTATAGGCATACTGTGCATACACTGATGTGAAATAAATGGTTGGAGACGATGAACCAAATCGTCAAACCTACCTACTGACATCCGAAAATATTTAAAATGCATTTCCTTGTCCATGTCTCTCAGTGAGTGGACAAGCACAGCAAATTCACCCTCCTTCTGTCTCAATCCGTTCAATGGTTGTACACACCATCTCCTCCCACGTCTTCTCTCTTTTCTGTGTTGCTGTAATTTCAATAAAAGTAACTTTTGTTTGACACTTATAAGCTCCAACTCCAACACGATGCGCTCAGTCGCCATTTTGTTTCAACACGAAGAAACGCAACACAGTGGCATAGAAACCCCACTGCCAACTAGCGGTTTGGCAGTGAATTGCAGAGCAACACAGACACAGCTACGCACAAGTATAAATGCTCACAACGTGCGTAAACCACTTGCGTAGGTTATGGCGTCGAGTTGACGCAGAAGTATAAATCAGCCTTGAGATACCACACAGAGATGCAGTATGTTAAGATGCTCTCTATGGTGCAGTGGTAAAAGGTCACTAACATCTGTTCAGGTAGACCAGCTTTCTTCAGCGTCCTGAGGAAAAACAAGCGTTGCTGTGCTTTCTTAACTATTGTAGTGGTGTGAGTGGACCATGTAAGGTCTTCTGAGATATGTATTCCCAGAAACCTGAAACTGGACACTCTCTCCACTATGAATCGTGAGCAGATCCCTACCTCGCACTTCTAGACCATCGCAACACACCTTCGCAATGGCTCAGCGTGAGTCCTGCCCAGCGTTTGATGAATCGCCACACACGCACGCTCCGGCCTTCAACAGCGAGTTTACTGGAACCCAGAGTTGAATGCGAACGCGAGCATATGAAACAACGCGTCCAGCAGCAGGTCAACAATTACAACAAATCAGCCAAAGATCTTGCCCCACTCGACGAAGGGGATACCGTGCGCATGCAACCCCCGGTGCAAGGTAAAAAGAATTGGGAGAAAGCAATTGTGTGTAGGCGCCTTGAAGAGCATTCATATGTAGTTCAGATCCCTTCTGGGATCTACCGACGTAATCACACACATCTACGGAAGACAGCTGAGGAACCGCCTGAAAAGCTAATCATATATGAACAGGCAAAACCAGGTCAAACAACCGAGATCAATGACCACAGTGTGCCTACCGCATTAAATGCACACAGCCAAACACTAGCAGAGCCTAATGACAATGACTACAGTGTGCCTACCGCATCAAATGCACACAGCCGAACGCTAGCAGAGCCTAATGACAATGACTACAGTGTGCCTACCGCATCAAATGCACACAGCCGAACACTAGCAGAGCCTAATGACAATGGCTACAGTGTGCCTACCGCATCAAATGCACACAGCCAAACACTAGCAGAGCCTAATGACAATGACTACAGTGTGCCTACCGCATCAAATGCACACAGCCGAACACTAGCAGAGCCTAATGACAATGACTACAGTGTGCCTACCACATTAATGCACACAGCCAAACACTAGCAGACACCAATGACACAAAACAAACACTAACACAAACGTTGAAACATGCAAATAACAAACAGGACTCAGACAAAACAGTAAAAACTTGTTCTGGCCGCACAGTGAAAAGGCCACAATATCTAGAGGACTTTGTCCCATATTGAATAATGGCATAAACAATTGAACAATAGTCTGTGACACTATTTGTCATTTTAATGTCATGTTTATACTCAAAGAAGGACTATGTCCTATTTGAGGTTGTGTAGTTTGTAGTTTGAAGTTAAAGTCGAATTTTAGTATGTTTTATATTTTGTATATATGCTCATACAAACAGAAATAATGAGTGGTATGTATTTATGACAGGCATAAGAGACATAAGGCATGATCAATGAATGCTTTGAAAGTTAATTCCATGAAAATACACTGGAAAGCAGACTTCAGAGATATTGAGTTTAATTGTTAACACAATTGTTCCTTTTCTTTGTTTTGATAAAAAGGGGGATGTTATGATATACTTGTACATGCGCTTGTGAGCAGACAATTAAAGTTGGTGTGCATGCCCCATTGTTTTTACCTGAAATATCTGTCTCGAAACAGTCCTGACAATCAGATCATAGGCTGTCTGCAGTTTCCTTCTGCCATTATGCCATTTTACATAATAAATGGCTTCATATCTGAGAATGAACTCAGGTTTTGCATATCATTAGCGGAAACTCCTTGTGCTCATGTTCATTTGCTCTGCTTAAGCTCTCCCTGAGAAAAAAAACATGTTCACTAAATTGTGGCTGCAAGATAGTCTTACAAAATGGCTGCCTCCACTCCTGAAGCAACTTGGCAAGAATAAAGACATTTTCTTTGTCTGTTTCCACCATTCTTGCCTCATTCCTGTTTACTGATTTGTAGATCTCTCTGGCCAACAGTAATCTCGTGGTCTTATACAAAGTTATGACAAAGATCGCATTTTGTTGATTATAAGGAACCAGCTTTAGCATCAGGAAGAGAACCAGAGATGGAGAAATGATATGTAGAAAGAAAGGGAATTAATATAATGATTTGAAAATGTTCTTGTGATTCATACCACAGGTAAATCTAAAAAAGGAGAGGTATTGGACACATGTACTTGCTGATGGCTGCAGGTTAGCGTTGATCTGGAGATATGGAGGTATCTACCTGGATAGCGACATTATATCACTGAGGTCTATGCCATTTGATAACTTTACCTGTCCACAAAGTCCAGACATTTTCAATAACGGAGCAATGGGTTTCCAGCAGAAGCACCATACCTTTTTGTGGAATTGCATGGAAGCTAGTTAAGATCGTATCTATGAAGTTTTTTTGGCCAATTACATTGGACATGTTTGGGGCCAGCAAGGTCGTCAACTGATTTTACCTGTGCTGAAGAGATGGTGCAATACTAGTAAACTGACACCTTCATTGGCAGGGAATGCAATGGCATCTCTCTATGGATCACAAATCGTTTCTATCCAATCCAATATCCAGAATTGGCGAGGTACTTTGCTCCCAGGGGCAAAAAAGAGCATATAGAACAGGAATTCTCAGATATGTACGGAGCACATGTCTGGAACTTTATGAATAAACACAATAAAAGTTGTTGCTGAAAGTGGATCATTAATTTAACATTTTTTCCAGTTGCATTGTCCAACTACATACAAAAAAATTAATTCAGTTCAATAGTACAGCATTATTTCGGACCTGATATTGCACAATGAGTGACATAATTAAATTGACAGATTTTCCAAACTTACTGTCTAAAAATACATAAAATTATTTTGCCCATAATTGCAATCTAGAATGCATTCATTATGAAACGTGAAATTCTGACCAATGTTCCAATCTGTTCCAATACCCCTCTCTTCAATGTAATTGCTATCAAAATTGAAATCCAATTTCCAATCCCAGGTTTACATGCTGTAACTTGACAATGAGAGTATTTGCCAGTGACCATGAAGCAGGTGCTCCACAGTCAGCTCACTGTAGAATGACAAAGCAGAAATTGACAAGCCTTTCAGATGTCAAATGTTCAATATTTTTGTATTTCGAAGACTGATTGTTCTGTATTATTAGAGAATGACCAGTTGCATAGGAAATTGTCCATGAATAAATTACATCATTCAAGGAATGATATTTTTAAAAATCAGATAACAAGGCAAATAAGATTATTTCTGTGCAAAGGAAAATACTGATGCTGAGGAAATTTCTGGGAAAACTGAATCGACTCTTGGATACAGGGAAGTGATTGAAAAGCATGAGTACCATAAAGTCAGAAACACACAGGCTTACAGTTCACTTTGTACTGCATGAAAAGCTCCAGATATGAGTGTATATCAGTGACTGTCACACAGATGCTCTTCAGATCATTTGACAACAGCAGACAATGGACAATGGACAATGGAATGGTGAAACTATAATGCACTGTCACATATCATTTTGAAATTTGTGCATTCAGACATTCAGTTTGTTGTCTTCAGCTGATTATGTATGTTGTAAATGTGACAATAAAATCCAATGCAAATTTTCCTGCCATTCTGCATTCTGTACTCTACACAATAAACATCTTATCTGAGAATGATCTTGGGTGTAGCAGATCACAAAATGGTAGCCCCCATTCCTTCAAGTACATGGCAAGGATAAACATATCTGGTTTGTCTACTTCTGGGGAATGCACTGTGGATACAATAGGATCTTTCAAGAGATTCTTAGATAGGTACATGGAGCTCAGAAAAATAGAGGGCTATGCAGTAGAAAAATTCTAGATAGTTTTTCGAGTAGGTTACGTGGTTGGCACAGCGTTGTGGGCTGAAGGGCCTGTAATATGCTGTAGATCTTTATGTTCTTTCAAGGTTTATATGTTTCAGTGACTACAGTACTGTGGTGCCTTGGGGGTGTGGTCAACAGCCTGCCCCCGCATTCCTCGTAACCAACACTATTTATTGTTCCTGTGATTATGGTGGGATGTTCAAGTTCATTTATTGTTACATTTTAGCTCAGGTTATACAGTCATTCGCTTGTGTCTTTGTGGGTCACCCTGACCATAACCAGGGTGTGGTAATAATCACCTCCCTGTCTGAATGTGACTGAGCTGGTTCTCTCCCTGGGTCCTAGTGCCCGGTTTGATTTTGTGCTTGTCACAATAGAAACAACAGTCACATAGAAAACATAGAAAACCTACAGCAAAATACAGGCCCTTCGGCCCTCAAATTTTTGCTGAACATGTCCCTACCTTAGAAATTACTAGGGTTACCCATAGCCCTCTGTTTTCCTAAGCTCCATGTACCTATCCAAAAGCCTCTTAACAGACCCTATCGTATCCGCCTCCACCACTGTTGCCAGCAGCCCATTCCAAGCACTCACCACTCTCTGCATAAAAAACTTACCCCTGATGTCTCCTCTGTACCTACTCCCCAGCACCTTAAACCTGTACCCTCTTGAGGTAGCCATTTCAGCCCTGGGAAAACGCCTCTGACTATCCACATGAGCAATGCCTCTTATCATCTTGTACACCTCTATCAGGTCACCTCTCATCACCCGTCGCTGCAAGGAGAAAAGGCTGAGTTCACTCAACCTATTCTCATAAGGCATGCTCCCCAATCCAGGCAACATCCTTATAAATCTCCTCTGCACCCTTCCTATGGTTTCCACATCCTTCCTGTAGTGAACTGAGCACAGAACTCCGAGTGGGGTCTGACCAGGGTCCTATATAGCTGCAACATTACCTCTCAGCTCCTAACTTCAATTCCACGATTGATGAAGGCCAATATGCCTTCTTAAACACAGAGTCAACCTGTGCAGCTGCTTTGAGCATCCTATGGACTCGGACCACAAGATTCCTCTGATCCTCTACACTGCCAAGAGTCATACCATTAATACTATATTCTGCCATCATATTTGACCTACCAAAATGAACCACTTCACACTTGTCTGTGTTAAACTCCATCTGCCAATTCTCAGCCCAGTTTTGCATCCTATCAATGTCCCGCAGTAATCTCTGACAGTCCTCCACACTATCTACAACACAATGTCTGCCACAGTACATTTATTGTCAAGGAACGTGTCAATTATGCAACCGTGAGATTTGTTTGCTCACAGGAAGCCTCAAAGCAAGGAACCCAAAAGAACCCAATTAAAGAGGGAAAAAAAGAACAAATATAAAAATAAAAGACCAAACCCCAATGCTCAAGAGAGAAAATAACACAAATCATACAAATAATTGAAGCAAACAACAGCATTCTGAACCAAAATTAAATCCTCAGTCCAAACCCCAGAGCAGCCTGCAGTAGGCCCAAAGCCTTGCTTATCAGTTCATCGTGTTAGCAGGCACAGAGTACAGCAGCCAGGGCAGTCTTCATATCCTCAGCACCAACGAGAGTGGGGTGACCATCGCGGAGAGTGAGTGAAAATGGCTCTCGCTCTGGATCCCAAAACTCTGCTTTTTCAGTCTATCTGGGCTGGTATTTAAATTAACACAACAACAGAACAGCGAAAGGCACCAGCACCCTGGAGTGAGGACTGAGCATCCCGGAGAGTGAGTGAAATTAGCTGTTGTCTCCGATCTGGGTCAGCATTTAAATTGTCTAAACAATGATGACTACATTGGATAATAGCATAAGTAGGTGGATCAGTAAGGAAATTTCAAACTCCTTCTTGATATTTCCCAACATTATGGACCAAACTGTCCTGGAGGCTTGTTCCACACTTGTAGGAACCTAGGGTCATGTCAAGTTGAACAATACTTGCACAGGTCAATATCTTCATACCAGAATAATTTGTTCTTCTAATACCAGTCCGACTCCCTTTGTATCTGTCTAAGTCTCATCACCTAACAAGGGACTAGTAACAGTGGCAGTACAATGGTTGTGGTATCAGTTGTTGCTAACTCTACCATGCATTAAGACACATACAGAAGATTTTGGGGATCTGGAGCAATGGAATTTTTGGCCACCAATACAGATTCTTCAACTGTTCCATTGTTCTATCTGCTGCATAATGCCCCAAAATGTCAAGGTAACAATACATAATCTGGTTTCTTTCACCTTCTATTACCACAAATTTACAATCCCATTCCATACCTGTATTCCTGGGTGTTCCCCATAGTCTTCAGAAATCTGTCCTCTCTGTGCCTTTGCTAACTCCTGATTCTGTTGCTGTATCTTGACTAAGTCTGTAGGTGTACAGTTTGCTGTTTTCTGTGTCATCATTCTCTCCATATCTTGATTCCATTTCACCTTGCATCTTGCTTCTAGTTTGGCTAACTCATCAGCCTTCCTGTTCCCTCGTGGGAATGTCTTTAAGTGAGCTTCACCCTTTTTACTCCATTAGTGTTTTCTCTTGTCTTCTCAAACATATATTTCAACAATGGTGCAAATCATATTGGTTTACCATCTGCTGAGACATAGCCTCCAGCTTCCCATGATGGTAAATAATCTGTCAAACTATTTCAAACATACATACTATCTGAGTATACAATTGCTCCTGAATGATATCTGTCTGGATGGCTGACAACAAGAGCTATAGCAGCAAGCTCTGCCTCCTCATCACTTATGGTTTTCGATAGATTGATTGCAACACTTTTGATCTCTACTCCTTCCTCATCCTTTACATATAAACCACATCCTGTAAGCCTCTCTCCATCCTGAACTGATGATGACCCTTCAACAAAGATCCGTAAAGAGGAATTGCCTGGTCAAATGACTTTATTTTCCTCTCTTGATCTTCAAGTGGGAATGAATGGTTCATTCAGTAGTTGTACTAGAGTCACCTGACACTCATGAAGATCACACTGACAAGTTATATTGTCAGTGAGCATGGTTGCACTATTATCTATGACATTGTAACACTGTAATAGCAGTGTCCATTGGACTGGTTGAGATTGTTTGACTACCTCATCCTTGAAACGGCCATTTAGGAAAAGTTAAATTGGAGCATGCTCTATTACAATGGTGAGTGCAATCAGACCCATAGTTTAAGTTAAATGTTCAACTGACCAAAACTCTTAATTGTCTTTTCACTTACCACAGATGTTGCCTGACCTGTACTGTCTTTAATTATTTGACAAATTCATGTTTCCTCTTTTGGATCAGCTCAATCTTTTCAAGATACTTTGTCACTGTGTTCTTTATAAGAACATCACCTCAACACAGTAAATATTGGACATACCCATATTTTCCTGATTTTTCTTTCTCAACCTTGGATTGTACTGGTAATCTATGATTTGATTCCTTTGAGAATGTGACATTTTGCACTTCTATTCTGTTAAAAAAATATAATTAATGTGGGCGATACAAAAAAAGAAACTTGTATTTTTTTATTTCACAGGATCTTTTGGAAAAAAAAATCTCAGCTCCATACTACGACCTTTATTCAGAAGGGATGTCTCACTTTCAGGTGTGCTGCACAGATGCTGGGAATTGGACAGCTACTGTTACTTTCAAAGCTACACTTTCGGAATGTCCAAAGTGGAGAATAATTCTGTTGCAGATGTTTCTGATCCTACAACCCCAGACAAAAAAAATTGAGGATTATATTTGTGGAGTCGGCTAACAACGTAAAGTCAATACCATTGATGGTGTGTTCGGTGGAATCTGCTGCTCTCCAAAACTCAAATAAACCAATCTTTTACTTCATGAAGGGGTTCAATGGCAACTTGAACCAGTATCCACATCCTGACTACAGAGCCATCTCTTTGCTCTCTGTAGTGAAGCTTCTTGTCATTCTCCTCTGAACTGTTTGAAGACACTCCTTTAAAAGATGACCAGTAACATGAACTTATTTCATTTTGTGTATGAAATGGTTGACTCAAATTAACTTTGCCCAAATAGCACCATGCACGTAGTGTGTGAAAATGATGGAAAATGCAAAGTTGTCTGCATCACCTGGTCAGAGGTACTGAGTGCAGTGAAAACCTCAGCCATATTAATAAAGGTTGCTTACATTTCATTGACCTTTTTGAAAATCAGTGTGAATTTTCTTAGGGCACCTTTTTTATGGCAGAGCTTAATAGGTTGTAACTTTTGATTAATGTAACCGCAAAGTTTAATTAATTTTTAACATTATTGTAGAGCTCAGTTTCCACACGTGTACCAGCAAGCATTGATCTGGGGGATCTTCCAGTAATGTCTGTCTTCTTTGTTCACCTCCACTTTTCCTCAAGACCTAGTTGGGTCAGGGTGTCACATTATATCTAATCTTGTTGATTTTGAACATTGAACATTGAACAGAAAACAATATAGCACAATATAGGCCATTTGGCCCCAAAATTTTTCCAATCATCTAACCTACTTGAAGGTCAATCTAACCCTTCCCTTCCACATAGCCCTCCATTTTCCTTCCCTCCATCTGCCTATCTAAGAGTCTCATAAATTTCCTTAATGTATCTGCCTCTACCACCACACCTGGCAGTGTGTTCCTTGCATCTACAACTTGCTGTGCAGAAAACCTGTTTCGGACTTCACCCACCCTATGCTTTCCTTCCAATACATTGAAGTCATGGACCCTTGTATTAGGCACATCAACCCTTGGCAAAAGTCTCTGGCTGTTTACTTCAAAGGTTCAGAGTTTCATTTTGTTGTCAAAGTACGCATGTACAATACAACTCTGATATTCATCTTCTCTAGATAGCCAGAAAATACAAAAAAACCATGGGTATTGTTGACAGAAAAGACATCACCCCCACCCCCACACAAAAAAGGAAAAGGAACTAAACTCACAGCGGTAGACAGTGAGGAAGGTTTTCAGAGCCTGCAAAGGGACTTGGACCAGCTGGAAAAATGGGCTGAAAAATGGCAGATGGAGTTTAATACAGACAAGTGTGAGGTATTGCATGTTGGAAGGACAAACCAAGGTAGAACATACAGGGTTAATGGTAAGGCACTGAGGAGTGCAGTGGAACAGAGGGATCTGGGAATACAGATACAAAATTCCCTAAAAGTGGCGTCACAGGTAGATAGGGTCGTAAAGAGAGCTTTTGGTACATTGGCCTTTATTAATCAAAGTATTGAGTATAAGATCTGGATTGTTATGATGAGGTTGTATACGGCATTGGTGAGGCCGAATCTGGAGTATTGTGTTCAGTTTTGGTCATCAAATTACAGGAAGGATATAAATATGGTTGAAAGAGTGCAGAGAAGGTTTACAAGGATGTTGCCGGGGCTTGAGAAACTCAGTTACAGAGAAAGGTTGAATAGGTTAGGACTTTATTCCCTGGAGCGTAGAAGAATGAGGGGAGATTTGATAGAGGTATATAAAATTATGATGGGTATAGATAGAGCGAATGCAAGCAGGCTTTTTCCACTGAGGCAAGGGGAGAAAAAAACCAGAGGACATGGGTTAAGGGTGAGGGGGGAAAAGTTCAAAGGGAACATTGGGGGGGCTTCTTCACACAGAGAGTGGTGGGAGTATGGAATGAGCTGCCAGACGAGGTGGTAAATGCGGGTTCTTTTTTAACATTTAAGAATAAATTGGACAGATACATGGATGGGAGGTGTATGGAGGGATATGGTCCGTGTGCAGGTCAGTGGGACTAGGCAGAAAATGGTTCGGCACAGCCAAGAAGGGCCAAAAGGCCTGTTTCTGTGCTGTAGTTTCTATGGTTCTATGGTTCTAACCCAAACCCTCAACCCCCTCCCTTGTAAAAGAACAGCAACAATAGCATTAAAAACTCCCAACCCCTTTCTCATGCACAAAAACTAACAGATCGTCCATAAAGAAAAACACCAACAAGAGCATCATACCCCAAATCGCCAACCCCTCCCTCACACAAAAAGTAGCACATCACCCACTTGCCCATTATCAACAAGAAATAAAACACTGTAAACTGAAGGATTCCAAGATAAACTACAGTCCAATAATCACATAAATCTCAGAATTTCAAAAATCTTTGCATCAACATCGAGGAAAGTGGCTGCACAAACTTAGTCCTTTCATGAAGAGCAACCTCTACGCCACATCTGAACACCTCCATCTCAGCTACCGACCACTGTCAACCCCACAGACTGCTGACCTCTTCCATATTTGCCTTGATGCTTCAATCTTCCTCATAGCTTCAAAATGGAGTCAATCCTGAGCCTGTGCCCTGTCTCTGGTCATCCCCATGATGCAGTTTGTAGTCTCAGTTCTCCCTGGGGACAGCAGAGTGTGAGATCATTCAATAGAATTCCAAACTGCATGCCTTGATCTATGCCTCATCTCATCTTGTCCAACTCTGTCGTCACTGTTCATCCCCCACCCCATCCAAAGAGAAAAGCCCGAGCTCACACAACCGATCCTCATCAGACATGTTTTCCAATCCTGACATCATCATGGATAATATCCTCTTCATCCTCTCTAAATCTTCCACGTCCTTTCGATAATGAGGCGATCAGAAATGAACGCAATACTCCATGTTATATAACTTTTATTGTGCTGCAACTTTACCTTACAGCATTTGAAATCTACCCCTGACTAATGGAGGTCAACACATCATACACCTTCTGAACCACTCTATCAACTTGTGCTGCAACTTTGAGGGATCTATGGGCCCCCAAGATTCTTTGTTCATCCATACAGTTCACAATCCTGGTGTTAATCCTGTATTCAGCCTTTTCAAGTTTGACCTTCCAAATTGAATTATTTTATACAACCGTAAGTGACTTGTGGTGTTATGCTCAAAGTTCAAGGTAAAATTTATTATCAGAGTATATACATGTCACCCCATATAACTCTGAGATTCTTTTTCTGTGGGCATACTTACCAAATCTATAGAACAGTAACTGTAAATTGTAAACTGTAAACAAACTGTGCAAATGCAGATATAAATAAATAGCAATAAATAATGAGCATAAAATAAAGATAAAACAGTCCGTAAATGAGTGTAGTTATCCCCTTTTGTTCAAGAGTCTGATGGCTGAGGGGGAGGAACTGTTCTTGATCCTGCTGGTGCAAGTTCTGAGGCATTTGTACCTTCTACCTGATGGCAGCAGTGAGAAAAGAGGATGGGCTGGGTGGTGAGGATCTTTGATGATGGATGCTGCTTTTCTATGGCAATGATCCATGTAGATGTGTTTAATGGTTGAAAGGGTTTTATCCATAGTGTATTGTGCAGAGTCACAGGTGTGCCCACACCAGGCCATGATACAGCCAGTCAGCACACTTTCCACCACATATCTATAGACCTTTGCCAAGGTTTTTGATGACATGCCAAATTCCGCAGACGCCCGATGGAGTATAGGACCTGTTGTGCTTTCTTCGCAATAATATTTATATGTTCGGACCTGGACAGGTCCTCTGAGAGAGTGACACCCAGGAATTCAAAGTTTCTGACCCTCTCCACCTCTGATCCTCTGATGATTACTGGCTCATGGACCTCTGGTTCGCTCTTCAGAAGTCTACAATCAGTTCCTTGGTCTTATTGACATTGAGTAAGAAGTTGTTGTTATCACACCACTCAGCCAAATTTTCACTCTCCCTCCTGCTTGCTGATTCATCACCACTTTTGGTACAGCCCACAACAGCGGAATCATCAGCAAACTTGCTTATGGTGTTGGAGCTGTACTTAGCCAGGGTTTGTTGCCAAGTTTGTGGAACAGGTTGTGTTGAGGAAGCAGGGAGTCTGCAGAAGAGTTGGATAGATTGAGGAGAATGGACAAAGAAGTGGCAGGTGGAATGCATTGAAGGGAAGTGTGCAATCATGTAATTTGGTAATAGGAATAAAGGCAGAGAACGAGGTGCGTTTGGTGGCTCTGGGCTTGTATTCATTGGAGTTTTGGAGAATAAAGATGGATCTCATTGAAATCTGTCAAATTTGAAAGACCTAAACAGAGTGTTGGTGTGTGGCCAAGTGGTTCAGGCATTCATCTAGTGTTTTGAAGGTCGCTAGTTCGAGCCTTGGCTGAAGCGACGTGTGTGTCCTTGAGCAAGGCACTTAACCACACATTGCTCTACGACGACACCAGTGCCAAGCTGTATGGGTCCTAATGCCCTTCCCCTGGACAACATTGGTGCCGTGGAGCGGGGAGACTTGCAGCATGGGCAACTGCTGGTCTTTCATACCACCTTGCCAGGCTTGCGCCCTGGAAACTTTCCAAGGCACAAATCCATGGTCTCATGAGACTAACGGATACCTGTTAAACAGAGTGAACTTTGAGAGGATGTTTCCAATTGAAGGTGAGTCAAAGACCAGAGGGCACAGCCTCTGAATAGAAGGATGTCCCTTTGGAACAGAGATGAGGAGGAATTTCTTTAGTCAGTGGGTAGTAAATGTGTGCAATTCACTGCCACAGATGGCTGTGGAGGCCAAGTCATTGGGTATATTTAAAGTGAAGATTGATAGGTTCTTGATTAGTACAGGCATCAAATGTTACATGGAGAAGGCAGGAGAATGGATCAGTAATGATCCAGTGAAGGAGCGGACTAGATGGATTTATAGTGTCATTTGAAAACTTACTTTTCACTTCCTTATCCAAGTCATTCATAAAAATCACAAAGATCCCTGTGGAAGACACTGGGCAGAATGTGCTGCAACTATTACTGCCCTCTGCCTTCTGTGCATAGGGTGATTTTCAATCCACAGAGGCAGGTTTCTCTGGGTCCGTTATTTTAATTTTCTGAATGAGCCTACCATGGAAAACCTTGTCAAGGTCCTTACTAAAATCCATATACATCACATCCACTTTTCTGCCTTCATCAATCTTTTGTCACATCCTCAAAGAGTTCAATCAGGCTAGTGAGGCATAGCCTACCCTTCACAAAGCTATACTGACTATCCCTAATCAGACTACACTTCTCCAAATGCTCATGAACTTTGTCTCCGAGAATTTTCTCTAATAGTTTCCCCGCCATTGATGTGTAACTCACTGGTCTATAATTCACAGGATTATCGCTATTAGCTTTCTTGAACAAAGGAATAATATTTGCTATCTTACAATCCTCTGTCACTACTCCTGTGGCCAGTGAGGTCACAAAGGTGGATCGGAATGTTCGATGATGTTTCGTTCAAGATCACTGACGAGCACAGAACGCAACTACACGTAGATCAAACGAGAGGCCCTTAGTCTAGAAAGCGGAATAAAGAAGTTCCACCACTACCTCTACGGGCAAAAGTTTACGCTACTGACAAATGACCAGCCCCTTATGTCCAATTTCAAACCCAGGAAGAAAATTCCAGTATTGACTGCTACCCGGTTATAATGCTGGTCGCTGTTCCTAGGAAATCATTCTTCTGACGTAGAGTTCAAGGGTACTAAACAACACAGCAACACTGATGTCTTGTCACGTCTTCCATTATTGGAAACTGAAGAAGAAATATCTTCATACTGTACTGTAACCCAGCAAAAGTGTTCCACACCGCTTTGGAGGACCAGTTGCCATTAACAAATTCCAAAATACAAAGTGAAACATTGTCAAAAGTCTAGAAAACATGATGCAAGGATGGCTAGCTCATGGTAACCCTATGTTTCCAGAGTTTTCAGTGAGACAAGACCAAATATCAGTATGTCAAATAATGTTGATGAGTGGATGTTGTGTTGTGGTTACCTCTAACTGTGCAGCAGTGTTAGAAAATCTGCATGAAGGATACCTGGTATAGTTAAGGTGAAGAGTCTCACAGGGAGCTACGTGTGGTGGCTGGGAATAGATAAACTGATTGAAGACTTGGCCAAAAGCTGTTCAGCATGCAAAAAAGTTCCAAATGTACCCACACAGGCACCGTTACACCCGTGGGAATGGCTGTCATCATAAGGCAAAGAGTACATATTGACTTTACTGGGCCATTCATGGACTCCAACTTTTTGATTGCTGTGGATGCTCATTTGAATTGGCTGGAGGTTATACCAATCAAGTCAACCCCTCAGCAAAGACTGTCTCTGCTCTGAGGGCTACCTTCACCAGAAAAGGTTTATAGAACAAATTGTGACAATGGACCACAGTACATGTCAGATGAATTCAGACTGCTCATGAACAAAAATGGCATCAGTCATTTCACGTCAGCTCCTCACCACCCAGCAATGGATGGTTTAGCTGAAAGGTTTATCCAAGCATTCAAGAAGTCCATTAAAGCAATGGACAAGGAGGATGTTGCTCTACAGCACAAGGTGTTTAACTTCCTTTGAGTGTATCAGAACTCTGTTTATGCGATGACAAATCAAACACCTGCAATGCTGTTCATGAGAAGGAATCTGAGATCTTGCATTGACCTCCTCAAACCAGATCTATGGAGGGAAGTGAAAAATTGAAATGAATTGAATTGACTTTATTTCTTACATCCTTCACATACATGAGGGGTAAAAATCTTTATGTTACAATGTGTAATCATAGTGATTTATAATAGTTTATAATAAATAGAACAGTCAACATAGAAATAGACTCAAATCAGCATGAGTTAATCAGTCTAATGGCCTGGTGGAGGAAGCTGTCGCAGATCCTGTTTGTCCCGGCTTTAATGCTGTGGTACCGTTTCCCGGATGGTAGCAGCTGGAATAGACTGTGGTTGGGGTGACTCAGATTCAGAATGAGCTTTTGGGCCTTTTTACACACCTGTCTCTGTAAATGTCTTGAATCATGGGAAGTTAACAACTACAGATGCACTGGGCTGTCCTCACCACTCTGAAGAATCCTGCGATTAAGGGAGGTACAGTTCCTATACCAGGCATTGATGCAGCCAGTCAGGATGCTCTCAACTGTGCCCCTGTAGAAAGTTCTTAGGATTTGGGAGCCCATACCAAACTTTCTTATCTGTCTGAGGTGAAAGAGGCGCTGTTGTGCCTATTTCACCACACGGCTGGTGTGTACGGACCACAGGAGGTCCTCGGTGATGTGGATGCTGAGGAACTTAAAGCTGTTTACCCTCTCAACCCCAGATCGATTGATGTCAAAAGGGGTGAGCCCATATCCATTTTTCCTGTAATCCACAACCGGCTCCTTTATTTTTGTGACATTGAGGGAGAGGCTGTTTTCTTGACACCACTGTGTCAGAGAGATGACTTCTTCCCTGTAGGCCACCTCATTATTGTTTGACATTAGGTCAATCAATGTAGAGTTGTTGGCAAATTTAATTAGCAGATTAGAGCTGTGGGTGGCGACACAGTCATGGGTATACAGGGAGTAAAGGAGGGGACTTAGTACACAGCCCTGAGGGGCTCCTGTGTTGAGAGTCAGAGGGGTGGAGGTGAGGGAGCCCACTCTTACCACCTGCCAGCAATCTGACAGGAAGTCCAGGATCCAGCTCCACAAGACAGGGTCAAAGCCAAGGTCTCTGAGCTTCCTGTTGAGCTTGGATAGAATTATGGTATTGAATGCTGAACTGTAGTCCAAGAACAGCATTCTCACATAAGCATCCTTCTGCTCCAGATGTGTAAGGACGATATTTAGAGCTGTGGCTATTGCATCGTCTGTTGATCGGTTGTGTTGGTAGGTGAATTGTAAAGGGTCCAGCTTGGGTGGTAGCATGCTGCAGACGTAATCCTTGACCAGCCTCTCAAAGCATTTGCTTATTATTAAGGTGAGTGCAACAGGACGCCAGTCATTCAGGCATGTTACCTTGGTCTTTTTTGGTACAGGGACAATGGTGGATAATTTGAAACAGGAGGGCACTCTACACTGGGAGAGGGAGAGGGGGAGATTAAAAATATCAGTAAACACACCTGTCAGTTGTGCTGCACACATCCTGAGTACTCACCCTGGGGTGCCGTCTGGTCCCGCTGCCTTGCGACTGTCCACTCTTTGGAAACGTCTGCATACCTCAGCCTCAGAGACGACCAGGTTGCAGGTTGTAGCAGTGGCTTTCCTCGGAGGCTCAGAGTTAGCAACATCGAACTGAGTGTAAAAGCTATTGAGCTCATCTGGGACAGGGGCTACGATGTTGGCGGCACCACAACGTTTGGCTTTGAAGTCTGCGATAGTATGCAACACTCGCCGCAAGTCACATGTGCTGTGCGTTGTGAATCTTGACCCAATCTTGTCCCTGTATTGTTGTTTCGCAGCCTTGAGAGCTTTGCACAGATCGCAGCTGCTTTTCTTGAGTTCCTGCTGATTGCCGGCAGTGTAAGCTCTATGTTGCACGGTAAGTGCTACTTGCACGGAAATATTGATCCAGGGTTTCTGGTTTGGGAAGACCCTAACAGACTTCTGGGGGAGAACATCGTCGATGCACTTCCAGATGAAGCACGTGACTCTATCAGTGAACTCGGAGACATCCTCATCATGGAAGACATCCCAGTCGATGTCATCGAAGCAGTCCTGCAGCTTGGACCCCGAATGGTCGGAACAACAGTGGACGCTTTTAACTATGGCTACCTCGTGTTTTAGTCTCTGCCTGTACATCGGCAAAAGCAGGATCGAAGAATGATCTGGTTTTCCAAAAGCTGGGTGAAGGAGAGCTTTGTAAGCATTGTGGAAGGGACTGTAGCAGTGGTCAAGTGTCTTATCACCACGAGTGCTCATCTGGATGTGCTGACAAAACTTCGGAGAGACTTTTGTCAGCAACGCTCGATTAAAGCCACCTGCGACGATGAAGCAGCCTCTGGGTGTGCAGTCTCCAGTGTATTGATGATCTCGTACAGTTCCTTGAGAGCCAGGTCAGTATCAGCCTGCAGCAGAATGTACACCGCTGTGATGATAACAGCCGTGAACTCCCTAGGCAGCCAGTAGGGTCTGCACAGCAGCACCAGGTATTCCAGGTCTGGGGAACAAAAGAATAAACAGATCAGCCAGTTGTCAAGTGAAGCAGCAAGGAACTTCAAAATTGGGCAGGAAGACAAGTGGGCACCCAGTAGCATAGCTACAAGAACTGGAACACTGATATACACAGTGAATATTGGAGATCATACATGGAGATGTCATGTGGACCAGATACAGGATGCTCAACTGAAGAACACACCTGAGTTGATTGCATCCGAACAAGTAGGACACATGACAGCCACCGGACTTGCCTCTCAGTTATGATGTCACTGACCGAAACCTGACACCGGCAACTGAGAACGTCGTCTTAGACAAGACACCGACCAAACCTGATGCCACTCCACAGATCCAGGGGCGCTATCTGGAAAGAAACAAAGTGCCACACAAAAGACTGAACCTTTTGTATAGTGAAGCTACTTATGGAAAGCATGTTTATTTGAATATGGTTTGTAAAAGGGAAATTGTTGAATCTTTTGTATGTATACTGTTTCATTAATCTAAAGGGGAGGTAGAGTAATGTATGGATCTATTTCTTCTCAAGTAATGACTCCCCTTTGCACTGTGCATGATCTGTTACCCATGCATGCATTTTGATCTGTGGTCTGTGCATGTGAATTGATCTGTTGACTAAGCATCCTCATTGTTCCCCCCCCTCTCTCTCTCTCTCTCTCTCTCTCTCTCTCTCTCTCTCTCTCTCTCTCTCTCTCTCTCTTTCTCTAACACCAGCTAAGGCCATCTCCTGCGTGCATGCTTTTATTTTAATTGATATGCTGCTGCACACACACAACAGATCCCAACAGGGTGTCACTTGTTCTCGAATGAATTTTCTTCAATTTTAAGCTTTCATTATTCTGATATAATTTTTATCTACTTCTCCCTGCCCCCAACACACAGAATGTGCTGTGTATACCGAGAGTGAGATAAGCTTTTTAGAATGTAATTTGTCAGTGCCTTTGTGCCACATAGGCTGTGTCAGTCCCACTTCTACCTTTTATTATAAAGGGAATTTTTTGCCCTCGAGTTAATGGGATTGTTGTTTGGATGCTTCAAGCATGATTTATTATAGATCACTTTAGACTGCAGTTTGTGGTTGAGCCAGTTTGAACCTGTTACAGACTTCCTTTGCCAGATAACAACCCGGTGGAAAACCTGTTTATCTCTCTGTTACACAATCAGCTGTGTTTATCTCTCTGCTGTGATAGAGCCAACAATACTCTGTTCCTGGTGGCTGTTTACTGTCCATCCTACATTTCCTCTTTTGGGCTGTGACTAAGCCATTCTCATCACAGTAACTAACGAAGCTATCGATACCACTAATTGTACTTCCACTAAGATGAGGGTAATTGTTATCACCAATTCCAAGCTTCTTCAAGTGCAGTCTTTTCTCGTGATGTCTCCTCATTTCCATTCCATGGTTGCATATGTGTTTGTTCTCTTCTGACTACTCGTATATTAAATCTTTACCTTCCACTGCCAGCATTTATCAGTCAGCATGGAGCAGTAAAATGGGCGTTAACTCTGTAGCCAAAATCTGCCTCAGAGTCTCATCGTTGTCACATCTTAGGATCATGAAGTTCATCATCGTAGGATGTTTCTGACCTCGGAACTGTCGATGTTCTTGCCATGATTGATATTGGACATGTAAGTGCTCTGATAATTATGTTATGCCCTCTTCGGTTATAATTTGTGAACTCAGTATGGAACAAAGGTCTTAATTCACAGCTGGTGAGACATCGGCTGAGTTCTGATGATGTACAGGTTTCCCCCGCCATCCGAAAGTAGAGCGTTCCTATGAAACGGTTCGTAAGCCGAGATGTCGTAAAGCGAAGAAGCAATTACCATTTATTTATATGGGAAAATTTTGTGAGCGTTCGCAGACCCAAAAATAACCTACCAAATCATGCCAAATAACACATAAAATCTAAAATAACAGTAACATATGGTAAAAGCAGGAATGATATGATGAATACACAGCCTATATAAAGTTTTATCACCCCTTGTTCAATCCCTTCCGACCTATGTTCGTGACACTTCTCACGCTCTTAAATTTTTCGATGATTTTAAGTTCCCTGGCCCCCACCGCTTTATTTTCACCATGGATGTCCAGTCCTTATATACTTCCATCCCCCATCAGGAAGGTCTCAAAGCTCTACGCTTCTTTTTGGATTCCAGACCTAATCAGTTCCCCTCTACCACCACTCTGCTCCGTCTAGTGGAATTAGTCCTTACTCTTAATAATTTCTCCTTTGGCTCCTCCCATTTCCTCCAAACTAAAGGTGTAGCTATGGGCACCCGTATGGGTCCTAGCTATGCCTGCCTTTTTGTTGGGTTTGTGGAACAATCTATGTTCCGTGCCTATTCTGGTATCTGTCCCCCACTTTTCTTTCGCTACATCGACGACTGCATTGGCGCTGCTTCCTGCACGCATGCAGAACTCGTTGACTTTATTAACTTTGCCTCCAGCTTTCACCCTGCCCTCAAGTTTACCTGGTCCATTTCCGACACCTCCCTCTCCTTTCTAGATCTTTCTGTCTCTGTCTCTGGAGACAGCTTATCCACTGATGTCTACTATAAGCCTACTGACTCTCACAGCTATCTGGACTATTCCTCTTCTCACCCTGTCTCTTGCAAAAACACCATCCCCTTCTCGCAATTCCTCGGTCTCCACCGCATCTGCTCTCAGGATGAGGCTTTTCATTCTAGGACGAGGGAGATGTCTTCCTTTTTTAAAGAAAGGGGCTTCCCTTCCTACACTATCAACTCTGCTCTTAAACGCATCTCCCCCATTTCACGTACATCTGCTCTCACTCCATCCTCCCACCACCCCACTAGGAATAGGGTTCCCCTGGTCCTCACCTACCACCCCACCAGCCTTCGGGTCCAACATATTATTCTCCGTAACTTCCGCCACCTCCAACGGGATCCCACCACTAAGCACATCTTTCCCTCCCCCCGCCCCCTGCATTCCGCAGGGATCGCTCCCTACACAACTCCCTTGTCCATTCGTCCCCCCCATCCCTCCCCACTGATCTCCCTCCTGGCACTTATCCGTGTAAGCGGAACAAGTGCTACACATGCCCTTACACTTTCTCCCTTACCACCATTCAGGGCCCCAAACAGTCCTTCCAGGTGAGGCATCACTTCACCTGTGAGTCGACTGGGGTGATATACTGCGTCCGGTGCTCCCGATGTGGCCTTTTATATATTGGTGAGACCCGACGCAGACTGGGAGACCGCTTTGCTGAACATCTACGCTCTGTCCGCCAGAGAAAGCAGGATCTCCCAGAGGCCACACATTTTAATTCCACATCCCATTCCCATTCTGACATGTCTATCCACGGCCTCCTCTACTGTAAAGATGAAGCCACACTCAGGTTGGAGGAACAACACCTTATATTCTGTCTGGGTAGCCTCCAACTTGATGGCATGAACATCGACTTCTCTAACTTCAGCTAAGGCCCCACCTCCCCCTTGTACCCCATCTGTTACTCATTTTTATGCACACATTCTTTCTCTCACTCTCCTTTTTCTCCGTCTGTCCCTCTGAATATACCTCTTGCCCATCCTCTGGGTCACCCCATCCTTGTCTTTCTTCCCGGACCTCCTGTCCCATGGTCCTCTCGTATCCCCTTTTGCCTATCACCTGTCCAGCTCTCGGCTCTATCCCTCCCCCTCCTGTCTTCTCCTATCATTTTGGATCTCCCCCTCCCCCTCCAACTTTCAAATCCCTTACTCACTCTTCATTCAGTTAGTCCTGACGAAGGGTCTCGGCCTGAAACGTCAACTGCACCTCTTCCTATAGATGCTGCTTGGCCTGCTGCGTTCACCAGCAACTTTGATGTATGTTGCTTGAATTTCCAGCATCTGCAGAATTCCTGTTGTTTGCTATATAAAGTAGAAATACTTTTCCACAATCATTGCCGGCACTGTTCGCCGAAGTGAAAATCTCACGCAAACGCTCTCCACAGAAGCACAGCGCAAGCGCTCTCCAGTAACCTTTAAGCTATGAAGCTGCCAAATCATACCAAATAACACGTAAAAATACACAGCCAATATAAAGTAGAAATAATGTATGTACAGTGTAGTATCACTTACCGGAATTGGGAAGACAGCTTGTCGATGATGTGTTAGACTGAGTCGTCGCAGGTTGGGTGGTGCAGTGGCCCCCACCCTCCAGGCCGCCGACCCGATACATTGCCGCAAGGCACGCAGGAGTCCAGCGGTAGCCGGGAGGTAATAGAGGAGGGATACGCTCAGACTGATAGTTTGAGGTATGTCTATTTGAATGCGAGGAGTATCATGAACAAGGCGGATGAGCTTAGGGCATAGATCAGTACTTGGAGCAATGATGTAATGGCCATTACAGAGACTTGGATGGCTCAGGGGCAGGAATGGCTACTTAGAATGCCAGGCTTTAGATGCTTCAGAAAGTACAGGGAGGGAGGCAAAAGAGGTTGGGGTGTGGTACTGCTGATCAGAGATAGTGTCGAGGCTGTAGAAAAGGAGTAAGTCATGGAGATATTGTCTACAGAGTCTTTGTGGGTGGAAGTTAGCAACAGGAAGGGATCAATAACCCTACTGGGTGTTTTTATAGACCACCCAATGGTGACAGAGACATCAAGGAGCAGATAGGGAGACAGATTCTGGAAAGATGCAATAACAACAGGGTTGTCGTGGTGGGAGATTTTAATTTCCCAAATATTGATTGGCTGCTCCCTAGAGCAAGGGATTTAGATGGTGGGGGAGTTTATTAGGCGTGTTCAGGGAAGTTTCCTGACACAGTATATAGATAAGCCTACAAGAGGAGAGGCTGTACTTAATCTGGCATTGGGAAATGAACCTGGTCAGGTGTCAGGTGTCTCAGTGGGAGAGCATTTTGGGGATAGTCATCACAATTCTATCTCCTTTACCATAGCATTGGAGAGGGATAGGAACAGACAAGTTAAGAAAGCATTTAATTGGAGTAAGGGGAAATATGAAGCTATCAGGCAGGAACTTGGAAGCATAAATTGGAAACAGATGGTCTCAGGGAAATGTACAAAAGAAATGTGGCAAATTTGCGTGGGATATTTGCGTGGTGATCTGCATAGGGACATTCCAATGAGACAGGGAAACGGTGGTAGGGTACAGGAACCATGGAATACAAAGGCTGTTGAAAATCTAGTCAAGCAAAAAGAAAAGCTTACGAAAGGTTCAAAAAATTAGGCAATGATAGAGATCTAGAAAATTATAAGGATAGCAGGAAGGAGCTTAAGAATGAAATTAGGAGAGTCAGAAGTGTCCATGAGAAAGTCTTGGCAAGCAGGATTAAGGAAAACCTCAAGGCATTCTACAAGTACGTGAAGAGCAAGAGGATAAGACGTGAGAGAATAGGACCAATCAAGTGTGACAGTGGAAAAGTGTGTATGGAACTGGAGGAGATAGCAGAGGTACTTAATGAATACTTTGCTTCAGTATTCACTACAGAAAAGGACCCCGGTGATAGTAGGGATGACTTGCAGTGGACTGAAAAGCTTGAGCATATAGACATTAAGAAAAAGGATGTGCTGGAGCTTTTGGAAGGCATCAAGCTGGATAAGTCACCGGGACTGGACGATATATACCCTAGGCTACTGAGGGAGGCAAGGGAGGAGATTGCTGAGCCTCTGGTAATGATTTTTGCATCATCAATAGGGACGGGAGAGGTTCTGGAAGACTGGAGGGTTGCAGATGTTGTCCCCTTATTCAAGAAAGTGAGTAGGGATAGCCCAGGAAATTATAGACCAGTGAGCCTTACTTCAGTGGTTGGTAAGTTGATGGAGAAGATCCTGAGAGACAGGATTTATCAACATTTGGAGAGCCATAATATGGTTAGGAATAGTTGGCTTTGTCAAAGGCAGATCGTGTCTTATGAGCCCGATTGAATTTTTTGAGGATGTGACTAAACACATTGATGAAGGTAGAGCAGTAGATGTAGTGTATATGAATTTCAGTAAGGCATTTGATAAGGTACCCCATGCAAGACTTATTGAGAAAGTAAGGAGGCAGGGGATCTAAGGGGACCTTGCTTTGTGGATCCAGAATTGGCTTGCCCACAGAAGGCAAAGAGTGGTTGTAGACGGGTCATATTCTGCATGGAGGTTGGTGATCAGTAGTGTGCCTCAGGGATCTGTTCTGGGAACCCTTCACTTCATGATTTTTATAAATGACCTGAATGAGGAAGTGGAGGGATGGGTTAAATTTGTTGATGACACGAAGGTTGGGGGTGTTTGCAGATACTGTGGAGGGCTGTCAGAGGTTACAGCGGGACATTGATAGGATGCAAAACTGGGCTGAGAAATGGCAGATGGAGTTCAACCCAGATAAGTGTGAGGTGGTACATTCTGGTAGGTCAAATATGATGGCAGAATATAGTATTAATGGTAAGACTCTTGGTAGTGTGGAGGATCAGAGGGATCTTGGTGTCCGAGTCCATAGGACACTCAAATCTGCTGTGCAGGTTGACTCTGTGGTTAAGAAGGCAAACAGTGCATTAGCCTTCATCAACCGTGAGATTGAGTTCAAGAGCTGAGAGGTAATGTTACAGCTGTATAGGACCCTGGTCAGACCCCACTTGGAGTATTGTGCTCAGTTCTGGTCACCTCACTACAGGAAGGATGTGGAAACCACAGAAAGGGTGCAGAGGAGATTTACAAGGATGTTGCATGATTGGGGAGCATGCCTTATGAGAATAGATTGAGTGAACTTGGCTTTTTCTCCTTGGAGCGATAGAGGATGAGAGGTGACCTGATAGAGGTGCATAAGATGATGAGAGACATCGATTGTGTGGATATTCAGAGGCTTTTTCCTCGGGCTGAAATGGCTAACACAAGAGGACACAGTTTTAAGGTGCTTGGAAGTAGGTACAGAGGGAATGTCAGGGGTAAGTTTTTTTACGCAGTGCGTGGAAGGGGCTGCCGGTGACGCTGGTGGAGGCGGATCCAATAGGGTCTTTTAAGAGACTCCTGGATAGGTACATGGAGCTTAGAAAAATAGAGGGCTATGGGTAACCCTCGGTAATTTCTAAAGTAAGTACATGTTCGGCATAGCTTTGTGAGCTAAAGGGCCTGTATTGTGATGGAGCTTTTCTATGTTTCTAATGCAGACAGCTAAGATGTTACAAACAACAGGAATTCTGCAGATGCTGGAAATTCAAGCAACACACATCAAAGTTGCTGGTGAACGCAGCAGGCCAGGCAGCATCTCCAGGAAGAGGTACAGTCGACATTTCAGGCCGTGACCCTTCATCAGGACTAACTGAAGGAAGATTTAGTAAGAGATTTGAAATTGGGAGGGGGAGGGGGAGATCCAAAATGATAGGAGAAGACAGGAGGGGGAGGGATAGAGCCAAGAGCTGGACAGGTGATTGGCAAAGGGGATACGAGAGGATCATGGGACAGGAGGCCCAGGGAGAAAGACGGGGGGGGGGAACCCAGAGGATGGGCAAGAGGTATAGTCAGAGGGACAGAGGGAGAAAAAGGAGAGTAAGAGAAAGAATGTGTGTATAAAAATAAATAACAGATGGGGTACAAGGGGGAGGTGGGGCATTAGTGGAAGTTAGAGAAGTCAATGTTCATGCCATCAGGTTGGAGGGTACCTAGACAGAATATAAGGTGTTGTTCCTCCAACCTAAGTGTGGCTTCATCTTTACAGTAGAGGAGGCCGTGGATAGACATGTCAGAATGGGAATGGGATGTGGAATTAAAATGTGTGGCCACCGGGAGATCCTGCTTTCTCTGGCGGACCGAGCGTAAGTGTTCAGCAAAACGGTCTCCCAGTCTGCGTCGGGTCTCGCCAATATATAGAAGGTCATATCGGGAGCACCGGACGCAGTATATCATCCCAGCCGACTCACAGGTGAAGTGTCGCCTCACCTCTAATGCCCCACCTCCCCCTCGTACCCCATCTGTTATTTATTTTTATATACACATTCTTTCTCTCAGTCTCCTTTTTCTCCCTCTGTCCCTCTGACTATACCTCTTGCCCATCCTCTGGGTCCCCCCCCCCCCGCTTGTCTTTCTTCCCGGACCTCCTGTCCTATGATCCTCTCGTATCCCCTTTGCCAATCGCCTGTCCAGCTCTTGGCTCCATCCCTCCCCCTCCTGTCTTCTCCTATCATTTTGGATCTCCCCCTCCCCCTCCCACTTTCAAATCTCTTACTAACTCTTCCTTCAGTTAGTCCTGACGAAGGGTCTCAGCCTGAAACGTCGACTGTACCTCTTCCTAGAGATGCTGCCTGGCCAGCTAACGTGTTAGTTACTGTAAACATGGAAAACTGAAGGACTGTGTAACTCTTTAACTCTAATTTTAAATCAAGCGCAGTTAATTTGCTATTCATAACTAAGTAATTGGATTTATTTACATTTGGGGTTTTCACAAGATTGTATACTCTCACAGAAAACATTCCATCATGAAATAATCACTCTTAATTAGAGAATTCCTCATAATGAGATCACAAACAAATTCTATCTCTTTACTTGAAAAGGTTTAAAATTGCCCATTCTGCAGCTGCTTCCCTGGTGTACAACTCCAGAAAACAGCTCTAACTTCAGTCAATTAATTTATATTCAGTCACTTTCTTGGTGCACCCTCCTGTGTTCGCATGGTGCATGAACAAACTGGACCAAGGCAACTCAAGGACTTGGATTATATATTTTCCGCTATCTTTGTGACTGTATGTTTTCTTATATTGTAACCATATGTTACTACGTGCAGTGTGCTGTGTGCTGTTGGTAATGTTTTACACCTTGACTTGGAAAGGAATACTGGTTTATTCAGGTCTGAGTGAATGATAATTAATTAAACTTGAAACTTATATTCCAAGTTACTTTCACCCAGCGGATTTGCTTAGCCTTGTGATTATTATTTCATATTACCACATCTTATTTATTCACAAAATAACAAGCTCTTATTATTACATGATTAAATGACCCCAGCCCCGCTCCTCTCTCTGTCACGATCTACTCCCACGAGTTCATGTGGATGCAAAGCTTTAACAACCAGAGTCTTAACAAAAGGGTCAGAACTTGGGCTAGTATCAGAGGAAGCATTCAAGTGAAGGAAAAATCATGTATTGAAATGGACAATAGGATCACAGTTATTTGATTAAATATGTTCCCAAAAAAAAAGTGCAGGAGTTCTAGATATGGAGCTCCAATTCATTACCCTCACAAAACTCCAGCCCACAACCTAATATTGAATCCAGCAGACTCTATTTTCCCTACCCTTTGACATCATACAGACCCCAACAGTGTTGAAAAAAAAGGCCTTTGTTTGTGCTCAAAGGTACAAAGCTCTTTCTGTCTCATGCAGCTTCCCTGTTGTGCCTGACAATGAAGCTTTTCTATTTGGAATCTGTAGACCAAACTAACCAGGATCCATCGCTGCTTTAATGCAGATATTAAGGCACCTTGTCAATTCTTCCCAAATTGTCGTTGTTCCCTCTGGCTATTTATTGATCATTTCAATAAATGACTGCCCCTTCACCTGAACTATCCCACTGGTTTTTAATTCCCTCTGGTTAACAAACCCAGTATCACAGTCTATTGACACTTACCCAAGTTGTATTCCATTTGGTAAGACATCAGTCTGTTTTGTTTCACCACGCCTCTGTGTGTACCCATTCTCATTGTTCCTTTAGGAAACACTTTTACAAACTGGGCTGGCAGATTCAGAGCACCCCAACTCACATGCAAGTTGGCTAGATTGGGTGCAGGGAGAAGAGCAGATGATGCACCCCTCAGTTTAGATGTTGTTGTTCTGGGTTAGGCCGAGATGAGATGTAGGTGATAAGACAGGAATTTAATGCTGTGAGCTGAATTTCCTTCTCCTGTATTTTGTATGTCAGTAACCTTAAGTGTTCACTCTGTGCTGAAAGCATTAGTTTTCAGTTCCCAATGTTGATGCCCTCTCAATTCACTTTTTATGCCTCTTTTGCAATGGTTTCTCCAGTCCTTTACTAAATTGCCCTGAAACTGAACCAATTCCTCAGCATCAGTATTTGGACTGCTGTGATCGGAATTCCACAAACAACAAGGTATGTGATTTAATTGGAAACAGTGCATCAATGTTAGTTGAAGGAAAATAGCTGAGGAATCAACAGAGTTTATGGTCAAGGTCAGGGCTCTGCAGAGTCAATGTGGGAGGCAGAAGGGATTGACATCTTGCATCAGAGACCAGACAACAGCAAAATTGATTTCTGGGAGAAGCAGCTCAGAATCTGAGACACGAGCGAGGCTGATTCCATAGTCAAGGGCTGACTCTCAGCTAATTATTGTTTAAGGAGCAAGCTGAAGACCAAGGGGAGCAGGTGAGGGGTCACTGTAGGCCGAATGGCAGTGAAATACAAAGATAAATAACTCATTTGCCCTGGCTCTGCTCTGCGGTGATAAAAATCCAGATATCCCAAGAGCATCCAAAGGCAAACTTTCCTGAGTAAACAGAGCCCAGATTTCCATTCCCAATCCTACCCCAAACAGCATCAAAAAGGGCATTGTATTTTAAATGATGCCATCAAAAGTTCCTTTCTATGAAATTCATTGTGGGAATGACAAGGGTGATTCATGACCAAAGTTACCAGTCAACTGTTTTCTATTTTGTGATAGAAGAGTGCCACCTAATGCAGAAAGGTAACATTTCATTGGCAACAGTAACATCCAGTGGGGTGAAATCTTAGCACTTTTGTACAGCAAATCAATTTTTGTAGAAAGTGCTGTGCAGGAAGCAGAATTTGTAAAATATATCATAGCAACTTCTCCCAATGAAGGCAAATTCTTCAGAAAAGTGCAATGAATGATTAGGCATAACATGATTAGGAATAGTCAGCATGGCTTTGTGAAATGCAGGTCATGCATTACGAGCCTGATTGAGTTTTTTGAGGATGTGACTAAATACATTGATGATTGTAGAGCAGTAGATGTAGTGTATATGGATTTCAGCAAGGCATTTGACATGGAATCCCATGCAAGACTTATTGAGAAAGTAAGGAGGCATGGAATCGAAGGGGAAATTGCGTTGTGGATCCAGAACTGGCTTGCCCACAGAAGACAAAGAGTGGTTGTAGACAGGTCATATTCTCTTTCCAATATTTTATTAGTTTCTACATAGAAGAATACAGAATACAAGAAAGTATATATAAAAGGTCAAAAAAGATTTTTTAAAACTACCAATTACATTATATCTATTCATAATAACAATCTCATTACCCCATATTCATGTAAGTTAATCATTAGTTACAGTAAAATATACTAAATTATTACAAAAAAGACTCTAACCCCTACCAAGACCAAAGCTGTTTATTAAGGAGAAAAAAAGGTAAAAGACCTTCTCATATAATAAAAAATAATAATAGCCAAGATCTGAATTTAAACAATGAACTGAAGGTTTTGAAAATAATTCAGAAAAGGTCCCCACAATGTTTGAAAGTCTTGACGAGATTCAGAAATTGAACAACGAATCTTCTCTAAATCTATGCATGACAAAACATCACATAACCATTGAGCATGAATAGGAGGAAAAACAGCTTTCCATTTAAACAAAAGCGCCCTCCTAGCTATAAAAGAGCTAAAGGATAAAATATGTAAATCAGATGTCTTCAGTTTGATATCTTGCCCTGCAACAATACCAAATAAGGCTGTCAGAGGATTAGGCTTAAAATTGACTTTGAAAAGTAAAGAAAAAGTTTGAAAAACTTCCTTCCAATATTTGTCAAGACTCAAACAAGTCCAAAACATATGAATTAATGAAGCTTCTCCATTATTACATCTGTCACAGTAGGGAGATATATCCGAATAAAAACGAGATAGCTTATCCTTGGTCATATGAGCTCTATGTATCACCTTAAATTGTATGAAGGAATGGTGAGCACATAACGATGAAGTATTAACCAGTTTAAAAATTTCATTCCAAGTTTCCTCAGATATCGATGTCTGTAAATCTTGTTCCCAGAGATTCTTAATTTTATCTAAAGGCACAGTCCTCATCTCCAGTATCATGCCATAAATATTAGATATTGAACCATTATGAAAAGGTGTCAAATTGAAAATTACATCTAGTAAGTTCTCATCTGAGCTTATAGGAAATGTGCATAATTGAGATCTTGTAAATATCTAAAAAAGTGAGTTTTGGGTAAGCTATATTTAGCTGACAATTGCTCAAATGAAAAAAGATTTCCTCCAACAAAGTTACCAAAAACATTTAATATCCAACCTGTCCCATTCTTTAAAAAGTCATGAAGAGTTTAAAAAAAAGTTGGAATAATTGGGACTTGAAAGGGAAAATCTCAATAAACCAAAGTGTTTTCTAAATTGTATTCAGATCCTCAGAGTATGTTTAACTATTAAATTACCCGTTAGTTTACTTACAAATACAGGAAGTGAGGATCCAAGAAGAGAAATAATAGAAAATTCATTAACAGTGTTAGCTTCTAAAGAAACCCATACTGGGCAGTCTACATGATTAATATAGTACAGCCAAAATATAAGATATCGTATATTAACTGCCCAGTAATAAAACCTAAAACTAGGTAAGGCTAAACCTCTGGACTTTTTAGATTTTTGAAGATAAACTTTATTTAATCGAGGACATTTATTTCTCCATATATAACTTTATACTTTATTGTTGCCAAACAATTAATGCTAGAATGTACAATCATCATAGTGATATTTGATTCTGTGCTTCCCACTCCCTGGATTACAAATCAATAATAAATTTAAATTATAAATCATAAGTAGAAAATAGAAAAATGGGAAGTAAGGTAGTGCAAAAAAACTGAGATGCAGGTCCAGATATTTGGAGGGTACGGCCCAGATCCGGGTCAGGATCCGTTCAGCAGTCTTATCACAGTTGGAAAGAAGCTGTTCCCAAATCTGGCCGTACAAGTCTTCAAGCTCCTGAGCCTTCTCCGGGAGGGAAGAGGGACAAAAAGCGTGTTGGCTGGGTGGGTCGTGTCCTTGGTTATCCTGGCAGCACTGCTCCGACAGCGTGCAGTGTAAAGTGAGCCCAAGGACGGAAGATTGGTTTGTGTGATGTGCTGTGCCATGTTCACAATCTTCTGCAGCTTCTCCCAGTCTTGAACAGGACAACTTCCATACCAGGTTGTGATGCACCCTAGAAGAATGCTTTCTACAGTGCATCTAGGTTATTGTCTTCGCACCATGCCACCAGGTTCTTAATTTCCTCTCTGTACTCAAACTCATCATTACCCGAGATACGGCCTACAATTGTTGTGTCATCAGCAAACTTATATATTGAGTTCGATGAAAACTTGGCTACACAATCATGGGTGTACAGTGAGTACAGCAGGGTACCAGTGCTCAGAGTGATTGTAGAGGAGAGGATAAAATAGAATCAGGAGAGTCAAAAAAGGATTTAGGAATAAAAGTGGGCAAAGCCTGAAAAACATGTATAAATATAGGTAGAATATTCATTTTAATAGAATTAATTCGTCCAATCAAAGATATTGAAAGAGGTGACCAATTTAATCATATCCTTTTTACATGGTTCAGTAAAGTAAGAAAGTTTTCTCTAAACAGGTGTTTGTAATTCTTAGTGATTGTTACACCCAGATAAGTAAATTGATTCCTTACAATTTTAAAAGGGAGATTAGTATTAATTGATACCAAATTATTTAAAGGAAATAATTCACTCTTACGTAGGTTCAATTTATATTCTGAAAACTAGCTAAAATGGGAGAGTAAAGAAAGTACGCAAGGTAACGAGGTCTCAACATCAGAGATAAAAAACAATATATCATCAACGTAAAGCGAGATTTTGTGAGTAATACCTCTCCTTAAAATACCACAGATATCATTAGATTCTCAAAAAGCAATGGCTAGGGGTTCTAAAGTTAAATCAAAGAGCAAAGGACTCAACGGACAGCCGTGTCTAGTTCCGCAATGAAGTTTAAATGGTTTGGAATTTTGAAAATTGGTAAGAACCCGAGCAGAAGGAAATAGATAAAGTAATTTAATTCAATGAATAAAATCTGGTCAAAAATTAAATTTTTGTAAGGTTTTAAATAAATGAATCCATTCAACCCGATCAAAGGCCTTCTCAGCATCTAAGGATATCACACGTTCTGATATCTCTTGAGAAAGGCGAGTAAATAACATTTAATACACGGTGTATATTAAAATAGGAATGTTGGTTTTTAATAAATCCAGTCTGACCATCAGAAATGATAGAAGGTAAAATATTTTCAATCCTACGAGCCAGAACTTTGGAAAGGAGTTTAGTATCAAGACTGAGTAATGAAATTGGTCTAAATGAAGAGCATTCAATTGGATCCTTGTTCTTTTTTAGGATAAGAGAAATAGAAGCTTCATAAAAAGATTGAGGCAAGCTACTCAACCTGAAAGAATCTAAAAAGACTAAGTGTAAAGGCGGTATAATTAATGAGGAAAAAGCCCTATAAAATTCTCCATTTGGACCCTGAGCCTTCCCCAAGTGTAACGAACATATAGCCTCGGCAATTTACTCATAAGAAATGGTTTGCAATTATCTGCAGGAAGTGCAGGGATATTTAATTGATCCAGAAAATTATTTATTACAGTACTATCTTTAGGGGAATCAGAACTATAAAGTTTAGAATAGAATTCTCTAAAGGTATCATTTATTTCAGAGTAATCAGTTATCCTATCACCATTAGTTTTACAAATGTCTTTAATTTGTCATTTAACTACAGAAGTTTTTATTTGGTTGGCCAATACTTTGCCTGATTTATCTCCGTGAATGTAAAATTGAGTTTTATCTTTAAGAAGTTGAGTTTCAATTGGATATGTTAATAGAAGATCATATTTAGTTTTAACTTCAACATGTCTTTTATATAAAACAAGATCTGGAGCTATAGCATATTTTTGATGTAATTGTTTCAATTGATTTGCTAGTTCAGTTCTTTCTTTATTAGCTTCATTCTTAACACTCACAGTCTAAGAAATAATTTGTCCTCTAATATAGGCCTTGAACGTATCCCATATAATAAGATTAGAAGTCTCTTCCTTTTTATTCTCTTCAAAAAACAAAACAATATGCCTCTCTAGAAATTTTTAAAATTCCTTATCAGATAACAAAGTTGTATTAAAACACCAAAATCTGTTTGTATGAGGAAGACCAGGGAGATTTAAAGATAGAATACAGCAGCATGATCTGAGCCAGCAATCTCTTTATATTCACAGGAATGAACTGATGAAATCATTTGACTATCAATAAAAAATAATTAATCCTGGAATATGTATGATCGACGTGGGAAAAAAAATGAGTACTCCCTATCTAAAGGGTGTAAAAAATGCCAAATATCAACAGTACAGTACCACACTTCAATAAAAAGATTAAATAAACAAAGCTGATTTATTAAGAGACACTGGTTTAGAAGATGATCAGTCTAAAATTGGTCTAGCCAACAGTTAAAATCTCATCCCATCACCAGAGAATAAAGACTCAGATATGGTAAAAATGGGGAAAAAAAGCACAAGGAATCCTGGATCACCTATATTTGGGGCATACACATTGGCAAATACTATTAATTTATTCTCTAGTTTTCCTGAAACTGTAACAAAATGTCCATTGGTATCAGACACTACTTCATGTTGGACAAAGGAAAGTGTATTATCTATAAGAATTGAAACTCCTCTAGATTTGGCCTGAAAAGAAGAATGAAAACAAAGTCCATTCCAATGGCTAAAAAAATGTAAATTATCACATTTATGTATGTGAGTTTCTTGTAAGAAAATAATAGGGACCTTAAATTTCCTAATATAAGCAAAAATCTTATTAGGTTTAACAGGGTGATTTAAAACTGAGTAAATTAATAGTTTGAGCAACACACATCAAAGTTGCTGGTGAACACAGCAGGCCAGGCAGCATCTCTAGGAAGAGGTACAGTCAACGTTTCAGGCCGAGACCCTTCGTCAGGACTAACTGAAGGAAGAGTTAGTAAGAGATTTGAAAGTGGGAGGGGGAGGGGGAGATCCAAAATGATAGGAGAAGACAGGAGGGGGAAGGATGGAGCCAAGAGCTGGACAGGTGATTGGCAAAGGGGATATGAGAGGATCACGGGACAGGAGGTCCGGGGAGAAAAACAAGGGGGGGGGACCAGAGGATGGGCAAGGGGTATAGTCAGAGGGAGAGAGGGAGAAAAAGGAGAGTGAGAGAAAGAATGTGTGTATAAAAACAAATAACAGATGGGGTACAAGGGGGAGGTGGGGCATTAGCGGAAGTTAGAGAAGTCGATGTTCATGCCATCAGGTTGGAGGCTACCCAGACGGAATATAAGAAGTTGTTCCTCCAACCTAAATGTGGCTTCATCTTTACAGTAGAGGAGGCTGTGGATAGACATGTCAGAATGAGAATGGGATGTGGAATTAAAATGTGTGGCCACGGGGAGATCCTGCTTTCTCTGGCGGACAGAGCGTAGGTGTTCAGCAAAGCGGTCTCCCAGTCTGTGTCGGGTCTTGCCAATATATAGGCCACATGGGAGCACCGGATGCAGTATATCACCCCAGTTGACTCACAGGTGAAATGTCGCCTCACCTGGAAGGACTGTTTGGGGCCCTGAATGGTGGTAAAGGAGGAAGTGTAAGGGCATGTGTAGCACTTGTTCCGCTTACACGGATAAGTGCCAGGAGGGAGATCAGTGGGGAGGGATGGGGGGGACGAATGGACAAGGGAGTTGTGTAGGGAGCGATCCCTGCGGAATGCAGAGAGAGGGGGGGAGGGAAAGATGTGCTTAGTGGTGGGATCCCGTTGGAGGTGGCGGAAGTTACGGAGAATAATATGTTGGACCCGGAGGCTGGTGGGGTGGTAGGTGAGGACCAGGGGAACCCTATTCCTAGTGGGGTGGCGGGAGGATGGAGTGAGAGCAGATGTACATGAAATGGGGGAGATGCGTTTGAGAGCAGAGTTGATAGTGGAGGAAGGGAAGCCCCTTTCTTTAAAAAAGGAGGACATCTCCCTCATTCTGGAATGAAAAGCCTCATCCTGAGAGCAGATGCGGCGGAGATGGAGCAATTGCGAGAAGGGGATGGCATTTTTGCAAGAGACAGGGTGAGAAGAGGAATAGTCCAGATAGCTGTGAGAGTCAGTAGGCTTATAGTAGACATCAGTGGATAAGCTGTCTCCAGAGACAGAGACAGAAAGATCTAGAAAGGGGAGGGAGGTATCAGAAATGGACCAGGTAAACTTGAGGGCAGGGTGGAAGTTGGAGGCAAAGTTAATAAAGTCAACGAGCTCAGCATGCGTGCAGGAAGCAGCGCCAATGCAGTTGTCGATGTAGCGAAGGAAAAGTGGGGGACAGATACCAGAATAGGCACGGAACATAGATTATTCCACAAAGCCAACAAAAAGGCAGGCATAGCTAGGACCTATACGGGTGCCCATAGCTACACCTTTAGTTTGTAGGAAGTGGGAGGAGCCAAAGGAGAAATTATTAAGAGTAAGGACTAATTCCACTAGACGGAGCAGAGTGATGGTAGCCGGGAACTGATTAGGTCTGGAATCCAAAAAGTAGCGGAGAGCTTTAAGACCTTCCTGATGGGGGATGGTCCAAAAAGAAGTGGAGAGCTTTGTCCATTTTTAATATCATTTAAAGGAAGGGTTAAAATGTAAGTTAAAACCAACCCATAAACATTGAGAAATGGTAACCAAGCAACAAGTTGGCTAAAAATTCAAAAATAGCTTCTGAGAAAAAAAAACATACTCCTGCCCATCTTCCAAAGAAAGAAGCCATCTACAACTACGGACAACCCCCCAAAAAACCTGGTGATCGCTCCAATTAGTTTCAAGGTTATTTATATTCCAACCTAAACAAAACAATATCCAAACAAGAAATTCAATTCTCGTATATCAAAAATACAGTATTAAAAAATACAAAAGGAAATTAGTTACAAAAGTTTATCAAAAGTAAAAGATACAATTATTCATACAGAAAGACATTAAACATTAATCTTATATCTTCATGAAAAACAGACTAAGCAGTTAGCCTTCAAATTTAAAAAATATTTGTGCTTCAGTATTCAAATCAAATCATATGAAAATATTGAATAAAAGGTCATCAGATATCTTCTAATTTAAAGGAAAGCATTCGAAGGATCCATCTTTAATGAGATTCTCAGTCAAACTGGGTAGCCAAGGGACGGCTTGAAATGGCTTGTAAAAAAAAATCTAACAAAGCTTGTTTAAACTTAGCACGTTCTTGCATAACCTCAAGCAAATGATCTTCAAGAATCTTAATATTCCAACCCATAAGCAATCATACGCCTTCGATGGGATCTGTGAATTAATAGTTTCTCATTTAATCTGGTGTCTTCATGTAAAGACAAATTGAACAGCTAGCCTTTGGATTTTAAAAACCTTTGTGCTTCAACAGTCAAACAAAACTATTTGAAAGATCCATCTTTAACTGTGATTCTGAGTCCGGCTGGGTAGCGAAGGGAAGGCTTGAAAACCTTGTTAAAAAACTCGGACATAACTTCTTTGAATTTAGCACTTTCCTGCATAACCTCAGGCGAGTAATCTTTGACAATGCTAATCTTATGACCATTATAGTCAATCATGCCTCTTCGAAGAGATTCACGAATTAACAGTTCCTTTGTTTTAAATTCATGAAAACAGATTATTACTGATCTTGGTCTATCTCCCTTAGGAGGTCTAAACTCGGGAGATCTGTGAACTCGATCAATCATAGGAAAAGACGTCAAAATTTCCGGAAATAATCCTTGCAAAAAGTTTGCAAAAAATTCCATAGGATGATGACTTTCGATTAATTCTTTGAGACTCAGAACCTGCAGGTTGTTTCTTCTACTATTTTCTAGGTTGATAATCTTCTGTCTTTTTTTTATTGATTAAAAAGAGCATTGTTATGTAACCGGCAACAATCAATATAAATCGCGTCAGGTTATCTAAAAACAACCAAACATTTATTAAACATGGATAAACAATAAAAAAAACAAACGAAAACCTTAACCAGAAGTTAACCACTATGCGGCCATTCAACAAATTGCCACTTGGTACTGGATCTTAAAGCCATAAATGCAAAAACAGTTCTTAAAGCAGTAAAATCAAATACAGTTCTTAAAATGGTAAATTCGAAAATCCAACAGATTTATACATTCAATTGGGAGAGACTTCTCTGGAGGATGATTTCTTCCTAGACGCAACTTTCCTGCTTGTTCTGTCCAAAGGATTCACGATGAAGGAAATAAACGGCTTAAAAACAACTGACCTTTATATCTAGAGAGCAAACCTTGCATGAACTTCCTTGCTCTTTTGGCAGGAGTTATCTTTGATGCAGGTCACTACTTTTTCGACAAAGACTAAATAAGGTTGATCCTTTGTTAAACTGCCGAACGTTACCGACTTCTCTTAATCCTTCTGATCCTGTACTTCGATAAAGTCTTCACTCTCCAATACTACTGAAAAGGTACATCAACAAACCTGGCAGAAATTGCCAGTCCGGCACTGTTGTACCTTACAATAGAACGTAGAACTCCATTTTAAATCAAAACTGCGTCATAAAAAAACACACACAACAGAGCGGAATCTCTGACTAATGTTCTAACTGGAAAACTAACTGCATCACCCAAGGGGTCTCACTTTTATATACCTGTGGAGAACAGATCATCATGTGACCTCCCATTGGTGGGAAAATTACATCAGGTGACCTCCAACAAAAAAAACTATTACATCATGGTCATAAGATAGTCACAAGATATCCATGAGGTATGTAACAGCATATATACAAACAAGAGGCGAATTATCTCAAATATATATATATATCAATAACAATACATAAAGGTGAAATAAACATTATCAAAATCATGCATAATATTAATCTGATATAGAATGTATAATAAGTTAATTAATTCTCCTCTTATCCATTCATGAAGGGAAAAAAGACTTTTTGAAATTTTATGTGAAAAACAACCCCCACAGTTCTATGCAAACAAAGACAAAAAAGAAAAAAAAAAGGACTGGATCCTCCATCCTCAGAGTAAAACCAAGAAAAGAAAGACTTTCTGATCAAATCCAAAACTTCAGAAAAATAACTGGAAGAGAGTCAGTGCAAAAATCAATAAATCAAATCATATGAAAATATTGAATAAAAGGTCACCAGATTTCTTCTAATTTAAAGGATGTAACAAATATCCGACTTCTTATTTTCTCTAAACTTAAACAGGACATGTTGAAGGAAGGCCAATAAAAAACAGAAGGTGGATTAGGATCCTTCCATTTAAGTAAAATGGCTCTCCTAGTCAATAAAGTTGAAAAGGCTATCATCCGCTGAGCTGAAACAGGAATATATCCTGCTTCTGATGGAATAATCCCAAAAGTTGTTGTAAGTAAATTTGGTTGTAAGTCCAGATCCAAGACTTTTGATAAAGTTTTAAAGACACCTTTCCAAAAATTATCCACTTTTATGCAAGACCAAATCATTTGAGTTAAAGTGGCCACCTCAGTATTACATCTATTGCAAATAGAATTGATATTGGGCTTGATACAGGCTAATTTATCCTTTGACATATGGGCCCAATGCACTACCTTGAACTGTATCAAGGAATGATGGGCACAAATAGATGAAGTATTTACCAAATGAAAAACTTTGCTCCATTGATTATCTGAAAGTAATTCTTGAAATTCCAATTCCCAAGCACCTTTAATTTTATTGTTAGGTATCATTCATAAATTCAATAACCATTTATAAATTGTAGCTATCAATCCTTTTTGAAGTGGTTTAACCTGAAAAAGGGTATCTATCATATTAGGTGAATAAGCAGATGGGTAATTTGGAAGCAAAGTATGTACAGTCCGGATTGGAAGCAGCATCTCCAACACCATCACACTGAGCATGGGGGGCCCACAGGGCTGTGTGCTCAGTCCACTGCTGTTCATTCTGCTGACCCATGACTGTGCTGCAACACACAGCTCAAACCACATCATCAAGTGCGCTGATGACACGACCCTAATGGGTCTCATCAGCAAGAATGATGAGTCAGCATACAGAGCAGAGGTGCAGAGGCTAACAGACTGGTGCAGAGCCAACAAATTGTCTCTGAATGTGAACAAAAGAGATGTTTGTTGACTTCAGAAGGACATGGAATGACCACTCTCTGCTGAACATCAGCGACTCCTCCGTAGAGATCATTAAGAGCACCAAATTTCTTGGTGTTCACCTGGCGGAGAATCTCACCTGGTCCCTCAACACCAGCTCCATTGCAAAGAAAGCCCAGCAGTGTCTCTACTTTCTGCAAAGGCTGAGGAAAGTCCATCTCCCACCCCCCAACCTCATCATATTCTACAGAGGTTGTATTGAGAGCATCCTGAGCAGCTGCATCACTGCCTGGTTCAGAAATTGCACCATCTCAGATTGCAAGTCCCTGCTGCGGATAGTGAAGTCATCTGAGAAGATCATTGGGTCTCTCTTCCCACCATTAGAGACATTGATACCACACGCTGCATCCGTAAAGCAAACAGCATTACGAAGGACCCTACGCACCCCTCATACAAACTCTTCTCCCTCCTGCCATCTGGCAAAAGGCACCGAAGTATTCGGGCTCTCACGACCAGACTATGTAACAGTTTCTTCCCCCAAGTCATCAGACTCCTCAATACCCAGAGCCTGTACTGACACCAACCTATTGCCCTCTACTATGCATATTGTCTTGTTTATTATTTATTGTAATACCTGCACTGTTTTGTGCACTTTATGCAGTCCTCGGTAGGTCCGTAGACTAGTGTAGTTTTTGTGTTGTTTTACGTAGTTCAGTGGAGTTTTTGTATTGTTCATGTAGCACTATGGTCATGAAAAACGTTGTCTCATTTTTACTGTGTACTGTACCAGCAGTTATGGTCGAAATGACAATAAAAAGTGATTTGACTTGACTGAAAAATTCCTAATTTGTAAATATCTAAAAAAGAGTGCATTAGATAAATCATATTTATCTGCTAACTGAGTGAAAGACATTAAACAATCCCCTATAAGGAAGGAACATTGACTCAGACCATGAGAGGCCTGCGTCGGGCATTTTCATGCCTTACAAGGTGCAGATTGGAAGTCTGTGTGGGTCGCCCCATAAATAAATCTGAAGAAGTTATTATTCTTTTAATTTTCCAAATTAAAAAGGCCTGATCTAAAATTGATGGTTTAAAAAAAATAGTTAAGATGGATTTTACTAGAAAGAACAAAATTATTTAACTCAAAAGATCTGTGAAACAAAAGCCAAATTCTTAATGTATGTTTAATAATGGGATTAAGGTCTTGTCTACCAATCTCAGAGAGCAGAAAAGGAAGAGGAGCTCCCAGTAAAGAGGCCAAGAAATACCCCTTCACCAAGTTTTTCTCCATATCCGCCCATAAAGGACAGTCAGGTATGTCTGAATAATGAATCCAAAAGGTAATATATCAAATATTAATTGTCCAGTAGTACAATCTAAGATTTGGCAAAGCCATACCACTGTTCTTTTTTAATTTCTGCAATAAAGGTTTACTCAATCTAGGATTTTTATTATTCCAAATATAAGATGAGATTTTAGAGTCTATTCTATCAAAAAACAGTTTAGGAACAAAGGAAAGGACTGCTTGAAATGTTTATAAGAACTTCGGTAGAACTATTACTTTAATAGCGTTAATTCGACCAATTTAATGATAGCATCTTAGGAGACCATTTAGAAAGTATTTGTTGCATATATTCAATTAATAGGAGAAAATTATATTTATACAGGTCCTTAAATTTTTTAATAATTTTAATACAGTACCAAGATAATTAAAGTGATTTTTAGCAACACTAAATAGTATTTGATTGTATTGATCCAAGTGATTATTAATAGGAAATAACTCACTTCTGCGTAAATTTAGTTTATATCCAGAAAAACTACTGAATTCAGAAACTATAGATAACACAGAAGGAATAGATTTCTTAGGATCTGAAATATAGACTAACAAGTCATCCACACACAATGAAACCTTCTGTACTTTATCCCCTCTCCTAATACCCTGAACATTATTGGAATCCCAAAGAGCAATAACAAGAGGTTCTAAAGTCAAATTAAATAATAGAGGACTGAGAGGGCAACCCTGCCAGGTACTTCTGTATAGTCTAAAATAAGGAGATTTTTGATTGTTAGTTATAACTGCAGCCATAGGAGCTTGATAGATCAATTTGATCCAGGAAATGAAACCCAGACCAAAATTAAAACTTTCTAAGATCTCAAATAAATAAGGCCACTCCACCCTATCAAAGGCTTTCTCTGCGTCAAGGGAACCAACACATTCAGGTTGTTTGGATGGAGAGGAGTAAATGATGTTCAATAATCTCCAAATATTAAAATGTGAATATTTATTCTTAATAAATCCAGTTTGATCATTAGGAATAACTTTAGGTAAAATATTCTCAAGCCTATTAGCCAAGATCTGAGGAAGAATTTTAGAATCCACAATTAGTAACGAGATTGGTCTATAAGAGGCGCATTCAGATAATTTTTTTCTTTTTTAGGAATTAATGAAATTGATGCCTCATAAAAAGTTCTCGGGACAGTCCCAGAGGATATAGAATCAGCGAAAATTGGACATAGATAGGGTGTAAGTATTTCAGCAAAAGTCTTAAAAAATTCCACTGTATATCTATCCGGTCCCGGAGCCTTACCTGATTGAAAAGAGGATATAGCCCTTACTATTTCCTCTTGTTTAATATACTGTCTTAACTTTTCGTTGGACTTCGATTGCTTTTCACAAAGCTTTTGCAATTCATCCACTTCCATTCCATTTCCAGAGATGACAAAATTGCTTCGTTATTTTTTATATGTTTATCGTGTTCATTAAGAGTTTGTTGAACAGAATCTAATTTACCATCTATTTGTTTGAACTCAGAGCTGAATTGTTGAAACTTCTCAGAGGCTTCTCGTGTATGACTTTGCAGCAAATCCAAAATAGAATCCAAAGAAGCAGGGTGATTGTTCTTTTTAGTACCTCCAGCACTCCTTCCAGTCATATTGAAAGAATATCACACTTAAAAAAAAGTTTCAAGACAGGTTGGAAATAGTAAGATAATTAGAGTTGGAGCAACTGCAGATTGCTTTTACTCCATCAGCCACCACCAGGAATCTCTCGATGTGTCATATTCCGTATGGAGGTTGGTGACCAATGATGTGCCTCAGGGATCCGTTCTGGGACCCCTACTCTTCGTGATTTTTATAAATACCCTGGATGAAGAAGTGGAGGGATGAGTTAGTAAATTTGCTGATGACACAAAGGTTGGAGGTGTGGATAGTATGGAGGGCTGTCAGAGGTTACAGCGGGGCATTGATAGGATGCAAAAATGGGCTGAAAAGTGGCTGATGGTGTTCAACCCAGATAAGTGTGAGTTGGTTCATTTTGTTGGGTCAATTATGATGACAGAATATAGTATTAATGGTAAGACTCTTGACAGTGTGGAGGATCAGAGGGATCTTGGGGTCCGAGTCCAGGGCACTCAAGGCTACTGTGGTTAAGAAAGCATACAGTGCATTGGCCTTCATCAAGTTTAGGAGCCGAGAGGTAATGTTGCAGCTATATAGGACCCTGTTCAGACCCCACTTGGAGTACTGTGCTCAGTTCCGGTTGCCTCACTACAGGAAGGACGTGGAAACAATAGAAAGGGTGCAGAGGAAATTTACAAGGATGTTGCCTGGATTGGGGAGCATGCCTTATGAGAATAGGTTGAGTGAGCTCGGCCTTTTTCCCTTGGAGCAACAGAGGATGAGAGGTGACCTGATAGAGGTGTACAAGATAATGGGAGACACTGATCGTGTGGATGTTTCTATGAGTGAAGGATTGTGGATAAATTCAATCTCAGTCACTGACTGCAGTAACATGGAATCATGTAGCAATTCTATGGATTTTTAATTAGCCCTCTTAGGCTCTTCTTTCCATGCTTATCTCAATTCTTCTAATTACCCCCAACAGTTTCAAAATGAGCCTTTTTATGTTATTGTTAGGTTGCTTTTTAAGCAATTTTGCCTGAAAATTGTAAAAACTTTTAAAAAGTAGCATGACCACCTTTGACTTTCTCAGCTGTTCTGTTACTTAGTAAGATCATGGCTAATTCATTATCTCAAGTCCACTTTCTCATCCAGCTCATATATAGTATCTTCTGATAAATTGGTGTCCAAAAATTTATAAACTGCAGGATGGGATATGCACAGTTGAATATCCACAGCCGTCTGTGGTGGAGACCTTTAAAGATTCACAAAGTTGCACGGAAATTTCTCCTCAGCTCGGTCATAAATGGATGATCAGGAAACAGCCTACTCATATATTTCCTTAAATATACAGACCAATACTAACAGTTCTCCAGATGTGACCTCATTACCAACATATAAAATAAAGCATGAACTCTCTCTAGTATGACAAAGAGTATGACAAACCTCTCAATTGACCTCATCATGACCCTTGCAACTTATTTGTCTACTTGTATTGCCATGTTACAACAGGATTTGGAGAGTAAGGTGTATGAGAAAGGTTTGTCCTTATCGAGGAAGGAATTTGTAGAGGAACAGAATAAAGATTCCAAAATGGTGGCTTTAAGGGAGACAGCTCTCACAGAAGAGGAGGTTCAGAGAGACTCAGTAGGATATTATCTTAAAGATGGGGTGTTAATGAGGAAGTGGAGACCAGTCACTATGCCTGCAAGTGAGGATTGGGCTACAGTGCATCAGGTAGTGGTTCCAAAAGTTTAAAGGGCTGAAATTTTAAACATGGTTTACAGTATGCCTTTAGGTGGACATTTTGGAGTGGGAAAGACAGTGAACAGAATTATGAAGGAATTCTACTGGCCTAATTTGAGAGGGGATGTTGTGAATTTTTGCAGGACTTGCCATACCTGCCAGGTTGAGGGGAAACTTAATCAGGTTATTCAAGTAACACCACTTAAACCGATACCTGCTTTTGGTGAACCTTTTTCTAGGGTCATAGTGGATTGTGTAGGCCCATTGTTAAAGACTGCAGCTGATCATCAGTATCTGTTAACAATTATGTGTGCTGTGTCTAGGTTCCCTGAAACCGTACCTGTCAGAAACATCAAGGCCAGGACTGTGGTAAAAGCATTCTGTAAGTTTTTCACACTGATAGGTCTGCCCAAAGAAATTCAATTTGACCAGGATAGTAACATTACTTCGAGAACATTCCAGGGGATAGTTCGAGAACTGGGAACTAAGCACATTGTGTCATCTGCATATCACACAGAGTCCAAGGGAGCCTTGGAACGGTTCAACTCCCCTCTTAAGACCATGATTAAAACAGATTGTGTGAAAAGTGGGAAAAATGGGGATGAGAGGGCTCCCCTACTCTTATTTGCTGTTGGAGATACGATTCAAAAATCATTGGAGGGTAGTCTGTTTGAACCTGTGTCCGGTCACAGGCCAAAAGGACCTTTGACCCTACTCAGAGAACTGTGGTCTGATGTGGAAATATGGGCCAATGTGCGGAAAAGATATAATAAGGTTTGTGACCTTGCAAAGGAAAGTTTGCAGAATGTTCAAATTAAAATAAAACACTTGTTTGATAGGATGGCACTTGTGGGTACTGTTATGAAAACAAATGGAGTCATGGAGGCTGAAAATGAGATAAAAACTCATTTTAACCTGCTGAATCTAGTATCAACAAGATTTAAGAATTCCATTATTTTGAAAAATATTACTGATAAGGTCCATCAGTTGGAACCTACACCACAAAAACAAGTGAAGGAACTAACTAGCAAGCATAAAGATTTATTTCCTGACATTCCAAGACAGTGCACCAGTGCAGTGCATGACATCATTGTAAATTCAACCCAGCCCATCAAACAGCATCCTTACAGAATGAATTTAGAGTAAAGTAAAATGGTTGAACAAGAAATTGGAAACAAAAAGGAACAAGGAAAGAGAGTGGACGACTGTATTGATAGAGTAGATTTAGATATGCTAAATACCTTACAAGGATTGACTTGTTGAAAGGATATTGGGGTGTTCCTTTGACAGAGAGGGCTAAAGAGATATCAGCATTTGTGACACCATCTGGACTGTATGAATATAATGTTTTACCCTTCGGGATGAAAAATGCTCCAGGGACATTTCAAAGAATGATCAACTCTGTGATTAGAGGTTTAGAAAACACAGGAGCTTATATTGATGATTTAGTGGTCTGGAATGACACGTGGGAAGAGCATATTGCAGCGGTAGAAAAACTGTTTGACAGACTTTCCAAGGCCAATCTTACTGTGAACCTTGATAAGAGTGAGTTTGGCCATGCTACAGTTACATATCTGGGCTATGTAGTAGGCCAAGGCCAACTGGCTCCTGTACAGGCCAAGGTTCAAGCTATTGCTGAGGTTTCCGTTCCAACGGGCAAGTAAGCATTAAGAAGGTTTTTAGGAATAGTTAGGTACTATCATAAGTTTTGTAAGAACTTTGCTGACATTGCTCTCTCCCTAACAAAACTTCAAGGGAAGAGTGAAAGACTTATATGAAGTGATCTTTGCCAGAAGACATTTGAACATCTGAAAACCATCCTGCGTTATCACCCTGTGCTCAAGGCACCTGATTTTTCCAAGCTATTCTCGATAGAAACAGATGCTAGTGATGAAGCTGCTGGGGCAGTACTGTAACAGAAGGGAGTGGATAACATTGAACACCCAGTAGCCTATTTCTCAAAGAAATTTAATGTGCACCAGAAAAATTATTCCACTGTTGAAAAGGAATTGCTGGCACTTATTCTGGCTTTACAACATTTTGAAGTCTATGTTTGTCCTGCCCAGAGACCACTTGTGGTTTACACGGATCACAATCCGTTGGTGTTTCTAACTAAGATGAAGGATAAGAATAGGTTATTAAATTGGAGTCTGATATGGCAAGAATATGACCTGACAATCAAACATGTGAAAGGTACTGACAATATTATAGCTGATTGTTTATCCAGATGTTAAGTTGGAAATTGTACACACTTTTGCTCTGTCATCTGATGATTATATATGTATTGTTTCAAACTCTGAAATTTCCAGTTAAACAAAAATTTTGCCTTCGTCAAAATTTCTTTTTTGAAGGAAGGGGGTGCGACGGGATCCTGAATTACCCCTATGAACTGTGCTTTTGAAAAGAGAGAGAGAGAGAGAGAGAGAGAGAGAGAGAGAGAAAGTTATTTAACACCGACATCTTGTTTTTGAGTGAGAGAGAGAGAGAGACAGACAGACAGACAGACAGACAGACAGACGAAGATAGCTTTAGATGATGTTATGGGTTTTCTGCAGCATGTTACAAGGATGCTGCCTGCTTGGAAATTCTTACAGACAGAGAAGGGAGGAGCTGTTTGAGTGACAGCTAGTATTCGGCACAGTGAGATAAATAGAAGGTCAGATGATAGACCTGAGACACATGGTTTTGGACACTGAATGAGCTTTGTTGTGCCCACAGAAAAAGTGGGTTTTGGAGGATCGATCAGTGGCTTTCACAGTGTGAAAAGGGCATGACTGGTGAGGAGTTATTTGTGTGTCCAACTCTCGCCAGGGTTGATAATTCCACCACAGAAGAACGGTCCCCTTTGTTGTGGTCATAGTCGGCGACTTTCAAAGGATTTCGGAGGACAACGGGAAGATCGACTGCATCAGCTCACCTGAAGACTCAAATTTCTCCCTCTCTCTCTCTCCATCACTACTCAACTCAATACCACGAACTGAACTGAACTTTACTCATCATCGTAAGACTGTCTATTTACCCCTAGACTCCAAGAAGCTTGGTTTTCATATATTTCCACACTTACTTATATATAATCATTGCTAACCTGTTTGATATATCTGCATTTATACTACTGCATTGCATAGTTAATAATAAATACCATTAGTTAATAGCAATACTGGACTCCGAAGTGTTTTCCATTTCTGCTGGTTCTTTAACCCATCACAGGGTACGTGACAGTCCTCATGAGGAATTTGGGGCTACCTGGGAAGCACAAGTTGGCTGACCACTGGGCTTCTACACCCTATGTAGTGGAGAGCCAGATGCCAAATGCACCAGTTTTCCGGGTGAAACAGAGGATGGGAACGGGCCTGTCAAGATTCTCCATTGGAACCACCTTCTGCCTCTGGGACAAGAGGTGCGTGTTGACCCAGAGCCTAACCTGGAGTGTACACCTAGTAACAGGACGCTGCAGTGACACGGAGTGTCTGAAGGGCCAACAGAAGGAGAGGTTAGACCAGCCCCCACCCTTGAATGGGATATGGACTTCGAGAATGAGGAAATGGGAGTGTGGTATATGCTGCCCTTTGCTAACTCCCCACTGATTGAGGAAGTGTTTCCCAACCCTTCTCAAGCTGAGTCAGGTGAAATCAGGGGGACTATCTGTGGACAGACTGGGTTTCAGCGGGACCATGAAGGGATGAAGCGGGGCTCAGCCAAGTGGCAGAGGGATCTCAGTTGGAGGAGGGCACGAGTGATAGACCGGGGGAGGCATCGCCATGTAGACCAGAAGTATCCCAAGGAGTGTCTGAACCTGAAAAAGTAGATGACAGGGTAAGGAGGTCTCAAAGAATCAGGAGACCCCCGGATAGGCTGGGGGAACAGTGTGTGCCACCTATTTCCTTGGTGAGCTATGTCAAGCCATTTATGCAAACATGAGAAAATCTGCAGATGCTGGAAATTCAATTAACACACACAAAATGCTGGTGGAATGCAGCAAGCCGGGCAGCATCTATAGGAAGAAGTACAGTCGACGTTTCGGGCCGAGACCCTTCATCAGGACTAACTGAAAGAAGAGATAGTAAGAGATTTGAAAGTGGGAGGGGTATGGGGAGATCCGAAATGATAGGAGAAGACAAGCGGGGGAGGGAAGAAGCTAAGAGCTGGAAAGTTGATTAGCAAAAGGGATACAGAGTTGAAGAAGTGGGAGGATCATGGGACAGGAGGCTAGAGAAAAAGAAAGGGGGAAGGGAGCCCAGAGGAAGATGGAGAGCAGGCAAGGAGTGATTGTGAGAGTGACAGAGACAGAAGAAAAAAAAGAGGGGAATAAAAATAAATCTGGGATGGAGTAAGAAGGGGAGGAGGGGCATTAACAGAAGTTAGAGAAATCAATGTCCATGCCATCAGGTTGGAGGCTACCCAGATGGAATATAAGGTGTTGTTCCTCCAACCTGAGTATGGCTTCGTCTTGACAGTAGAGGAGGCCGTGCCTCCTTTGATATACTGCATCCGGTGCTCCTGATGCGCCTTCTATATATTGGTGACACCCGACGCAGACTGGGAGACTGTTTCGCTGAACACCTACGCTCCGTCCGCCAGAGAAAGTAGGATCTCCCAGTGGCCACACATTTTAATTCCACGTCCCATTCCCATTCTGACATGTCAATCCATGGCCTCCTCTACTGTCCAGACGAAGGCACACTCAGGTTGGAGGAACAACACTTTATATTCCATCTGGGTAGCCTCCAACCTAATGGCATGAACATTGATTTCTCTAACTTCCATAAATGCCCCTCCTCCCTTCTTACCTCATCCCCTATTTATTTTTATTCCCCCTCCCCTTTTTTCCTTCTCTCTCTGTCCCTCTCACAATCACTCCTTGCCTGCTCTCCATCTTCCTGTGGGCTCCCCTCCCCCTTTCTTTCTCCCTAGGCCTCCTGTCCCATGATCCTCTGCCTTCTCTAACTCTGTATCTCTTTTGCCAAACAACTTCCCAGCTGTTAGCTTCTTCCCCCCCCATATCTTCTCCTATCATTTCCGATCTCCCCTCCCACTTTCAAATCTCTTACTATATCTTCTTTCAGTTAGTCCTGACGAAGGGTCAGACTGAAACGTCGACTGTACTTCTTCCTGTAGATGCTGCCTGGCCTGCAGCGTTCCACCAGCATTTTGTGTGTGTTGCTCAAGCTACTTACACCTGGGTTGGACTTGTGGTTTATATGAAAGGATGGAAAATTATCTCAATGTCATGAGGACATGACTAATTTTGGTGGGGGAAGAGTGCAACACCCTGGGGAAAGATTTCACTGCTAACATAATGGTCTTTCTGTAGAAGCAGTGTTTGGGTTATGGTTGGAGATAACGGGTGCTTTGGAATGTGAGCCGTCCAATGAAGGGAGTGTGTTTTCATATTGTGTGCCTGACACTGGTGTAAGCTGGGTCTTTTGTTTGGTGGGAGATGAAGGGAGAAGACACCAGAGAAAAGAGGTCATAGAACTCAACTTGGAGTGGGGTCATGATTCAATGAAGCCTAGGAAGATGGATCGGCGAAGGGGAAATGATGAGCTCCAACTTGTGCACATTAGACTATTTCATAAAAATGGGCCTTTTCCTGTTTTGCTTTTTCTTTACTAACCCTTTAGTCAAATTAAGAATTACAAAGCTAAATCATTTAATTGTATGTGGACTACTGTCTGTTATTTCACGGTACTTATTTGTAACGGTAACGAATCATGCAGCATCCACACAAACCGGGGGTTTTGGGGTGGACTTGCACCTCAATGTCACACGTCTGGAGGGACTGGAGATAGTCTTCCCTAGACTTACGCAGTTGACGTAACCAGAGTCTTTCACTAAGAATCCTGGACAAGAAAAGTATTTCCTCTTCCTCATCAACCACAGTTAATTGTAAGTATACATGAATTTTTAAAAAGTGTTTCAGCCCTAGCTAATCTTCAAATCTTCCCCAAACTTCTCTTTTTATTTAAAAATGATTCTTGAATATCGCTTATGCCAGATAAAATGGGTCTAAGCCTACAGAGTAAAATTACAGGGGAACAGAGGAAGCAGTGAGAATAAACAGCATCTTCACAACAGAGAAAGTGTGGCCTTAATGAGAGGGCAGGATCAAATAAAATAATTAAGCCTTAATGATGCAGACTATTGCGTTAGAAACCACAATGTCTCCCAGGGTTAAGCTGCTGAAAATTCCAGCCCTGTTTCCACCCAGTCAAATGACCTGTGCCAGTTTTGTTTCCCTCAGAAAGGAGCTGATAGAGGATAACAATCCTTTACAGTCTCATTGAGACCGCCTTACCTTCCGTTCCAACACTATTGAAAATTCTTTAGCATGAACCAATACAACAAATTGGTATTAGACATTTCAACCCTCGAAGAAATATACTATCTACCTACTCCATCTGTACCTCTCAAATCAGGTCTTCCCTCATCCTCCGCCACTCCAGAGCAACCAGCTCAAGTTTGTCCAACATCTCCTTATAGCTCCTGTCCTCTGATCCAGACAACATCCTGGTTAACATGTTCTGCACTTCCTCCAAAGCCTTGACATCCTTCTTATCAATGAGATGATCAGAAGTGAATGCAATACTCAAAATATAGCCAAACTAGAATTTTATAAATCTGTAATATAACTTCCCAACTCTTGAACCCAAATCCTTACTAAGAATACCACTTGTCTTTTTTACCACCCTATGAACTAGTCTAGCCCTTTCAGGGAGCTATGGAATTGAACCATAGATCCTTCTACAGATCAACCTGTCAAGGGTCCTGCCATTAAAAGTGTACAGTCCCGTTACATTTGATCTCCCAAAATGCAGCACTTCACATTTGGACAAGTTAAACTTCACCCACTGTATTCTTTGCCAGTCTTCTATGCTATTCACAAAACCATCAATCTATTTATCATCAGTAAAGATCGGCTAACTATTTATTTCCATAGATGACGTCTGACCTGTTGAGTTCCTCCAGTATTTGTGTGTTGCTTATATACAACAGAGGTCCCAGTATAGATCCCTGCAGAATACCACTAATTACAGACTTCTAGCCAGAATAAATGTCATCGAACATCACCATCTATCTTTCATGAGCAAGCCAATGCTGAATCCAATATGCCAATACACTGTGTTTCTGGATGAACCTCCCATGAGGGACCTTATCAAAAGCCTTACACCACATAGACAATACCACAGCTATACCTTCATCACCTCCATGGAAAATTCAATCAAGTTAGTAAAACATGACTTGCCTCACACAAAGCCATGATAACTGTCAATAACCAGACTATGATTTTCCAAATGCTCATAAATCCTATCCCTAAGAATCCCCCCCACCCAGGAACTTCCCTACTACTAAAATAAGACTCACCAGTCTCTTGTTTCCAGGCAAACACCAGGAAATCTGCAGATGCTGGAAATTCAAGCAACACACACAAAAAATGCTAGTGAACGCAGCAGGCCACGTAGCTTCTATAGGAAGAGGTACAGTCGACGTTTTGGGCCGAGATCCTTCGTCAGGACTAACTGGTAGTCCCAACAAAGGGTCTCAGCCTGAAACGTCATCTGTACCTCTCGTTTCCAGGAATATTCCTATTTTCCTTCCCGAATAATGGAACAATGTTAATTGCCAGTCCTCTGGGACCTCACCTGCAGCAATAGGGGACAAAAAAGATATTAGTCAAGGCCCAATACAACCACTTTATCTTGAAATTCCTTAGAAAATTAGCACACTCCACATTGATCACCTATCCACCACTTCCCTCTCCTTGGTAAATACTGATCCAAAGTACTCATTTAGGACCTCATCCACATTCTCTGCCTCAAAGTACATTATTTCCACCCTTATCCCTGAGTGGTCCTTCCCTGCCCCAGTTATCACCTTGATCTTCATGTATGTATGAAGTGCCTTTGGATCCCCTTTAATATTACTTGCCAACGACTTTTTATGACTCCTCTGGGCTCACTGAATTCTCTTCTTGAGTTCTTTTCTGGTTTCTTTATAATCCTCAAGAGGCTCCATTTGATTTTAGATTCTTAAACTTTACATGCATTTCCTTTTTCATCTTCACCAAATTCACCACAAAGTTCCCTTGCCTTGTCATACTTGTCCTTTCTTCATACAGGAATATACCTGTCCTGTACCCTGTGCAGTTTGTCTTTAAACCACACTCCATATGTCAGATGTAAACTAATCCAAAAATAACCATTCCCACTTAGCCCCTGTATAATATTCTTGTTTATGTCCAATATAATATTCCCTAACATGTTCCATACTTATCCATAGTTATCTTAAAACTTACAGAGTTGTGATCACTGTTTCCTAACCATTCTCCCACTGAAAGGTTAGACACCCAGCCAGGCTCATTACCCTAAACTAGGTCCAGTATGGTCCCTCATCTTGTTACAGTATCTACATTTTGATTTAAGAAACCCTCCTGAATGTACCTAACAAATTCTACCCCATCTAAACCTCTCACACTAATGAGGTTCCAGTCTATATTAGGGAAGTTGAAGCCATCCACTACAAAAACCCCTGTTGTTTTTATACCTTTTCTTGATCAGCTGCATCACTGCTCTTCAATGCCCCCGTGGCTATTGAAAGGATCTGCAGCTAAAGAGGACACAAAAGATATTGGGCAAGGCCCAACACAACCACTTTCTTTATCTTGAAATTCCTTAGAAAATTAGCACACTCCACACTGATCACTTATCCTCCATGAGCCTATTATAGTGATTGCACCTTTCTTTACTTTTTTTAAGAGTTCTTTACTCAGTGAATGAGCCCCTCCTTATGTCCCCTCTGACTGCAGCTGTGATACTCTCCCTGATTAATAGCATATCTCTCCCCCAACCCTCTTTACCTCCTCTATCATTTCTAAGACACTGAATCATGGAACCTTAAGCATCCATTGCTGTCCCTCTCTCAATCAAGTCTCTGTTATGCCACTAAATTGTAGTGCCATGTACTGATCCACGCTTTACATTCATGACCCTTATTCCTAGCTTTAAAATGCACCCACTTCAACCCATCATCCCATTGTATTTTAAAATTCTCCTGCATGTCCTTCCTGGTCATGATATCCACCTTCCTCTCAATCCCTCCACTTTCTGACCTGGTGCTTTGGTCCCTATCCCCATGCCAAACTAGTTTAAAACCCTCCAAGTTGCACTAAAGAGCCTCCCGACCAGGTTAACAATTCCCCACCAGTGAAAGTGCAACCCATCACTGGTCATCTCAATCCAGAAGAATTTCCAGTGTTTCAGGAACATGAAACCCTGCTCTCTGCATCAGTTCCCCAGCCACTCAATCATCTATTCCACCTTTCTATTCCTGCCCAGAGATTATTACCTATGAAGTCCTGCCCTTCAGCTTCGTTATACTCCCTACAATAACTGTGCAGGACCTCTTCCCCCTTTCTATTATGGCACTGGTGCCAAGTATACCACCGTTCTCACCTTACCCCTTGAGAATGTCCTGCAGCCACTCTGGGAGATCCTCGACGCCGGCACCTGGAAGGCAACACACCATCCCAATGTCTCTTTCACAGCCACAGAATCTCCTGCCTGTCCCCCAGTCTCCTATCACCATTGCTCTGCCCGACTTTACTCTTCCCTGCTGAAACGCAGAGGCAAACACAGTGCCACTGACCTTGACCTACAGAATAAATGGAATAAGTAGAAGGTGATTTTGAAGGAGTACAAAAATGCAAGGATCAAAAGGGGCACTAATAAAGGGAAAGAGACAGGTATGAGAAGGAGACAGAAAGGTTACAGCAGTACAATAACTAATACGAGCACTAATGAGTCTAGGACATACCATATACTATACAATGAATGGCAAGTTACTAGGAAGTATTGATGACCTTGGTGTACAAGTCCAAACACCCTTGAAGGTGGTAGCGTGCATAGATAACATGGTGCTGACCAACTACTCACACTCTATCCACAAGTCCTTCATCTCAGGAGAGAAACAGAGCGGTCTCTCAAAAATATTGGAAGAGCTTGTTTTGTTTTGCATTGGCCTTTATCGTGTTAACAAACACATAACGCTCCACTGTTTAATTTTTGACTGAAACATCATGATGCACAGGCATTCCCAAGCAAACAAATGCGTGTGAGAGTGTGAAAGGTATCAATATTATCACAGTTAGAAATAAATGAGCTGCTTTTGCTTATGGTGAATGGATTAAAGCTTCCATTATTCACCAATGAAAGCAACTAGGAAGATTGAAACATCGAGGTGAACGTGGAAGGCGAGCGAGCGTTCAGCACTAGCTACCTACCTTTCGAGTCCTCTGCAGCCGGAGGAGCCTGTGTGGCTCAGAGGACAGGCCTGTGCACTTACTGTGTTTAGTGTAGGGGGAGGGGAGTTTAGCAGCCGATGTTCTTGTTACATTTTTGCACAAAAGGGATGGGGGGGCTGTTCTTTTTTGTGTGTGAGTGGGTTTGTTGTTTCGCTTTGAACTTACTTCTATGGTTTTTCTTTGTTTCGTTGCTATCTGAAGAGTCTGAGAGTTGTATACTGCAGATATTTTGATAATAAATCAATCTTTGAACCTTTTTTTTTAAAAAAGGACTCATTTACCACAGGTAAGGATGGCAGATTTCCTACATCAAGTAACCTTTGCTAAATATAAAATTTATTTCAAATATTTAAATAAAATTCCTTATATTACATTTAAGTTTCAAAGAAAATGAAAAGTATCAAGAAGACATAGAGGCTGGAAATGTTTAATAAAAAGGGAAAATCTGAATAATTAGATCAACCAGTATCCGTGGAAAGAGAAACATTAATATTTCCCATAGCTGGGCCAATAATTTTTGCTCTTTGCATAGATGCTGCGTGACGTGCCAAGCCTTTCCAGCATTTTCTATTTATGTTACATTTCACAGATGGCATCTTTGGGATTTGAATGCAGTTCTCTCAACTGTCAGATTATGATTCTAGATTAACACCTGAGAAACATAACTATCAAACAACCTCCATATCCGCTGTATAGCTAAATGTGGACTTCTAAGATCGGGGACGGCAGGGTCGAGAGAGTGGAACTGCCTCAGCATAATGGGTTTTCCACTTTAAAAACTCAGCTGCGCAGGTATCCTGTTATCGTCGGACACCACCACTTTACTACGATACACTGAAATCAAAGTTGAATCAGAAAAGATTGCTTTACTCCACCTGCGTACCTCAAGCTCTTAACTGCAAAGACTAAGGACTTAGAAGTCTTTCTTCCCGGACCTCCTGTCCTATGATCCTCTCATATCCCTTTTGCCAATCGCCTGTCCGGCTCTTGGCTCCATCCCTCCCCCTCCTGTCTTCTCCTATCACTTTGGATCTCCCCCTCCCTCTCCCACTTTCAAATCCCTTACTAACTCTTCCTTCAGTTAGTCCTGACGAAGGGTCTCGGCCTGAAACGTCGACTGTCCCTCTTCCTAGAGATGCTGCCTGGCCTGCTGCGGTCACCAGCAACTTTGATGTGTGTGACTTAGAAGGGGCTGGTATTGCTTGTCACAAAGTACTTGGTCATGAACAGGAATATGGCAAGGTTTCTCTTATGCACTACTGCGAACATTGCAGGACAATCTCAGCAGCGGCAAGATGAGCTCCACGTGACTTTTCTAATAACGCTATATTCTTACCTGGATGTCTTAGCATCTTTTCTATTTCCAACCGGTACCACGGCCTTGAACTTCCTTCAAGTAGATCCTTCAGTAGCATCTGAGCACGAACTCTCCGCGTTTCTTCGCTCCTCTCTCTCACCAGCGTGCATGGAGTGTCGGTGCCGCCATAAGTTTTCACCCATGATGCGAGTGTCCATCCCCACCTCTAACCGCAAGGACCAACAGAGCAGCTCCGCGACAGCTACCTGCGGGTTGCAGCGGCTTCCTCATCCCCGCCCTTGATGGTGCTGTCACGGAAGGCGAACGCGCTTGCGCCCTGCTGGAGAGGCGGGCCGAAAATCTTGTTCCTGTAGTCTGCTTGTATGGTGTTGAGCGGGAAAAGCTGCGGATCAAGCCGGACAGTAACGAGTGAGTAAACCTGACAGGCTGGGGCAGCAGTGAACTGACGTGTGTGTGTATTTGCAGTTGACAGGCCTTGCCGCCTGGGCACTGTCCAGTGGTTGTGATGGTGACGGGCCGTGGCTGCGCAGGCTTCCCGGACCGGCACGGGCCTCCTACAAACACGGCTCTAAAACATCTTTTAAGCTCCCTGGAGTGCACCGTTAAGTGAATTCTTAGCTCCGTTAACTAGAGGGGGAAAAAAACACTAATTTGTCTGACGGCTGATTTCGAAAGCTGCAACTTTACTCTAAAGCCTATAAAGTGCTTATAGTTCAAAGGCTTGATCCATACGATCGGCAGTATTTTAGCGTCAATATACAGTGGATTCCGATGAATTGGGGCAGGAGCTTATTTGGGACAACTCTTAAAGAACAAACACAAATCGAGAAATTAGCCAGGATTCGCTCCGTTTGTTTGAGACATTATGCCACCCATTTGTTGCAGGAGACGGTCAGTAATGTGCACTTCCGTGCTTCCAGCAAACAGTTGCGTATGCTTGTGTTAAGTTACCATTTAGGCCGAAGGACGCTGATTCAAAAAGCAGTGTTTTTTTATATTTTGCTTTTATTTTCACTTTAAAACAACTTTGAGACCCTTGCCAAGATTCCACAAAAAGATTTGACACTAGCCGTAAAAATTACCCTGCTGGACCATCCGCCTAACGCCAGTTATCAGCCGGCAGAGATAACTGGAGTGCTGAACTCCACATCCGCAAGATAAACTGTGAGAAGAATGGGCTAACAGGGATAACAGGAAACATCCCAACGATGAAAGCGTGATAATCCAGATGTTGAAGAGGCCATCAATTAGTGGGTTTCCATTGTAACTGGAGGTGTGGAAATCGTGGGACCAATATTAAAAAACGTCAGAGAAGCTCGCTAAAAAGCTGGGTCACTAAGATTTTAAAGCAGTCTATGGTTGTCGCGAAGGAAACAACCGTACAGTAAATGCACTACAGTAAATTGAAGAAAGGTAGTGCTGATAGTGTAAACATGGAAATCTACAGAACTCTCCAACTAACTTCAATTGTTTTGTGCAGATAATATCTGCAATACCAATGAAATAGGTCTTTTTTTTCATCGTGCCACGCAGGACTGCTCCCTTTGCTGCAAACACGCGACACTCATCAGGTTCAAAGAAAGCAATAACGGTGTTCTGCGTTCAATTATGTCAGGAAATGATAAAAGAAAGGCATTGTTTATTATTGGGGAAAAGCATTAAATCTCCATGCTTTAAGGGGCTAAGAGTGGATTTTCAGCATCTGCAGACTTTCTAAGACAAAACAGCCAACTTGATTGGCACCCTGGCAAACACATTCACTCTCTCCACCTGATGCACATTGGTTAGTGTGTGTGTGTGTGTACCCTTTGTGTGTACACAAAGAACACATTTCGGCTCCTGAAGCATAGACTGTACCTCTTCCTATAGATGCTGCCTGGCCTGCTGCGTTCACCAGCAACTTTGATGTGTGTTGCTTGAATTTCCAGCATCTGCAGAATTCCTTGTGTTTACGCAAAGAACACTGCAGAGTTGCCGAGTTTACTGCAGTAGCACTTCCCAAACCTGCAGTTTCATCGTGAAAATTAACAAGAGCAGCAAATGCAGCTGCAGACCCCCTTCCAACTTGTAAAATTCAAAGCAATTTTTTTTATCAAAGTACAGTACATATACATCTGTCACCCAGGTAACTTAGAAATATTACCATTCCTTCAACATTGTTGATCTAAGTATTCACTGGCACTGGTGGCAGACTTTCAGCAGAAGGACTGTAGCAGTTCAAGAAGATAGCTCACCTTTGCCAAACAAAATGCTGGAAGAAGTCAGCAGACCAGGGGGCATCTATGGAAAAGAGTATAGTCAACATTTTGAGCTGACTCTTCAGCAGGACTGGAGAAAAAAGATGAGTAGTAGAGTTAAAAGGTCAGGGGAGGGGAGGGAGAAACACAGGTGAGAGGTGAAACTGGGAGATGGAGGTGTGAAGTACGAGCTAGGAAGTTGATTGGTGAAAGAGGTACAGGGCTGGAGAGGGGGGGAATCTAATAGGAGGGAAGGGAGTGGAGCATGAGGGAGGCAAGGAGATGTGAGAGAGAGAAAAGGGAATGGGGAATGGTGAAGGAGAGGAGGAGGGGGGCCATTACCGGAAGTTCGAGAAATCAATGTTCATGCGATCTGGTTGGAGGCTACCCAGACTGAATATAAGGTCTTGTTCCTCCAACCTGAGGGCAGCTTCATTATGACAGAAGAGGAGGCTATGGATAGACATATTAGAATGGGAATGGGAAGTGGAATTAAAATGGGTGGCCACAGGGAGATCCCGCTTTTTCTGTTGGACAGAGCATAGGTGCTCGGCAAAGCAGTCTCTCAATCTACATCGGATCTCACTGATAGACAGGAGGCCACACTGTGAGCATCGGACACAGTAGATGACCCCGACAGTCTCACAGGTGAAGTGCGGCCTCAACTGGAAGGTCCCAGCTCTTTACTTCACCCCTCCCTCCATCTTTTAACTCTACTCTATCTTTTTTTCTCCAGTCCTGCTGAAGGGTTTTAGCCCGAAACGTCAACTGTACTCTTCCACTGATGCTGCCTGGCCTGCTGAGTTCCTCCAGCATTTTGTGTATGTGGCTTGGGTTTCCAGCATCTGTAGATTTTCTTTTGTTTGTCACCTTCACCAAGGGCAGTTAGGGATGGTCAAAACATGCTGGCCTTCCCAGTGATGCTCAGATTCCAAAACTGAATTTTTAAACTTAAATTCAGCATTCAACTTTCTCTTACTGGTGCTTTTTAATTTTTTCAAATGGCCAAAATTTTTATAAAGTAATACAGGTTGAAAACAGACCATTCAGCCCAACTCATTCATGTCAACCATGATGCCCATAAAGATAATACCATTTTCCCATGTTTGGTTTGTATTTCTCTAAACATCTATATATGTACTTAACCAAAGTCTCTTAAATGTTGTTATTGTTCTTGCTTCAACCACTTTCTGTGGCATCTCATTCCCTATATGCTCTGACTGCTTCATGAAGAAGTTGCTCCTCAGGTCCTTCTTAAATCTTTCACCCCTCACCTAAAACCTATTTTCTCTAATTTTTAGTTTCTCTTCCCTGGGGAAATGACTATCTGTGTTTACCCTATCTATACCACTCATAGTTTGAAGCAAATCATGAAGCAAGGGCCTCCGCAATTTCTTCCCTAGCTTCCCACAAAATTCTGAAGATGCATTTGGTCAGGCCTTGGGGATTTATCTACCTAATGTGCTTTAAAGCGACTAGCACTTCCTCCCTGGTAATTTCATGTATCATTCCAGGCATCATCACTCACTTCCCTCATTTCTTTAGCATCTATCATTTTCTCCACAGTAAATCTGACGAAAAATATTCATAAAAATTCCATCCATTTCCTGTGGCTCCACATATAGGTGACCATGCTGATCTTTAAGGGGCTTAAAAACAATGAAATTAAATATTGTCTCCTTAACCACCCTTTCAGTTGTAGTATATAGAAATGCTTGGGATTTTCTTTACCCCCATCTGCCAGATCCATTTCATGTCCTTATTTTGCTTTCCTGATTTCCAACTTGTGTATTCCGACACTTGTTATCACTATTGAGAGACTTACTCATTCCCCATTGCCTAAATCCAATGGATGCTAGTTTCCTGACTAGAGCTCCAATATCTCTCATCAACCAGGCTTCCCTGTACTTGGCCAGCCCTGCCGTTCACCATAGCTGGAACATGCTGCCTCCTCTGGACTCTTGATAGAACACTTTTAGAAGCTTTCTACTTGCCAGTTATCCTTTTACCAGCAAACAATCTTACCTATTTGATTTCTGCAAGATCCCTTCTTGAACACGTTTAAGGGATTCCACCCTCTCGAAGTCCATTGTATGATGGATGGTCTAGTCAATATTAGGGAAGTTAAAATCTCCAAATAAAACATACACTATCTATAATTGCTCTACTTATCTGTTCTTTCAGTACCTGCTGATCATTTTGGGGATGGGGGGCTCATATGGTAGTCCCATCAAAGTGACCGTCCCCTTGTTTCTAAGCTCTACCCCTATGGCCTCACTGGATGAACCTCTGGGAATATCCTCTCTGTTACTATGCCGTTCCTAATTAAAAAGACAACTGCCCCTCTTACCCATACCTCTGTAAAGCCTATAGCATCTGTATCCTGGAACATTAAGCTGCCAGTTCTGCCCCTCTCAGCAATATTTCTGTTATGGCAATAATATCCTAGTCCTCAGAGCCAATCATGTTCTGAGTTCATTAGCTTTACCTCTTAAGGCTTTTGTGTTGAAGTAAATGCAGTTTAAACCAGTGGTCATTACTTACTTGCTCTTGTTGACTACAGTGTTTTCCTCTGTCTTCTCATTTACCATTCTACTACTCAGGATCCCACTTCCGTACCAAACTAGTTTAAACACTCCTGAGTAACATTAGTGAAACTTCTAATCAGAATATTGCTGTGCTCCCAGTTTAAGTGCAGCCCATCTTGTACACTTCATCCCTATGTCAGAAGCGATCCCAGTGAGAACCTGAATTTCTTCCTCCTACATCAACTTCTCAACCACCCATTCATTTGATCTTTCGTGCTATTCCTGCCGTCCCTACAACTATATAACCTATCTGAAACCAGATAATTGTGAAAGACAAGGCAACATGGATTAATGTACTTGACTCGCCCTTTTAGAATTACTTAGCGGAACAGATAGATTTACTTAATAAGTTTAGTAAATGCAAGAAGAATCCCTTAGCTAGGTTAGTAGCAGATCTGGTGGAGCAGAAATGTAAGAAGCTGTAGGCAGGTAGATTTGGCCCAATACCTCACTGGTACATCTCTATCCACAAAAATCCCCACCATTCGGGCCATGCCATCTTCTCATAGCTACCTTCAGTAGGAGATGCACAAACCTGAGGTCCCACACAATCACGTTTAAGAACCACTACTTCCCTTCAACCATTCAATATTTGAACCAACCTACACCACCCCATTCACTACCTAGTTATAACTACATTATGACCACTCAGTGCTACAATGAACTATTTTTGGTTCTAATTATGTTGTGACGAGAATACACATAAATTAAGATGTTTGCTGGCCTGGGCTAGCACCAGTGGCATCAGCAGTTGGTCTGCCACCTGTCCTCAGGGGAGGGGGAGATAAGGAACACAATGAAGCAGCATTTGGAGATGTTAATGAAGGAGCCATCAGTCTGGGTATTGTCAAGATCGGCTCCCCCTTTGAACCCTGAACTGTTTGAAGTGATGGACAGGCGATTTGGAGATGTGTAATGAAGGGACGGGAGAGAGAGCTGTCTAGAGTGGCTCCCCCTTTGAACCCTGAGCTGTCTGAAGTGATGGACAGGCGATACCCCAGCAGGGGGATAAAAAGGGACAGGTTCGCTAAGGCAGCACACACGACACCACGAGGTAACGAGACCCTGGAAGCGGTGCCCCCCTGCAAGTCGGCGGGAGTCGTTTGGAAGGCTGGTTGCGGAACCAAGCCTTAGACGCACAGGGTGGAAAGGTACGATCAGCGGGAACTCGGTGTGTGTCCGCCCTTGCTTGGGTGCCAGGTTCACTGCAGAGGATCGACCGCATCTGGAGGAGGGGTCACAGTCGGTGACCTCAGGTGACATCACAAAGGACTCGTCCGAAAGCTGCTTGTGAGCAATATCGCAGGTCTGTGTGTGGAAGCCGTTTTGAATGATCATTCGTTCTTGTTCTCTCCCTCCTTCCCCCCACATTGTCCATCGCCATGGCAACGATTACTGCGAACTGAACTAAATTGAACTGGACTTTGTGTCACTTTGAAACTGGTCATTTACCCCTAGACAACGATAGAGCTTGATTAATCTCGTTATCTTAATTCTGTGTACATGTGTTTATCATTGCTGAACTGTTGCATTTATTATCCTTTCGATTACTGTGTTGCTTGTTTCTTTAATAAAACTTTCTTAGTTCTAGTAATCCAGACTCCAACTGAGTGATCCATTTCTGCTGGTTTGGCAACCCAGTTACGGGGTACGTAACAATGTTCTTTCTGTATGTCTTTTAAATTTATGTTTAACTTTTCTTGTGAATGTTGTGTTTCTAATGCAATGTGCCAGTACATGCATATACTTGTGCATACGGCAATAAACAGGACTTGGACTTTCCAATGTAGGAGCTGCTCCCAAGTGGTACACATGGCACCTCCCATTGGGATAGATGTCACTCCTAGAAATGGTTATTTTCTCAGCGAAACTGTCCAAGTAGAAGAGTGATTGTTTTTTATGTCATTGATGATTTTCCTATAGACAGGTAAACATTTTGAGAAGACCATGGAAGAAGGGAAGTAGATGCACAGGCTGCCTGCAGATCCCTTACCCTGCTGGGGACCCTATCTCAATGAACTGATCTTTATTCAGGGGTTTTATTAAAGTTCGACATTTGGTCTTTGTTCAGGAGAATGGTAAGCTGAGACTGCTTTGGCTGTTTGAAGATTTCAGTCTCAGAAAAGCTTTTTTTTCCAGTTGATTTGCTGGAAAATTGAGAGCATTTTGGCACTTGGCAAAATTCATGAATTGGATATCTTTCCTATTGATTTTGTGGCAAAGTCTAAAACTACGTGTTTCAGAACTTATTAATACAGCACACTGATACAAGCCCATAGCTGTTCCTGATCTTCCATCTCTTTTCATTTTTTATTTAAAATTTTGTTTTTGGGCTGTTGGAATAAGAAAGTCACAATGAGATCCAACAGGGAAATGAGAACTTTTTTACCCAACAACACTGGAAAATGGGGAACAGGAAATGCTTGAACCAAATATAACTGATGCTTTTAAGGAGAGAGTGGACTAACATGAGAAAGAAAGTAGTTATACTAGTAGGTTTACATAAAAAAGACAAGAGGAAGCTTGTGGGGCATTGCCACTAGCAGAGACCATTTGGGTTGAATGAACTGTACTTGTGCAATGTCTGTTACAAATTGCGAATGGAACTGGACATCCTGTCATCACAGAGTCTGACAGCATAGAAACAGGTCCTTTGGCTTACTGCATGAGAATGGGATACATGAAAACAATTTTCTGTTTTTGATTGTTTCAATATCCTGTGCTAATCTTCAGCCAAGGACATTGTCACAGTTCATTGACTATGTTATATCCAGTTCATATACTGTTTATGATATTGCAAGTGATTTATTGAATTTGTTGAAGATTGGTACCTGTGATGATGTGGATGATAGGAGGCGGCCAAGACAAATTATTAACTTGCTACTGCTGTCTGAATTCACATGCTTCAACCTTGCAACAGCATTCTGGGCTTTGTCGTTACATGTGGAGGCAGCTAATGAAACCTCTTACTAGCTGTTCACTGGACATGCTGAGCTCAGAAGTTTCTATCAAAACCTGTGTTTATAGTATCAGTTACTTTATCAGCATTTTTATCATTTTGTAAATAATTCACTGTGGTTTATGGACTTGACTTTTTACATGTGTTTTGCAGCAGTTTGAGTTATCTATGAAGTGCTGAGCGATGCAATCAAATGCATGCATCATGACAACAGATGTACCATTATTTAGTCAAGATTGTCAAAAGATAGCAGGAATGCAGAAAGTACCTAACTCCTCGTCTGAATAGTAAGTATGATCATAGGGAAATACTGTGGGGAATTGCTGTGTGATCAGGCAAAAGGAACGCAGTGAAATCGGATTAATATATATCTACAATAGAAGTTTGAACATTTCAGCATAGGATCTGGATCTACAGCCCACAATGTCTGTGTCAGCATAATGCTTAGTTAAACTAATCTGTCCTTCCTTCATGATCCATACCCTCACAATCCTTGTATATTTATAAAGTCTCTTGAACGATCGTATCTGCTTCCATTCCCGCTCTGGCAGCACATCTAAACACCTACAAGATTCTGTATTTTAAAAAAAAAGGACAGTATATCTCCTTTCAACTTTTTGCCTCTTACTTGAAAGCTCTGCCCTTTAGTATTTGACAGTTTTACCCTGGGAAAAGATTCTGTTTGTCTATCTGTGCGTCTCATAATTTTAGAAACTTCTATCGGGTCTTCCTTCACTCTCCAGTGTTCCGGAGGAAACAATCCAATTTTGACCAACCGCTCCTTATGGCTAAAATCCTCTAACCCAGGCGACATCCTGGTCTAGCAAATCTCTTCTGAACTGTCTCCAAAGTTTTCATATCCTTCCTGTATTAGGGGTACCAACACACATGCAGTACTCCAAGGGTGGCCTGATCAATGTTTTATACAACTGCAACATGACTTACTGACTTGTATAGATTAGGCCCCTAGTGACGAAGGCAATCATGCCATACACCTTTTTTACCATTCCTTGCTACTTTCAGGGAAGTATGGAATTAATAATAAGACCATAAGATTTAGGAGTACAAATAGGCCATTTAGCCCATCGTGTCTGCTCCACCATTCAATCATGGGTTGATCCACTTCATCCTGTCATCCCAAGTCCCCTGCTTTCATCCCATACCGTTCAATGCCCTGGCTAATCAAGAACCTATCTATCTCTGCCTTAAATACACCCAATGACTTGGCCTCCACAGCCGCTCGTGGCAACAAATTCCACAGATTTACCACCCTCTGACTAAAGTAATTTCTCTGCATCTCAGTTCTGAAAGGACATCCTTCAATCCTGAAGTTGTGCCCTCTTGTCCTAGAATCCCCTACCATGGGAAATAACTTTGCCATATCTAATCTGTTCAGGCCTTTTAACATTTGGAATGTTTCTATGAGATCCCCCCTCATTCTCCTGAACTCCAGGGAATACAGCCCAAGAGCTGCGAGACGTTCCTCATAAGGTAACCCTCTCATTCCTGGAATCATTCTCGTGAATCTTCTCTGAACCCTCTCGAATGTCAGTATATCTTTTCTAAAATAGGAAGCCCAAAACTGCACAGAATCCTCCAAGTGTGGTCTCACAGTGCCTTATAGAGTCTCAACATCACATCCTGGCTCTTATATTCTATACCCCTAGAAATGAATGCCACATTGCATTTGCCTTCTTCACAACCGACTCAACCTGCAGGTTAACCTTTAGGGTATCTTGCACAAGGACGCCCAATTCTCTTTGCATCTCTGCATTTTAAATTCTCTCCACATCTAAATAATAGTCTGCCACCAAAGTGCATGACCATACACTTTCCAACATTGTATTTCATTTGCCACTTCTTTGCCCATTCCACTAAACTATCTAAGTCTCTCCAGTGTCATTTTGTATTGGTCCTATATCTACCCTCGACTCTCTTTTACCCTTTATATACTTAAAAATCCTTAAGAATTTTCATTGATATTAGTCGCCAGCTTCCTCTCATAATTCATCATTTCTTTCCGAATGACCTTCTTAGTTTCCTTCTGCAAGTTTTTAAAAGCTCCTCAATCCTCTATCTTCCCACTACCTCTGACTTCCTTGTATGCCCTCTCTTTTGTTTTTACTTTGGCTCTGACTTCACTTGTCAGCCATGGTCACTTCACTTGTCTTCCCTTTGAAAATTTCTTCTTATTTGGAATATATCTGTCTTGCACTTCCCTCATTTTTTGCAGAAACTCCAGCCATTGCTGTTCTGCTGTCCTTCCTACAAATGTCCCTTTCCAGTCAACTTCGGCCAGTTCTCCTCTCATGCCATTGTAATTTCCTTTATTTCACTGAAATACCGATACATTAGATTTTATTTTTTCCCTCTCAAATTTCAAAGTGAACTCGATCATAGTGTGATCACTGTTCCCTGAGGGTTCCTTAACCTTAAGCTCTCCTAACACCTCTGGATCATTACACAACACCCAATCCAACACAGCCTATCTCCTAGTGGGCTCAACAAAAAGCTATTCTAAAAAATTATCCCTTAGACATTCTACAAATGTTTTTCTCTTGAGGTCCAGTGCTGGCCTGGTTTTCCCAATCCACTTTCATGTTAAAATCCCCAACAATTATCATGACATTGCCTTTCTGACATGCCTTTTCTATCTCCTGCTGTAATTTGTAATCAACATCACGGCTGCTGTTTGGAGGCCTGTATACAACTGCCATCAGGGTCCTTTTACCCTTGCTATTTCTTAACTCAACCCATAGAGACTCTACACCTTCTAATCCTATGTCATCTCTTTCCAATGATTCAGTATTATTTCCTATACACAGAGCCACTCCACCCCCCTCTGCCAACTAACCTATCTTTCTGATACACCGTATATCATCGGACGTTCAGCTCCCGATGGCAGCCATTCTTTAGCCAAGTTTCAGAAATGGCAACAGCATCATACTTGCCAATCTGTAGCTGAATTTCAAGATTGTCCATTTTATTTCTTATGCCACGTGTATTCAAATACAACACTCTCAGTCCAGTATTTGTTGCTTTCTACTTTAACTGCACCAAGTCTCTATTGCCCTGTGACTCATGCCACTGGCTTTGATTAAGCCTCATCTCCTGCCTGTTCTTTTTGTAATCTCAGTTGCACGCTGTCTAATAGGTAATGCTACTTCCTAATAATGAAATATGTTTCCAAATTCCTAATTTGTTTATTTTTTTTTTAAATTTCCAACCAAAAGAGGGATATCCTATTTACTCACCTCTAAAAATGTCTTCCTGACTTCTTTCAATTTGACATCCAAGCTAAAGTGGTTACCAAAAAATTGTGGATTGAAGTAACAGGTTGAAGAGCCTGCCAGCCATGCATCCAACTGCTTGCATTTGAATTGCGTGCTTTAACTCTTCACTTTATCGAGAAACCAAACCAGTCAAAAGTAAGTTCAGGTTCCAGAAGGTGCGCAGCAATCTGACAGCAACTGTGAAACTTCCTGAAACGATCACCCACCAGACCACTCTCCTGCTTTTCTGCTTTAACTTTGTCTTCTTTCCAACCAAATGCGTTATGCCGCGCCATTTATCATTCCCTTAAAGATTCTTGCTGACTTCCTATATTCGCCGAATAAACAGGTACTGCTGACTACTCTCCATGTATTGCGACACCAAATATGTGTCACCTATGCCATCCACTTTTTGGGCTTGAATAAAGCCAGATTTACTATGCGGCAATTTCAGCTATGAAATATCCTGACATAACTGGATTGAAATCTCTTGCCATCTTCCCTAGAATGATTTGGAATTTTAGAGAAGAGATCATTATTAATGTATTGCTATTGGATTTATACTGAGGTGCGAGGAATGAAAGCATAAAATACGAGTTCAATAAATGAGTCCACTTTATGAGGAAGAGAGATTCACCTCCTCAGTCTAGGATAGATTTGGATCTAGGCTGCAAGACTAAAAGATAGTAATCAAACCATGGCCCCATGCAGCCACTTTCACCAGTAATTATCCATGCTTGTGATAAACCTTAGATATGAACAGTCATTTCCTTTTGCCATTAAGTGGAGCTAAGGTCCCATGAGTTGAAGGATATGAAATAGTTGAAATAATATTTTTGCATTTAAAACAGTATTTACATGGATTATAATGCAACTACGCCTATGGAGAGTGAAGTAATCCAGACTGTTACTAAAGCCATGCACGAGGCCTGGGGAAATCCCAGCAGTTCATATGCTCCAGGTATGTTGTGCATACGAACACACCTATGTGACCTCTAACAGGATGTATCAGATCACACTTATTCAAAACATAAAATGCTGGAGATGTTAGGCATCTATGGCAAGAGGAATAGAGTTTCTGCTTTGAAATTGAATAATCCATGTTTTGATGATCTGTTGAAGCAGGTTGTAGTTCATGTTCCCAAGCTTTCAAGTGTATGAAACCGATGTAATGGGAGTTTTGTAGGTAACACAGATTAGATTAAAGCATGGATCAGCATGTAGAATTATGATACTGTAGCCATTAGTGAGACTTGGTAGCAGCAGGAGCAGCACTGGTAGCTCACTGTGCCAGAGTTCCATTTTTTAGATATGATCGGGGGGAAAATAATAAAAGCAGAGGGGTGCCATTACTTACCAGGGAAAATGTCTCTGCAGTGCTCAGACAGGACAGACTTGAGAGCTTTTCTACTAAAGCTACTGGGTGGAACTGAAGAATAAGAAAGGGGTTTATCATGTTAATGAGATTATATTGTAGACCACATAATGGACTGATCTGAAGGAGCAAATTTGTAGAGAGGTAGCAGACAGTTACAAGAAAAATAAGATTGTGATATGAAGTAACTTTAACTTTCCACATATTGGCTGGGACTCTCCAACTAAAAGTTTGTCAAATGTGTTCAGGCAAGTTTACTTAATATATAGAAGGAACGAGACAAGGCAGATAACAGAAGTCTCTATAGGGGAACACATTGGATCTAGCAATCATAACTTAATGAGTTTCAAATAATTATGCAGAAGGATGACCTGGGGTTGAGATTCAAAATTGGAGAAAGGCAAATTTTGACGGCATCAGAAAGGATCTGGTGGGTGTGGATCGGGATAGGTTGTATTCTAGCAAAGAGATGTTGGTAAGTGGGAGACCTTCAAAAATGAAATATTGAGAGTACAGAGTGTGCATTTTCCTATTAGAGTAAAATACAAGGCTAACAGGTTTAGTGAATCTTAGTTTTCAAGAGATTGAGGTCCTGATTAAGAACAAAAAGGAAGTGCAGAGCAGGTATAGGCAGCAAGGAATGAATGTTGTGCTTGAGGAGTATAAGAAATGCAAGAGAACACAAAAGGGAAATCAGGAGAGCTCAAATAAGGCACTAAGTTGTTCTGGCATGCAAGGCGAAGGAGAACCCAAAGGGTTCTGCAGATAGTTTTAAGAGCAGAGGGATAGCAAGAGACAAAATTGGTCCCTTGAAGATCAGGGAGGTCATCTATGCATGAGATAAGAGAGATCTTAAATGGATTTCTTGCAGCTCTCTTTTCTCGGGAAATGGGCACAGAGTCTATAAACTAAGGAAAGATAGTAGTGAGGTTATGTACCATATCTGGATTACAGAGAGAAGGTGCTTGCTGTTTTGAGGAAAAATATGGATTTGTCCCCAGTCCCTGGCATGGTGTCCCCTTTCACCTTGTGGAATGCTAGTACAGAAATTGCAGGAACCCTGGTAGAGGTAAGTAAAATATCCTTGGCAACGGGTGAGATGCCAGAGGACTGAAGCACAGCTAATGTTGCTCTGTTTCTGTACTGTAGTGCTCTTTGACTCGATATAATACATATAGTAGAATAAGGCAGCCCATCAGCCCTTTATGTTCAGCCGTTTTAGTCTGATTTTGATGTACATTACCTTTTCCATAAATAAACTAATATATTTTAAAACTAGGAACATGTTCTGAAAAAGTATGCCAGTAGTGCATAACTGACTGGAATTTAGACATATTTGATTCATATAATTGATTTTTTACACTAATTACCAATTGTGCAAATGCTATTACTTACTTTGAAAACCATAGGACTGCCATATTCACTTTTATTTTGCATGTATAAGAAGTTCAGGAGACTTCCGGTAGCGCTCATGGAGTGAAGTCGCGTTCTTGACTCGCTCCATTACCTCTGAGTTTTTTTCTATGGTCAGCTATACTTTAATTAACCATTAAGGCATCAATTTTTACAATACTTTGAATTAAACTGAATTCTCTGACAATTGGATGATACTTAGATCTGCTATGTCTAAGAACGGGAAAAACGGCAAGGATGGTAAACCTCCGGTTAAACCGAAAGCTACGGATCTCCCTCCGACTGAATCACCGGTGACTTTGAAAGCGATATCGGAGTTAATTCAGAGGGAAATTTCAACCTCTGTTAGGGAGATGATTCGTACGGAAATTGCAGGCTTTGTTAAAGACCTGATTCATACGGAAATCTCAACTAATTTCCAGAAAATTGCCGATTTAATTGATAAGATGCAAACATGTATTGCGGAACATCAGTCGGCTATATCTGATCTTCAAACATTCGCGCAACAAAGTGAGCTTAAGATGGGGAAAATCGAAGAAACAATTAATGTAATGAAGAAGAAACTTGACTTTTTGACTTTTAAAAACTCTGACTTGGAATCTAGAATGCGACGGCAGAATTTACGAATGATTGGCGTCAGGGAAGCCGTTGAAGCTAACAACCCCATGAAATATTTCTCTCAACTTTTAAAAGATGCATTCCCTACTGTATTTCCTGACCAACCACCGCTACTGGATCGTGTTCACAGAATCCCATCATACTCGTCTAGGTCAGATAGACCTAGGCATGTTATCTTACGTTTTCATTACTTTCAAGACAAGGAGAGACTGTTTCGATTCGCTCGATCTAAAGGTTTCATTGATTTTTCGGATCTTAAGTTCCGATTCGTGGAAGATTTCAGTAAACCAATCTGGGACCAACGGGTCCGTTACAGATCCGTGATGTCGGAATTCTATAAGATGGATTTAAGACCAGCGCTGCTGTACCCTGCACGTCTAAGGATTCGCATGTCAGATGGAGCCCTTCGTTTTTTTGATTCGCCATCGGATGCCCAGAGTTATCTGGATCAACTTTCATCTTCAACATCTTAATTGCCTTTTTTTTTAATTTTCTCCGTTGATCGGAGGCTGTGAATTGGTTGGTTTTAACTTTTCTGTGCCCTATTTGGGCAGAAAAGTTTACTTTTGATTTCTTAATATGGCTGCTAAACTTTCTTTTTAACTGCGTCATTTCTTTCTTTTCCCAGGGGATTCTGGGTGGTTACTTCCCTTTTGTCATCTTACGTATTTCCTGTGCGGCCTTAAATTTTGTAGTTTTTTTTAAAATTTTATTCTGTTTTGCTTTTTATAATCACTTTATGTTAATAATCCTATTTTTTTTTGTTGCTGTGTCTATTCATGAGTTTGAGGTTTATTGTGGTTTTTTTTAATATATATTTTCCGGCTTTTGTTCTGTTCTGTGTGTATTCTAATTGAGCTAACTTTTTTTTACTTATTTTTTTACTGTTTTACAATTAGCTGATCCTTTTCATATTTATACCTTTTTTTTAGGGAGCGTATACCCGAAGTCATGGGGGTAGTTTTAGCGTTTGCTTCTTTCTGGCGGGTCTGCTTTAGATTTTGCCTTGGGGTCTTGGGGTGGGGGGTGGTGGGAGGGGCTTCACGTTTTAGTTTGTTTTTCTTTGGGCTATATACATTATTGAAGTACTGGTTGCGTCCTTTTCCCCGGTATCTTTTGTATGTTCTGTTTCCTCTCCGGGTTTGTGGGTCGCGCCTATTGTCAATCCTCCTTGTTGTGGGTTGACTTTAGGATTTATGGAGTCTATTATTAATTTTGTCTCCTGGAATACTAATGGTCTTAATCATCCTATTAAAAGAAAAAAAGTTTTTAAAGTGTTCCGGAGACTTAAAGCACAAATTTTATTTTTACAAGAGACCCATGTACGGAGGGGGGACAGACTACGTTTTTTCAAATTCTGGAAGGGACAACAATTTCATTCGAACTCCAATGCTAAGATTCGAGGCGTCTCTATTTTTATAGATTCCTCAGTTACTTTTATACAACAGGATATTATCTCTGATCCAAATGGTAGATTTTTATTGGTTAGTGGTTTACTATTTAATAAAAAAGTAGTTTTGGTTAATGTTTATGCTCCTAATATGGATTGTCCGGAATTTTATAAATCATTGTTTGATCAGTTTCCGAATTTGAACGAGTTTTCATTGATTTGGGGTGGAGATCTTAATACCTGTTTATCTCCAGCTTTGGACCGTTCGGCTCCTTTACGGACTTTACCTAATAAATCTGCAAATTTGATTAATTTTTTCCTTTCTGATTCTGGGTCGACGGACATTTGGCGTTTTCTGCATCCTCAGGAAAAAGATTTTTCCTTTTTTTCACATGTTCATCACTCCTATTCAAGAATTGATTATTTTTTTATTGATTCTCGTCTCATTCCTTCAGTGATTAAATGTGATTATGATTCTATAACCATTTCGGATCATGCTCCACTTAAGCTTTCTATTAAAATTATGGCCAATATACCAAACAATAGACAATGGCGTTTTAATTCGCTGTTGCTTCAGGACTCGGACTTTGTTAATTTTATGAATGAACAGATTGAGCTTTTTTTTACAATTAACCATACAGAAGATATTTCGGTTAACACTCTTTGGGACACTTTTAAAGCCTATATTCAGGGTCAGATTATTTCGTACTCCGTTGCTTTGAGGAAGAAACAGAAGCAGGAGGAGATGGCAATTGTAGACAAGATTAAAGAAATTGATAAGAAATATGTTATGGCTCCTTCTGAGGAGCTATACAAACAAAGAACTGAACTTCAAATGGAACACAGTTACTACTCTTGTCCTCGATTGTAAACCAATTAAAGAAAACAAGAAGTGATTTTTATGTTCACAGTGATAAAATTGGCAAGCTGCTGGCTAATCAATTGAAATCTAATTATGTTAAATCTCAAATCAATCAGATTTATAACCAAAATGATCGATTGATATTAGATCATGTGGGGATTAATCAAACCTTTTGTGATTTTTATTCTTCTTTACATCAATCAGAGTCTCCTCGAGATTCTAAATATATGAATGATTTTCTAGATAAGTTAGACTTCCCTCAGATTTCACAGGATATGTCTTCTTTATTAGATACTTCCATTACAATGGATGAGATTAAGAATGTTATTTTTTCTATGAATCTGGGGAAAGCTCCTGGCCCTGATGGGTTTACCGTTGAATTTTATAAATGTTTTGCTTCTTTATTGATTCCTTGGCTCTATAAGGTTTTTGAGGCTTCTTTGAAACTTGGTAAACTTCCGGAATCTTTTAATAGAGCATCAATTTCTTTAATACTAAAGAAGGATAAAGACCCTGCTCAATGTGCATCTTATAGACCAATATCTTTATTAAATGTTGATTCTAAAGTTTTTTCTAAGTTATTAGCAAATAGACTAGAAAAAGTACTTCCTTCTATTATTTCGGAAGACCAAACGGGTTTTATTAAAGGTCGTTACTCTTTTTATAATATTCGTACATTGTTAAATATCGTTTATACTCCCTCACAAAATGTACCTGAGTGTGTTATTTCTTTAGATGCCGAGAAAGCTTTTGATAGAGTAGAATGGCCTTATTTATTTAAGGTGCTTGAAATGTTTAATTTTAGCTTGAAATTTATATCCTGGATTAAACTGTTATATCACTCCCCTGTAGCCTCGGTTCGTACTAACTCTTTAAACTCACCTTTTTTTCCTCTCTTTCGTGGTACTCGACAAGGCTGTCCTCTTAGTCCCCTATTATTTGATATTGCATTAGAACCTCTTGCAATTGCTATTCGAGAATCTTCAAATATTACTGGGATAACTCGGGGATTAAAGTCCCATAAATTATCACTCTATGCTGATGATTTACTTTTATATATTTCTAATCCTGAGAGATCTATTCCTGCTGTTTTAGAGTTATTAGCACAATTTGGTCTTTTCTCAGGTTATAAATTAAATCTTAGTAAGAGTGAACTTTTTCCGATTAATAAACATCTTCCCTTATATTATAAATTTCCATTTAAATTGATTAATAATTACCTTTCATATCTTGGGATTAAAATTACTTGTAAACATAAAGATTTATTTAAGACTAACTTTTTACCATTAATAGACCATATTACTCAACTTTCATCTAAATGGTTTCCCTTATATTTAACTTTGATTGGTCGTATTAATGCAGTTAAGATGTTTTTTTTGCCAAAATTTTTATATGTGTTTCAGGCATTACCAATTTTCGTTCCTAAATCTTTTTTTGATAAAGTCGACTCTAAAATTTCTTCATTTATTTGGCAGAATAAGAATCCGAGACTGGGTAAAATACATTTACAGAAAGCTAAGAGAGATGGAGGTTTAGCATTACCTAACTTTAGATTTTATTATTGGGCTATTAATATTCGACATATGAAATTTTGGTTACTTGACCGGGACATACTATCTATTCCTAAATGGGTAGCATTGGAATTACAATCTGTTCAGGGTTATACACTTGGTTCTATTTTAGGTTCATCTCTTCCTTTTGATTCGAAACGCCTTAAGCAGGTCTCTAACCCGATCGTTAAATATGCTTTGCGTATTTGGTTTCAATTCAGAAAATTTTTTGATCTTAATCAATTCGGGTTAGCGATTCCTATTTTAGGTAACATATTTTTTCCTCCCTCTTTTACGGATCGCGCTTTTCAAACTTGGAAGACTAAGGGTATTTTATGGTTTTTGGATTTATTTTTAGATGGTTCCCTTATGTCTTTTGAACAATTATCTAATAAATATAACTTATCAAGAATACATTTTTTTAGATATTTACAAGTTAGAAATTTCCTAAGTACTATACTTTCTTCCTTTCCAATGCTTCCTCCTATATATATTTTAGATTCGATAATTAACCTTAATCCATGTCAGAAAGGTGCATCGGCTATGATTTATAACATTATTATGAAACTTAGGAAAGCTCCATTTGATAAGATTAGGGTAGATTGGGAACAGGAATTGGGGCTTACCATTTCTGTGGATGATTGGGGGCAGATTTTACAATTAGTTAATACTTCCTCTATTTGTGCTAAACGTTCCCTAATTCAATTTAAAGTGGTTCATAGAGCACATATGTCCAAAGATAAGTTAGCGCGTTTTTACTCGCATATTAATCCTTTCTGTGATAGATGTTCGGGGCAGATAGCCTCTTTAACTCATATGTTTTGGTCTTGCCCTACTTTGGAAACTTTTTGGAGAGATATTTTCAATATTATTTCTAAGGTATTAAATATAGATATCTCTCCTCACCCTATTACTGCTATCTTTGGACTACCTAAAATTTCTAATAATCTTTCCCCTTCAGCCCGTAGAATGATTGCATTTCTTACTTTAATGGCGAAAAGATGTATTTTACAACATTGGAAAGAGCTTAATGCTCCAACTACCTTTTTTTGGTTTTCTCAGACGATTTTATGTTTGAATCTGGAGAAAATTAGAAGTAACCTTTATGATTCTTCATTTAAATTTGAACAGATTTGGGGACCTTTTAGTCGATATTTTCATTTAATGTAATATTTACCCTTCTTGTTTTTTTTTCACTGTTTTAATGGAGGTCGGGATTGAGGACGTGATTTTAAGTTTAACTCTGTTTGGTTTCAAGTTAGCCCATTGCTTTGCTTTGCTTTTAGTTAGTTGCACGGTGGGTTTTTTTTGGGGGTTTTTTTTTTCTTTTTTTCCATTGATATATATAAAATCTAGTATACTATTATGTTATCTTGGTTTCTTATGCTTAAATTACATTGTTTGTAGTATTTTCTTTTTGGTATTGTTATCTTTTGGAATTTTATTATACTTTAACATTGTATTAATGTTTATATGGCTTACCTTTTTTGTATACTTACCCAATAAAAAGATTTAAAAAGAAAGAAAGAAAGAAGTTCAGAGCAGTGACCTGAATAAAGCAGTCTTGAAGTGCAAAATATTCTGTCGCCATCAATAACTTCCGTCAAGATTATCTGGAACTTCCTCATAATTTTGAGGGAAACTGCAATATTTTTAATAAAATGGACACTGGTAAAATTTGACTTGTCCTTTCAGTCACTTTTAACTGGAGAGAAAGATCTTTTCATAAAAGTGTACAAGTACAAAATTTTTGATGCACAGAATACCCTGTGAGATCCTGACTTCTTGCTAGATGTGATATTGCAGTTACTATCCTCAACACTGATTTAAAAACTTTCCATAGATGCTCTTCACAAATCATCTACTTTAAACAATGGTTAACTCTAGAAAGCCCACTGCAGTATAAGATGCTTTTCTTTTTCTGAGAGCTCCTTCATTAAAATAGATGGTTCTTTTTTTATTCCTAGCCATTTTACTTTCTCATTCCACTGTTGTCATTGAAGCTGGAAAACACATTAAGAAAACAGAAATTTTTGAAGTTGTTGGTTAACATCTTATGCTATTTAAACTTGCAAATCAGAATATGTTCTACTTTTAAAAATTAAAGACAAGTTCTTGCAACTATTTTTCTTGTTACTAGGTAGGAAAGCCAAAGAATGGATAGATTGGTCAAGGGAAACCATAGCTCAGATGGTTGGAGGTCGCCCACAAGATATAATTTTTACTTCTGGTGGAACTGAGGTAAGAATAGTCTTGTATACCAACGTATTGTAAATGCATTCAGGGACTCTCACTCTCAAATGCCACTCAAAGATAATTCACTGCACCTCTGCCATCTCTCACCCTAGTTCACACCCCATCTCAAACAGCAAGCACCCATCTTATCCCCATCAAGCAGAGAGTAAATTCCATGGCTGTTGTACAAGGCATGGATTTATCATAAACATCTAATCTGCGTATGGTTCCAACACAGATGGATGTGGCATTGATTATCCTGAGTAATTGATAATTGTGCTTAATTATAAATCCTCTTTGCAGTGAGCTTAGTCCATTTGGTGTTGTGTTGAAAGTCCTTTCAAACAAGGCTTTCTCTGAAGAGAGAACTTTTCAAATAGGAATGCAGTGGATTCCCGTTAATTGGGACACATAGGAACCAGTACATTTTAGCTCAATTAAGCGGCTGCGCCAATTAGGCGAAGGTTCATGACAAGAGCCAAAAAGGTATAAAAAAAGATAAACTATTGTTTAACTGAGTAACAAATTTAAGTGAAACACGGAACAAATTAGAGCACTACCAATACCATTGCTGTATTCTGGAACTACGAATTAGTTCCTAATAGATATTGACGAGGTATGGGGTGCGCAGGGAGGGGTAGCATCTCTGGTGAAGGTGCTTGTCATGTCCATTCCATGGGGACTTTTGGTCCCTATCAGACTCTCAGCTGTCACCTCTAGCTCCAAATTTTGAGAGCGGCCACACTGCTTCAACTACTTCTTCATGTGCCTTGCGCGTTACACGCTTGGGCAATCATGGCACTCCACATCGAACGATCCCTCGCAGTGTCAATGATATCTCGCACACTTAGATCTGTTAGTTCTTTCACAGTGTCCATATATTTTCTTCTTTGCCTTCCTCTACCGCGTTTCCCAAACATATGCCCTTGTAATGAAAGACATTCTATTTCTCCCTTTCTGATGACATGGCCCAGGAATTTAAGTTTCCCCCTCATTTAATATTCTCATTAAAGATCTTTTTGTATGGGCATGTTGGAGTACTGCTTCAACAGGCAGGCTAAACCAGGTGAGGGTAGCCGGCAGCCACATACACCAGTGAAATAGGGAGATGCCTGTTCTAGAATGCAAAGTCAGCTCCGGCAGACTGAGTGGATGAAACTTACAGTGATATCCAACGGCCAGGAAGCTGGCTATGCAACGATCTGTGGAAAGTGAAGGTCATGACAAAGCACAGAAGGAGTCACGGTCACCCTCTGCAACCAATGGAGACCTCAGTTGTGATGTTTGTTTGTGCTACTGGACCCGGACTTCCGAGGTCAAGAGAAGGAAACTGTCCCAGTACAACGGCTTTTCCACTTTAAAAAGTTTCACTCACAGGTTTCCTGTCATTGTCGAACACAATGGACGGCCACCCACATTTATTGACAGAAGAATTTATTCAATGTACAGTATGTCATATTTTGATTGACTAAATGAACAAAATCAGCGCAGACACCTAGTGCAGATAAATGAACTGCTTTCATGCAATGCTTTCGACAATTGCGTCATCCAAATCTTCATCTTCATTGTAACATTCAAGATAATTGTCAATACCTTCATGTTCTTTGTAGTTCCTAAATTGTTGAAATAGTGAAATCTTTTCATTTTCTCTGCTAGCTTTGTCTGGCATCTCCAAACCTAAAAGCTTGAACCCACAGTGAGCAAAACAACTCTGAGTTGTCTTACTGCTTCTTTCTCATCAACTAATAGCAACAAAAGGGATACTTAATGAATACTTCGCTTCAGTGTTCATTAGTGAAAAGGACTGTGGCAATTGTAGGTGTGACTTAAAGCAGACTGAAATGCTTGAGTGTATAGGCATTAAGGAAGGATGTGCTAGAGCTTTTGAAAGATATTAAGTTAGGTAAGTCACCAGGACCGGATGCGATGTACCCCAGGTTACTGTAGAAAGCAAGGGAGGAGATTGCTGAGCCTCTGGCGATGATCTTTGCATCATCAATAGGGACAGAAGTACCAGAGGATTGGAAGGCTGCAAACATTGTTCTCTTGTTCAAGAAAGGGAGTAGAGATAACCGAGGAAATTATAGACCATTGAGTCTGACTTCAGTGGTAGGTAAGTTGTTGGAGAAGATCCTGAGAGACAGGATTTATGAGCATTTGGAGACTTAATCTGATTAGGGATAGTCAACATGGCTTGGTCAAGGGTAGGTCATACCTTACAAACCTGATTGAATTCTTTGAGGATGTAACAAAACACATTGAAGGTAGAGCAGTGGATGTACTGTATATGGATTTCAGTATGGCATTTGATAAGATTCCCCATGTGAGGCTCATTCAGAAAGTAATGATGCATGGGATTCAACAAGATCTTGCTTTGTTGATCCAGAATTGGCTTGACCACAGAAGGCAAAGTGTGATTGTGGATGGTTCGTATTCTGCATGGAGAGCAGTGACCAGTGTGTTCCATGGGGATCTGTTCTGGGACTCCTCTTCTTTGTGATTTTTATAAATGACCTGGATGAGGAAGTAGAAGGGTAGGTTAGTAAGTTGTTCATTTCGGAGGGTCAAATTTAAAGACAGAATATAATATTAATGGTAAAACTGTTGGAAGTGTAGAAGAGATCTTGGGGTCCATGTCCATAAGACACTCAAAGCTGCTGCACAGGTTGACAGTGTTGTTAGGAAGGTGTATGGTACGTTGGCCTTCATCAACCGTGGGATTGAGTTCAAGGGCCATGAGGTAATGTTACAGCTATATAAGGCATTGGTTAGACCCCACTTGGAGTACTGTGTTCAATTCTGGTCACCCCATTGCAGGAAAGATGTGGATGCTATAGAGAGGGTGCAGAGGAGATTTACAAGGATGTTGCTTGGATTGGAGAGCATGCCTTATGAGAATAAGTTGAGTGAATTTTGCCTTTTCTCCTTGGAGCGCTGGAGAATGAGAGGTGACCTGTTAGAGGAATATGAGGGGTGATTGATAAATTTGTGACCTTTAGGAGGAGTCAATTTTAGAAACCCTAGCACATTTATTTTTCAACATAGTCCCCTCCTACATTTACACACTTAGTCCAGCGGTCGTGGAACATACGGATCTTGGACCTCCAGAAAGTGCCTACAGAATGGGTGATTGATAAGTTTGTGGTCTAAGGTAGAAGGAGATGAGTTATACAGCTCTCGTTACATGCACATGCAGTTCAACTCTTTGAGTGATTATGCAGAAAGTTTGAAGTTAATAACTCATCTCCTTCTACCTTAGGCCACAAATTTATCAATAACCCCTGCTGTGGGCACTTTCTGGAGGTCCAAGATCCGTATGCTCCATGACTGCTGGATTAAGTGTTTAAATGTAGGAGGGGACTATGTTGAAAAATAAATGTGTTAGGTTTTCTAAAATTGACTCCTCCTACCTTAGGCCACAAACTTATCAATCACCGCTGGTATAAGATGATGAGAGGCATTGATTGTGTGGATAGCCAGAGGCTTTTTCCCAGGGCTAAAATGGCTATCACAAGGGGGTATGAGCTTTAAGGTGCTTGGAAGTAGGTTCTGAGGAGATGTCAGAGGTATGTTTTTCACACAGGGAGTGGTGAGTACATGAAATTACTGCTAGTGAAAGTGGTAGAGATAGATACGATAGGGTCTTTTAAAAGACTCTTCGATAGGTAAGTGGAGCTTAGAATAATAGGCTATGCAGTCGAGAAATTTCTAGGCAACTTCTGGAGTAGATTACGTGGTCGGCACAAGATTGTGGGCCGAAGGGCCTGTAGTATGCTGTAGATTTTCTATGTTCTATGTTCTAAAACTCACTGCTTTTTGAACACAAACACACGCAACTGAAGCCATTTAAAAGCTGTTTGCTCTAAGCATGGTGTAGTGTCTTATGGCCACACAAGTATACACAACTGATGCTAGTTAAAAACTTTATGGCAAGTCTCCTGTCCCAATTAAACGGCATAGTGTCCCAAATAAACAGAAGAAATCCCGGCTATTCTCTTGATTCGTTTTTTGTTCTTCAAGAGTTTTCCCAAAGAATCAGCTGCTCTGATTAACCAAAGGCCAAATTAACTGGAATCCACTGTATTTAATAAAATAGTGCACAATGTATTATCACTTACATTATATCTAACATTGCATGCCAAAAAGTGACAAAAAATATGAAATGTTGAAATTAATACCCTCGTTTTCTATGCATTGGCTCCTCAAAAGATTGATAAGAATTTGAAACACCCAAACTTCGAGTCAGCAACTAGTCTCAACTAAAGTTCCAAAATGTTTGTGTTTTCCAGGCTAATAATCTAGTCTTTCATACAGCAGTCAAGTACTTCTTGGATCATCAGCACCAGTTGGTACAGAATGGTGGGGGAGTGGAGCTTGGAGAGATTACTCAGTCATTACCTCACATTATTACATCAAATGTTGAACATGACTCTGTGCAATTGGTGGTGGAAAATCTGGTCAAGGAGGGAAAAGCAAGTGAGACTTTATTGATGGTCTTTTTTTTTGAAGTACTGTTTAGCTTCTCTCTTTAAAGTGCTAATTGATGGAAAGTTTGTGAATATTACATAATATGCAAGGCTGCAAAAAGCACTGGACAGTTAATGTAGCTGCTATATTGTGACGCTACATTGCCATTTGGTTTGACTCATTCTTTATTATTTTATTAAAAGCAAAAGCAAATTATCAATGACTATATCCTCCCATGTTCAAATAAAAATGACTGTTCACTGGAGGAACTTGTCTCTCTAGGATGGACAACCATTTAGATATGTTTTGTTTCTTCTTGGTATAATGTAACCCTCATCATCTAAAGATTTAGACAAATTACATGATAAACCTTGGCAAGTTCAGTCCTTTACATGTATATATGTGCACCCGAAGTCCCCAAATTTGTTGACTTAAGAGAAACTGCAGATGCTGGAAATTGGAAGCAACGTCAGGCAGTATCTTTGGAGAGAAACGTCTCACCTGCTGGAAGAACTCAGCAGGTGAGAAATTTCCCTATGTAGATGCTGCCTGACCTGCTGAATCTTTACAGCAGTTTGTGTGTGTTTCCCCAAATTTATTGGCAGATTGTGGGATCTAGCGATTTTTCAATCTGCAGGTTATTTTAGGAGACCAAGAATGTGTGAAAACTTGTTGCTCTATGATCATTCAATTTTAAAGTTTAAGGAAAGGAACAGTTGCAGAGCATATGAAGCTAAAGGAAAGAATCTCAGGAAAAGACGAAGACAAGATACTAAGGACAAAGACAGGATGGCAAGTTTTGCAGAGACTGATACTTATATACTGAAATAAAGGCACATTCCTGAGAAAAGCGCAGGGCCACTTAGAAGAGGCATAGCATTATGCCATGTGTTAACACTTAGCCAATGAGAAATGAAAATGGGATGAACTGTTATATAGCTGCTATACTGGTTTAGTACCAGCAGGTGGAGACAAATCCACATATTGTAAAAAATACAGGTCAAAATATGTTAGTGAAACTACAATTTCAGTCTTGCTTAGAGCTAATTAATTCAGCTAATACATTATTAAAAGCATAAAAATACCAATTCCAACACAACCTAGTAACTACAATATTCTAATGGCAGAGTGCAAACTTGCTGAGACTTTTCTTTGCATTTAATGCTAGGGAATTTGTACTGGCTTAGACCTGGTATGGGATCCTTGAGCTGTTTTCATATAAGGTTTTATAAAACCTATAAAAGGTTTTATAGTTGCAAGGAGCAGAATTAAGATATCAAATTTTTAATTATTGGTGTTCATTTCTGGTAATATACTTTGGGGAAAAAAACAGCTATGAAAACTATGAGGTATTATTTAATTAAAGTTTTTATTGGACATTTTCTATGGAAACTGCTGGAGATGCTTTTTTATGTAAACAGACAGCTGCTTTACCCCCCTCCACCCAAATTCCCCAGGATAAGCATCTGTGGAGGTTGGAAAAATGATGTTCTTCCATAAACATTGAATGGGTAAAAAATAATCTGATTTCCACCTATGCCACTCAAAAATTAGTTTTGGCCCATTTTTTGCTGACTACCCATATAACATATCATTCTTTGCCACGTGTTGGACTTCTGCTTGTAAGATAATGGAGTCTCATAATATTGGCCTATTGATTATGCAAAGCAAATTTCTGTGCCCAGTTCAATGATCTGGAATGGTCTGAGAGTTTGCTGCCAATACCGTCAATGCAATAGCTCTAAGATGTGCTATGTGCCTATAATGTTAAGGGTCAACAAACTTCATAAAGGAGTGCAGTTTGGATAGGTTGAGTTGACAATTGAAACTTTCAGGCCACCTTATCATGATGAAGTACCTATCCATATTAATCTTATTCACCAGCACCTCACCAACAGCTTACTATGGCTTGGCAATTTATGTGCTTGGCCAGATAGATACTACTTAACTGTATAAATACCTGCCTCTACCATCTCAGGTAGTATGTTTCAGATTTCACCCACCTTCTGGTGAAAAAAAATTATTCTTCAGATCCCTTCTAAACTTACACCTTACCTTTAACCTATATCCAGTGGTTATAGACATCTCTGCCTTGAGGATTTTTTTTGTCTACTTATGCCTCTCAAAATTTTGTATACCACTATTGGTTCTCCGCACCCCCCCCCCCCGACTCCTCTGCTCAAAGGAAGGAGGGAAACCACGCTTATCAGGTATATTGTCAAAAATGAAACGTTCCATCCCAGGTTGCATTTCATCTGCACCCTTTCCAGTGCAGATTCAGAGACTCTGGCAACGATGGCAGTAAGCAGAAGGTCCTGCTGGTTGGTTTGGCTTCCCATCATAGAGGCTGAACTTTCAAATATTCAAAGCTATTGTATCTGGTGTATTGTGTGCTGTCCAGGTTGTCACCCAATGAGTTGCATTTCATCTGCATCCTTTCCATCTGCAATCACAGCCTTCCTATAGGTTATTACCAGAACAACTTGCATCTGCCCAGGAAAAAAATGGTTGCTATGATTGCAAGACCTACTCAAAGGGTCAAAAATCTTCCAATAGCATACAGGTGAAATACGTTGGAAGTTTTTAAATATAGTAGATTCCAGTTAATTAGGTCATTGGTTAATCGGGCAGGGCAGCTGCTTATCTGGGACAACTCTTAAAGAACATAAACAAATTGAAAAAATAGCCGGACAGGTAATAGCATAGCAGTTAGCGTGACAGTGTTACTGCTTGGAGCATTCTTGAATTCGGAGTTCAATTCCATTCTGTAGAGAGTCTCTGTACTCCGTGGAATACATGGGTTTTCCCTAGGTGCTCTGGTGTCCTCCCATAGTCCAAAGATGTATCAGGTGTGGTAATTGATCATTGTAAATTGTCCTGGGATTAGGTTAGGGCAAATCAGGGTTGTGGGGTTGCTGGGGCAGCGTGGCTTAAAGGGCTGGAAGGGCTTACTCCACGATGTATCACTAAATAAATAGACAAACAAACTTTTAAAGAGCAAAAACTAATCAAGAAAATAGCCAGGATTCCCTTTGTTTATTTGCGACACTGCTGCTTAATTGGGGCAGGCGAGTCTCACTGAACTGTTTCTAACTAGTGTCAGTTGCGTGTGTTTCTATTCAAAAAGCAGTGCTATTGTCACTGACGGTTGGTAAGGAATAAGCAGTAAGTCAATTCAGTATTGTTTTGTTCATTGTGGTTTCAAGCTTTCAATCTTCGAAATGCCAGAAACAGCCAAGAGTGAAAATGAACCAATTTCACTACTTCATCAAGTTAGGAACTACAAAAAATTTGAAGGTATTGACAATCATTTTCAATGTTACAATTAAAATGAAGATTTGGAGGTTGCAATCATCCCGACAGTGTTATGTGAAGGAAGTTCATTATCTGCACTAGGTTTCGAGTGCTGATTATGTTCATTTACAGTCAAAAGAACATAGCATGAATGAATTCCTCCATTGATAAGTATTAGGAACTAATATACAGTTTTATAGTACTGTAGTGGTACAGGTAGTTTTATAATTTTTTTCTGTAATTTATTACATAATTTGTTACTCATTTTACCTTTATTATACTTTTTTAACTATGGGGCAGCCACGTAAATGTACTGGTCCCGATGTGACTCAATTAACCAGAATCCACTGTACAGCAAAACATTAAGATCATTAAATATATGAAGAGAAAATGATTATATTTCTCCTTTGCAGAAGCTACATTTTTGCCTGTTTCCAAAGAAACTGGATGCATCCAAGTTGATGATGTGATTGCTGCTATTGGGCCAAGCACTTGCCTTATTTCTATTATGCTCGCTAACAATGAAACAGGAGTTCTCATGGTAATTACTTTACTAATTTTGGTTTGGGAATGTTGATCTCACTAGGAAACATAGTTTTTATTATCCAAAACAGTCCTGAGAATGGGGTAATGGGCTGCATTCCTGAACCATTAATAGAGTTTGTATTGCTTAGTCTGTCTCTATGGAGGATACTAAAGAGACCACAAAGTTCATGCAGCAACAAGCTGCTGAAGTACAGGTCATGAGTAGGTTTCCCCGTTGAAGAAACTTTGCTAACAAGTTGGCTATTATGACTAAAACAGAAGAGTGGAAAAGCAAATTGTGCAGAAGATATGAAGAGTCTGCAGAGAGATATAGATAGGTTAAGTGAGTGGGCAAGGGTCTGGCAGATGGAATACAATGCTGGTAAATGTGAGGTCATCAACTTTGGAAAGGAAAATGGAAGAGCAGATTATTATGTAAATGGTAAAAGATTGCAGCATGCTGCTGTGCAGCGGGACTTGGGAGTGCTTATGCTGAATCACAAAAGGTTGCTTTTCAGGTGCAGCAGGTTATTAAGAAGACAAATGGGTGTTGGCCTTCATTGCTAGAGGGTTTGAATTTAAGAGCAGGGAAGTTAAGCTGCAACTGTACAGGGTACCGGTGAGGCCCCACTTGGAGTACTGCGTGCAGTTCTGGTCTCCTTACCTGAAGAAGAATATACTGGCTTTGGAGGAGGTACAGGGGACGTTCACCAGGTTGATTCCAAAAATGAGGGGACTATGAGGAGAGATTGAGTCACCTGGGACTGTACTCACTAGAATTCAGAAGAATCAGAGAAGATCTTATAGAAACATATAAAATTATGAAAGGGATAGATAAGATAGAGGCAGGAAAATTGTTTCCACTGATAGGTAAGACTAGAACCAGGAGGCATACCCTCAAGATTCGGGGTAATAGATTTAGGGCAGAGATGAGGAGGAACTGCTTTTCCCAGAGGATGGTAAATCTGTGAAAATCTCTGCGGAATGCAGCAGTGGAGGCTACCACAAGGTTGGATAGATTTTTGCATAGTAGGGGAATTAAGGGTTATGAGGAAGAGGCAGGTAAGTGCAGATGAGTTCGTGGGCAGATCAGCCACGATCTTATTGAATGGTGGAGCAGGCCAGATGGCCGACTCCCGCTCCTATTTCTTACGTTCTAAGAGGTTGGGTATCTTTGGGTATGTAGTACCCAAATGAGAAACAGTCAATGACATTTTATTTGTAAGTTTTCAAAAATTTGATGACATGAGTTCTAAATTGTGCATATAGATGAGGGCTGGAGCTAACAAGCAGGGAAAACTGAATGATGCAATGACCTAATAGGTAGAATTGTGTGGCTGACTCTACATAACAGGTCAGGCTGCATGCAATAAGGGAGTGGTACAGGCATAGAAGGCAAATTAAATCTGAAATTATCAGGAGAGATTACAGATGTTTATAGCGCTGATGAAAGACTAACCTAAAATAATAATTTTTCCACAGATGTTTCTGATTTGCTAGGATTTCAGGATTTTTGACTTCATTTTATATTTGCAGCATCTGTGAGATTTGATCTTTGTTATCGCAGCCTGACAATTTTATAATTGCTTTTATTGCTGTTCTTCAGGTCAAAACTTCCTGTGCTGTTGTCTGTCTTGCTGTAATTCTACATTCAATTATTGGAAAATTTATATTTCACATAAAAGCAGAGAATGCTGGAAATACAGTAGAGATAGTATTGTTGACAGTGAAGAAAGTTATCTGAGTTCAAAGTAAATTTATTATCAAAGTATATATGTGTCACCATATACTACACTAAGATTTTTTCTTGCAGGCATTCATAGTAAATACAAAGAAATAGAACAGAGTCAATGATTTAATAAGAACTTCAGTAGCAACTTTTTTTACACAAAGGATGGTGTGTGTGTGTGTGTGTGAGAGAGATCTGCCAGAGGAAGTGTTTGAGGCAAGTACATTAACAGCATATTAAAAGACAGTTGAACAGATACATGGATAGGAAAGGTTTAGAAGGATATGGGAAAACATGCGCAAATGGGACTAGTTTGCATAGGAATCTTGGTTGGCACAGACCAATTGAGCCAAAGGGCCCGATCCTTTGTTGTGTGACTATGACTCAAAACAACAGCTTATACAGCATGCAAGCAGAGAGAGAGTTTGAATTTCCAGTCGGTGATCTATCAGAATCAGGAAAGTATTTACTTGCATGTGATTTCAGATTTATTTTGTCATCTTCAACCTAAAACATTAACTGTTTATTTCAGTGTTTACGTATCTGCAGTTTTCAAATTTTTTCCCACCCTCCATTGCAATTTATACATCTTACCTTAACTCTTACCTTTTCCTGCCCCTTCAGCCAGTCTACCCCCTCTTTCCAACCAATCTGCCATCCCATTCACCTCCTGACCAGTCTCTCACAACCACTTTACTTCCCAACCTGTCTCCTCTCCCCTGTCAATTCCTTATATCTGCTTCCCTCACACAATTGACAACCTGACCCATCTACCCCCTCCCCTCCACTGCTGTTACTCCTGACCCGTTACCTCCCAACCCATCTCCCCCTCCTGTAACGACATCCTCTCCTCACTTACTTCCCCATCTGAGTCAAACCAATATGCTTTGGGCCATCAAAAACGTGTCACTTTTCTTTAGTTGTTTAATGGCACTGATTAAAAACTTCATTTGACTCATGTCTTATTGTTTGGTGACCTGGTGTTTTCAGCTCTGCACAGCAGCACTTTCCTGAAATTATTGTTAGCAGAAGTCATGTAAGATTCTGGCCTTGATTTTGTTTTTGCGTTACCTTTTGTTTCAGCCAGTTGCAGAGCTGTGTCAACGAGTTAAGATCATAAATCACCAGAGAGGCAAGGTAGCACCCAAGATTCTGCTACATACAGATGCAGCCCAGGCACTTGGCAAACTGCCAGTAGATGTGCAAGATCTCGGTGTGGATTACCTTACAATCGTAGGACACAAGGTAAAATACCATTCTTGAAGTTTCTATGGTTTTTATGTTTTTCTGTGGTTTCTATGGTTTCTGTCGTTTTTCTATGTGTGCAGGTCAGTGGGACTAAGCAGAGAATGGTTCAGCACAGCCAAGAAGGGCCAAAAGGCCTGTTTCTGTGCTGTAGTTTTTCTATGGTTTCTATGGTTTCTAGTGGAAATCAAAAATAAAACTGGGGATGCAGGAAATGTAAAACAAAATGCTGGAAATGCTCAGTGGGTCAGGGCCCATCTGTGGGAAGGGAAACAAAGTAAACTTTGCAGATCAGAGACTGCTTTGTCAGAATTGAAAGCAGGCAAAAGAAACTTCGGAAGTTGCAGGGAGGCTAGCTGTCTATGCTTGGTGATCTGTCTGAGCTCATTTACCGTTCAGTCACATCATGGCTCTTCTCTATCTTAGCTATTTACCTTTCCTTTATACCTAAAAGTACTATCCATATTTCAAAGAAAAGAATTGCAAATTTTCACTATCATTTTGTAAAACAAAAATTCTGAGTGAATGTGAAAGAGATGTGGGGAATAGGTGTGTGCAGTGTGATAGTTCTTTCAGCTGATAACCAGATTTCTTGTACTTGATTAACAGAGTTACTACCTGAACTGGCTTGGCTTAATTTGCTAGTGTTGCCATCATTGCAACTTTGCATGGGATTGATACCATCTGCTGCTTACTTTGCCTATCTGTATCATGCCTATGTGCTACACATACAGTATGTACTACCCAATTTGCCATGTCAAATGAAGCACTAAAAATATGTATTTGCAATCCAAATTGGGAGCTGATCCACACGCATAATTCCAAATAAAAGGCTGCTGTGCTACCATTTTCATGATCCCATTATGTAAAACAAAATGGCATATTTTAAGTGGTTACAGATGAATTGAACCATAAATCAAAGTATTCTGAGTGCATAACGTGCAAAGCATGTACAATTAAGTATTGTTTCCTTGTTGAAGATTCGTATTCCCGTTGTCTCCTATAGTTTTATGGCCCTCGCATTGGAGCCCTGTATGTTCGAGGGCCAGGCACGAGCTCACCAGTGAATGCCATGTTCTTTGGCGGAGGTCAAGAAAGGAAGTTCAGACCAGGGTAAGTTCTTGGAAAAAGTTTAGTGATACTTGTTCCTTTTCCAATTGTATAATTTATCTGTTAAGTTTTATCTATACAGGTGTCCCCCGCTTTTCGAACGTTCGCTTTACGAAACCTCACTGTTACGAAAGACCTACATTAGTTCCCTGTTTTCACTAACAGAAGGTGTTTTCACTGTTATGAAAAAAGACCGCGCGGAAAAAGCAGCACACCCCAAGCAGCCGCTCCTCCCCCAGATTCGGAACGGCATTTTCACTGGCATTGCTTAAACACATGCCTGTGAGCAGCTGTTAGCAAGATGAGTTCTAAGGTATCAGAAAAGCCTGAAAGAGCTCGTAAGGGTGTTACACTTAGCGTAAAACTAGATATAATTTAGGGTTTCGATCGTGGTGAACGAAGTAAGGACAAAGTGAGTTTGGCTTGTGGAAGTTGACGAAGATGATGTTGAAGAGGTTTGGCATCCCATGACCAAGAACTAATAGATGAAGAGCTGATGCAATTGGAAGAAGAAAGGATAACAATCGAAACCGAATGCAGTAGCGAATGGACCAAAAGTGAAGTCGTCCAGGAACTGAACGTGAAGCAACTGCGTGAGATTTTCACTGCAATGGTAAAGTGCGACTTTAATTTTGAAAGGGTACGTCGGTTTAGGGCATATTTGCAGGATGGTTTGAGTCCTTACAAAGAACTGTATAATCTAAAAATGCGCAAGGCTAAGCAGTCAAGCAAGCCTTCCACATCAGCCACAGCAGACGACGAACATCAACCTTCGACATCAAGGCAGGCAGGCATAGAAGATGACCTGCCTGCCCTGATGGAAACAGACGATGAGGTGACACCCCAGTGTCCCACCACCACAACCCCCGGGCCGCGGACGGATACTGATCCGCGAAGAATGTAGCGGTAGCCAGGACGCACCCAGCACATCTTTAAGAAAAAAAGCCGAAATAAACCAGCTAATTATTTAGGTACCGCCTGGCATGTAAATGTCGGCCCAGATCAGAGGCAATTACCGATTGCATCACCTCTGATCTGGGTCGACATTTACGTGTCGGGTGGCACCTAATTAATTAGCTTGTTTGTTTTGGCTTTTTTCTTAAAGATGTGCTGGGTGCATCCTGGCTACCGCTGGACCCCTGCATGCTCTGTGGATCGGTATCGGTCGGCTGCCCGGAGGGTGGGGGGCCACTGCACCACCCCATCCTCCGATGACTCAGCCTAACACACCATCATCAGTGTGCTCGGCGCTGTCCCAATTCCGGTAAGTGATACTACACTGTACGTACATTATTTCTACTTTATATCGGCTGTGTATTTTTACGTGTTATTTGGTAGCTTATGGTGACTTAGCAGCTTCATACCTTAAAGGTTACTGGAGAGCGCTTGTGCCGTGTTTCTGCCGAGAGCGCTTGCATAAGATTTTCACTACAGAGAACAGTGCAGCAATGATTGTGGAAAAGTATTTCTACTTTATATAGGCTGTGTATTCATCATATCATTCCTGCTTTTACTATATGTTACTATTATTTTAGGTTTTATGTGTTATTTGGCATGATTTGGTAGGTTATTTTTGGGTCTGCGAACGCTCACAAATTTTTCCCATATCAATTAATGGTAATTGCTTCTTCGCTTTACGACATTCCGGCTTATGAACCATTTCATAGGAACGCTGTACCTTCGGATGGCGGGGGAAACCTGTAGACTTAAAAAGGTGCAAAATACCAGATTTCCAGATTCTTCAAGAGCAGATAGCTTGCTGTTTGTTTTAATTTTATTTATGACAGAGTTGGAAAACTTTCAGTGATATATATACACAAAGAATGTTGTAGAAATAGAAAGAAAGCTTAGATTATTTATTCAATATTTGACTTTGGCTTATTGCCTATCATCCACTGGTTGAGGTCAAACAAGCCATTCATTGCTCTCTTAAATTCTGGAGAAGCCTCTGGGAAGGACAGAATCCCCACGGAGATTTTCAAGTCAATGGCTCCAGTTGCACTAAGGGTTTTCCATGCCAATCTGAGGAGTATCTGGGAAAATTAAGGCATATCCAATGAATTCCGAGATGTTTTGATCATACCTGTCTTCAAGAACAAAGGCAGCAAGACTGAATATGGTAATTATCGCAGCATCTTGCTGCTGTTGATCACCCACGTCATTTTCAACTGCCTAATTACCACCATGTCAGAGGTGAACCTGACCAAAACACAGTGTGGGTTCTGCCCTGGAAGGAGCACCATCAATATGATGTTCACTCTCCATCAGGTTCAAGAAAATCGTATCAAGCAGAACTTGGATCTGTATGTTGTCTTCGTAGGTTTAACCAAGGCCTTTGACAAGGTTAACAAGGAAGTGTTGTGGACAATCTTGTCAAAGTTGGGATGCCCACATAAGTTCATCAGTCTTACTTGCCTCTTCCTCGATGATATGACTGGCCTTGCCCTTTCAAATGGGGAAGAGTCAGAACTATTCAATATCCCAAATGGTGTGAAGCAAGGGTTTGTGCTGGCCCACCTCTTTTTCACATGCGTGCTCAATCACGTGGCCTGGGATCATGAACACGGGGTGTGCTTACAGTACAGACTTGGTGGTTCATTGTTTTATCTGCTTCATCTAAAATCCAAATCTAAGACAGTTAAAAGAGTCATCCTTGAAGCACTCTATGCGGACGACTATAGCCCGCACAGAGTCTGATCTGCTACTGGTTATTAACAGGTTTGCAGAAGCCTCGTGTCTCTTTGGCTCACTATCACTCTGGTCAAAACAAAGACCTTGTTTTGGCCTGTACCAGGATCTGCTGCTGTTGCCACCTTCCATCAGTATTGAAGGCACAGCACTGAGGATTGCAAAAGAATTTAAATACCTTGGCAGTGTCACCTCCAGCACCTGCAATCACATGTGCTAAGTCAGCACAAATCCAGATGTCCACTGAGATCAACTTGTACAAAGCTGTTGTCCTCAATCGTCTCCTGTATGGTTGTGAAATGTGGATCATATACAAAATCTGGAAGTCGGTACACTTCCACATGCACAGCCTGAGATCCATTTTAGGTTATGTTAGGTAACGTTACCAAGAGGTAATGTTGCAGCTATATAGGACCCTGGTCAGACCCCACTTGGAATACTGTGCTCAATTCCAGTCGCTTCACTACAGGAAGGATGGGGACACCATAGAAATGGTGCAGAGGAGATTTACAAGGATGTTGCCTGGATTGGGGAGCATGCCTTATGAGAATAGATTGAGTGAACTGGGGCTTTTCTCCTTGGAGGGACGGAGGATGAGAGGTGACCTGATAGAGATGTACAAGATAATGAGAGGCATTGATCATGTGAATAGTCAGTGGCTTTTCCCCAGGGCTAAAATGGCTAGCACGAGAGGGGATAGTTTTAAGCTGCTTGGAAGCAGGTATAGAGGAGATGACAGGGGTAATTTTTTTACGCAGAGAATGGTAAGTGCGTGGAATGGGCTGCCAGCGGCAATGGTGGAGGCGGAAGCCATGGGGTCTTTTAAGAGACTCCTGGATGGCTATATGGAGCTTAGAAAAATAGAGGGCTATGGGTAAAGCCTGGGTAGTTCTAAGGTAGGGACATGTTCGGCACAGCTTTGTGGGCTGAAGGGCCTGTATTGTGCTGTAGGTTTTCTATGTTTCTATGTATCCATTGTCGTGACTGTATCACAAATCTAGAAGTCCTCAACATGGTAAAGACTACTGGTTTTTGAAGCCATAATCCTGAAAGCATAACTTCTCTGGACCAGGCATGTGCATAAGCATGAAGGACTCCAGACTCCCTAAACAGCTATTCTATGGCCAGTTATCACAGGGCAGCAGAAACCATGGTATCCCTCGTATGCAATATAAAAACTGTGTAAAAGCTGGCATTACTCATAGTGGGCTTGCTCACTGGCTTATGGAACCTAGGACATGAGATAGAACTAGTTGGCATGCCTTGTTTAAATTTGTTCACAGCACTTAACTTAGAAGATTGTGTCATGCAGACCTGGAGACCTCCCGGCAGAAGAGGAAAGCAGCAGCAACAGCCGTGCCTACAGAATCAGGACAACTTGCTTGTCTCCACTGTGCCGTTGTCTATGCTGTTCAAGAATTGGCCTCGATAGTCACCTCCAAACACACATCAGATGAGATACACAAACACAATCGCCATCATCAACATCAACAAACAATCAACACTGTTTTCTACTTAATAATGTTAAGCATTTGAAGTATCTTCTGCACATGAGAGGTTTGACAGGAATGCAAGTTGTTGATTGCACTTCCTGGGACAGTCATAGAAGCATCAGCCTGCATAGTGCCTTGAAGATTTAATTAGAACATAGATCATAGAACAGGAGCAGGCATCTTGGCACACGATATTGTGCTGAACTAATTAAATTAGAAATCAAATGTTCAACTAAAGTAATCCTTTCTTCCTACAAAATGGTATAAAATTATTGTATGGTTCCTTTAGTAAAATAAAATGGACTGTTGACCTCACAATTCACTTCGTTATGACTTATTGTTTACCTGCCTTATTGTTTACCTGCAATTTTTCTGTAACTGTTACACTTTATTCTGAATTTTGTTATTGTTTTACCTTATTCTACCTCAGTGCACAGTGTAATGACTTGATCTGTGTCAATGGTATGCAAGACAAGCTTTTCACTGCATCTTGGTACATATGACAATAATAAACCAATTGCAATTCCATTTCCAATTTCTCATTCCAACACATGTCCTTTAATCCAGGCAGCGTCCTGGTAAACCTCTTCTTCACAGTCTTCAAAGCCTCAATATCCTTCCTATAATGGGGGTGACCGGAACAGAATACAGTATTGCAGATGCTGCCTAACTGGAGTTTTAAAAAGCTGCAACATAACTTCCCATTCCATATGCCTTCTTTACCACCCTATCAATCTATGTAGCTACATTCACAGAGCTATGGATTTGGACCTCAAGATCTCTCTATATATCAACACTGTTAAGGATCTTGCTATTAACAGTGTACTGTCACTTTACTTTTGATATTGCAAAGTGTAGCACTTCACGTTTAGGCAGGTTAAAGTATCATCTTCTATTTCTCCACCCATATCTGCAACTCATCTGTACCCTGGTGTATCCTTTGGCAGTTTTCTACTCTATTCCAAACACCACGAAGCATTGTATCATTTGCAAACTTACTAACACAACCATCTATATTTTCCTCCAGATTTTTATTTATTTATATATATATATATATACACACACACATACACACCACATTAACAGCAAAGATCCCAGTATGGATCTCTGCGGAACACCGTGAGTTGCAGGCCACCAACTAGAATAAGTCCCATTGATCCCTACCCTATGTCTTTTATTAGTAAACCAACTCTGAATCCAAACAGCCAATTCCCCATGAATCCCATGCAGCCTAATCTTCTGGATGAGCCTCCCTTGAGGGATCTTACTAAAATCCATGTAGGCAATGTCCACAGCTCTGTCTTCATCAATCACCTTCATTGCCTTGAAAAAGCATGTCAGCCATTACTTGTTCTACACAAAGCCATGCTGACTGTCATAATTGAGGCATGATTTTCCAAATCCCTAAGGATCCTACTCTGGAAATGTACTTTATGTGTAGTATCAAAATGGAACCCGTATTGTACCGGAGTGCTTTGCTAATTGTGTTTGTGCAACATTACACCGATGGGCCTTGAGTATATACAAACTGCAGAAAAACAAGTGGATTCAGTTACTAAATGAATGCCATGTACAGTAATTAAGTAGACTTACAGAACACACCCTGTCCTTGAACTGGTGCATTTGTGTATAAATGAGTGACTACGCTGTTTGTTCTCTTGAAGCTACCACCGGCTCTTGTGCAGCAGTGCCTTCCTTTATGGCAAGTAAAATAAACACACTTATGATTAATCCACTCTGAATTAATTGTTGTTTGTTATGAGACATAGCTATCCAGTAAATTCTCTACCATTGATGTGCTACTTGCCAGTTCTCTAAGACCTTTCCTGTGGCTAGAGAGGACATGAAGATATTGGTGAAGGCCCTGCCAATCTCATTTCTTGCCTCTCTCAATAACCTGGGATATTTCCCACCAGGCCCTGAGGACCTATCCACTTTAATGTTCTTTAAGAGACCCTACACTAACCATTTCTCTATATTGAAATGCCTTAGCAAATTAGCTGTTCCACACTGACCTCTTCTTTCCCCCCCCACACCCCTCAATCCTCGACATCCTCCTTCTTGCTAAACACTTACGCAAGTACTCTTTAAAGATCTAACCCACATCTTCCCCTTCCAAGCATATGTTCCCTCCTTTATCTTATAACTTGCTCCCTAGTTATCCCCTTGGTCTTGATGTATATCATTTCTAATTAAATAAGTATAGGACAGACTTAGAATTCTCATCATTTCTCTTCAGATTGGTTTAGAATCAATTGCATGCATTTTAAAGAATGGTAATGATACATTAATTTTTCATCTTATACTCACAATTTGTGTTTTCATACTTTTCAGGACAGAGAACGTACCAATGATCGCAGGACTTGGGAAGGTAAATAACATATTAAGGCTTGTTCTGATTGTATGAAATAGAATAGGCAGCCAGTATCCAATTTAGTTTAAAGGTTTGAATTTATGTTGGGAATTGAAAGTCTACTGAAATTTGTGCAAAACCTGTATGACCACGGCTGGCTTTTCTTTGAGTTACATTAAACTTGCTTTTACCAGTTAACAAATAATGCTCTTTGCAGTTGGAATTTTAAACTTAATTTATTCGTGTCAGATCAAGCTCCAGTTTCCCCAAGAAAATGCTTCCTGGTTCGGGATAGAGCAATGTCAAATCAAGTCCTCTTAAATGATCTGAGTGACAGTGAGTTAATTAAGCTGACTTTAAAAAAACAAATAATGAAACTTTAGCTGTACAAATCTGAAACGAAACAGAAAATACTGGTGAAATTCGGCATGAAAGGCAGCATCTGTGGGAAGGTTCAGCTAGATCTTTCATCAAAACTAGGAAATTTTAGAGAAAAAAAAGCTGTAAAGAAGGCAAGTAGGATAAAGACAGAGATTGGGAGAACCATGAGAGCCTGTTGACACCAGTTGATGTTGCCTGGATGATGGTGAAGATGACTTCTTGATGGCAGCTAAACAATATGGAGGAATTGTAAACAAAAGGAGAATGGAAGGGAAAGAAACAAATAGAATTGTGCAGGAAATGTGAGTTACGATACAGCAGTTGCTGAAAAGGAGAACGATGCGAAACCCTAGCAACTAGGCAATATTTGTGGAGGGAGAGAGAGAAACTGAGTTATATGAGAGTGGTTTGGTATTAAATATCAAAAAATTGCTAATTTTGGAAATTTGAAACAAAACACCTGAAAACTTGAGCAGAATGGATATCATCTAAATCATGCAGGTCATCCATCCTGGCTTCAGAACTCATACCTGAACATATCCCAGTACCACTTCAGATTCTAACCAAGTATCCACAGACTTCCCTGCTATCATGAAACGATCTGAAATATAAAATTTTCTCTTTCCGTAGTCGCTAAATCACCTGACAAGTTTTTCCAGCATTTTCTGTTTTTATTTCATATTTCCAACATTGCAGATTTTTGGTTTTAGTTTATGTAAATTATAAAATCCGTAAGCATTATGCTCCTGTATATGGACACTGCTTACATTATAATAATTCCTGCCTTACTGTTTAAATGGGCAGTTGTAACGAAGAGAGAAAAGTAACATGATAACATTTGTCTTCATCCTCGCTTTCCTGACCTGTTTCCCCAGGCTGCCGAGCTGGTTGTTAAGAAGCTGGAGGTGTATGCCGGTCACATGAAGGAAATAAGAGATTACCTGGAAGCAAACCTGATGGTATGTATAACTGTATTTAGTAATGGAAGATTAATTTGGATGATTAATGTGAGATGTTATTTGATTAGTATAGACCATAAGACCATAAGACAAAGGAGCAGAAGTAGGCCATTCGGCCCATCGAGTCTGCTCCGCCATTTTATCATGAGCTGATCCATTTTATCCTATTTAGTCCCACTGCCCCGCCTTCTCACCATAACCTTTGATGCCCTGCTACTCAGATACCTATCAATCTCTGCCTTAAATACACCCAATGACTTGGCCTCCACTGCTGCCCGTGGCAACAAATTCCATAGATTCACCACCCTCTGACTAAAAAAATTTTTTCGCATTTCTGTTCTGAAAGGGCGCCCTTCAATCCTGAAGTCATGCCCTCTCGTACTAGACTCCCCCATCATGGGAAACAACTTTGCCACATCCACTCTGTCCATGCCTTTTAACATTCGAATTGTTTCTATGAGGTCTCCCCTCATTCTTCTAAACTCCAAGGAATACAGTCCAAGAGCGGACAAACGTTCCTCATATGTTAACCCTCTCATTCCCGGAATCATTCTGGTGAATCTTCTCTGTACCCTCTCCAACGTCAGCACATCCTTTCTTAAATAAGGAGACCAAAACTGCCCACAGTACTCCAAGTGAGGTCTCACCAGCGCCTTATAGAGCCTCAACATCACATCCCTGCTCCTATACTCTATTCCTCTAGAAATGAATGCCAGCATTGCATTCACTGCCTTCACTACTGACTCAACTTGGAGGTTAACTTTAAGGGAATCCTGTACGAGGACTCCCAAGTCCCGTTGCATCTCAGAACTTTGAATTCTTTCCCCATTTAAATAATAGTCTGCCCGTTTATTTTTTCTGCCAAAGTGCATAACCATACACTTTCCAACATTGTACTTCATTTGCCACTTCTCTGCCCATTCTTCCAATCTATCCAAGTCTCTCTGCAGACTCCGTTTCCTCAGCACTACCGGCCCCTCCACCTATCTTCGTATCATCAGCAAACTTAGCCACAAAGCCATCTATTCTATAATCCAAATCGTTGATGTACAATGTAAAAAGAAGCGGCCCCAACACTGATCCCTGTGGAACACCACTGGTAACCGGCAGCCAACCAGAATAGGATCCCTTTATTCCCACTCTCTGTTTCCTGCCAATCAGCCAACGCTCTATCCACGTATGTAACTTTCCTGTAATTCCATGGGCTCTTATCTTGTTAAGCAGCCTCATGTGTGGCACCTTATCAAAGGCCTTCTGAAAATCCAAATATACAACATCCACTGCATCTCCCTTGTCTAGCCTACTGGTAATTTCCTCAAAAAATTGTAATAGGTTTGTCAGGCAGGATTTTCCTTTAAGGAATCCATGCTGAGTTCTGCCTATCTTGTCATATGCCTCCAGGTACTCTGTAACCTCATCCTTGACAATCGACTCCAACAATTTCCCAACCACCGACATCAAGCTAACAGGTCTATAATTTCCTTTTTGCTTCCTTGCCCCCTTCTTAAATAGCGGAGTGACATTTGCAATCTTCCAGTCTTCCGGAACCATGCCAGAATCTATCGACTTTTGAAAGATCATCGCTAATGCCTCCGCAATTTCCACAGCTACTTCCTTCAGAACACGAGGGTGCATTCCATCTGGTCCAGGAGATTTATCGACCTTTAACCTATTCAGCTTCCTGAGTACTTTTTCTGTCGTAATTGTGACTGCGCACACTTCTCTTCCCTGCCACCCTTGAGTGTCCGGTATCCTGCTGTCTTCCTCAATGAAGACTGATGCAAAATACTTGTTCAGTTCCTCTGCCATCTCCTCATCTCCCATTACAATTTCTCCAGTATCATTTTCTATCGATCCTATATCTACTCTCACCTGTCTTTTACTCTTTATATACTTGAAAAAGCTTTTAGTATCCTCTTTGATATTATTTGGTAGTTTCCTTTCATAGTTAATCTTTTCTCTCTTAATAACCTTCTTGGTTTCCTTGTGTAAGGTTTTAAAGACTTCCCAATCCTTCGTCTTCCCACTAATTTTTGCTTCCTTGTATACCCTCTCCTTAGCTTTAACTTTGGCTTTGACTTCTCTTGTCAACCACGGTTGCATCCTTTTTCCACTCGAAAATTTCTTCTTTTTTGGAATATACCTGTCTTGCACATTCCTCATTTCTCGTATAAACTCCAGCCACTGCTGCTCTGCCGTCTTTCCCGCCAGTGTCTCTTTCCAGTCAACTTTGGCCAGTTCCTCTCTCATGCCACTGTAGTTTCCTTTACTCCACTGAAACACCGACACATCAGATTTCGGCTTCTCTTTTTCTAATTTCACAGTGAACTCAATCATGTTATGATCACTGCCTCCTAAGGGTTCTTTCACCTCAATCTCTCCAGTCACCTCCGGTTCATTACACAATACCCAATCCAGTACAGCCGATCCCCTAGTGGGCTCAACAACAAGCTGTTCTAAAAACCCATCTCGCAGACATTCTACAAATTCTCTCTCTTGAGATCCAGTGCCGACCTGATTTTTCCAATCTACTCGCATGTTAAAATCCCCCACAATTATCATAACACTGCCCTTCTGACAAGCCTTTTCCATTTCCAGTTGTAATTTGTAGTCCACATCCCTGCAGCTGTTTGGAGGCCTATAAATAACTGCCATCAGGGTCCTTTTACCCCGCTATTCCTTAGCTCAACCCATAAAGATTCTGTGCCTTCCGATCCTATATCACCTCTTTCTAATGACTTAATATCATTTCTTACCAATAAAGCCACGCCTCCCCCTCTGCCTACCTTCCTATCCTTCAAGCATGCTTGGAAATCATTGTTCATTTCACAAAACTAAACCAATGGATATTTTTATTCTCTCATCATGTGCAGAACTATTGTAGGAAAATCTGTAACTTGGGTGTTTGTGGTACCCTGTGTTCTCTACGAGGACTGAGTTCAAGACCAAAAATTACTATTAAATATTATAAGACTATTTTATTCAATGTTTAAATACTGTAACATGGGTTCTGCAAAAACATAAGTATCCATCCTCTAACTGTTAGACAATTGTTCAGATTGCTGTGAGATGTGGACCTTGGTTTCAACACACAAAATCCACTCATGCTCTAAATAAGTCCATTATTATACTGTTTTCTCACGGTTCCAGAATCCATGATGGGGGCCCAATATTCTCTGAACTCCGCAGATAATTTAAAACATGGCCATCTCAGTTGACATGGGTTAATTGATCTATTCATTATCTATTCACTCTGCCTTTCAAGTCCTTGACCATCCCTGAGTCTTTGTGACTGGTAATCCAACTATAGTCTTGTTATGAGGAAGCAGGTTCACGGGTTTGGTAAGTGAGACAGAAGGCACTGATTACAAATAAGCACATTAACCTTTATTCACAGAAAACAGTAAAACATTTGTCCAAACATCTGAGCCACCCTAAGTTACAACATTTACAACACTAACGTTCAGTTAGACTTCAAACTCAACAGGTGCCTCATTCAACAAACATATGAAACTAAGTGTGCACATGGACTCTCCTATATCTACAGCATACTTTCCCAATGGTTCTTCAGCACTGGTTGCAGCCTTTGTGAAGAGCAGCCCCTGGAGACAAAGGAAAGCTTACGAGTCTTTTGCACATGCTATCCTCATACCCTTGAGGCTTCTGAAAGTAGCTTTCGAGCAGCGAGTAAACTAACCCTTCTGATTACAAGTCTCAGTCTTCTTGCCTCATTTGGTCTCCTGCAATTGCACTATCTTATCTAGAATTACTGCTTACACCCACTCCCACATCAAGGACCTTCCACCATCCTGTGGCAGGAGCTACAGGTTCCATGTTAGCTGTCTTAACCCATAGAACTAGAGTGGAAACCAGTCATTTTAATCCCAGAATATTCCTTACCTCAGACACAATCACACCTTATCCACAGTTCCTTTTCGCAATTTTCAAGGGTGATAGATCTCTTGCATTTTGCAGGCAAATTGAATATAAAATGGTCTTTGTAGACCTCACAATCTCCAAGGGAAGCAGGCTATTTGATGGAATTTGTTGTTGTGATTAATCAACAATTCCGTTATCATAGTGCCATCGTCAATAATAAAATAGCACAACTAAAATAATGGAGCCCAGAACATAGACATACTTACGACTCAAGCATTGCTTTTTTTTTAATTGTGCTTAAGCATAAGGATAACAGCTTGGACCCCTGTCACCCGCACTGTTCTGAAGTTTGAACAGAAAACTGCTATTTTTATATACAAATGTTTGTAGTATTGGAATATCAGTTACGGATATTGATTATTGTAATTTGTATATGTTTGAATTCTTTACTGACGATGAATCATCATTCACAATAGAGGTATTAAAGTTCATCGGAACTTTGAGCAGACAGCCGATGATATTTTGAAGTTACTATAGAAAATAGTGCCTTAGTTGTTGGGTATGTTTCACATCCTTCTGTTATCTCGCCTGTCTCTGACACCCCCATAGTGTAAAGAGGCACTATGTTTCTCCTCGGGAGAAGTCACACTATAGAGGCCTCTCTCATTTGGCTTGAGTACACACTGCCACAGTCTAATTGATCTGTAGTAAGCAGAGGTGTCTCCGGTGGTTTCACTTAATAGAACACAGAATAGTACTGCACAGTACAGGCCCTTCGGTCCACAATGTTGTGCTGACCCTCAAACCCTGCCTCCCATATAACCCCCCACCTTAAATTCCTCCATATACCTGTCTAATAGTCTCTTAAACTTCACGAGTGTATCTGCCTCACCACTGACTCAGGCAGTGCATTCCACGCACCAACCACTCTCTGAGCAAAAAAACCTTCCTCTAATATCCCCCTTGAACTTCCCATCCCTTACCTTAAAGCCATGTCCTCTTGTATTGAGCAGTGGTGCCCTGGGGAAGAGGCGCTGGCTATCCACTCTATCTATTCCTCTTATTATCTTGTACACCTCTATCATGTCTCCTCTCATCCTCCTTCTCTCCAAAGAGTAAAGCCCTAGCTCCCTTAATCTCTGATCATAATGCATACTTTCTAAACCAGGCAGCATCCTGGTAAATCTCCTCTGTACCCTTTCCAATGCTTCTACATCCTTCCTATAGTGAGGTGACCAGAACTGGACACAGTACTCCAAGTCTGGCCTAAACCAGAGTTTTATAGAGCTGCATCATTACATCACGACTCTTAAACTCTATCCCTCGATTTATGAAAGCTAACACCCCATAAGCTTTCTTAACTACCCTATCCACCTGTGAGGCAACTTTCAGGGATCTGTGGACATGTACCCTGAGATCCCTCTGCTCCTCCACACTACCAAGTATCCTGCCATTTACTTTGTACTCTGCCTTTCAGTTTGTCCTTCCAAAGTGTACCACCTCACACTTCTCCAGGTTGAACTCCATCTGCCACTTCTCAGCCCACTTCTGCATCCTATCGATGTCTCTCTGCAATCTTTGACAATCCTCTCCACTATCTACAACACCACCAACCTTTGTGTCGTCTGCAAACTTGCCAACCCACCCTTCTACCCCCACATCCAGGTCATTAATAAAAATCACAAAAAGTAGAGGTCCCAGAACAGATCCTTGTGGGACACCACTAGTCACAATCCTCCAATCTGAATGTACTCCCTCCACCACCACCCTCTGCCTTCTGCAGGCAAGCCAATCCTGAATCCACCTGGCCAAACTTCCCTGGATCCCATGCCTTCTAACTTTCTGAATGCCTACCTTGTGGAACCTTGTCAAATGCCTTACTAAAATCCATATAGATCACATCCACTGCACTATCCTCATCTATATGCCTGGTCACCCTCTCAAAGAACTCTATCAGGCTTGTTAGACACGATCTGTCCTTCACAAAGCCATGCTGACTGTCCCTGATCAGACCATGATTCTCTAAATGTCTATAGATCCTATCTCTAAGAATCTTTTCCAGCAGCTTTCCCACCACAGACGTAAGGCTCACTGGTCTATAATTACCCGGACTATCCCTACTACCTTTTTGAACAAGGGGACAACATTCGCCTCCCTCCAATCCTCCGGTACCATTCCCGTGGACAACGAGGACATAAAGATCCAAGCCAGAGGCTCAGCAATCTCTTCTCTCGACTCGTGGAGCAGCCTGGGGAATATTCCGTCAGGTCCCAGGGACTTATCTGTCTTAATGTATTTTAACAAATCCAACACCTCTCCCTTAATATCAACATGCTCCAAAACATCAACCTCACTCATATTGTCCTCACCATCATCAAGTTCCCTCTCATTAGTGAATACCGAAGAGAAGTATTCACTGAGGACCTCGCTCACTTCCACAGCCTCCAGGTACATCCTCCCACCTTTATCTCTAATCAGCCCTACCTTCACTCCTGTCATCCTTTTTTTCTTCACATAATTGAAGAATGCCTTGGGGTTTTCCTTTACCCTACTCACCAAGGCCTTCTCATGCCCCCTTCTTGCTCTTCTCAGCCCCTTCTTAAGCTCCTTTCTTGCTTCCCTATATTGCTCAATAGATCCATCTGATCCTTGCTTCCTAAACCTCATGTATGCTGCCTTCTTCCACCTGACTAGATTTTCCACCTCACTTGTCACCCATGGTTCCTTCACCCTACTATTCTTTATCTTCCTCACAGGGACATATATATCCCTTACATCCCGCAGGAGATCTCTAAACATCGACCACATGTCCATAGTACATTTCCCTGCAAAAACATCATCCCAATTCACACTCGCAAGTTCTAGCCTTATAGCCTCATAATTTGCCTTTCCCCAATTAAAAATTTTTCTGTCTTCTCTGATTCTATCCTTTTCCATGATAATGCTAAAGGTCAGGGAGCGGTGGTCACTGACCCCCAGATGCTCACCCACTGAGAGATCTGTGACCTGACCCGGTTCATTACCTAGTACTAGATCTAGTATGGCATTCCCCCTGGTTGATCTGTCCACATACTGTGACAGGAATCCATCCTGGACACACTTAACAAACTCTGCCCCATTTAAACCCTTGGAACTAATCAGGTGCCAATCAATATTAGGGAAGTTAAAGTCACCCATAATAACAACCCTGTTATTTTTGCACCTTTCCAAAATCTGCCTCCCAATCTGCTCCTCTGTATCTCTACTGCTACCAGGGGGCCTATAGAATACCCCCAGTAGAGTAACTGCTCTCTTCCTGTTCCTGACTTCCACCCATATTGACTCAAAAGAGGATCCTGCTACATTACCCACCCTTTCTGTAGCTAAGGTTGAATACAACTGTCCCAGGCTATCTTTGCCTTACTGCAACCTCCACATATGTGGCTGCATCAGGTTGTGTGTAGAGCCCAGGTATGTGGGCACCAAGTACCACTATGTGCCCAGGTTCTACTTGTCGCCCTGGCTACGAAGGATGTGTCTGGCCCCACTCCCGCGCAACGCCCCAGTCAGCTGGTCGTTGCTGGCATACCTGTCCTACGTAGCAAAGTTCTTCCAGGAGAACGCCTTTGACCACAGGGCCATCAGGCAGTGGTCGGCACGTAGTGTCCTGCAGGCACTGCAGGAGAAGGACGTGATGGACACAGTGGGGTGGTTTCCTGAGCAGACTGTCCAGTTCATCTGGCAAAATGCCTCATTGCCAGATCTAACCAACAGGCACCAAGACCTCGCCTGGCTGGCGGTGAGAGGGGCCCTCCCAGTCAGAGCCCTCCTGTACGCCCGGAACGTCGTCTCCGCACCCCACTGCCCACGGGAGGACTGCAGTGAGGAGGAGTCTGTGACCCACCTCTTTGCACACTGCCAGTTCGCAAAGAGGGTGTGGAGGAGGATGGACGGGCTAGTGTCACGGTTTATCCCCAGCAGCTGCGTAACAGAGGACTCTCTGATCTACGGGCTGTTCCCGGGGACATACACGGAGACCAACGTCCGGTGCTGCTGGCAGATCATCAACTCGGTGAAAGACGCTCTTTGGTCGGCCCGAAACTTGATGATCTACCAGCACATGGAGATGTCCGTGGGAGAATGCTGCCGACTGGTACATTCTCGACTGCAGGAGTACGTGCTGAGGGACGCACTGAAACTTGGTGCAGCCACCGCAAGGGCCTGGTGGGGAAGGACCACAGTATAGGTTTCTCCACCCGTGGGAGTGGGAGGGGTCGGAGGGCAGGGAGTATACCCCTCAACAATGATATGGTAAGCTGAACTACTGGAGTGCCACGTGGGTGGCTATAAATACGGATATGTACTGTGTATAATGGAAACGTATGTAAAGGATGAAAAGTTATTGAATGGTTTATTGTATATATTTATTTTTGAATAAAGTATATTTTGAAATTAAAAAAAACTTCCACAATAGTATTAAGTGACCACCAAGATCGCGGATGATAAACTCAACAGGTTTCACTTTCTATCCAGTTCCTTGTAAAGTACAATTATGATGAGGTGTGAAATGAGTAATCAAGAAGTGATGACTGGAAGATTGTAAATGTTAACTGTAATCCTGTGCCCTGCAGATTGCAGAACTGGACTACAAAACTGGTAGTTGCTGTGTACATACATCTATTGATGCTTCTGGACACATCTTCAGTGATGTTCCTGGGTGTTTCGGGTCTTTCAACATCATACAACCTCCTCCAGGTGACCCAGCCGGGGCTGATCAGACCCCAACTTGTGTCCAGATGGCTAGCTACTTATGACTCCATGGCTCCCCTCTTTTGAGCCACAGCCATCTTGAGGCCCTCTCTGCCGCATCGGTGGTACTGCGGATGGCTCTCCTCTTCCTCTCTCCCTCGATGCCCAAAATGCTGAAGACTCTAACTATAAGAACAGGCTACGAATCCCCTACAACCAACCTCCACTGGGAGACACCTCGCTCTCCATCCAGCCTGCTGACAGTTGCTGACCAGCCCTGCGTACTTGGAGAGCTTCCTTTCAAAGGCCTCCTCCAAGCTATCTTCCCATGGGACTGTCAGCTCCAGCAGCACCACTTGCTTAGTAGACTCAGACACTAGGACAATCAGCTCTGACAAAGGCAATGGTCTGCTTGGAGGGTCGGGACCGCTTCGCCCACTCAACTCCTGCGCTGACGGCTTCAGTGATGGTCTTCAGGACCTGATCATGCCTCCACCTGTACCGTCCCTCACCAAGTGCCCTTGCACAGCCGCTGAGGATGTGCTCCAGGGTTCCTCGCTTGGAGCACAGTGGGCACGCAGATGACTCTGCCTTGCCCCATGTGTGCAGGTTTGATGGGCTTGGAAGCACATCGCACACTGCCTGGATGCGATGTGGTTCGGCTTTCCAAAGATCAGCCCAGGTCACTTTCCTCTCAACCGCATTCTCCCATCTTGTCCAAGCTCCCTGTTGCTTCATTCCCACCGTCTTGCAGGCTCTCATCTCCTCCACTACTGCTCTCACCTCCTCCTGAACTAGACGACGCCTTTCCTTCCCTCTGGTGTCCATAAGTCGTATGGCAGAGAGACTTCCTCCTCCAGCTTGTTAATTAGTGACTGCTACTGGAAAGGTAAATTTAGGTGGAAAACTGTATTGGCAACATTCACCACCAGAGGTCACAGCAACAAAGCAATTAATTTGGGTGCAGTTCATAGTGGTGGCTGGAATCTATTGCAAGATAATCTGCTTGATATCACTACTGCCAGCCAGATTTAGTTTAACATATTAGTTAATCTAGTGCTTCATAACTGATATTCTGGTTATTGTGTATAATTAAAACAGACTTTGTGAATGTATACTTCCCTAAAGGCAGCTGCCTGTATCCTAACTTGCATCGTCTTTTTCATCCATTGCTACTTTAGTTCTCAGTTGAGCAAAACCCCTGAATTAGTTCTTATGCCCCACCTCCACCCCAATGCTCCTGTCCCCTGTCCTGATGTAGAATCTCAACCTGAGAAGTCAATTACCACTTTGCCTCCACAAATGCTGCCTGACCCTCTAAGTTCCTCTCGTAGTTTTTCTTTTGCTTCAGATTCCAATATCTGCAGTCTCTTATGTTTCCTTGTTGTTTCCAATAGTGGGAGAGTCATGAACAAGGTGACACGGCTACACATTAAGTCACCTCCTGAGGTGTGTAGATATTTCTTCTCTCAGAGCTTACTGAATCTTTGGAATTCTCTCCCCTGTGGGTGGTGTTGGCTGGGTTATTAGGTGAATTTAAGGTGGAGTTTGATAACTATCTGAAAGACTGGGAATTGGCGGAAACCAGCAATGAAGAGAAGTTGAAGCCAGCATGGTTTATCTACAGTCATATTGAAAGGTGGAGCAAATTGGAGAGACCTGATAGCCTACCTCCGCACATGTTTTCTCATGTTTTTAAGTGTGAAATATCTGCACCCCACATTCTTGAACACATGCATATCCCTGACTTGCATTGGCCCCTCAGTCTGATGTTCCCATATTCAGACTTCTCTCTTTCTGTGACATCTACCTGACAATGTTCTCAGCGTTCTGGTATCATATTAGATTAGAATAGATTCAACTTTATTGTCATGGTGCTGAGTACAGATACAAAGCCAATGAAATGCAGTTAGCATCTGACCAGAAATTCAAAGAATAGTGTTATTTACAAAATAACTGCGAATAAAAAGTAAGTGCTACACAAATATACAAGTACTGAGACAGTACAATACGGATGCGGTACTGCTTAGCGCTGTGATGTGAGGTTCAGCAGGGTCACAGCTTCCGGGAAGAAGCTCTTCCTGTGCCTGCTGGTGTGGGAGCGGAGGCTCCTGTAGTGCCTACCGGATGGGGGGAGAGTAAAAAGTCCATGGTTAGGGTGAGATGCATCCTTGATGATGCTTTTTGCCCTGCCCAGGCAGCACTTATCATAGATGTTCTCAAGGGTGGGCAATTGGGTGCCAATAATCTGCTGGGCAGTTTTCAGCACACGCTGGAGTGCTTTGTGGTCCAGTACGGGACAATTGCCGTACCACACTGAGATGCAGTTGGTGAGTATGCTCTCAATGGTACAGCGGTAAAAGTTCATCAGTATCCCGGGACAGAGGTGAGCTTTCTTGATGCTCCACAGGAAATAAAGGTGCTGTTGCACCTTTTTGACCAGGATGGATCATATGTAGTCTTTATAAAGCTCTGGTGACTGCTCTGGAGCGCATTATTAGGTTACAGGTGTTTTTGAAATGCAGACTGTTGTATTTGTATTTATGGGTAATTTGTTTTCTATTGGTTGAATAGTTTTTACTTAAATACATTCTATTTTGTGCCAGGTGCATCTCACTAAATAAATTCTCTTTTTATTTTGTATTCTCTTGTTTTATAGTGTTGGCTGTTCAGTCAAAGTGTTGGCCTCTATGCTGACTGATTTCATTTATAGGAGTTATTATTTTCAGTCATCTCTGTAACTAAAAGATTTTTATAGTCTATGCAGCATCTTATTAAGAGGACAGGCTTGGATGTTGATCCAGCCTGACCTTGTCCCTTACAGACAAAGTAAACTGGTGGTCAGCTCAGATCCAATTCTTATTAATTACAATGAGATATCAATTATAACAAGATGGGTCAGTCCACTAGACCTTGTGCATTCTAGGTATGTGAACTGTCGTCAGTGGAAATTAAATAGGAAATGATTCCCTGCAATTGTGTACAAGTCTGGATTATATTGAATGTCTTATTGTATTGTTGACAGTACGTACAGTAACATCTGACCATGTGACTGACTAGTTTTTCTGTTCCTGCCCCAGGCTGCCTTTGGAAAGGAAAAACTTCATTTCAACAGCCACTTCCAGGAATCAGACAGGTTACCAAATACCTGCAATGTGTCCATTCTTGGTCCTAACTTACAAGGTGTGGCAAAATATATGATAGTCAAGCATAAAATTATACAAGAAGAAGCAAGCAGGGACAATGGGCCCATTGCTTATCACCACATTCACTTTTTTTGTATGATTTATTCGTTTCACCTTGTATAAAGCATATTTTCTTTTTCCATTCCTCCCACGTGAATAACTTAACATTTGCCCATATTTGTCCTTTTTTGCTGATTCTTGGTCTTTACCTTAGTGGTCAATGCCTCTGGGCAAGAACTTTAGCATGCTGCTCAGCTTCCTTCTCCCCTCCCTGACAAAGCTTTACTAGAATATGTTAGAATCATCTGAGTCATTAAAAAGATTTTAAATAGTCTTGAATCTGGTATTGCTTCCTGTGGAATCTGATTGGTAACAATCTTACAATCTGAAAATCTAGTTTCATCCATGCTGTTGCAGTTGTTTATTCAATCTTTTCAAAGTGTTCAATAACCATTAATTCTATGAACTTTTACTTTATGTAGCACCCATAGATTTGCTGTTAATTATGCTTCTTAATTAATGGTTAATAAAACAGAAATGGAAATTGTGTTGTTGTGTCCCAGGTCGGAAGGTGCTACAGCACTGCCAAAGGCTTCTAGCGAGTGTGGGAGCTGCTTGTCATTCTGAAAATGTCAGTAGGTAAGTAGATGCTTTCCATAGATTCTGGAGTGGATAGAAGAATAATTTTACATCTATATAATACTAAAACTCTCATGCTCTGTCTGTCTGTTTGTCTGTTTGTGACCTTCAATTAGCACAAACACATTACAACAGCACTTTTTTTTAAGCTAAATCGAATTAAAATGTGCTAACTTACAGAATGCAGACAAAGTTCAGGGTTATATATTTATATAAAATTGCTCATTCACAAAAATCAACAGCCTCCCTTTTAACCCGAGAGCCGATCTGCCATCATGGAAATCGGGACGCGACAGCCCGATGCATGCGCACGGCCAGCCTCAGCAGCGACATCTACTGGAACAAAAGGGCAGGGCAGCTCTATTTCGAGTGGTTACATTCTGCTAATCACCATCAGCATGTGCAGGATTGGGACAGATCTAACTGCCACCCATCAATAAGAGATAATTTAATCTTATTATAATGATGTACTTCAAGGTACCCATAAAACCCTTTGCTGCAGTCAAAGGACAGCGGTGACTATATCAGGTCCATTTAGGAGAGCGCCAACCACTGTCATGCCTTCCTATTCACTGGAGAAATCACACATTTCTGTTATATGAAGGGGAAGGTCAGGACAGGCAATTTGCAGCCTCTACCTAATGAACTCCTCAATTTGTACAGCAATGATGAACCTGTTGCAAATGAGTTCAGGAAAAACATCAGACAATACAATTGCCTCTTCTAAATGACAGCCTTTGGTGCCAATGAAGTCATTCCAACTGGGAATTGATGGAATTCTTCTGTGATTATTCAAGGCCAAATCCATCATTATATCAGACATTTAATTCCAGATCTGATCCAGCAAGCCCGATTCCTTCAAATTTACTTCATGGATATTTAATGTTCATTCTGGTCACATATTTGTCTTGCTATGCGTCCTTCTTCTTTAATAAGCTGAGTTTCTCTTCTTTAATCTTCAAATCAAAGAGATAGCAATAACATTCAGGAAAATTTAATATTCATTCTGGTCATATCAGACTGCACTACCCTTGTCTCAAAGGGTGCCCCAACGGGTCACCCCGTTGTCTAGTATCTACTATTCCTGCATTGCCCATTCTTGTGGTTTCTGGGGAAATTTTGCTTATTCTTTAATCCTCTGAAGTCAGTAGGAAGAATGCTGTACCGCAGTGGACCCCAACCATTGGGCTGCAAAGCATGTGCTATTGGGCCATGAGGAAATGATATGAGTCAGCTGCACCTTTCCTTATTCCTTGTCACGCACTGTTGAACTTGAACACCGGCACCCCCCCCTCGGCTGATCTGCAAGAATATTGTCAATATTAAACCAGTCCGCGGTGCAAAAAAGGTTGGGGACCCCTGCTCTATGGTCTGATGAGCTTTTTTGGCTATCAGACTAAACGCAATGTTTGGCATTGGCCAAATACTGCACATCATCAAAAACACATAATTCCTACCATGAAGCATGGTGGTGGCTGTATCGTGCGTGAGGATGCTTCACTGCAGCAGGCCCTGGAAGGTTTGTGAAGGTAGAGGGTAACATTAATGCAGCAAAATTCAGGAAAATCCTGGAGGAAAACCTGATGCAGTCTGGAAGAGAACTGTAACTTGGGAGAAGATTTGTTTTCCAGTAAGACAATGACCCCAAGCATAAAGACAAAGCTACAGAGAAATGTCTTAAATACAGCAGAGTTAATGTCCTGGAGTGGCCAAGTCAGAGTCCAGGCCTCAATCCAATTGAGAATTTGTGGCTGGACTTGAAAAAGATCTCTATGCAATCTGACAGAGCTTGAGCAGTTTTCAAGAGGAATGGGGAAAAATTGCAGTGTCCAGATGTGCAAAGCTGGTAGAGACAGCTTTTTCACTTTGACACGAAAGAGTCTTTTTCTGTTAATCAGTATCAAAAAAGCCAAATTAAATGCATCATGATTCAATGTTGTAAAACAATAAAACATGAATGCTTCCAGGAGAAGGGGGGAATACTTTTATAGGTACTCTACATTTAGCAATCTGTATCCTCTAAATATAACGGTTTGTACATCCACATTGCTCTGAAACATTCAATGGTGTAACTCATCTAAAGTGCTATAATTTCCAAGAATGTGCCTCAGTAACGGTTGGCCCCGGCTCTGAATGAGATGCATGGCACACCATAGACATGTTCACAGTTGAAGCCTACACCAGGAAAAAGGATATATTACTGATTTTTTTTTAGATGGGTTATGAGGTTTAGTTCCATTTTTCTGCCCACCATCCCATAGGAAATTTGGACATTTGTCAAATATATATAATGAACTTCAAAAAAAAACTGGAGGTAACAACAATATCTTCCTCTGAAGGAAAAAGAAAACACTCTCATAAAAATAGTAGATATTGTGTTCATTGAACTCCTTCAGAATAGTCGTTGATGCCTGGCCTCAGTAAGGTAAAGGTCAGTCCGCCAGACTACTATAGCACCCCCCCGCTTTATGTGCAGGTTTGATGGTGAGGTTAGGATTGGTGCAGAGAGACTGGAGAGCAGTGTATTTGGAAGGAGTGAGAGTAGTATTGGACAGAGATGTGTTACAGTCGAGAAGGTTCATGTCTCGTCAGTAGTTAGCAATAAAACGTTCCTGAGCAGGAAGAAGACCAGAGTATCCAGGAAGAGGAGGAGGGTTGAAGACAGGGGAAGGGGTCAATGGTGCAGGCTGGAAACTCCTGAAGAAGGGTCTCTGCTCAAAATATGCTGTTTGGCCTGCTGAGTTCTTCCAGCATTTTGTGTGTTTTGCTTTGGATCTGCAGCATCTGCAGATTTTCTGGTGCTCGTGATTCTATTAAAATGCGGAATCAGAATCAAGTTTATTATCACTGGCATGTGTCGTGAAATTTGTTAACTTAGCGGCAGAAGTTCAATGCAATATATAATATAGAAGAAGAAAAAGTAATAAAATATAGTAATAATAAATAAGTAAATCAATTACAGTATATGTATAGTGAATAGATTAAAAATTGCAAAACACAGAAATAATATATATTTGAACAGTGAGGTAGTGTTCACGAGTTCAATGTCCATTTAGGAATTGGATGGGAGAGGGGAAGAAACTGTCCCTGAATCATTGAGTGTGTGCCTTCAGGCTTCTGTACCTCCTACCTGATGGTAACAGTGAGAAAAAGGCATGCCCTGAGTGCTGGAGGTCCTTAATAATGGACACTGCCTTTCAGAGACACTGCTCCTTGAAGATGTCCTGGGTACTTTGTAGGCTAGTATCCAAGATCGAGCATCTAAATTTACAACCCTCTGCAGCTTCTTTCACTCCTGTGCAGTAGCCCCTCCCCCTCCCCCCATACCAGACAGTGATGCAGCCTGTCAGAATGCTCTCCACGGGTACATCTATAGAAGTTTTTGAGTGTATTTGTTGACATGCCAAATCTCTTCAAACTCCTAATGAAGTATAGTTGCTGTCTTGCCTTCTTTATAGCTGTATTGATATGTTGGGACCAGGTTAGGTCCTCAGAGATCTTGACACCCAAGAACTTGAAACTGCTCATTCTCTCCACTTCTGATCCCTCTATGAGGATTGGTATGTGTTCTTTCGTTTTACCCTTCCTGAATTCCAAAATCAGCTCTTTTGTCTTACTGACGTTGAGTACCAGGTTGTTGTTGCACCACCACTCCACTAGTTGGCATATCTCATTCCTATACACCCTTTCTTCTTCTCCTGATGTTATACCAACAATGGTTGCATCATCAGCAAATTTATAGATGGTATTTGTGCTATGCCTAGCCACACGGTCACGGGTACAGAGAGAGTAGAGCAGTGGGCAGTGCATTGCTTTTAGAAAGCAAACAGTGTACGCTCACTATTGAAGTTGTGAACGTATAATGCTTTGCTTAATTTTGAATTAGAGTGTGTAGACCAGAAGGCTATCTTTATAAACCAATAACAAATCAAAGGTTTCAAGATTGTCATGGACAATCTTCAACCCTTTTAATCTTAATCCCAGTTAATAATTTTTCATACAGAGTCATTGTGATAATTGATAATAGTATTCTTGGTCTGTTCTATGTTAGGCTGCTTAACCATCAAATTTTTCAACAGGTTCTATTTGGAATCAGAAAATATGCATACAAACTTTCCTTTTGATATTTAGGAAGTGATGCTGAGCCCATGATATTTGGGTGAGGGATAGTTGTGCTTATGGTTCTCAGCCCATCACTACTCCTGTAACAAATTGTCTTGCTCTTTCAGGCCCTCACACATACTGCTGAACAGTGGCATTCCATATGACGTGGCGGAGAACGCCATTCGATTAAGTGTTGGTCGAGCAACTTCGAAAGCAGATGTAGATACCATTATAGAGGACCTGCAGCAAGCAGTTAAAGAAATTGAATTGTGTGCCACTCAGACCAGACAGTAGCACATGGAGAGGAACTGGTTACTGCCATGGAAAAGTAAAATTACACAATGGAACCACAGAGCTTTACCTATCAAAAGGAAAAGACCTAAACATTCCAACAAGTTACACCAGTTCTTTTGTAGTGAGGCTAAAATTGGTCAAGTATTGCAAAAGATTTTGAGGAATTTTAATTGATTAAGAGTACAGCTCATCCCTGTTACTACTAAGGGGTGGCATATGGATTTATGTTTGGTCATTTTCATTGATTTAAACTTGGATTAATGATGTCATGGAGGAGGCATTGTGTTTATTGTGATTAAACCCAAATTTAGCAAAGTTTGTAAAACAGTTCTTGGTGGCAAGTGGATAATACATGGAGGAATTTTTAAGTGTCAATTTTTAAAATATTTCCCTGGCTAGTGACAGATTTTATGTTTTAAATTTATAATAGTGAAATTTAAGAGACAAGTATATGGAGGAATTTCAGGTGGGGGTTTATATGGGAGGTAGGGTTTAAGGGTTGGCACAACATTGTGGCCCAAAGGGCCTGTACTGTGCTGTACTGTTGTATGTTCTAATTTCCTGAGTGGAAATGTAAAAAACATCTTTTAAAAATATTAGCACAATTCTGAAGAGTGTCCTAATAACTAACTTTTAAAGGGTTTAAAGATGAAACACACAAAAATGTGTTTCCGAGCTGCACAGCAGAAGGATACTGGGTGCATGATGCATAAGGGAGCAGGTGCATTCAATTCCTGCACAAGTACTTCCTGATGTCTCAGCCACCTAACAATGAGCAATGGAGACTAGGGCCAAGGTAATACATTGGAAGTAACACAGAGAATATTTAGTACAGCTTTGTACAAGATAGTAAAAAGCAAGTGTATACTTAATGCAAAAAAAAGATATGTAGGAATAAGATGGTTATATGTGCTACATATATCATAAAAATTTTTTAAATTGAGTTATTTTAACAGTTATTTTTAAAGTTAATGTAATGTCTTCTCTAAAGGAGTTACGTTTTTATAGAAATAACCTCAGGGTATCTTAAGCAATGCTGGAGGAACTCGGCAGGCCAAGCAGCATCTATGGAAAAAAGTACAGTCGCCGTTTCGAGCTGAAACCCTTCTGCAAGCCTACCGAACCCTACGCCACCCAAAGAGGTCTATGCATTCCATGTATACAGATCTTGTCTGACTGTTCTCAAATATCAGTGATGAACAGCAAGTATTAGGAGAGTAAATCCTAACTCTTTCATCTGATGATGATTGTGCCTCTTGCTTGTGGCTACAGCATGGTTCATGGAAACCGGTGATGGCTGATTTCGAGTGAATACTGGACGTGATCATGGAGGACAACACTCAGATGGTGTGGACCCAGAAAGCCCATTCTTGGACTACAACCTCTAAAGCCACAGCAGGTAACAAGGATGCTGATGGCACTGAGGTGATGGCATCTTGCACTGTTTTTGACAAGATACTAGATCTACCCTCCATGTATGAGCAGATTACCCCAGGCTAGTCCTTGTAGTGGTTTGTTAGGGTGGCCTGACACAAAACCTTTTTAACCACACACATCCAGATCCCTTCAAACTCACACTGTCATGGGAAGCTGAGCTTGCATAGCAGGTGACAATCCATCCACTTCAGGTGATAGTTTATCCACCTTGTTATTGGATAGTTTCTCTTGCAGTGGAAGATGAGACGCTGGCCATCAGATTCTGCATGTTAGTTGGGTCCATGATCATTGAAATGAAGACCACCACCTCTTTTTAATTGCAGCCATTTTTTTTATGAGTATGGCACTGTTAATTCCAGCAATCATTCTGTACATTTAGTTCAATGTTATGGAATTCTTTCTCGAACCTCTTTATACTGGCTGTCTCCCTTCTTTCTTTCCAGTCCAGATGAAGGATCTTGAACTGAAACATTTTTCATTGCCCTCCATGTACAGTATACTGTCTGGCCCACCGAGTTCCTACAGCTCTTTTGGGTGTTGTCCTTTCTATAACCTTTCTGCCATAAATAAAAACCATAAGACACAGGAGCAGAACTCTGAATTCATTTTAATGAAGTGCAAACAATGTTATATACATTGGGAGTTCACTATACAGTAAATGTGTTGGTAGCTGTATACAGTTGCAAGAAAAAAATTGTGAACCCTTTGCTATTACCTAGTTTTCTCCATTCGTTACTCATAAAATGTGGTCTGATCTTCATCTGAGACAAGCACAGTCTGTTTAAACTAACAACGCACAGTTGTACTTTTCATGTCTTTATTGAACACATTGTTTAATCGTTCACAATCCAGGCTGGAAAAATGTATGTGAACCCTTGTATTTAATAACTGGTAGAACCTCCTTTAGCAGCAATAACCTCCACCAAACATTAGCTGCAGACCAGACTTGCACAATGGCAAGGAAGAATTTTAGACCATTCCTCCATACAAAACTGTTTCAGTTTATCAATATTTCTGGGATACCTTGCATGAATAGCCCTCTTGAGGTCATGCCACAACATCTCAAATGGGTTAAGGTCTTGTCTCTAACTTGCTGATTCCAAAACACATTTTCTTCTTTTTACCATTCTGTTGATTTACTCTTGTGTTTTGGATCATTGTCTTATTGCATCATCCAACTTCTATTAAGCTTCAGGTGACAGACCACTACCTTGACATTCTCCTGTAAAATATCTTGATACAATTTTGTATTCATTGTTCCCTCAATAAGCTGTCCAGGTCCTGAGGCAACAAGGCAGCCACAACTATGATGCTCCTTCCACCATGCTTCACAATTAGGATGAGGTTTTGGTGTTGGTGTGCAGTGCCCTTTTTCCTCCAATCATAGCGGTGTGCATTTCTGCCAAAAAGTTCAGCTTTTGTCTCCTAAGTCCACAGAACATTGTCCCAGAAGCATTGCGAAACCACCAGGTGTTCTTTTGCAAACATGAGACATGCAGTAAAGTTTTTTTGGAGAGCAGTGGTTTCCTCTGTGGTGTCCTTCATGAACACCATTCTTGTTCAGTGTTTTTTTTTATATAGTACGCACAGAAGCAGATACTTAAGCAAGTTCTAGAGATTTCTGCAGGTCTTTCACTGTGACCTCCTTCAGCATTCATTGATTGGAACACCTGACTCCAAATAGCTTTTGTAGAAGGTATTACCTCAGAGGTTCACATACTTTTCTGATTGTGGTTAAGGATTAGTGCTTTCCCACCATATATGACCAATAAACTCGTCTCGTGCTACCAGCCAGGTACAGGTATCAATTATAACAGACGTTTTGTTAAAAAACTTGGCCATCTTCATCAGGGATAATGCCTGGGCATGTCTGGTCCAGTGGTATTCATCTGTCCTCCTGATTGGTTAGTCCTCATCCAATCAGGTTTCGGCACCACACCTTATTTACAATCAAATTCAGTTCTTTCTTTGAGTGAGACCTTCGTCTTTGTTAAGATTCTTTTCCTCTAGTTTCCTTTCACTGGCTTTCTTTACTAGGTGGTCCCAAAAGCTATTGGCACGACACAATAGTTTTGTGCCATCCGAGTCAATCCAATGGCCATTGCGAGTGCAATGTTCTGATATTGCCAATTTTTCCAGGTAACCCAAACTGATACACCACCTGTGCTCCTTGATGCAGGTTTCCACAGTGTGACCCATCTGGCCAATTATATGTTGCCTCTGCATTCACAGGGGATCCTGTAAATGCCAGCTCACCTCAGTTCCAGGTCATCTTTGTCCCACATAAACTTTGATGTGAGCTTCGTTACAGGTTTGTGGATGGTATTAATCTGGTATTTCTTTAAGATCCTGGTGATCCTCCCAGAAACCATGGAAGTATATGAAATATGGGCAGTAGCAATGAATTCCTCCTTGTTAGGTTTCATGGTTTTTCTCTCAGCCTTCTTAAGGGCCCAATTGATTTTCTTCACCTTGTAGCCATTCTGTAGGAACATGGTGCATAATCGTCTTGTTTCCTCGGGGAGACTCACCGGGTCCGAAATAGTTTTTGCACAGTCAATCAAAGAATAAAGAACCACTCTGTGTATGGAGGCGTGATGGTACGGAATGGCTACCAATTATATCGATGTAATCGATACTTGTACCGGGCTGGAAGCCCAAGAAGAGTTTATCTGTTGAGAGACTATGATGTTTTAAATGGTGGACTCAGTACTGATGAGAAAACGTACAATTGTTTGTGTGTTATGAGTTTAGGCAGATTAAGACTTAGAAGATCAGACCTCATTTTATGAGCAGTTAATGCAGAAAACCAGGTAGTTGCAAAGGGTTCACTAACTTTTTCTTACAACTGTGTATCTCTTCCCCCTCCCACTGTACCAATGCTGATGAGGCACTGTGTGAGCTCTACAGGGCCATTAATGACTTTCAAACCAAACACACTGATGCTATCTTCATTGTCACTGGTGACTTTAACCTTGCAAACCTAAAAGCAGTCCTGGAGGAGCTCAGCAGATCAGGCAGCACCTAGGATGGGAATAAATAGTCAGTGTTTTTGGCCGAGACCCTTATGTCTTAAAGCAGTCCTGCCTAAATTCCACCAGCATGTTGGTTTTCCTACTAGAAGTGAAGATACACTAGTCCTGGTTTATACTAACATACTAGGTGCATATAAAGCAGTTCCCCAACCCCACATTGGGCTCTCAGATGTGTTATGCTAATTCCAACATACGAATCACTGATCAATCCAGCCACACCCATTCTAAAGGTGGTGAACACCTGGCCTGAGGTGGCAATCTCAGCATTGCAGGACTGCTTTAAAGCACAAACTGGAGGATGTTCAGGGAAGCTGCTACCTATGGCAACCATGCTAACATCGAGGAATATGTGGATTCTGTCACCAGCTGCATATAGAGGATGTTACCATGAAACACATCCATGTGAGAGCAAAAGATAAGCCATGACTTACTGCAAAGGCCCATGCACAACTGAGGGATCATGATGCTGCCTTTAGATCAGGGACATTGACGGCTCTCAAGAAAGCAAGAACTGCTTTCCTGCTCCATCAGGAAGGCAAAACAGGAGCATTCTCAGAGAATGTACAACCACTTGTGTGATACCAGAGACACGAGGTGCGTGTAGCAGGGAATTCGAAGGATTACAGACTATAAGTCTACCCTGCGCATCAGTGACCAGGACGCCCCACTCCCCCGCAGGCTGAATGTCTTTTATGCCTGGTTTGATTCACAGAACTGAATGCTGGCGAGAAAGGCACCCCCCCCCCGGGGGGAGCGAACAATTTACTGGCTGAAGCTGAGATCAGGAAGACTCTGGCTAGGGTCAACCCACGCAAAGCTGCAGGGCCCGATAACATACCAGGTCAGGTTTTGAAAGACTGTGCAGCTGAGCTAATTGAGGTGCTGATCGATATATTCAACGTACCAGTTTTGTTTGGTATAATTCCTCAACATATTCACCGTATTTCTATATCAGACCAATACGTAATTGCACTTGTCACATTATTGGCTGGAAGGGCTATTTTATTAAAATGAAAAGATGCTTCTGCTCCCACTTTGATACAATGGTTCTCTCAGGTGATGTTATGTCTTAGTTTGGAAAAAATTAGTAGTTGAACTTTTGATCCTAGATTTGACTTCGAGAAAAGGTGGGGTTCTTTTGCCCGTTATTATCATTTGATTTGAGTTAATAAAGATGGTCCTTTTCTGATGCTTGGGTATATGGATTTATTTGGCGGATTAATGTCTTTTTTTTAATGGAAGCTTGTATGGTGTATAGCTCTGGGTTTGTGCTCCAAATGGTTTTTTTTTCCCCCGTTTTTTTTGTTATTGGGTTTTTTTTCCTATTTTAGTTAGGAGTTTTTTCCCTTTTTTTCCATAAAAAAAGCTTTAATATTTTGTAAATTATTATTGATATACTGTTTAGCTTGGTTGATAGTTTAACTCTTATTCTACATTTAGGTATGTTGTCTTGATTATTTTGATGTATTTTTCTCTGTTGTTGATTTTCAATAATAATTAATAAAAAGATTTAAAAAGAAAAAGATATATTCAACATCTTTCTGGAACAATCGATTGTCCTCTTGGTTTTCAAGGTGGCAACCATCATTCCATGCCAAAGAAGGCGGCAGTAACCTGCCTAAATGATTATCATCCTGTGGCATTAAATTCAACTATTATGAAATGCTTCGAGCAACTGGTCTAGAAGTGCATTAAAGCCTTTCTCCCGGCTACTCTGGATCCTTTCCAGTGAGCATATCACTCAAATCGATCCACTTGTACCACAGCCTCTGCCCTCCACTCAGTCCTCTCCCACCTGGAAAATGGGGTCTTAAATGCCAGGTTGCTGTTTATAGACTTCATTTCAGCATTTAACACTATCGTATGCCAGAAACTGGTGGGGAAACTGTCATCGCTGGTCTCAATGCCTCACTCTGTAACTGAATCCTAGATTTCTTAGCAGAAACGCCACGGCCAGTCCGTGTGGGCAGCAACGTCTGTAGTTCTGTTATGCTGAGCATTAGGGCTCCCCAGGGCTTTGTGTTCAGCCTGCTGCTGTTCACACTACTGACACAGGACTGTGTCGCACAATTCAGCTTAAACCCTATCATGAAGTTTGCGGATGACACAACAGTGGTTGGCATCATCAATATTGATGATGAGTTGGAGTACAGAGAGGAAGTGGAGCAGCCAGTGGACTGATGTGAGAACAGCAACCCAAGTCAAAACGTGGAAAAGACCAAGGAAATGATTGTGGACCTTAGGAAGGTGCAGATGAACCAACCCCCTCTGTGCATACATGACTCCTGCGTAGAGAGAGTTAAGTGCACCAAGTTCCTAGGAATTCACATCATGGATGACTTCACCTGTTCCCTCAATATCACCTCCCTGAATAAGAAGGAACAGCAGTGCCTCCACTTCCTGAGGAGGTTGAGGCAAGTAAGTACCCCCCTCCCCCATCTTAACTGAATTTTGCAAGAGCACCATTGACAGCATCCTGACCAAACGGCATCTCTATCTGGCATGGGACCAGCAGTCCCTACAAAGGACAGTGAGAATAGCCGAGAGGATCATAGGGCTCCCCCTACCATCCGTTGGGGATATTTATAGGAATGCTGCATATGCAGGACCCATGGTATTGTCAAGGATCCCATCCATCCATCCAGCATTCTTACTGACTTTGTGACATCAGGCAGGAGACTCCAATGCATAAAGATAAAAATGGTCAGGATGGGAACCAGTCTCTTCTCTCCGGCCATTAGGTTTCTGATCTCCCTGTTGTATCACATTCAAAGTGTCACCAAATAATTTGTACTGTACCCTACAATACTTAATTTATGCACTTTACTTAATTTATGCACTTTGTTTATCTGTGTGTAATTGACTTGAAGATTTAAATTTCACTTTCCTTTGTTATTGTGTGATATGTGTACCACTGTCCCTTACACCTTATTCCAGAGACACGTCTCATTTGGCGGTGTACATGTATATATTTAAATGACAATAAGCTTAACTTGACTTATGCCCATTGGTCTGTTAAGTCTGTTCTGCCATTCCATCATGGCTGATTTATTATCCCTCTCAACCCCATTCTGCCTTCTCCCTATAACCTTTAATGTCTTGGCTTACCTAAAACTTGTCAATCTCGTTTTAAATATACCCAGTGACTTGGCCTCCATAGTCAACTGTGCCAATAAATTCCAAGATTCAGCATCCTCTGGCTAAATAAACTCCTCCTCATCTCTGTTCCAAAGGGATGTCCTTCTATTCTAAGGCTTTCTGGCCTTAGACTCCCCTACTATGGAAATCAGCCACTCTACCTTGGCTCTTCAGTTTTAATTAGATTCCTCTTCCCCCCTCCTCCATCCCCCATCCTTCTAAGCCAGAAAGTACAGGCTCAGAGGTCATCAAACACTCCTAATATATTAGCCTTTTCATTTGCATGATCATTCACATGAACCTCCTCTGGAGCCCCTCCAAAGGCAACACAGCATTCCTTCGATAAGGAGTCCAAAACTGCTCACAATGCTCTGTGTGGTCTGACCAATGCCTTAAAAAGCCTCAATGTTACATCCTTGCTTTTATATTTCAATCCCCTTGAAATGAGTTCTGATAAAGCCCACTCTTTTGATTAAAGTTCACTTGGTTTATCATTTATCATTTGGCTCAGCACCTATGTTCTTTCCCAATGCAGACTCTGGGAAGATGGCTGAGGCTGTAACTCACCAATGTTGATGAAAATGTTTGACAACATTTGGAGACTGGCAATCAGCCCTAGTGCCCGAGATGAAATAGGCATGTGTATTATACAGCATTGTGACTAGCTTCTTGCAGTTTGCTCATTGTTATCGCTTTTATGATTTTTTTAGCTTAGAGATGTACTTTCAACTTGGATTTAGTAGCTGGCAGACTGTGAAAGCTGAGAGATGTGAGAGAAAGATGAGAGTAGTGACAAATATGTGACAGTATGACATTTTCCACATATGGATTGTTGTTGCGCTCTCTACCCAGTGGCCACTTTATTAGGTACGCCTTTTTAGTACTGGGTAGGACCCCTCTTTGCCCCGGAACTGCCTGAATTCTTTGTGAAATGGATTCAACATGGTGCTGAAAACATTTGTTAGAGATCCTGGTCCATGGTGACATGATAGCATCACATAGTTACTGCAGATTTGTCTGTTGTACATTCATGCTGCAAATCTCTCATTCCACCACGTCTCAACGGTGCGCTGTTGGAATGTCAAGGCCACTGGGGTTTAATTAATTGTCATGTTCATGGAGTCAGCTGAGAGGAGGTGTGCTTTGTGACATTGTTCATTATCCCGCTGGAAACAGCCATTATGAGATGGGTAGATTTTGGCCATAAAGGAATGCCCATGGTCACCAACAATACTCAGGAGCACTGTGGCATTTAAACAATGCTCAATTGATATCAAGAGGCCTAATGTGCCAAGAAAACATTCCCAGCACCATTACACCACCAGCAGCAGCTTGAACCATTGATGCAAGGCCGGATGGATGCATGAATTCATGTTGTTTACACCAAATTCTGACCTTATGATGCATGTTACAGTTGAAATCAAGATTCATCAGACCAGGTAATGTTTTTCCAATCTTCAGCTGTCCAGTTTTAGTGAGACTACACCCACTGTAGCCTCAGTTTCCTGTCCTTCTCTGACGGGAGTGGAATCCGGTGTGTTCTTCTGATGCTGTAGCCCATCCACTTCAGGGTTCGACGTGTTGTGCATTCAGAAATGCTCTTCTGCACACCACTGTTATAAAGCATGGTTATTTAAGTTACTGTTACCTTCCAATCTGGCTATTCTTCTCTTACTCTACTCATTAATAAGGTGCTTTTGCCCACAAAACTACCACTCACTGGATTTTTTTTTTGTTTTTCACACCATTCTCTGTAAACTCTAGAGACTCGCGTGTGAAAATCCCAGGCGATCAGCAGTTTCTGAGCTACTCAAACCACTCTGCCAGACACCATCAATCATTCCACGGTCAAACCCACTTAGATCATATTTCTTTCCTATTCTGATGTTTGGTCTGAAAAACAACTGAATCTCTTGACCATGTTTGCATGCTTTTATGCCTTGAATTACTACATGATTGGCTGATTAGATTTTGCATTAACGAGCAGGTATACAGGTGTGCCTAAGAAAGTGGCTATTTTATGTATTTCACGAAACAGTGTACGAATCTGATGGGAGATTTAATAATGTATTCACTCAGCTTTTATACATAATGCAAAAATGTTAAAGAGTTCATATGAGTCTACAGAGCTTAATGGTAGGACTGATAGTGTAAGTTTTCTTCACTTAATTTAAAACAATTCAGATATTTTTCACAGCTGAGTCAGGAAATGTTCATTCATGTTGTTTTATAGTAGAAGCATGTATTTTAGAAAAGGGAATGTTGGGATACAGTTGTGGTGAAAACATGTACACCTTATTGTGATGTTTGTATAAAATGATGAGAGGCATTGATCATGTGGATAGTCAGAGGCTTTTCCCCAGGGTTGTGATGGCTAGCACGAGAGGGCACAGTTTTAAGGTGCTTGGAAGTAGGTACAGAGGAGGTGTTGGGGTAAGTTTTTTTTCGCAGAGAGTGGTGAGTGCGTGGAATGGGCTGCTGGCGACGGTGGTGGAGGCAGATACAATAGGGTCTTTTAAGAGACTCCTGGATGGATACATGGACCTCAGAAAAATAGAGGGCTATGGGTAACCCGAGGTAATTTCTAAGGTAAGGACATGTTCGGTACAGCTTTGTGGGCCGAAGGGCCTGTGTTGTGCTATAGGTTTTCCATGTCTCTATGTTTGTATTATTTTGATGAGATCTGTTTTTGTACCCCAATTACTTTTCCAGTTGTTAACCCATCATAGATTAAATGTGGCTACCTAGCAAAGCAATAAAATTCTTCTAATAAAAACAGCATCTGTATAATTAGGCAAAATCTGTGATGAGAGAAAGACAGAAATGTTTAATTTAGTTAAGTAATATAGCTTTTTTCTTTTGTTTATTCTGATGAAAGGTCACCAACATGAAATATTTGCTATTTCTCTCTCCACTGATACTGCTTGACCAAGGAGGTATTGATGTTGTGTTTTCATTTAAAATTTCCAGAAACACAATGTTATTTTTTAGCATGAGGTGAAATTTAAACACGTAGCTGAAATTAACCCAGAACTAAGTCAAACCCTCTTGATAGAGCTCTGCAGATACGGAGGTGATTAGCCCTTGGTCCTATTTATGACAATATATGCTGATATAACTGTAAAAAGATGTTGGACATGTATTCTATCATTCTACATAGGTAGTACTTAGACAATTTACTGTCTCATCAAGTTAAGAACTTTGAAACTATTTCCTTGGAGCATGGAATATCAGACTAGCTTAGAGAGCATGTTTTGGAGGATGGATCGGTAAATGATATAGCTTTGGCTTCAATTGTTTAAATGTACATTTATTTGTTAAATATACAAGCAAAACCACAAAACAGAAATTGAAATCAAGAAACAGACAATAGCAAATGATTTTTATTCAGTAAGTGTCTTTCACTTGTTCCATTCTTTTAAATGAGCATACTGGATTGCTGCAGTTCTCAACAATGCCATGAATAAAGTGAGGTCTGTTACCTTCACAATATCTCCAGCTATCAGTGTGATCACTTTCCTTCACCTACTTCATTCACATAACCCAGACATCACCTGGTCTGACTGGAAAGGTGGGGCTGTTGGAATAATTCCCTCCTCAATTTATATCATGCATAATAGCGTAGGGTGTACCTCTGCACCGTTTTTCTCTGACACCCAGACCCATTAGGGGCTGAACGCCATTACTCTGAGGTAAGGAAAAATGTGATTACATTCCTCATTATGTTTAGCTTTGCAAAGTTCAAAAGCAAATAAAGTTTAATGATGTCTGTGAAGATACCAACCCTCCAACTCCAAACAAATTATTCTCCAAATTCAGAATAGATTTGATTCATTGATTTTCTTCATTAATTTTTTAGAACATCTTGGATTCCATGAACCAAACTGTTAGCATTTAAAGATCTAAAGTCACTGATGGGTTTTAGTACAATTGGAGCCAAGTTTTGTTTTATCATTGCATGTAGATCAGCAAATAGATTTTTCTTCAGTCGCCTGGAGATGTCCAGTGCTTCTGACCTTAGCTCATTAATTTCTTTTCTTGCAGTTCTGAAGGGCATCCTTCAGAGCTTGGAGCACGAGATCTGCATTAGCTTTTGTACTATTGATTCCCATTAATCCAATCCGTAAAACCTAAAGATCAGAAAAAAGATTTCTTTAGTCGTAGATAATTTAGAAACATTAGAGTAAATCTTAATTTCAAGCAGTGAATCAGGCTACAATAGGAAGAAGAACCTCTATTATGAAAGAGATCTTGGCCCATTTTCAACCTGCTGCTGGTCATCCTGGAACTCCTTATACCTCAAATTTTAGAGAAATAAGCTTTAAAATACCATAAGAAATCTTTGCTTGTCTTTGACTTTAGTGCCTCAATTAGATGATGTGAACCTTTATGAATTAAAAGTTCCCCTCCCACTACATGTGTAGATGAGCAGTAGATGCAATGAAAACGTTTTTGCTAAAAATACTCAAATAAAACTACACAATTCACTTAAAAATGTGCATGTCTTTTCTGTGCAATAGGTCACCTTCCTACACCATTTTTCACATACCTTGCCAACAGTGGGCCCCAGTCCTCCAGTGATTTCAATCTGGTACTTCTTCATTATAAAGTCAGTGATATCTTTCCATTCGTAACCATCTGGGACCGCAATAGTTGTTACTGTAGGAAGTCTTAGAGCCTGAAGAATGAAAATAGTTTAGTAATTTTCTTCCAAACTTTCTTAAACTTATTCTCTTGGGAATGCCAATTTCATGGGGTTTCATCAGTGATGCCTACCTTTGACAGGGACAAAATATACTTTGTATGATTTTTTAAAAAGTGTTCAATCTCCTTTACAACTAGAAATTAAAACACTCTACGTCATTGAGTCAGTCGCATCTACTTTACTTAAAGCACATTCAAAATTTGACCATCAAGTATCTTGCACCTACTTGAAACTACATGAACTATAGAGAGGAGGATGATTTATAAAAAATCATCCACAGGACCAGCTGCGTTATTTCCCCAAACCATTTGCTTCACAGCCCAGCTCCTATGACTCACAACTTATGAAGCATCTATAAAAGTTATCATTTACTGTATACATATTTGATAGCTGCTGCATGGTCCTACCATTAACTTATGAGGGGATTGACAATTACAAATACAGCCTCTCCAATAATGGCAAATGTGAAATATTACACTGCACCTAGTTGGTTTCAAAGTGAAATGCTTACCTTGTCTTTGACAAAGAGTTTCAAACCAAGGTCCTGTATGCCTTTATGTAAGTACTCGGCATTTTCTTGGTGAAGTTTCCAGTGTTTTTCAAGGCCCTGCAGAAGAATTGCCACCATTAATTCACAAAAAGTAAAGACTAAAATATGATGACTTCCCACTCCTTATCAGACTTAAGTGTGTATAGGCAGGATGTGAGGGTAACAAACAGAAAAGAAAACAACTTGGAAGCAATGGCCAGGTATCAGAACTCAGAGAAGAGAGGCAGGCTTGGAGGGAACCGCAGGACTCAAAAGTAGAACTTAGAAAATAGTACAGCACAGAAACAAGCTTTCAGCCCACAATGGTGTGCTGAACTAATTAAAATAATGACACCTAATTAATATCATTCCCCTCTGCTGGCACATGATCTATATCCCTCCATTCTCTGCATATTCATGTGCCTATCCCTCAGCACTTTAAATACCTCTGTCTAATCCACACACTCCTGGCAGTGCATTTCAGCTACCCACCACACTATTAAAAAATAACCTGCTCTTCCCTAAACAGCCTGACTCACCTTAAATGCAGACCCTTTGGTATTAGACATTTCTCCCTGGAAAAAAAAATACTGTTTGTCTACCTATGCCTCTCAAAATTTTATAAACTTCTATCAGAAGTTCCTCGGTGAGGGGTGAAATAACAGAGTACAATCAGGTAGACGTTAACCCAAGACAGGAATGATATTAGATGAATGTTGACCTAGCACAGACTGATCCTGGGAGCGAGACATGCACAGTACTATAAATTTTTGACAGGCTTTGATAGATTTTGACACCTGTGGTTGTTTTTAATAATATATAGAAATATGTCCACAGGCTCACATTATGGATATCTTTTACGTCATTGTGTATGAGCAACATGGGAAAAAATATCCATGCAAATTTCATAAACACAAAACCCACCTCTTCTGCAAGAATTGCAAGTGCCTCTCTCAATGCAAAAAGACAGGTGATGGGGCTTGTATGATGGTATCTGTGGAAATAAAATGCAGCACTACTATATTTTCAGTACAGTGAGATCATTAAGTGCCTCTTAATCATCTTCCCTTCCAGCTAGGTTGACAGAAGCAATTTCCATCATTATTTTTAATCAAATATAAATTCTCTCTCTTTGCCTAATTGTTCATTCTGGGTAAATAATTGAATTAAACAGATTAAAAACAAGGATGGAAATTGCTTTTTAATTGTTTAATCAAATATGAATTCTCTCTTTACCAGTTATTCATTCTGGGTAAAGAGAGAGAATTTATATTTGATTAAAAACAGGGTTGGAAATTGCTTTTTAATTGTTTAATCTGTTTAATTCAGTTATTCATTTTGTTTCCCATCTGGTCACTCGGTCCCTCTCTCCCCCCAGACACTCCGTCCCACTCGTTCAGTGTGTGTCAAATCCTCTTCCCACTGCAATTCCACACTGTCCCATTCAGGTATCCCCCATATCTTAAATATTTCCGATAATGAAAGAACAGAATTCTATCACACTTTCTTGGACTCCCGTCGCAGCCCCAGAAGTTTGAGAGCCAACTCATGTCGAGGTAAAGTGAAGTAGGTTTCTTCTTCCGATTAAATATTTTCTGGCTGTAAACAAAAGACAAGGCCACTTTTAGAAATGGATACAGAATATATGTAAAGATGTATTATTTGATGTTCTGTGTGCTTCTGATGATTGGGACCAAATGTACACTTCTAGCTGTTGCCACATGTCCAAAGTATGTCTAGTCATATACAGAAGTGTTTCTGCAGGTGGGGGGCTGATTAGCAAAGGAGGAAGTAATCTGGAATGTTGTCTTTTGGTTTATTTTTCAGATGCAGTGAACGGCCAAGGGAAATTATGGCAATTAAGATGTGAAAGTAACATTTTGTTGAAATGTCATCTAACAAGACCCTGCAGCGTATAGTGAGGTCAGCTGAGAAGATCATCGGGGTCTCTCTTCCCGCCATTACAGATATTTACACTGCACGCTGCATCCGCAAAGCAAACAGCATTATGAAGGACCCCACACACCCCTCATAGAAACTCTTCTCCCTCCTTGACTTCTCAAATTCCGCTAATGCCCCACCTCCCCCTTGTACCTCCATATAACCATATAACATCCGTTATTTATTTATATACACACATTCTTTTTCTCTCTCTCCTTTTTCTCCCTCTGTCCCCCTCACTATACCCCTTGCCCATCCTCTGGGCTTTCTCCCCTCCCCCTTTTCTTTCTCCCTAGGCCTCCTGTCCCATAATCCTCTCATATCCCTTTTGCCAATCAACTGTCCAGCTCTTGGCTCCATCCTTCCCCCTCCTGTCTTCTCCTATCATTTCGGATCTCCCCCTCCCACTTTCAAATCTCTTACTAGCTCTTCTTTCAGTTAGTCCTGACAAAGGGTCTCAACCCGAAACGTTGACTGTACCTCTTCCTAGAGATGCTGCCTGGCCTGCTGCATTCACCAGCAACTTTGATGTGTGTTGTTCTTCTCCCTCCTGCCATCTGGAAAAAGCCACCATAGCATTCAGGCTGTCAAGACCAGACTATGTAACAGTTTCTTCCCCCAAGTCATCAGACTCCTCAATACCCAGAGCCTGGACTGACACCAACCTACTGCCCTCTACTGTGCCTACTGTCTTGTTTATTATTTATGGTAATGCCCGCACTGTTTTGTGCACTTTATGCAGTCTTGGATAGGTCTGTAGTCTAGTGTAGTTTTTGTGTTGTTTTACGTAGTTCAGTGTAGTTTTTGTATTGTTTCATGTAGCACCATGGTCCTGAAAAACGTGTTCTCATTTTTACTGTGTACTGTACCAGCAGTTATGGTCGAAATGACAATAAAAAGTGACTTGACAAGGCACGTTTAAGAATTTGTACCAGGTGATAGGTACTAAGCTAAGGACGCCATGGGTAGTAACTCATTTCAGAAGTAAAAGCAATGCATGGTTAAATCAGAGAATTGTGAGAAAAGTGCACCATTGGACAGGTGTGGATTTTAGGGTCCCTGAGATTATTCTCATAGAAGTATGGAGCTGTGTATTGATGATGTTTGTGTGAGCACTTCTCTCCCAGGTGGGTGCGCAATATTCGGTGACTGAGAAACAGTGCTAGACTAGATGTTGATAGGACTGACTGGTTAGCACCCCATTTGGTTTCTGCTATCTCCCTGATCATGGCCATTCTAGATTTTGGTTTCTTTGCAACATTTTGAAGGTGCATCTTGTATGAGAGGGTTTGATCTAGTGTGACTGACTCCTAAGTACTTTGGGTGTGGATGTTTGCCATTTAGTTTGATATTAAGTCTAAGTTTGGTTAGTCAGTTGTCCAAATGAAATATGGACGTTACTGTTTTGTTGACATTCATTTTTAGGTACTACTTTGGGAAGTAGTTGGATAGGGAGTTGATATCTTCAGTAAGGTTTTTTTTTTGAATGGATTTGACATCATCTGATTGGAAGGCTTTGGCCCAATCCAAATTTAGCAGATTTAGTTTCGGGGAGGTCACTGAGGTACAGATTCGATAAGGTTGGAACCAGAACTGACCCTTGGGGGATGCCATTGCAGAATTTCATAACGTGTCTGGTGTTACTTCCTAGGCACATGAAGAAAGAACAGCTGCCTCTCATTGTGTGGCGGAGACGTAGGATCTTTTTACAAGGGATGGTTCGGGCTAGATTTAACTTTAAGCCTTGGTTCCAAACCGTGTTGTGTGCAGCAGATAAATCAATTAAAAATTGCTCCAGTTTACTCTTTTAGTTCAAAGCCTGATTTGATCTATGATGTGAGTGCGAGAACTTGTTCACAGGTATTGTGGTGCTGTCTGAAGCCAGCTTGTTCGATCAGTATGTAAGGATCTAACAGAGGTAATATTCTGGATAAAATAAGTCTGTATTTTATCAAGAAGTTTATAGGTACAGCAGAGGAGAGAAATTGGGCGGTAACTTGTGGGGTCATCTGTAGGCTTTCCTGGTTCAGGTATCGCAATGACTTTGGCACACTTCCAAGTGTCGGGCGTATTTTCCTTTTGTTATGACATCAGTGAAGGTGCTCGTTAGTCACTTTATACTCTCTTCTCCGAGATATGTTATTAAGTGATGGAGGATAAATATGGACTTTGGGACAACTCTCCTATTCCTCAAAGGATTATTTCTTTGTGACAGCTTGTGGTCTAGCAAAAACCGGGAGAGGGTATGAAGTCAGTCTGCATTCACGTCAACAGTTATATTTATGGGTTGCAGATTGGAGGCAGGACATTGCCTCTTACAGTTTCCAGAGATCATTGAAGTAGCAGAGCATATGAGAGAAAAAAAGCAGTTACAAACCAGGCTTTGTCATTAAAAGAGATTGGTGCTGTTCCAGGGGGACAGTTGAGGACTTTCTGTGACCCAGAATAAAGGATGTCAATGCCTGAATAGAGAAAGATGATCACATCAGTGTGGAATAACAGGCTAGATACTCAGCTAAATCTGCAATGCAAGAAAGTACAGGGTTTTGCTGTTACATAATTTATAGGGAGATCCAGGAAATTGAAGAGATATGGGAAGCATCAAGATTGCTATTTAATCCCTTAGTAGGATTGTTGATCTAAGGAGGAGGAGGAGAAGATGGCGGCGCGATGCAGCTCACAGTGGCCACTCCGGTGGTGATATCTGTTTACCTGTCAAGTAGGGTGCAGTGCGCAATCCTGATTTGATAGAGACAGACGTGAGAGCACGGAGGAACATCTGGTGAAACTTCTGAAATGCCTATTTCGCTGCGGCTGCTACTGCGTGATCCAGAATCTCTGGAGGGGAAGGCCCCGAGTCCTCGGCTTTGCTTGTTGCTCGGCGGCTGAGGCGGGGTCGAAGCGCTTGACAGAGGATGGTGCTCGGTGTCGGAGGGCTGGTCGGAAGCGTCGTTTTCAGACGGACTCAGAGTCGGCTGTGGTCGGGTGCTTCCAATGGTGCTGCAACGGCAAGTTTGCGGCGCTTGGAGGTTCTCCCTTCTACCGTCTGCATGAGATGATGAGGCTATCGGAACTTTGAGACTTTTTTTTACTGTGCCCATGGTCTGCTCTTTATCAAATTATAGTATTGCTTTGCACTGTTGTAACTATATGTTATAATTATGTGGTTTTGTCAGTTTTAGTCTTGGGTTGTCTTGTGTTTCTGAGATATCATTCTGGAGGAACATTGTATCATTTTTTAATACACGCATTTCTAAATGACAATAAACGAGGACTGAGTGTCCTCATAATCTAATAATCTAATCTAATCTAATTACCTTTCAATACACACGTAATTATATATGCTATACCAGTTCTACACAAATCAGACATAATCTGTAAATTCACCAAAGACACCACTGTTTCTGGCAGAATCTTGGATGGTGACAACGAGGTGTACAGGAGTGAGGTAGATTGGCTGGTTGAGTGATGTCACAACAACAACAACAACAACAACAACCACCATGCACTCACCATCAGCAGGACCAAGGAACTGATGGTGGATTTCAAGGATGGGAAACACATCCTCACTGAGGGGTCACTGTTACATACCTCATGGATATCTTGTGACTGACTTATGACCATGATGTAATTGAGTATCTTGTGTGCCTGATGTAATGGTCTTGTGATGGTGGGGTGATGTGATTTTCCTGCCAGTGTGAGGTCACGTGATGATGTTCTCAACAGGTATATAACTGGAAACCCTTGTTGTTACACAGTTTCGTTTGTTGTTTAATTCGTCAGTTACTCCGTTATGCTGCGTATTCATCTCATGACGCAGTTTCATTTTAAAGTGGAGTTTCACTTTCTATTGTAAGTCTCGTATTGGAGAGTGAAGACCTTACTAAAGTACAGGAACCCAAAGGATTGAGTAAAGTTGGTGTCGTTCGGTAGTTTAATACAGGATCGATCTTATTGAATCTTCATTCAGAAATAGTGACCTGCATCTGAGATAACCCCTGTAAGATCAGGAAGGTTTGTGCAGTGATCATTCGCCAGGAAAAGGTCAGTTCCTTTAAGCCGTTTTATTTCCTTCGTCGTGAATCCCTTGGAGAATCAGCAGTGACGTCACGTCTGCGAAGAAATCCGTTTCCAGAGAAGTCTCTCCTTATTGACTGTGTAAATCACTTGGACTTCTGAATTTTTCCATTTTCAGACTGTGTTTGAATTTACTAATTTAAGAACTGTTCCAGAGTTGCTGTATAGCAGTTAACTTCCGGTTAATTTAGTTTAATGTTTATGTTTGTTTATAAAACTTGACTCAATTATATATTCATTGTTGCTGGTCACGTGACATCACCAAAGGAAAGGATGAGGAGCTTCAAGTTCCAAGGCATCATCATTGGAGAGGGACTGAAATGGGACTGCAAATTTGACCTGAAATGTTAATTGCAGTGCTATGGGATAATAAATTCAGAAGCAAGTCCTTTGTCTAATTGAATCTGTGCCAAACATCAAGTACTTATTTTATTCTAATCCTACACTTTACACATTTTATTCTTCCCACATTCCTGCACACTAGAGGGTAAAACCTTACTGACTTGTACCTCTTTGGGGTTGGGGAAAAAGGCAGAGCACCAGGAGAAACCCCCAGAGTAACAGGGAGAATTTGTAAACGTCACACAGACTGAGCCAGAAGTCAGCATTGAACCCACGTGTGTCTGGCATTATGAGGTCACAGCTCCACCAACAGCATCACTGTGACATTCCTTTTTCTCTGCTCATAGATGCTGTTTCATCTGCTGAATATTTACAGCCTTCTCCATTTTCACTTTATGTTATAAATGAAATGATAAAGGAAGGCAGAAAATTTAAATAGCTCACTTTTGTGAACAATGTTGGGTCTGATACATACCCTGCTTATCCATGTAGAGAGGTGCTCCGCCAAGAGAAGCAACAGAGTCGACCAGCAGCAAACAATTATGCCTGGAAAGAAATAAAGTGACACTTGAGATGGATGAAGAGGAGATGTTTAAGCATCACAGTGCTAGCTAGAGTCGAACAGCTAGAAAGAGGCCATTCAGCCATCATGTCCATGCTATTCGTTATGCTAATCTATATTGAGTACATAGTCTTTTGTGCCTCGGTCATTAAGTACTTGTCTGAATGCTTCACAAACACCATCAGAGTATCTGCCTCCATCATCTCTATAGGCTGGTCATTCCTGACAATAAACACCCTCTGTGTGAAAAATCTGCTTCAGACTCTAAACCCTCTCAATTTATGCACATGCCCTCTTGTCCCAGACAATGAGAAAGAGATATCTACCCTATCTATCTGCCCTATAATCTTATATACCATTATCAGGTGACTACACCACCCAGCAATTGATTGTTTAAAAAGGCATAATATTCTTAACAATACTGATTTATGGCCAATATAATAAAGCTTTTCCAAAGGGTATACACGTGGCCAGATTCTGCTCTAGCACCATCTACAAGTTTGCAAACGACACGACTGCAGTCAACCCAATCCCACATAACAATAAAACAGATTACAGCAAGGAGATAGAAAGCCTAGTGACATGATGTCATTGCAATAACTTTTTCCTCAATGTCAGCAAGGCAAAAGTGTTGGTCATTGACATCCAGGAAGCTCCGGAAGTGCGCATGCTCCTGTTAGTATCAATGCCTCTGAGGTTGAGATGGTTGGAGCTTTAGGTTCCCGAGAGTGAACCTTACCATGAGCTTGTCTTGGTCCAACCATGTAGATGTCATCGCCAAGAAAATGCAAGGGCATTCCAGTTCCTCAGGAGGCTTAAAAAATTTGGCATGCTCTGTTGACCCTCACCAATGTTTAAAGATGAACTGGAGAAAGCATGCTTTCTGAATGCATCATGGCTTGGTAAGGCAACTGCTCTGCCCATTATGGTAAGAAAGTTGTGGTCACAGTTCAGCACATCAGTAAAACCAGCATCCCCTCCAAAGACACTGTGTACACTTCTCGCTATCTCAGTAGAACAACCAACACACTCAAAGATCCTTCTTACCACAGATATTTTCACTTCTCCCCCTTTCCTGGGGGAAGCGACAGTGGCCGTGCCTCCAGCACAGAGTCCGGCCCTGTAGCTCAGAAGGGTAGGGAAAGGAAGAGGAGGGCAGTTGTAATAGGGGACTCGGTAGTAAGGGGGTCAGATAGGCGATTCTGTGGACGCAGTCCAGAGACCCGGATGGTAGTTTGCCTCCTTGGTGCCCGGATCCGGGATATTTCTGATTGCGTCCAAGATATCTTGAAGTGGGAGGGTGAGGAGCCAGAGGTCGTGGTACATATAGGTACCAATGACATAGGTAGGAAAAGGGAAGAGGTCCTGAAAGGAGAATATAGGGAGTTAGGAAGGGAGTTGAGAAAAAGGACCACAAAGGTAGTAATCTCGGGATTACTGCCTGTGCCACGCGACAGTGAGAGTAGGAATGCAATGAGGTGGAGGATAAGTGCGTGGCTGAGGGATTGGAGCAAGGGGCAGGGATTCAAGTTTTTGGATCATTGGGACCTCTTTTGGTGCAGGTGTGACCTGTACAAAACGGACGGGTTACACTTGAATCCGAGGGGGACCAATATCCTGGCGGGAAATTTGCGAGGGATACTGAGGTGACTTTAAACTAGAATGGTTGGGGGTTGGGAATCAAATTAAAGAGACTAGGAGAGAGGAGGTTAATTCACAACAGGGGGATGGGAACAAGTGCAGAGAGATAGAGGGGTGTAAAATGAGGGTAGAAGCAAAAAGTAGTAAGGTAAAAAGTAAAAGTGGCAGACCAGCAAATCCAGGGCAAAAATCAAAAAGGGCCACTTTTCAACATAATTGTATAAGGGCTAAGAGTGTTGTAAAAGTGAGCCTGAAGGCTTTGTGTGTCAATGCAAGGAGCATTCGTAACAAGGTGGATGAAATAAAAGTGCAGATTGTTATTAATGAATATGATATAGTTGGGATCACAGAGACATGGCTCCAGGGTGACAAAGGATGGGAGCTCAACATTCAGGGATATTCAATATTCAGGAGGGATAGACATGAAAGAAAAGGAGGTGGGGTAGCATTGCTAGTTAGAGAGGAGATTAACGCAATAGAAAGGAAGGACATTAGCCGGGAGGATGTGGAATCAATATAGGTAGAGCTGCATAACACCAAGGGGCAGAAAACGCTGGTGGGAGTTGTGTACAGGCCACCTAACAGTAGTAGTGAGGTTGGGGATGGTATTAAACAGGAAATTAGAAATGCGTGCAATAAAGGAACAGCAGTTATAATGGGTGACTTCAATCTACATATAGATTGGGTGAACCAAATTGGTAAGGGTGCAGAGGAAGAGGATTTCTTGGAATGTATGCGGGATGGTTTTTTGAACCAACATGTCGAGGAACCAACTAGAGAGCAGGCTATTCTAGACTGGGTATTGAGCAATGAGGAAGGGTTAATTAGCAATCTTGTCGTGAGAGGCCCCTTGGGTAAGAGTGACCATAATATGGTGGAATTCTTCATTAGGATGGAGAGTGACAGTTAATTCAGAAACAAAGGTTCTGAACTTAAAGAAGGGTAACTTTGAAGGAATTAGCTAAGATAGACTGGCGAATGACACTTAAAAGGTTGATAGTGGATATGCAATGGCAAGCATTTAAGGATCACATGGATGAACTACAACAATTGTTCATCCCAGTTTGGCAAAAGAATAAATCAGGGAAGGTAGTGCACCCGTGGCTGACAAGGGAAATTAGGGATAGTATCAATTCCAAAGAAGAAGCATACAAATTAGCCAGAAAAAGTGGCTCACCTGAGGACTGGGAGAAATTCAGAGTCCAGCAGAGGAGGATAAAGGGCTTAATTAGGAATGGGAAAAAAGATAATGAGAGAAAACTGGCAGGGAACATAAAAACTAACTGTAAAAGCTTTTATAGATACGTGAAAAGAAAAAGATTCCCCTACAGACAGAAACAGGTGAATTGATTATGGGGAGCAAGGACATGGCAGACCAATTGAATAACTACTTTGGTTCTGTCTTCACTAAGGAGGACATAAATAATCTTCCGGAAATAGTAGGGGATAGAGGGTCCAGTGAGATGGAGGAACTGAGGGAAATACATGTTAGTAGGGAAGTGGTGTTAGGTAAATTGAAGGGATTAAAGGCAGATAAATCCCCAGGGCCAGATGGTCTGCATCCCAGAGTGCTTAAGGAAGTAGCCCAAGAAACAGTGGATGCATTAGTGATAATTTTTCCAAAACTCTTTAGATTCTGGACTAGTTCCTGAGGATTGGAGGGTGGCTAATTTAACCCCGTTTTTTAAAAAAGGAGGGAGAGAGAAACCGGGGAATTATAGACCGGTTACCCTAACATCGGTGGAGGGGAAAATGCTAGAGTCAGTTATCAAAGACGAGATAACAGCACATTTGGAAAGCGGTGAAATCATCGGACAAAGTCAGCATGGATTTATGAAAGGAAAATCATGTCTGACGAATCTCAGAATTTTTTGAGGATGTAACTAGTAGAGTAGATAGGGGAGAACCAGTGGATGTGGTATATTTGGATTTTCAAAAGGCTTTTGACAAGGTCCCACACAGGAGATTAGTGTGCAAACTTAAAGCACATGCTATTGGGGGTAAGGTATTGATGTGGATAGAGAATTGGTTGGCAGACAGGAAGCAAAGCGTGGGAATAAATGGGACCTTTTCAGAATGGCAGGCAGTGACTAGTGGGGTACCGCAAGGCTCAGTGCTGGGACCCCAGCTGTTTACAATATATATTAATGACTTGGATGAGGGAATTAAATGCAGCATCTCCAAGTTTGCGAATGACATGAAGCTGGGCGGCAGTGTTAGCTGTGAGGAGGATGCTAAGAGGATGCAGGGTGACCTGGACAGGTTAGGTGAGTGGGAAAATTCATGGCAGATGCAATTTAATGTGGATAAATGTGAAGTTATCCACTTTGGTGGCAAAAACAGGAGAACAGGTTATTATCTGAATGGTGGCCGATTAGGAAAAGGGGAGGTGCAACGAGACCTGGGTGTCATTATACACCAGTCCTTGAAAGTGGGCGTGCAGATACAGCAGGCGGTGAAAAAGGCGAATGGTATGCTGGGATTCATAGCAAGAGGATTCGAGTACAGGAGCAGGGAGGTACTACTGCAGTTGTAGAAGGCCTTGGTGAGACCACACCTGGAGTATTGTGTGCAGTTTTGGTCCCCTAATCTGAGGAAAGACAACCTTGCCATAGAGGGAGTACAAAGTAGGTTCACCAGATTGATTCCTGGGATGGCAGGAGTTTCATATGATGAAAGACTGGATCAACTAGGCTTATACTCGTTGGAATTTAGAAGATTGAGGGGGGATCTTATTGAAACGTATAAAATCCTAAAGGGATTGGACAGGCCAGATGCAGGAAGATTGTTCCCAATGTTGGGGAAGTCCAGAACGAGGGGTCACAGTTTGAGGATAAAGGGGAAGCCTTTTAGAACCGAGATTAGGAAAAACTTCTTCACACAGAGAGTGGTGAATCTGTGGAATTCTCTGCCACAGGAAACAATTGAGGCCAGTTCATTGGCTATATTTAAGAGGGAGTTAGATATGGCCCTTGTGGCTAAAGGGATAAGGGGGTATAGAGGGAAGGCTGGTACAGGATTCTGAGTTGAATGATCAGCCATGATCATACTGAATGGTGGTGCAGGCTCGAAGGGCTGAATGGCCTACTCCTGCACCTATTTTCTATATTTCTATGTTTCCATCAGACAGAAGATACAAAAGTCTGAACCAGGAACCACCAGGCTCAAGGAGAGCTTCTATCCTGCTGTCATAAGATAGACTCTTGTCCTCAGAATCTAACTGTTCTTGCCCTTGCACCATATTGTCTGCCTGCACTGCAATTTCTCTGTAATTATAATGCTATATTAGTAAGTTTGCTGATGACACAAAAGTTGGCGTGTTATGGATAGTCTGAAGGGTTGTCAGAGGTTACAGTGCAACATTGATAGAATGCAGGACTGGGCTGCGAATTGGCAGATGGACTTCAACCTAGATAAGTGTGAAGTCATTCATCTTGGTAAGTCAAATTTGAAGACAGAATATAGTATTAATGGTAAGATTCTTGGCAGTGTGGAGGATCTGAGAGATCTTGGGGTCCATGTCCATTGGACACTCAAGGCTGCTGCATAGATTGACAGTGTTGTTATGAAGGCATATGGTGTGTTGGTATTCATCAACCATGGGATGGAGTTCAAGAGCCATGAGGTAATGTTACAGCTATATAAGACCTTGGTCAGACCCCACTTGGAATACGGTGTTCAGTTCTGGTCACCTCACTACAGGAAGGATGTGGATACTATAGAGAGAGAGTGCAGAGGAGATTTACAATGATGTTGCCTGGATTAGAGGGTGTCATTTATGAGAATAGGTTGAGTGAATTTGGCCTTTTCTCCTTGGAATGACAGAGGATGAGGGGTGACCTGACAGAGGTGTATAAGATGATGAGAGGCATTGGTCATGTGGGTAGCCAGAGGTTTTATCCCAGGGCTGAAATGGCTAACATAAGGGGCCATAGTTTTAAGGTGCTTGGAAGCAGATATCAAGGGAATGTCAGGGGTAAGTTTTTTACACAGCAAGTGGTGGGTGTGTGGACTGCACTGCCAACAGCGGTGATAGAAGCGGATACAATGGGGTCTTAAAAGAGCCTCTTAGATAGGTACATGGAGCTTAGAAAAATAGAGGACTAAGCACTAGGGGAATTCTAGGCAGTTTCTAGAGTAGGTTACATGGTTGGCACAACATTGTGGGCCAAAGAGCCTGTAATGTGCTACAGGTTTCTATGTTCTGTCTTATATTATGCATTCGGTTATTGTTTTTCCCTTGTACTATCTTAATGTATTGATCTGGTGAAATGTTCTGCATGAATGGCAGGCAAAGCAAAATGTTTCACTCTACCTCAGTACATTCAAGATTCAAGTACATTTATTATCAAAGAATGTATAAATTATACAACCTTGAGATTTGTCTGTTTATAGGCAGCCACAAAGTAAGAAACCCGATAGAGCATAATTCAAAAAATAAATAAAGACCAGCACACAATGTGCTGAGAAAGAGAGGATAAAAACACAAATCACACGAACAATAGAAGCAATCACAGCATTCTGAACCACATTCAGTCCTTAGATCCGAATCTCTGGAGCAGGCCTGAGCTGGCACAAAGGCTTGGTCTCAGTTCATCATATTAGTAGGGCAGATCGCAACAAAGCTTGCAGACATGAAGCATAACAGCCAGGGCAATCTCACAGCCTCAGCGTCATGGAGTGAGGAGTGACCATTGTAGGGCAGTGAGCACAATAAACCAATCTATTGACCTTGCTGATGCTAGTATGTTGATGTTCACCAGATGCATGTATTGAAAATTCCTGTTCATTTCTATAGGTAAATACTTAAAAATTCTAGGCTAAATTCCCATCATCAATTTTCCATTTGAATTTGATGTGCCTCCTATATGGTTGAAATTATTAGATCCAATTACTCCAGATTTTGGATGTTTCATTATCACAAAGAATTATGGTTTAACTTTATACAGAGATTTTGTTGATATAATAGGAATCTTTAAATTAATAATAATATAAAAATGAATCAACAACTACGGGTTGCTATGAGGATAAATTAAATAGCCCTCAGTAGTATTAGGTGACTTTCAATTTTTAAAATCAAAATGAAAAGAAGAAGAAAATGATGAAGGTTAAATAAATCCGCTGTCATTGTGTGATTGACGTGCACTCACTTGTGACAGAGAGGTCCTATCCCATCCAGCTGCTGAACCACGCCTGCGGAGGACTCTCCATGTGTAACGAAAAACAGAACAGGCTTATGCTGTTCCAGAGCCTGCAGAATAAAGCAGATCATTTCTACGCTGCCCACACATGACCAAAATCAATACTGATTAGTATAATCCCAAAGCTAATTTCAAAAGCATTGCTTCTGCCTCCTTTACAGCCTGGTATTGATTAATGTCATTCTATTAACACTGGTTCCATTCAGTTTGGAACAGAGTTCACCACTTGGCCAATAGGATTCTTTGCTTCTCAGGTTAAATCTAATGATTGATTACTTCTCTCAATGTCTTTACCCACTCTGCAAAAGGATTTAATTTATCACTCTCCAACTAATGGGACTAGTATCATTTGTGAAGCTTGGTGTAATGAAGAGGATGTAACTCAGTGCCTTTCCATAACAACAGAACCCTTGCCATAAATTGTGTTACCATTTGGTAGGAGAAATATTGCAAGAGGAATCTGGTTTGAATGCATGTTAAAATAAGGTGCAAACATTTCACTACTTATGGGTTATTGCCCAGGTGTAGATGTACATGAATGTTCACTCAAGTTTCTGTTCCTTTGAGCTGAAAACATCCGTTAAAACAATTAATTCTGGTAGTCAGCCATTATGTTTCTCCATAATCTGACTAAGCACAAGAATATTTACAAGCAGAGTTCTCTATGATTTAGAGGGGGGAAATTTATCAACAGACTAAACAATTGTTTTCTGCTTGATCATTGACAAATTGTTATTTAAATTTCCATTGCTGAAGCCCAAACACAAACAAATCTGGATGCCACAACTGTGCATACACATTTTCATGGCCAGTTTTGCACACTTACAGAAAGAAAGTCACAAACCTGCTCAATTTCTTGCAAGTTGAAACCTTCCCCTGGAGGCTTTACAAATCTCTTGACATCTCCACCTTAAATAAAAGTGAAACGAAAATGTCACAGTTACAAAATAACGCTCCCAGCCTCTATAGAGCATAAAGTACGCAATGATAGAATTTTCAAAGGATGACCTTACCATGGCCAATATTAACTTTTTAACCTTACTCAGTCAAAGGCTCAGTCTATAGTAAAATAACAACAATCTCTACATGTTTTTGTCATTGGCAAAGGTCCTAAGTACCTCACTGTGCACAGTGAAAATAATCTTGACCCTGCTCTGCGAAGAAATATTAAACTTGGTGACCATTGATTTGGCTTGTCTCCAGGGAAAAGCAGAAAGTTGAAAGAAGGATTTTGGAATTTAAGGCTGAGAAAACTACTATTGTTTTTGCAAACCAAAGCCTTCAAACACCCAGAATAATCCTGTAGACTGGGAGAGTACCCTAAGAGTGATATAACAATGAGTTAGAGTCAAGGTCAAGTTTGATTACTTCTGCATAACAATATATAAAGGAGATGACTACTTCCTTGAGGCACCTTGCTAACTTCAGAAATATCAGTATTAATCTTCCTCATTTCAGAGTCTAGACTGGGAGTTCAGGCAGCAGCTCGTTTCCCACTCAGTCCACATTCCTCCCAGGGGTGTGGACTTTGCAGACTGAGCCAGCATTAAATTGCCCTTCCCTAGTTGCTCTTGAGAAGATGGTGATGAGTTGCTTTCTTGAACCACTGTAGTCCTTGTGGTATGGGTATATACACAATGTTGCTAAGAGAGGGAGTTCCAGGAATTTGACCCAGTGACGGCGAAAGGATAGTGTTGTTTTCCCAAGCCAGAAGGCTGTATGGCTTGGAGGACAACTTCCAAGTGGTGATGTTCCCATATTTTGCTGCCCACATCCCTCCAGCTGTTTCATGTTGTGGGTTTGGAAGGTGCTGTCCTAAGAGAATTGGTGAGACTTGCAGAGATGCTCTGAGTAATCTCAAACCACCACAACTATCCTCCTTTGTGCTAAGTATGATTCAATCCACAGTGCCTTGATTTCATTAGGAGTTTGAGGAGGTTTGGTATGTCGCCAAAGACACTCACAAATTTCTACAGATGTACCATGGAGAGCATTCTAACTGGCTGCATCACCATCTGATAAAGAAGTGGGGCTGGGGGTACTGCATAGGATCAAAATAAGCTGCAGAGAGTTGTAAACTTAGCCAGTTCCATGATGGGCACTAGCTTCCATAGTATGCAGGACATCTTCAAGCAGCAATGCCTTAAAATGGCGGTGTCCGTCTTTAAGGACCCCCATCACCCAAGTCATGCCTTATTCTCATTGCCACCACAAGGAAGGAGGTACAGAAACCTGAAGGCACACATTCAATTATTCAGAATCAGCTTCTTCCCCTCTGCCATCCAATTTCTAAATGGACATTGAACCCGTGAACTCTATCTCACTACTTTTTCTTATTTCTATTTTTTTCACTACATATTTAATTTATATCTAGTAATGGCAATATCTAGTAACATGAGGAAAGGAATTGCAGCAGCAGAGATGTGGTTTTTGAGGAGGATGCAAAGAATATCATGGACAAAACGAATATCTAACGAGGATGTCATGAACAGAGCAAACACAAAAAGAGAAATAATGTATGAGATCATGAAAAGGCAACGTAACTTCATTGGACATGTGATTAGGAAAGAAGAGTTAGAATGCACGGTAATTATGGGAAAGATTGAAGGGAAGAGAGCAAGAGGAAGTCAAAGACAAATGATGATGGAGCCAGCAGCCAGAGAACTGGAAATGAATACCAATGAATTGATCCACTTGACCCGAAACAGGAGTGTGTGGGCCATGGCAGTCAAAGCTCAAACTGGGCACGGCACCTGATGATGATGTTGATGATGATGATTTAATTTAACTATTTTATACAGTGTGTATATATATATATATTCACAGCTATTTTCTCAATAACAGTGTATTGCATTGTCCTGCTACTGCAGACAACAGATTTCAAAACATATGCTGGTGATATTAAAGCTGATTCTGATTCTGATTCTGATCCAGTGAAGGGTTACCCCTGATTCCCATTGATTCTGGTTTTACGCTGCCCTGATGTCAAGGGCAGTTACTCTCACTACACCTCCAGAGTTCAGCTCTTTAGTCCATGTTTTGACTAAGGGGCTGTAACAAGGCTAGGAGATGTTGTGGCAGAAACCAAAGTGAGCTTCCGTGACCAGATTGTTGATAGCCAAGTGCTGACTGACATCACCATTGATTATCCTTTTCATCACTTTGCTGATAATCAAGAGCAAACTAATGTTGTGGTAATTTTTGGGATGGATTTGTCCTGCTTTTTGTGGCACTTTTTTTTTACCCATAGCTGGGTATATGAATTCTGGGGTAATGCAACAACCTGGCCCATGGTGCAGAAGGTTCTGAAACTTTCTCTTTTGCACTGATGTACTGCCTCCCCCACCCAGTGAGAATGGTGCTATTTGTGGGGCCTGTGCCTCTGGGGAGCTGTTTAATTGTTCACCAGCGTTCGTGACTGGTCCTGCACAGCTGAGATCTGATCCACTGGTTATGGTATAACTTCACATACTGCTTATGCTGTTCGACATGCTAGTAGTCCTGCCTTGTAGCTTCTCCAGGTTGATTCCTCATTCTGAAGTGTGCCTGGTCTATCAGCAAAAGTAGAGGAGGCTCAACCCAAAAGCAAAGCAACGGAGACAACTTAGCAGTAAATGGTACTTTACCAATAGACTGCAAAATAACAAGCCACAACGGGCCACAAAGCAAGAGAGAACAGAAACTAAACACAAGCAGCAACAAGGTACACTTTAGGCAAGGAGAATTAAGGCCAGGAGCAACTGGTTGAGACTGGCTGGCTTGATATGTGAACAAGGACAGTGGATGAGGACTGGCTGCTGGTGATGAGTCTGGAATGAGCAGCAGGTGAATCCAATTGTCTGGTTGTAGACTGGAAGTTACCTGCATGTGCAGGCCTGACATTATACTGCTCCTGCCATAGCCTCTTGCTCTCTGCATATCACCTGCTCTACCTGCTCTGCTCAAACAAGGGATGTTCTGCCCAATGAAGCAGTGGAAGCTACCTCAGTAAATATATTTAAGATGAAGTTGGATAGATTTTTGCATAGTAGGGGAATTAAGGGTTATGGGGAAAAGGCAGGTAGGTGAAGATGAGTCCATGGCCAGATCAGCCACGATCTTACTGAATGGTGGAGCAGGCTCGATGGGCCAGATGGCCGACTCCTATTCTTATGTCTTTATGACATCAGAGATTGTGGTGAGTAAAATTCGCAGCAACTCATGGATGCCCAGCTCTTATTTGCTGGGTTTGTTTCCCTTCTTTCCCATTTAGTATGATGGTAGTGCCACATGACACAATTGAGTATATTTTCATTGTCCCAGACTCTCACATTACTTCATTCCATCTCCACTTCAATCTCCTCCTATCTGCTGTCTGCTGATTCAGCTTGATGAAGCCCTCAGAATTTTGCCTTTCCTCACTCCAACAATATAGAATGAATTATCTCTTCACATCATGTTTGTCAAACATTAATGCTATTGCTTTTGCAGACATCCTATATTCTTTCTTCCTCCTGACACAAGCTCAGCCACATGCTCTTATCTATCTCTTGCTTCATCTTCCTTTCCCAAATACACAAAGTACAGCAGCTCACAACTGGGCTACTATCCAATAACATGAAAACTACCTCCTCACTGTGAGGTGCACAGAACAGAAAACTGTGAGTCTGAGAAGCAAATGGAGTATAAGGACCACCACGCTGAGTGGCGGCTCCTGAAATATGGGAAGTGATCCACATTGTCCATGGCTTCATTTTGAACAGTGTGGTATACTGGGGGCAGTTTATCAGAAGAGCTTATCTTGCAGATATTGCTTGCAAAGCCCCTTCCTTCAAGGCCTGGCTTTCAATCATGAGCATATGCAAGTGTTTTCTGAACACTGAACACTGAAGCTCAGCTACTACATCTAGATGCAGTAAAAACTCCCAAAGCTTAATTCTGTAGGAGCTCCAGGAAGAAAGAATATTACTTGTTGAACTTTTGAATATTGGTGAATTAGTTCAGTATTTTGCATCATAGTCAAACTGAGAACACAGATACTGCACGGGCAATAAGGGTGAGATGTGATTTCGCGGGCATGGTGGTGCTGGAGGTAGTGCAGTTGTCTCACCACTCCAGCATGCCTGGTTCAATCTGGTGCTTTTGGAGTAGAGAGAGACAAAATGTGCACATTCTTTCTTTGACCACATAGGTCTTCCCTGGGCAATCTCGTTTCCTTCATGGCTCAAGATGTACTGTCTTTTAGGTTAAATGTCTGCTGCAATTTGCCTCCCTGTAGGGAGTTGGTGAGATAATCAGAGAGTGCTATTGGGTATGTGTAAGGTGCAGGGATGAATGCAAATGTGGCAAATCATCTCCTTCTGCATAAGTCAATGTAAGTGGCCATTGTATAAATTCATTTTATCAGAAAGGCCCAAGTCTGATAGTAATATCAGTGAAGATATTTGAACTTTTTAAACACTGTAGACATGAATTATTCACTGGCAGGTATAAACTAAATTAGATTATAAGTGAAGAGACCTCAGGGGACATTGTCAAGCTGATTGAAAGGGCAATAACAAGGCATGTGGAATAATGTGAGCTCATCCAATTGAGGTACACAAAACAAAAAATCAAGGTACTTGTTAAATGGTGAGAGATTGGGTAGGGCTGATAATTGAGGAACCTAGCTATCCATTTTCACAGAACTCCTGGAGAGAGTGTGATTGCGGGAATGAGGAAACCATACTTACATACAGCTTGGAGTATTGTATACTGTTTTGGTCTCCTTACCTAAGAAAGTGAATACTTGCCGTAGTGGAAGTGCAGTGAAAATTCACGAGATTTGTCCCAGGATTGAGAGGTTTCATGTACGAGATCGACTGAATGGACTGGGACCCTTTTGTCAAGAGTTAGAAAAATGAGAAAAGATCTGATCAAAACTTACAGCAAAATTTTTAAAGGTCTTCTCAATCTAGACACAAGGATGATGTTTTCTCTAACGAGGATAAGGAGGTAACAGTTTCAGAATAAGTAGCATGCTATCTAGGACTGAGATGAGAACTTTCTTTACTCAGTGGACTGCGGAAGCTTGATCATTGTGTTCATTCAACAGATCAATAGCATTTAGAATATTAAGAGAATCAAGAGGTGTGTGTATATATATATAAAATATAGGGAGAGAGAGGGAGGGAGGGGGAAGAGAGAGAGAGAGACTGCCTCTCCCTCTCCTCAGTCCTTGATACATAAAGGATTAGTGAAAGGAAAAAGAGAGAATAAAAGTAACTAATATATTCAGGTTAGAAGACTATTACTGATCAGGATCAATTCTGAGTCCTTTACTATTCAAACTTTAGATGAAAGTCTTGGTGTAACGTGTTCATGTCTGCCGTTGGTACAAAACCACTGTGCGGTAGAAAATAAGAGATCTCGAAGGAAGAAAGTAAAACAAAACTTTTCAATGAAGGTAATCTAGATAATTGTATACAGAGAAGCCTTGTTGTGTTTGTTCATGGAACACAAAAAGTAAACATGCAGGAACAGCAAACATTTGAGAATGCAAATGGTATGTTGCAAGGGGCTGGAGTGCAGAAGGTTGTCTTTATACAATTGCACAGGGTTTGAGGAACACCGCACACTAGGGTATATGTGCAGTTTTAATTGTGATACCCAATGAAAGATGTACTTGAACTGAGATCAGAGAAGTGTGAATTTACAAAATGGAACTCTGGGATGAGGAGGTCTGGCATGAGGAGGAGACGTTAATCTCATGGACAGAGTGGTTGTGGCAAAGTTGTTTCCCATGATGGGGGAGTCTAGTACAAGAGGGCATGACTTAAGGATTGAAGGGCGCCCATTCGGAACAGAGATGCGAAGAAATTTTTTTAGCCAGAGGGTGGTGAATCTATGGAATTTGTTGCCGTGGGCGGCAGTGGAGTTCAAGTCAGTGGGTGTATTTAAGACAGAGATTGATCGGTATCTGAGTAGCCAGGGCATCAAAGGTTATGGTGAGAAGGCGGGGGAGTGGGACTAAATGGGAGAATGGATCAGCTCATGATAAAATGGCAGAGCAGACTGGATGGGCCAAATGGCCAACTTCTACTCCTTTGTCTTATGGTCTTAATCAGAATATCCCTATTATCACTGGATTTAGGGCTTTCTGAAAAAGGAGGTGTGAGTGCATTGTGAGGTAAAGATTCTGAACAGTGAAATACAAAGGCACTGTTTCTTCAGGCCAGGAAAATATACAACTGCAGGATGAGGGGTCAGCCATTTAAGACTTGTATGAGGAACATTTATTTGAAACTTTTCATTTTCACATTTCTCTCTGTTTGTTCCCTGAAATCTTTCATTAATCTCTGGCAACCCTGATTGCACTCTATCCCATGGTCCCTACAATATAAAATCTGTTCTTTGCATTTTCCCAGTTCTGATAAAGGGCCTTTAGACCTGAAATATAAACTGTTTCTCTTTCCACAGATGCTATCTTTCTTGCTGATGTTACGTACCCCGTAACTGGGTTGCCAAACCAGCAGAAATGGATCACTCAGTTGGAGTCTGGAGTACTAGAACTAAGAAAGTTTTATTAAAGAAACAAGCAACACAGTAATCGAAAGGATAATAAATGCAACAATTCAACAATGATAACCACACATGTGCACAGAATTAAGATAACAGCATCAATCAAGCTCTATCGTTGTCAAGGGGTAAATGACCAATTTCAAAATGACTCAAAGTTCAGTTCGCAGTAATCGTTGCCATGGCGATGGACAACGTGGGGGAAGAGAGACAGAGAGAACAGGAACAACTCAGCACTCAGCACGGCTTCACTCACAGACCAGCGAGATTGCTCACGAGCAACTTTTGGGCGGGTCCTTGGTGATGTCACCTGAGGTCACCGACTGTGACCCCTCCTCCAGATGCGGTCGATCCTCTGCAGTGAACCCGGCACCCAGGCAAGGGCGGACACACACCGGGTTCCCGCTGATCGTACCTTTCCACCCTGGTCGTTGTCTGGCACTTCTCACCCACTCGTGAGAAGCGTACCGCTTCCAGGGTCTCGTTACCTCGGGTGGCGTGTGTGTCGTCTTAGCGAACCTGTCCCTTTTTATCCCCCTGCTGGGGTATCGCCTGTCCATCACTTCAAACAGTTCAGGGTTCAAAGGGGGGAGCCGCTCCAGACAGCTCTCCCTCCCACATCCCTTCATTACACATCTCCAGACGCTGCTCCATTGTTCCTTATCTCTCCTTCCCCTGAGGGCAGGTGGCAGACCAACTGCTGATGCCACTGATGCTAGCCCAGGCCAGCAAACATCTTAATTTTATGTGTATTCTCGTAACACTGAATACTTGCAGTATTTTCTGCTCATATCTTATTTATATTCCAATGCTTGTAAATGTTTAGAAACCTTTTCCCTCCACCCATGCGATTATTGAAGGAGAACATTTTTCGATTTGCAAACATTATATCATTGGAGGGGAAAATGGATTAGAGGTGTAATGTTATTCAATAGTGCAGAAGCTTGGGGTTATGTGTGGAGTATTTATTATCCTTATTAGATAACAGCCTAGGTATTCTGGAAATATCAGCATTTACCTCTGAAACTGCAGATATTTCTCTGTGTACAACTTTGGGAATTCTAGTTAAACATGAAGGTGAAAAAAATGCTGCTTTTTCCAAGCAGTGATAATTGTGACTAAAAGCCCTGTGCCACGCTAGGTCTAAGCCAGAAAACCCTTCTCCATTTGTTTCATAGTGAGTTCAGCTGAGAAGATCATCGGGGTCTCTCTTCCCACAATTACAGACATTTACACCACACACTGCACCCATAAAGCCAACAGTATTGCGAAGGACCCCACGCACCCCTCATACAAACTCTTCTCCCTCCTGCCATCTGGCAAAAGGTACCGAAGCGTTCGGGCTCTCACGGCCAGACTGCAACAGTTTCTTCCCCCAAGCCGTCAGACTCCTTAATACCCAGAGTCTAGACTGACATCTACATCATTTATTATTATATTGCAATTTGTCCTCTACTGTGCCTGTTTTGTTTATTATTTATTGCACTGCCCTGCACTGTTTTGTGCACTTTATGTAGCCCCGTGTAGGTCTGTAGTCCAGTGTAGTTTTTGTGTTGTCTTATGTAGTCTAGTGTAGCCTTGTGTTGTCTCACTTAGTCTAGTGTAGTTTTGTGTTGTTTCATATAGCACCATGGTCCTGGAGGAATGTTGTTTTGTTTCTACTGTGTACTGTACCAGCAGTTTATCGTCCAAATGACAATAAAAACCGACTTAACTTGACTTGACTGAATTCAAGGGATCAAGGACAGAAGTTGCACGATCATCTACTTAAAATGATTGAGAAAAAGTACTTTTTAGCATTTCTTACATATTTTGATGGTTTGTTTATTTTTGAAAATTTTTTCGAAGGTTCATAGTTTCATTCATTATCAAAGTATGTATGCACTACACAACTCTGAGGTTTGACTTCTCCAGATAGTCATGAAACAAAGAAAACCATGGAAAGTCATTCAAAGAGAAATTTGCCCCCCGCACAAAAAAAGAACGGCAACATGATAATCAAATCCTAAACCCTCCCTCACCCACACAAAACATAACAGAACATCAATCCCCAAACCCCCAGCCCCACAAGAAAAACAACAAGAAAGAATGGGCAACAACACAGAATATAAAAACCATAAGACTGAAAAAGTCCATTGTCTATAGTCCATAAACATCCTCTGACATCATCGAAAGAGAGAGACACCACTTAAATGTAGAGGTCTATACTGTTAGAAATATTGTTTTTGACAGATTCACAGCTCTGAGTAAGCAAAGAGCATGAACTCCACGGTGGTAAGGTAATTGTGTGCTTGTGAAGGAGCAGTGAATTGAGGCCTCTACTGCTGTCTCAGGTGGAGGGAAAAGGTACAGTAGCCCTATTTAGTATAGGATGCACCAAGTCTAATGGCCAATATTCATCATCTTACCAACAACAGAAAGTGGTCCAAAATCTGCTGTGAGAGGCAAGCCAGCTGCTTTCAACAATGACCACTGATCAACATGTGGACTTGCCATAACCTACTTTACCCCAGTGGCAACTTTGAATGGTGAATTTCCGCTATGGTAAAGCAGATTACACAGGTCTGAACGAGTCACCTCCACCCCTTGAAACCAGGTCCTGCATAGCAGTAGCTCAGTGGGATTGTGCAGGAGTGAATGGGGAGGGGGGTAGTAGAAAAGTTCCTCCAAGTAATGACTTTGCCACACTATTTACCTACATATATAACATCACCTAGTATTTGTTCTCTGATCAGGTTTTTCCTTAAAATTCAAAACTTTGATAGTGCATTAGCCTTGTAGCCAGCAGAGACCTGTCATTATCTTTTGTAATCAAACATTACTTAGCTCAAGAAGCTTCAGAAAGAAGGAAAGAATTTATTTATATTATTCATTTTCATTTTCAAATTCAAAATCAAATTCATTTGCTATGGGTGACAGATGATTTTTCCTTATATGGGAGAAATAAAGTTGAATGCACACACAATTTTCTGAATAAAGAACCTACCAATTCTCTCAGCGATGTCTGCTGCTCTTTCACCCCATACGCCATGGATTGCAATCAGCACCACATCTCCTGGCTCCACTACGTTAGATAAGGCTGCTTCCAAAGCTGCATGCCCGGAGCCGCTGATTGCCAGAGTCAGGTTGTTTGTGGTTTGAAAGGCATATTGTATCCCTGCCTTAATCTCATCCATAATCTGTAACAAGAGAGGGAAGGAGGGAAACACCACACAGGGAAGCTTATTACTGTCACCTGTACCCAGATACAGTAAAAATCTCTTGCATACTCTCTGTACAGATCAAATCATTACACAATGCCTTGAGCTAGAATAAAGCAAAACATTAACAATACAGAATAAAGTGTAAAAGCTACCTAAAGAGTGCAATGCAGGTAAACAGAAAAGGGCAAGATCATAGTGAGGTAAATTGTGAGGCCAAGAGTCCATTTTATAGTGCAACAGGTCAGTTCAAGAGTCTGATAACAGCAGGATAGAAACTGTCCTTATACTTCGGTTTCTGTCCCTCCCCTCCCTATTCACTCCTCTACTATTTCATTGAGCAAACTCAGATTTTTATATAACATGGAAATGTTTAAAATTGGACAATTTAAAATCTGACAAATACTCTTGGGAAGAACAGGGCATTCCAAGAATAAGGTCGTAGGACTATACAGGAATTCAACCAGGAGAATGCATTTCCCCCAAACTCAACTTCAGAGTTAGTGGTTTGCAAAGAAACTATTTCAATATTCAGTTTTACATTGGATAGGTGGATGAAGCGAAGATTAAAGGGTTATGACTTGAACTATTGGCATATGCCAAGGGTAAATGCTATTGGACCGTGTTATATTCAATGTATTATTCTTGTCCTGTTTCTCTGTCACATAGCATTACGGACCCAGATGCACCAAAAACAGACTGAATAATTCAATCATATTGATTCACATAAGTTTTCTCTCATCTTGCAATTACAAAATAACTGTTCATTGCTGCCTTCTTTGTATCTACCTTAAATATCTTAATCAGATCCTGTGGCAGTTTTATATAAACTGTCATTGATCTCTGATTTCCTGGTAAACCTTGTCACATTTTGTAACTTCAAAACATTAAACTAACTCAAAGGAAGACAAAAGAGTTTGAAATGTGAATCTAACGTCATCTTTACTTTAAGCTAGGTGCATACATAACACGTGATAGCTTAATGATGCATACAATTCACATATTTATACATATGACCCATAATGAATTATTTAAATGAACAAGAATGCTTAATTAACCAATACATATACAAGATGATTGAAATATTAAATGCACAACAGATGTCTCATATTGCACGTCCCCACAAGTGGAAAGATTCGACAGGGATGGCGAACCTATGGCACACATGCCCAAGGTGACACATGCTAACATTCTGTTGCCACACAACATGCAGTCCTGTTCCTCAATTCTTTAAATCCCATCCATAATAAAAATATACATAATGATTCTTGTTTTCCTGCCAAATGAAGCAGCAAACAATTTTTTTTCACAACATCTCATGTTGGCTTGGTGCCAGCTCGACAATTGCGAAAACACGTAATGTTAAATGACACATATTGAAGTCTTCGCAGACCAGGTATACACATCAGTGTTTGGATAGTAAACAGTTACAGTAATAATACTATTTAGAAGTGATGTTATCCTTCAATTGTCTTTTTAAATGTTTAATACTAATAGTAGGACATGGAATTAAAATGTGTGGCCACTGGGAGATCCATTTTTAATTCCACATCCCATTCACACTCTGATATGTCTATCCACGGCCTCCTCTACAGTAAAGATGAAGCCACACTCAGGCTGGAGGAACAACACCTTATATTCCGTCTGGGTAGCCTCCAACCTGATGGCATGAATATCGACTTCTCTAACTTTCGCTAATGCCTCACCTCCCCCTCGTACCCCATCCGTTATTTATTTCTTTCTCTCTCTCTTTCTCCTTTTTCTCCCTCTGTCCCTCTGACTATACCCCTTGCCCATCCTCTGGGCATCCCCCCTCCCCCTTTCTTTCTCCCTAGGCCTCCTGTCCCATGATCCTCTCATATCCCCTTTGCCAATCACCTGTCCAGATCTTGGCTCCATCCCTCCCCCTCCTGTCTTCTCCTACTATTGCAGATCTCCCCCTCCCCTTCCCACTTTCAAATCTCTTACTAACTCTTCCTTCAGTTAGTCGTGACGAAGGGTCTCGGCCCGAAACATCGACTGTACCTCTTCCTAGATATGCTGCCTGACCTGCTGCGTTCACCAGCAACTTTTATGTGCGTTGCTTGAAATTCCAGCATCTGCAGAGTTCCTGGTGTGAGGCAGGAACATTAACATTTTTAAGTGCTATGTGGATATGTACATGGATGACAAGAGTTCAGAGGGATATGAGCCACATGCTGGGATGTGGAATCAGCTTGAATACACATCCTGGCCAGCATGGACAATTATCAGCTGAAGGGCATTTATCTCATGCTGTATGAATCCATAAGTTATAATATCATACAGCATGATATTATAACTTCAAAAGATCCCCCATCGAGGGGTCCATGTGGTCTGATTCATGAGTTAATTTAGTGAACAATATTTCTGTCAACAAGGCAGGTGACAAGACCAAACAGCAAGATTGTATGAAGAACAAAGAGCCAACAGGCAAACAATGCATCGAATTATTATAAGACCGGATCAATGAACACCAAGAAACGTATCAATACTGGCAACACACAAGATGCTGGAGAAACAGAGCAGGCCGGGCAGCATCTATGGGAAAAAAAAATACTGTCGACATTTTGGGTCGAGACCCTTCAGCAGGAAGGGTGTTAGCCCATAATCTCAACTGTACTTTTCTTCATAGATGTTGCTTGGCCTGCTGAGTTCTTCATGTGTGTTGCTTGGATTTCTGGCATCTGCAGATTTTCTCTTGTTTAATAATACTGGCCCTGGGCCACTTCAGTTCACATTACTGTGTCCAAGTACTGCCTGGGCTATCTCAGGACACATAATTGCATCAATTACTTTGTTTGTACTGAGGTGGCCCAAGCTATGAGGTTTAAAACATGAAAAAGTGTCAAAATCTGGCATTACAAAACAATGAAGTCGCCTGTCAGACACTTGTCTGAAACCTAGTACTATGTATTTTATATGGCTACCTGAGACAAAGTTCTTCTTCAGTGAGCCTTACATCTGTGGTGGGAAAGCTGTTGGAAAAGATTCTTAGAGATAGGATCTATGGGCATTTAGAGAATCATGGTCTGATCAGAGACAGTCAGCATAGCTTTGTGAAGGGTAAATCGTGTCTAACAAGCCTGATAGAGTTCTTTGAGGAGGTGACAAGACATATAGATGAGGGTAGTGCAGTGGATGTGATCTACATGGATTTTAGTAAGGCATTTGACAAGGTTCCACACGGTAGGCTTATTCAGAAAGTCAGAAGGCATGGGATCCAGGGAAGTTTGGCTAGGTTGATTCAGAATTGGCTTGCCTGAAGAAGGCAGAGGGTCATGGTGGAGGGAGTACATTCGGATTGGAGGATTGTGACTAGTGGTGTCCCACAAGGATCTGTTCTGGGACCTCTACTTTTCATGATTTTTATTAATGACCTGGATGTGGGGGTAGAAGGGTGGGTTGGCAAGTTTGCAGACGACACAAAGGTTGGTGGTGTCGTGGATAGTGTAGAGGATTGTCGCAGATTGCAGAGAGACATTGATAGGATGCAGAAGTGGGCTGAAATGTAGCAGATGGAGTTCAACCCAGAGAAGTGTGAGGTGGTACACTTTGGAAGGACAAACTCTAAGGCAGAGTACAAAGTAAATGGCAGGATACTTGGTAGCGTGGAGGAGCAGAGGGATCTGGGGGTACATGTCCACAGATCCCTGAAAGTTGCCGCACAGGTAGATAGAGTAGTTAAGAAAGCTTCTGGGGTGTTAGCTTTCATAAGTCAAGGGATAGAGTTTAAGAGTCGCGATGTAATGATGCAGCTCTATAAAACTCTGGTTAGGCCACATTTGGAGTACTGGGTCCAGTTCTGGTTGCCTCACTATAGGAAGGATGTGGAAGCATTGGAAAGGGTACAGAGGAGATTTACCAGGATGCTGCCTGGTTCAGAGAGTATGCATTATGATCAGAGATTAAGGGAGCTGGGGCTTTACTCTTTGGAGAGAAGGAGGATGAGAGGGGACATGATAGAGGTGTATAAGATAATAAGAGGAATAGATAGAGCGGATAGCCAGTGCCTCTTCCCCAGGGCACCACTGCGCAATACAAGAGGACATGGCTTTAAGGTAAGGGGTGGGAAGTTCAAGGGGGATATTAGAGGAAGGTTTTTTACTCAGAGAGTGGTTCGTGCGTGGAATGCACTGCCTGAGTCAGTGGTGGAGGCAGATACACTCGTGAAGTTTAAGAGACTACTAGACAGGTATATGGAGGAATTTAAGGTGGGGGGTTATATGGGAGGCAGGGTTTGAGGGTCGGCACAACATTGTGGGCCGAACGGCCTGTAACGTGCTGTACTATTCTATGTTCTATGTTCTTCTTTTTTGTTTTATGGCAGTTGACAACCAGTTTTTCAGTGCATTACCGCCACCTGCTAGACTTGTGGTGTTCCAACCAAATATGACCTGGAGTTCTCTACTTTAGACAATCTAGTTCAGCTTGCAGTTCTCTATTAGCATCACTCTGTAGTTGCAGTTCCTCGTGAGTGCTTAATGTGCTCATTAGATAATGCTGCAAACTGCTATTCTTCCTTAATTTTGTCACGTTTTCATGTAGTTGCATTACCTCACTTAAATTGATTTCATCTACATTACTTGTAAGACTAAAATCTACTTGTTAAAGAATAGTAATTATCACACATTATACTTTTAAAATTGCTGTTTTTCCAATTCTATCTGCTTTTTCAGGTTTTCCTTTTCTTGGATTGTAGCCTGCAGTTGTTTACTGAGATCTCGGCGTTCTTCTTCATTTGCTTCCATGTTTTCATATTATAATCTGAACATAGATAATTCATTTTGCAACAAATTCCTTTTCCTTTTGTATCCTTGTAATAATTTCCTCCATTTTCCAATCTCTTTTCCAACTCACAGTTGTTCTTGTCGGGTACTTCTATTTGTTATTGGAGTTCTGCACATTTACCCTGGGTTTCAACCATAAAGTCTGAGGATTTTCCTTAAGTTCTGATACATATTTCTTAAACTCTTGACCATTTGCGATAAATACACTGCCATTAAGATTCCATCTCCCTTGCCTGTGAACTGTTGGTTCCTCCATTCAGCATTTCTTTGACTTCTTCCCACCTAATCCCTTTAATACCAAGATACTTTTCTGTAGACTTGACTGTAATTCTAATTTTTTCAGTTCTTTTGCTTGTTTGCTACCATAAAAATTCCACCAGCATCTGCCATAAAAAGTACAAAATCCTTTCTACTCATTAATAGTGTATCCTTATTTTTCATATTACAGCCCTCACAATTCACAAGTGTATTATTCCCTGTATCTGTTTGCTTGATAGCCTGTTTTCCAACAACTTCTTTCACTGCCTCTGCATAACTGATTCCTTGAGTTACTTTTACATATTGTATCTCAGCGGCCTTCTTGCTATAAATGCACCCTCGACAAGCTGCACTGTGTTCCTCGCCACAATTGCAGCATTTCAGCCTAGCTCCTGCTTCACATTTCCAATATTCATGTTCTGCAGCACATCTCCCACATCTTTGTTTTCCTCTGCAGACCTCCGCAATGTGCCCGAATTTCTGACACTTATAGCATTTTAAAGGCAGTGGTGTATATATATATATATATATTCTAACCGCATAACATATATACCCTAAGTGAACGTTAGTCGGCAATCCCTCTTCATCAAAGTTAATCATTACCAATAAACTATCACTCTTTTCCCCGTTTCTTGTAACTTTCAAACATTTGGCCTCAATAATTTTTGCTCCTTTTATGTTCTGTTTAATCTCATCCATAGTAACTTTTGTTGGTATCCCGGAAATAACTCCTCTAGTCCACTTTCTATTGTTGGGTATTGAGCATTGTACATTTTGCCGTCTATTTTACTTAATCTTGCCTGCTGAGCACTATCCTGACAAATCACTAATAGCGATCCATTTTGTAAAATCTTTGCTCTTTTAACCTCGCCTATAATTTTGTTGAGCATCTTCGTCAAACGAATCAGGTTCCACTCACCAAAAGACGCCCCGTCCTCACTTAGTTTTATAATTGCTTGAATCTCATCTTCTTTCCATTGTTTTGCTGTCCTGTTTTGGTCATCGACTGACTCCTCAGAGTTTGATATCCCGTACCTCTGTTTTCTTTTCTTCCTCTTTCCATTCCATTCCTCTTTCCCGCCAACCTCCATCTCTAGTTCACTTCCACTCTCGCCAAAAACTTCCTTCAACAGCTTGGCTCTTTCCTTGATGTTCTCCCTCTCTTTGCCATTTTCCAGTGAGCTCCACACTTAACTCCCGCTCTCTGTTCTCGCAAGACTCCGTCACCACTGTTCACAATCAACCAGCCCCGTCGAGACAAAGTTCTATTCATTAGAGTGTTGATAAAACATTTCTAAATCATTCACAGACCCTGATGATTTTGTTGTTCACTACAGAAATTTCTATTGCTCTTAATGGTAATATTGCAAACTTCTTTCTCTTTTGTTTCCCACAGATTACTGTGTATTTAAAAATGTTTACAAAAATTTGCATTGTATAGCAATTTATCACAGTTTCAAGCAAACACTTATTTTCAGAAGGCGTACAAAACAAACAGAAATTTTTAAAAATTACCTGAAAAATCTCAGTGTGCATGTGTCCAATGACCTGCATGCCCCCTGCCTCCTGGACCCGAGCAGGGATATTGGATGGTCCTGGTCCCAGCAGGAGTTTTTTGGGAACAACCAGAGGTTTAAAGAGGGTTGATGGTGGAGGCACTGTAAGTTCAGCATAGGCTGACATGCTGAGGCTGAACAACCTGTACTGGGAGCCCAGTTGTGTAAGGGGACTAGAGCTTCGCTCAGCCTGAGCCAGGAGACCACAGGTTGTCAACCGATTCACAACGGCACTCCGCAGTACAGCCCCAGTCATTGCTGAAAACATCACACAGGAGCACACTCAGCAATCACCCCTACAACTGAGCCTTTGATTATTTTTCTGCTGTTTTGCAAATGCGAATAAAGGTATGTGACCTCACAAGCAGTGACCTGTTCACCTTAACCCTCCAATTTACGTAGAAGCTTTTTAAATACTTTCCAATCTACTCTGTCTCCCAGGTCCTGCAAGCTTGAAGAGAAATCTAAAAAGGAAATGAAACTGATCTGATTACACAGAAAAGGATCAACTAGACCCCTTGTCAATAAATAACTCGAACTAAAAGAAAACATTCTGATTAATGGTTACTTATTCAAGCAAATACATTGTTAATTAATAAATTAGCCCAGCCTCTGAGAGAGATGCTATCTATTATCCCATTCTGAAGATTATGGTTGCAAAATCAGAAATGGTTGATTTGCCAAAACGTGTACTTTTATAGAGGTTTGAAGGTAACTCATGCGTCTTTCTGTGAGCGAAATGACCAGTTGTTTATTTGTCTCACGCCGATCATCTACAGGTATATAGAGGCGGTGTCCCAAAGACTGTTGCTGACTGGCTGTGGAGCACATGGGATGAGTCAGGTAAATGGACTGGAGCCAGGCTGGTTTAGCAGGGACATTCTCCCAGTTAAAAAAAAAATTTGTCTTTGTATAATTTGACATGTTTTTGGGAAATTTCCATAATTATCTATAATCATACTGAAATTCCACAGGTACAAACTGCAGACATGAATAAGGGTCTCCACTGTTCTTTAAGAGGATCCTTCTTGTCTCTCATTGAAAGTTACAGCAAAAGTATTACCTCCAAATGTTTGAACCATACTCTCTTTTTTAAATCTGCACATGGTCAGCTTCTACATTAATGCTAACACTGCTCCACTCCACTACCTCCTCAGCCTGTTTTCCTATTCCTCAAAGGGTCTATGAGTCATTACTTAAAGTTTGATGTGTGCAATAAAGGAGACAAAGTGGGAAAAAAAACACATACCCAGACGTGAAATGAAAAATGAGAACTGTAGTATGTGAATGTAATCATATTGCTCTCAGTATTGTGGACATTGAGTGAAGGGATCTGAGAACCAAATCATAGGAGGCCATGGGTCAGCTGTTTATTGGCCACCTATTCAAAAGCCTCACAGAGAGCAGCAGTTGAAGGAACCACAAGACTTCTTGATGATGACAAAGTTATTGCAAAATCCTGAATAATCCAAGCAGTGCTTTCTATGAAGATCTGCTTCAAAATATTTTTGATTCACATATATTATTAGAAATAAAAACAGAAAATGCTGGAAATAATTGCCTGACTAAGAGTTACCAACCTGAAAAATTAATAGTTTCTTTTACGACAGCTGCAGCCTACGCTACTGAGCACTTTCTGTTTTTATTTTAGATTTGGAGCAACTTTGGATTGATTTTCACTCATGTGATTAGAAATACTCACCTTTGTGAAAGTTTCCTGAGCATTACATATTTGGAGCTTTCACCACTGCAACACACAAATTTCTATTCTTTTCCTACCTACATATTATCTCATGGTGAAACCAAGCAAAAGCATCGCAGATCTCAGTGTACAGTACATTAATGATATGCCCCTCCTTTGACTCTGTCTGATTTACTCTTTAATTTGTGTGGTATCCAAAACAGATGAGCTATTGTTTTTCGGCTGAAATTCCACTAACTTGTTATATTTGAGTCTGAGTAATCCCAGGTACACCTCAACTCACCTCTCCCACAGTTACTACTGTAATATTGATGGTCTCTATCTCTGCCATATCTTTATAGCTTTAAGCTTGACTAAAATGCACTTTTAATGATTTCCTGGTCAGTTCATATCCGTCCAGGAGTTTGACTAGACACGGCTGGGGGCTATGAACTCCTTGCACTCTTGACACAATTCTCCACATTAGGTCACAACTGTTGAAGACCATAAGAAATAAGAAGAGCAGTAGACTAGCTGCAACTCGCCTGACTTTAATTATGACAAATCCTCCACCTCAGTGCTATTTTCCTGCATCTTCTTATTACCCTTTGATTGTTGTTTTGAATAAACTCAATCACACCACCTACACCATCTGTAGAGAATTCCAAAGATTCACCATCTTCGCCAAAATCTTTTGCTTACTTTAGTCTTAAATAGCCAACGTTTTATTCAGAAACCATGATCCCTGATTCTGGATTCTCCAGGAATGAAAACATAGAAACATAGAACCATAGAAAACCTACAGCACAATACAGGCCCATCAGCCCACAAAGCTGTGCCGAACATGTACTTACTTTAGAAATTACCTAGGGTTACCCACAGCCCTCTATTTTTCTAAGCTCCATGTACCTATCCAGGAGTCTCTTAAAACCCTATCGTATCCGCCTCCACCACTGTTGCTGGCAGCCCATTCCACACACTCACCACTCTATGCGTAAAAAAACTTACCCCGACATCTCTGTACCAACTTCCAAGCACCTTAAAACTGTCCCCTCTCATGTTAGCCATTTCAACCCTGGGAAAAAGCCTCTGATTATCCACATGTTCAATTACTCTCATCATCTTATACTCCTCTGTTAGGTCATCTCTTATCGTCTGTTGCTCCAAGAAGAAAAGGCCAAGTTCATTCACCCTATTCCCATAAGGCATGCTCCCCAATCCAGGCAACATCCTGCTAAATCTCCTCAGCACCTTTTCTGTAGTTTCCACATCCTTCCTGTAGTGAGGCGACCAGAACTAAGCACAGTACTCCAAGTGGGGTCTCATTAGGGTCCTATATAGCTCTAACATTACCTCTCAACTCTTAAACTCAATCTCACGATTGATGAAGGCCAAAGCTCGTATGCCTTCTTAACCACAGAGTCAACCTGCACAGCAGCTTCGAGTGTCCTATGGACTCGGACCCCAAGATCCCTCTGATCCTCCACACTGCCAAGAGTCTTACCATTAATACTATATTCTGCCATCATATTTGATCTACCAAAATGAACCACCTCACACTTATCTGGGTTGAACTCCATCTGCCACTTGTCAGCCCAGTTTTGTATCCTATCGATGTCCCGCTGTAACCTCTGACAGCCCTCCACACTATCCACAACACCCCAAACCTTTGTGTCATCAGCAAATTTGCTAACCCATCCCTCCACTTCCTCATCCAGGTGATTTATAAAAATCACGAAGAGTAGGGGTCCCAGAACAGATCCTTGAGGTACACCACTGATCACCGACCTACATGCAAAACATGAACCGTCTACAACCACTCTTTGCCTTCTGTGGGCAAGCCAGTTCTGGATCCACAAAGCAAGGTCCCCTTGGATTCCATGCCTCCTTACTTTCTCAATAAATCTTGCATGGGGTACCTTGTCAAATGCCTTGCTGAAATCCATGTGCACTGCATCTACTGCTCTACCTTCATCAACGTGTTTTGTCACATCCTCAAAAACTTTAATCAGGCTCGCAAGGTACAACCTGCCTTTGTAAAGCCATGCTGACTATTCCTAATCATATTATGCCTCCCCAAATGTTCATAAATCCTGCCTCTCAGGATCTTCTCCATCAACTACAACCACTGAAGTAAGACTCATTGGCTTATAACTTCCTGGGCTATCTCTACTCCCTTTCTTTAACAAGAGAACCCCTTGCTCTAAAAGATAGCCCTTGCATCCAACCTGTCAATCCCTTAAGAGTTTTCTATTTTTCATGACATCTCTAATTCTTCTAAATTCTAGACCTATAGATAGATAGATATACTTTATTAATCCCGAGGGAAATTTGGTTTCGTTACAGCCGCACCAACCAAGAATAGAGCGTAAATATAGCAATACAAAAAAACCCCAACAATCAAACAACAAAATGCAAACTATGCCAGATGGAAAATAAGTCCAGGACCAGTCTATTGGCTCAGGGTGTCTGACCCTCCGCAGGAGGAGCTGCACGTTCGATGGCCACAGGCAGGAGCGACCTCCCGCGCCGCCAAGTGTTGTATCACGGTGGAATGTGGCCGAAGTCCAACAGTAAAAATTTCAATATCCAGTCTGCAAATAGTCAACTTGGTCTCTTTTTATACAGAATTCTGCTATCCTTAGAACCAGTCTGGTGAATCTCTGCTGCACACTGGGCTTCTGCACCAAAGCTCAGCCAGCTCCATCACAGGGACAACCCTCCCATCATCAAGAACAGCCTCAAGAGGTAGAGCTGCAGGAAGGTGGCATCCATCTGGAAGGGTCTTCATCATCTGGGGCATGCCCTCTCCTCATTACTACCACCGGGGAGGAGGTACAGGAGCCTGAAGATTCACCGTCAGTGATCTAGGAACACTTCACCATCAGTTCTCTGAACAGTGAATGAGCTCGTGAACACTAACTTATCATTCCTCTTGTGCTTTATTTAATTTTTGTAATTTATGGTAATTTTATGTTTTACACTGTATTGCTGCAGCAAAGCAACAAATTTCACATCATGTATTACTGATAATGGATCTGATTCTGATCTCTTTTAGATAAGGGAACCAAAACCATACTCAATACTCTAGTTGTAACCAAGATAATTGTAATAAGACATCTTTACTTTTGTACTCCAGTACTCTCGTAATAAAAGCCAGCGTACCATTTGCCTTTGTAATTCTTTGCTACACTTAATATGTGAAAATATTAGTTCTGAACCTGACCTCCCACTTTCCACTGCAATACCCCATCGGCTCTTGCCCACTTACTCCAACCATGCTTGTCACAGCAAAGTCCTCATCAGGCCTGCCACTGCCGATTTCCCCATCATAGAAAAAATATTTTATACGCCTTTTTGTCTATATTTTTGGTTTATTGTTTTGTCAGACTTAACAAGCATTAACAGGACTTTGGTATTGGCTCTTGTGGAAAATCTACTGATTTATTCTTTGGACTCCACCACAATTTTACTTACAAATACAGATGTCCTTAACAGATTCCTCACATATCAACGCATTCTTTTCATGCTTTGGAAACATTTTTCAATTCCTAATTGTTGCTAAACCTACACAGAGGTCAGTTTACCAGCATTTTGTTTGCATACTGCTTGTGTTATCTGTGTAAATAAGGAAGATAAAAGTTCATGAGATGAAAAGCTAGGATATACGAGTCTGCCTTTTGTGTTAAAAATCTGAGTGATATTGCTGTATCGATTTGTCTTAAGTATATGACAGACTGTGATAAGTAGGTCAGATCATTTATAACCAAATATCCTAACCCTGACTCTCTCTCCATATTAAAAATCTTGGAATACATCCCCAGTTTCGATGAAATGGGTTAAAGATGAATAACTGGAATCACTGCCTTCCATCCGGACAATGTTTAAGTTTGCAAAGTCCAATGACAGAGTGATTTGTCACATGCAGATAAATAAAATTATTTGGAAACAAAACCAAAAAGAATAAAATATACAGAAAGGAGTCCTGGGTATGAAGACAAAAATCAGATGGTCTCATGGCCCTCATGTGTGATACAGAAAAGATGGGATTTCAATAGTGCTACATATATGTCCAAGGCTGCCAAGTGAACTAAAATGGGATAGATTTAGAGTGTGTAATATGTTAGATTTCAAGAGCTGCCAGCATTTAAATCAGCATTTCCCTGCCACAGAGGTTTGTGCACTTGAATAGATCCAGTTAATACATATAAATTATGACCAAGCCTTATTCTTTTCCACCACGACTGCTACGTACCAAGATCACTCTGGACTGCAGCGATAATTGCTGGATCCCTTTCTTTACTCTCCTATATTCCCTTCTTAAACCTACCCACTATTCCTCCCCAGCTTTCCTCTGCTTAATAGTGTCACAGTCCGATACAGAAATAAACAGGCCCTTCAGCCCATCAATTCATTTCAACTATGGTGTGCACCCAGCTGGTGCCAATTTCCTGCATTTATCCCATATCCACCACAGCACTCTACAGTAAATGATACTACTGTACTTGCCTCAACCACTTCCTCTGGCTACTCATTCCATACACTCACTACAGTCTGTGTGAAAAATTTGTGCCTCAAGTCCCTTTTGAAACTTTCCCCTCTCACCCTAAATGTCTGGCCCTTATTTTTGGATTCCTCCGCCCTCCTCTTGTTGTATGCACAGTTTGTTGTCTTTCCCTTATTGGTTGCTCGTCCATCCTGTTGGGTGCAGTCTTTCATTGATTCTAGTATGTCTCTCGGATTTACTAAACATGCCTGCAAGTAAACAACTCTCAGGGTTGTACTGCATATGGTGACATATATGTAATCTGATAATAAATTCACTTTGAACTTTGAGGAAAAGTTTGCTACAATCCTCCTTATTTATGGCCCTCATAATTTTAAGGATTTCTATAAGGACACTCCTCCTTCTCCTACATTTCAAGAAATAGATACCTAGCCCGGCCAACCTCTCCCTGAGTTCAGGCCCCCAAATGCTGGCAACATCCTTGTAAATCTTTTCCGCACTATTTCCAGTTTAACAACATCTTTTTTATAACAGTGTGATCAAAACTGTACTTTGTACAAGTGTGGCCTCACCAATAATGTACCTGTAATGAATTCCATTTGCCTCTCCTCAGTCCACTTCCCAAACTGATTACGATCCCCCTATAAACTACAATCCGTTTCTTCACTATCAACAGCACCTCCTAAATTTGTTCTATCTGCAAACTTGCTGATTAAGCTATGCACTTTTGCAAGCAAATTATTTATAAAATCAGTTATAAAAATAATGATTAACAGGAGTCCCAAAACTGAACACCACTAATCTCTGGCCTCCATGCTGAAAAACAACTTTTAATGATCATCTCTAACATTTATACATTTGTCATAAAGTTGGGCCCCTCGAGTCTGTTTTTCCCCTTTGTCCTCTTTGCTGTTAATGCTTCCTTGGGCCAACATATAAAATTTTCATCTTGCTCCAATTCCCCTGCTATTTCCTATGAACTCCCTCTGCAAGCTTACCTAGTCCATGAGAGCTGCCTTCTCACTGAAACCCCTCTCTACTGAAATTCTGACCATTCAGCACTTTTTCCTGAGATGTATAGTTGTTGATATTCTTAAGTTCCTGGGTTCTGTATGCTTCTCTTATATCATAATTCCTCAATAGAATATTAGACCTTTCCCCTGATGAAGGTAGCAGAGTGGATGTAGTGTATATGGATTTCAGTAAGGCATTTGATAAGGTTCTCGATGCAAGGCTCATTCAGAATGTAATGAGGCATGGGATCCAAGGAGGCCTTGCTTTGTGGATCCAGAATTGGCTTACCCACAGAAGGCAAAGGGGGGGGGGGGCGCTTGCTGATGGCTCGTATTCTGCATGGAGGTCAGTGACCAGTGGTGTTCCGCAGCGATCTGTTCTGGGACCCCTCCTCTTTGTGATTTTTATAAATAACCTGGATGAAGAAGTAGAAGGGTGGGTTAGTAAGTTTGCTGATGACACAAAAATTGGGGGTGTTGTGGATAGTGTGGAGGGTTGTCAAAGGTTACAGCACAATAGTGATAGGATGCAGAACTGGGCTGAGAAGTGGCAGATGGAGTTCAACCCAGATAAGTGTGTAGTGGTGCATTTCGGTAGGTCAAACTTGAAGGCAGAATATAATATTAATGTTAAGACTCTTGGCAGTGTGGAAGATCCGAAAGATCTTGGTGTCCATTTCCAAAGGACTTTCAAAGCTGTTGCGCAGGTTGACAATATTGTTAAGAAGGTGTATAGTGTGCTGGTCTTCATCAACCATGGGATTGAATTCAGGAGCCATAAGGTAACATTTCAGCTATATAAGACCCTGATTAGACCCCACTTGGAGCACTGTGTTCACTTCTGGTCACCTCACTACAGGAGGGATGTGGATTCTACAGAGAGGGTGCAGAGGAGATTTACAAGGATGTTTCCTGGATTGGAGAGCGTGCCTTATGAGAATAGGTTGAATGAATTTGGCCTTTTCTCCTTGGAGCAATGGAGGATGAGAGGTGACCTGATAGAGGTGTATAAGGTGATGAGAGGCATTGATCATATGGATAGCCAGAGGCTTTTCCCAGGGCTAAAATGGCTAACACAAGGGGGCATAGTTTTAAGGTGCTCGGAAGTAGGTACAAGGTGGATGTCAGGAATATGTTTTCCACGCAGAGACTGGTGAGTGCTTGGAATGCGCTACCAGCAACAGTGGTAGGGGCAGATACAATAGGGTATTTTAAGAAACTCTTAGATAGGTACATGGAGCTATAGGAACATAGAGGGCTATGCAGCAGGGAAATTCTAGGCAGTTTCTGGAGTAGGTTACATGGTCGGCACAACATTGTGGGCCGAAGGGCCTGTAATGTGCTGTAGATTTTTATGTTCTATGTTCCATCGTTACAAACCTTCATGTTTTTGAGATGTGAGTGGAAGGTTGTCTGCCAGTGAAGGTTGGTGGCTGGAGTGGGAGGGGGTGGGTGTGTAGAACCTACATAGTCACTGGGACAACGATACACGACCTTCATAAATTAACAATCTAAGCTCCAGATTCATCCTACTGTCTTCATCAATTCTACATAGCCTTACTCTCACTTCTATCCTAATCCTGCCCTAAACTCCGGCATTTATTCCTCCTTTTTTGCTCAACTTCATTCCCCGGCATGAATCCTGTCGCCATCTCTGTGGCACAGATATTGTGGGTCAAAGGGCCGATTTCTGTGCTGTTTTGTTCTATGTATTGTACTCCTGGCCTTCTTCACTTACTTACAGGCAGCAGTGGGAAATGAACCCGAAACATCCTCTCCAAGTCCACTCTATCTAGGTCAATCTCCCCCTCCCTCATTTCTCCTATCCTCTTTATCCCCTTCCCCACTCCACATTCCTCAACTCACGCTTTCTACCCCTCTCACCCTCCCTCATTCTTCCCCCCTACCATTCTCTTCCTCCCCTCCTTCTCTTTCTCATCCCCTCTCCCTCCCCCTTCCTCCCTCCTCCTTCCACCCCTCTCCCCAACTCTCCCTCCCTCCTCCCTCAACTCCCACTTTCCACTCCTCTCTCGCTCCTTCCCTCCTTGCCATCCCCCTTCAACCTCTTCCCCTTATCATCCCCTTCTCCCCCTCCCCTCATCTCCCCTCCCCCTGCCCCTTCACTCTTCCCATCCTGACCACTCTCCCCCTCACTCCTTTCCCTCCCTCTTCTCTCTCTCCCCTTCCAAACCCCTAACCCGCCCGCTCCCCCCTCACTTCCCTCTCCCATCTCTCCCCTCCTCCTCACTCCCTCCCTCCCCTTCCCCCTCTCCTTCACCTCCCTCCTTCTCCCCTAACCCTCTCTCTCTGACTTTCCCTTCTTCTCCCTCCCTATTCCTTTCTCTCCCCTCCCTACTTCTCCCTCCACTCTCTCCTCTCCCTCCCTCACCCATCAACTCTCACTTTCTACCCCTCTCTCCCTCCTTCAGTCCTTGCCATCCCACTTCTTCCCCTCCCCCATACCATTTCCTTCTTCCCCTCCCCCATACATCCCCTACTCTTCTTCCCTCTGCCCTCCTCTCTCACCCTTCCCCTCCTTCCTTTTCTCCCCTTGCCTCTCGCCCTCCCTCCCATCTCCAGACCTCCCCTCCCCAGCCCCTCTCCCCCTTCCCCCAAGTCTCCTCCTCCCACCTCTTCACCTCCCCTCCCCCCTTGCCCACTCCACCCCCTCCCCACCCCACCCTACCCCCTACTCCCCTCCTGCCTCCCTCAGTCATCAAGAAATGGAAAGAATATGGCACAGCTGTAACTCTGCCTAGAGCAGGCCATCATCAAAGATTCAGAGACTGTACAAGGAGGAGACTAGTGAAGGAGGTCACCAAGAGACCTGTAACAACTCTGCAAGAGTTATAACCTTCAGTGTCTGAGATGGGAGAGATTGAGTACACAACAACTGTTGCCCAGGTGCCTCATCAGTTGCAGCTTTATGGGAGAGTGGCAAAGAGGAAGCCACTGTTGAAAAAAAACTCACATGAAATCTCAGCTACAGTTTGCCAGAAGGAATGTGGGAGACTCTGAAGTCAGCTGGAAGAAGGTTCTATTGTGCAATTAAACCAAAATTGAGCTTTTTGGCCATCGGACTAAATGCTATGTTTGGCATAAGCCAAACACCACACATCAAAAATATGTAATCCCTACCATGAAACATGGTGGTGGCTGCATCATGCTGTGGGGATGATTCACTGCAGCAGAACCTGGAAGGCTTGGGTAGAGGGTAAATTGAATGCAGCAAAATACAGGGAAATCCTGGAGGAAAACCTGATACAGTCTGCAAGAGAACTGCGACTTGGGAGAAGATTTATTTTCCAGCAAGACAATGACCCAAAGCATAAAGCCATAGCTACACAGGAATGGCTTAAAAGCAACAAAGTTAATGTCCTGGAGTGGCCAAGTCAGAGTCCAGACCTCAATCCAATTGAGAATTTGTGGCTGGACTCGAAAAGGACTGTTCACTCACAATCACCATGCAATCTGACAGAGTTTGAGCAGTTTTATAAAGAAGAATGGAGGAAAATTGCGGTGTCCAGATGTGCAAAGCTGATAGAGACCTATCCACACAGACTCAAGGTTGTAATTGCTGCCAAAGGTGCATCTTCTAAATACTGACTTGAAGGGGGTAAATACTTATGCAATCAATTATTTGGGGTCTTATATTTGTAATTAATTTAGATCACTTCGTAGAAATGTTCTAACTTTGATACAAAAGTGTCAGTGTCATAAAAAGCCAAATTAAATCCATTGTAATCCAATGTTGTAAAACAATAAAACTTCCAAAAGAGTGAATACTTTTCATAGGCACTATATAAATCACCGTATACAACCTTGAGATTTATTTTCTTGGGGTTATGCTCAACCATAATAAAATTGATGAAAGACCACACCAACAAGGTGGACAACCAATGTGCAAAAGACAACAAACTGCAAATAAAAAAGAAAAATAAATAAGCTATAATTATTATGAACATGAGATGAAGAGTCTTAAAAGTAAGTCCTTAGGTTGGGGCAAGGGGTGATGGACAAGTGAAGTTATCCTCACCATTCCTGCCCTCTCTCCCTCATACTGCCCCTAATCCACTCCACATCCTCTGCCTCTCCAGTTAACCTGTTCTATTCTCATGATCATACCTCCTTCCAAGCCCTCTCATGCTTCTCCTCCCATCATTCTCTCCCCTTCTTTCCATCCCCTCTTCACCCTGCCTGCCTTCGTCTCTTTCCCATATACTTTTCCCTTACCCTCCTCCTCGCACCATCACCCCTCTCTTTTCCTCTGCCTTCCTCGCTCGCTCATTCATTCTTTTCCTCGCTCCCCTTCCCTCGCTTTTTTCTGATTGGAGATGACGCGATGACGTACATGAAGCGCCGGTGACGCTGTCACGTCTGGGCGGAGCAGCGAGGCTGTGACGGACCGGTCCGGGTAGGTTTTTGTGCCCAGCTCGGCGTTTGCGCGGGCAGCCCGTCCGTAGGGGCGATGTCGGTGCAGCTTCGGGTGGAGTGATCGAGGGAGAGAAGCCGCACTGGTGGTCTGGAGAGCAGCGAGGCGCCGCACCGGCCGTGGGTGCAGGCTCCTTGGCCTGGTGTTCAGGGCGGGAGCCCTTGATTAACGGGATGATCCCACTTGCTCGGAGCACCTGGACATTTGGCAAGAGTCACCTCCAGTGTGCAAATAAGCAGCACTGAAACTGCATTGCATCTGAGCGCCAAGTGTTCCGAGTAAATCAAACCCACCAGCCCTCTGACTCGTTCTGTACCTCAAGGAGACCGTGTCACTTCCTATCAAGTTCTCAATTCAGCTCCCGCCAAGAAAAAAAAATGAATGAATATCATATCCATAGCTTTTTAGAAGAGAGATCCAAATACATGTAAGCTGTAATAATAAATAGAAATTGTTGGTCGGAGCGCATCGATGGAAGTTTCAACGGTCAACGTTTTGGTTTTCAGATCCTGGCAAACTCTTCCCTTGGTCTCATGGCAGCGATGCTTCACTACACACACTCTCAAAAAGGTTCACCACCCCTGCTATGCCTTGTACCCTGTATAGTAGTTAAGCAACAGAACTTAATGTGTCCCTAAATGCCTTATTATTCACTGAGATATAATCAGTAAAAGTAAGTTTGTGTTGTAGCTACCTCCTGGGTAATCCTGTCCACCTTCTGTTTCTATGAATGCTGCTTGAACTGCTGTGTTTACATTTTTTTTGTTTTTGTTTCAGATCACCAGCATTCGTATTTATTTTCTTTAAATTTGGAAACATTCATCCTGGGTTTCTTCCCGAATTATATGTTTCATCTCTCTGCATAGAAATTTTGCCCTGTTAAATGATCTGCATTGCTGGAAGCTTGCAGTGGAAGTTGCACAAGACATTAGGAACAGCTGGATGTAAAAGTGACCAAGGTCTAGCAGATAATCCTTTTATTTATAGGATGCTAATAACAAAAGATCTTGATCAATTAAACAAGAAAATCATGGGCAAGTGTTTTTAAGCCCCAGTCAAGTTCTTCTGCCACTTCTGGATAATAAAATTAAACAGTGTTACTGGCTGGCATGCAAGCTTTTCTTTCTAAGTGCCTGTTCATCTGTTGAAGACCTATTTGTGAATGTGCAGCAGTCCATAGAACTGTTAATGGAATTTATTACTTTTGGGATGGTTGAAAGAAATGGCAGATATATAGTCAAGTTATCAGGGTGATAAAATGAACACAATATTGAAAGAAGTGACAGACAATTTGCATCCACTTGATTTTATCCAGAAATTTGTTGTCATGCTGCATGTAGTGCTGCCCCTCGATCCTTTAAACGCTACCCATAATAAGAAGATGCATAATGATGATCTTTTCTGCCAAATGAGCACCGAGAGATTTTTCTTACAACCTGAGGGCAGTGAAATGTTTTCACTCGGCGCAGCCTGACATCTGAGAAAATACGTGTTGTTAGATGATACATTTTGAAGTCCTCACAGACCTGGCGTATGTACACATCAGTATTTGCATAGTAAATGGTTACAATAACAATACTAGTTAAAATTGTATTAATTGTCAATTTTACAAAATTTTGAACAAGTTTTCTAGAATGCTTCATTTATTTCAATTAATAAATACAGGCCTCATCTTTTTCCTTAAAAAAAGTCATTAATTGTTGTTACTAATACATTATTACATTAATCTGTGTTCAAAATTACCATGCCATGCGAAAGATTTTTTTTTTGAAAATTATCACCAACTTAGACACACACTCTCAAACAGGTTCATCATTCCTGCTATGCCTTGTACCCTGTATAGTAGTTAAGCAACAGAACTTAATGTGTTTCTAAATCTTATTATTCACAGAGATATAATCAGTAAAAGTGAGTTTGTGTTGTAGCTAACACCTGGGTAAAATACAGTACATTCTGAATCAAAGAAATTTTATAAGTGTAAACTTTTTTTTCACAAATTTACATATCACTATATTCCCAGTTTCTCAGTTAACTCTACCAAGTCATTGCAGGGAATACCCCTTTTCTTCATCTCCTTTTGCATCACTTCTTTAATTTCCAAGCACAAGACAACGTTCTCCAATACCCTCAAGCTTCATCATTGTCTTTTCAGCCTTTTGAATTTTAGTTCTGGCTTCTCTGGGAATTTCAGCAGTGTCTTCTCAGGCTGTGAATTTTAGTTCTGCCTTCCTTTTTCTTCAAGAAGTTTTTCAGTTCTTTCTGTGATGTATACATGTTCCTCATCTGCAAACTAGTCAGCAGTGGAAGCTTTAGAGGTCCATTGCCAGAATGACTAAATGTTCAAAGCTCAAAGTAAATTTTATTATCAAAATATAGTGGCATGCAAAAGTTTGGGCACCCTAGTCAAAATTTCTGTTGGTGAATAGCTAAGCGAGTAAAAGATGAACTGATTTCCAAAAGGCATAAAGTTAAAAATGACACATTTTTTAAATATTTTAAGCAAGACAACTTTTTCATTTCCATCTTTTACAGTTTCAAAATAACAAAAAGGGAAGAGGGCCAGAAGCAAAAGTTTGGGCACCCTGCATGGCAGTACTTAGTAACACCCCCTTTGGCAAGTATTAGAGCTTGTAAATGCTTTTTGTAGCCAGCTAAGAGTCTTTCAATTCTTGTTTGGGGGATTTTCTCCCATTCTTCCTTGCAAAAGGCTTCTAGTTCTGTGAGATTCTTGGGCCGTCTTACATGCACTGCTCTTTTGAGGTCTATCCACAGATTCTTGATGATGTTTAGGTCAGGGGACAGTGAGGGCCATGGCAAAACCTTCAGCTTGCGCCTCTTGAGGTAGTCCATTGTGGATTTTAAGGTGTGTTTAGGATTATTATCCTGTTGTAGAAGCCATCCTCTTTTCATCTTCAGCTTTTTTACAGACAGTGTGATGTTTGCTTCCAGAATTTGCTGCTATTTAATTGAATTCATTCTTCCCTCTACCAGTAAATGTTCCCCGTGCCACTGGCTGCAACACAAGCCCAAAGCATGATCCATCCACCCCCGTGCTTAACAGTTGGACAGGGGTTCTTTTCATGAAATTCTACACCCTTTTTCCTCCAAACATACCTTTGCTCATTGCAGCCAAAAAGTTCTATTTTAACTTCATCAGTCCACAGGACTTGTTTCCAAAATGCATCAGGCTTGCTTAGATGTTCCTTTGAACCTTTTGTATAGAACTTCATGCAGAATTTCATGAAAAGAACACCTCTCCAACTGTTAAGCATGGGGGTGGATTGATCATGCTTTGGGCTTGTGTTGCAGCCAGTCGCATGGGGAACATTTACTGGTAGAGGGAAGAGTGAATTCAATTAAATACCAGCAAATTCTGGAAGCAGACATCACACCGTCTGTAAAAAAGCCGAAGATGAAAAGAGGATGGCTTCTACAACAGGATAATGATCCTAAACACACCTCAAAATCCACAATGGACTACCTCTAGATGCACAAGCTGACAGTCCCCTGACCTAAACATCATCGAGAACCTGTGGATAGACCTCAAAAGAGCAGTGCATGCAAGACGGCCCAAGACTCTCACAGAGCTAGAAGCCTTTTGCAAGGAAGAATGGGGGAAAATCCCCCAAACAAGAATTGAAAGACTCTTAGCTGGCTACAGAAAGCATTTACAAGTGCAGGGTGCCCAAACTTTTGCTTCGGGCCCTTTTCCTTTTTTGTTATTTTGAAACTGTAAAAGATGGAAATAAAGTTTTCTTGCTTAAAATATTAAAGAAATATGTTACTTGCCCATCCTCTGGGTCACCCCCCCCCCGTCTTTCTTCCCGGACCTCCTGTCCCATGATCCTCTCGTATCCCCTTCTGCCTATCACCTGTCCAGCTCTCGGCTCTATCCCTCCCCCTCCTGTCTTCTCCTATCATTTTGCATCTCCCCCTCCCCCTCCAGCTTTCAAATCCCTTACTCACTCTTCCTTCAGTTAGTCCTGACGAAGGGTCTCGGCCTGAAACGTCGACTGCGCCTCTTCCTAGAGATGCTGCCTGGCCTGCTGCGTTCACCAGCAACTTTGATGTATGTTGCTTGAATTTCCAGCATCTGCAGAATTCCTGTTGTTTATCTTTAACTTTATGCCTTTGGAAATCAGTTCATCTTTTACTCGCTTAGCTATTCACAGTAACAGAAATTTTGATCAGGGGTACCCAAACTTTTGCATGCCACTGTAAGTCACCATATACAATCCTGAGATTCATTTTCCTGTGAGCATAGAATAGTAACTATAACAGGGTCAATGAAAGATCAGCTAGAGGGCAGAAGTTAACAAACTGTGTAAATGCAGATATAAATATAATAGCAATAAATAACAAGAACACGAGATAATGAGATAAAGAGTCCTTAAAGTGAGGTGATTGATTATGGGAACATAATGATGGGGCAAGTGAGTGTTGTTATCCCCTTTGTTCAGAAGCCTGATGGTTGAAGGGTAGTAACTGTTCTGAGGCTTTTGTACCTTCTACCTGATGGCAGCAGTGAGAAAAGAGCATGACCTGGGTGGTGGGGATCTCTGATAATGGATGCTGCTTTCCTACGACAGCCTAATGTACTGTTAAGTATTGAAAGTCATCAAGCCATGTTAAAACTTTTGTTGACTGATGTTCTGTAGGAAGAATATTTCTTCATCTTATTTCATTCTTAAATAATTCCAGTTTCTCCGGCCTGCACTTACCTTCTGCATCCTCCCTATAAGTATTTACCATAATGTATCTTTTGCAATAAGGGCTTGGAGTTGTAAGTATAAGAAGCTGAATGCTACCTACTTGATATGGGAGTACTTGATGGGCTATTACTCTGCACAGGAGATATTTCACTATCTTAAAAGTGCTATGAATGTGAGTTGTTGGCAACTCCTGTGTAATTAAATATTGAGGCATAGATTTGACCTATCTTCCCCAAGCAATTACTGAAGAATTGGTGTTTTATTGTCGCTCATTCCATAGATTTAATTGTGGAATATTTCGTTAGAACTGTATTTCCTCCATTTGAATAATGGTGGATTGTTTGTTTTAACTTCCAGCATTACCTACTATGAGAGATGAGTTAGGGCACATATGTCTTCACATTGGGAAGAATTCTGGGCTCTTTGTAGAGTTTAGTGGGAAACTTAACTGTGGGCTACTGGTGGTGAGGGAAGCAAAAGTTAATAATTCTCCTCTGTTTTGGTTGTCTTAGATTTCCGAAAATGCTGAACTGTCGAGTACTGAAGGCGGTAAGGATGTTTGCATCGTCACGTAGTGGACTTTGTGTAATGAAACACTGCTCATGGAAACGAACACAAGCATTACCCTGTTCAATTGCGCATAGAATCCTTCAAAAAGACAGGTTGACCATCAACAACAGATACTTTCCCACTTCTGTGAGTTGGGGTATTGGAATGTATGGAAGCCCCTCAGTTACTCCTGTAAGGATGCTGTCCTTGGCCTCCTGCTTGTCTGCATCACCAACGTCAGCTCCCCGACCTAGCTGGTACGAGAGTTTTTCTGATTCAGTGCCTGTTCACCTGATGGAAAACCTATTGACTGATGTGCAGCAGAGCACAGGACTGCCGTGGTGGGCGAGTATAATTTGCACCACAGTGGCATTCCGAGCAACGGTAACATTCCCACTCGCTGTTTATCAGACATACATTATTGCCAAGGTAAGTGAAGAGCTTAGCCAGTTCTCCATATTTTGAATGAACATTGGTTACATTTGGCTCTGGTCATTGCATTTAAAGATGGATCACTGTCAGCGACCAACTGGACTAGTGAATGCATGTGGTGATATTTATCGTTAATCAAGGCCATAGCGTAAGTGTAGATTGTTGGCGTAGATCAGAATACATCCAGTTAAAAAAAACAGTTAAATTTCCAAAATGAGCTAACTGGTAACCATTCTTCACAAGTTCCAGTAGCATATTCTTGCTGGTGGATGTTAACATACATGCTGTGCTTTTTTTTCGGTTAATAAAATATCTATCATACAGGTCTGAATATTCAAAATGTTCTACTGGATTAATTGCATTTCCGTCTTTGGCACTATCAAGCCCATCTATTCCAATATTCTGAAAGTCACTGTTGAAAATGTTCAACAGATCAGGTAGCATCTATGGAAAATGAAACAGAATTAATGTTTCAGGTCAGTGACTCTTTATCAGAATTGTAAGAATGGGAAGTTGAAGTTGCGGGGATGGGGGAACGGTGGAGAAAACAAAGGCTAGTCTGTGAACGGGTAGATATCAAGGTGACCAGGAGACATAATTGCTTTCAGTGCCATCTAAGAGATGGCCTTCTACCCTCTCCTATCAGATTCCCCCCTCCTCCAGCCCTTTGTCTGTTTCACTAACAGCTTCCCAGCTCTTTACTTCACCCCTCCTCCTCTCTTGGTTTCACCTATCACCTGCCACCTTGTACTTCTTCCTCCCCTACCCCTGCCTTCTTACTCTGACTTCTCACTTTTTTTCCTAGTCCTGATGAAAGGTCTTGGCCCGAAATATCGACCGTTTATTCTTTTCCATAGATGCTGCCTGGCCTGCTGAGTTCCTCAGCATTTTGTGTGTATGCTGATTAATCATTGCTTATTGATCTGGAGGGTGTAAATCGGGGTTCTCAACCTGGAGATCACAGACCCCTTGGTTAATGGTAGGGTCCATGGCAAGAAAGAGAAACTGTATACAATGCTCCAAGTGCAATTTCACCAATGTTGTGCACACTGTGACATAACTTTTGTAGTAAATGCACTTCTCAACCCCAGTTTTCCTACCCCATCCTCTTTTAAACAACCTATAAATTTGCAGTTCAAAGTTCTTATTGTTTTATTTTTTGAGGCAGTTAAAGTTCTTCCATAGCTACAACCAGCAAAAGAATGTCTGTGTACATTGAGGAAGTGAAACAGAGTCCATTAAGTTATTAATTGGATTTGAACCTTAAAAACAAACTGCAGATGCTAGAAAGTTGAAACAAAAAGAAACAGAAGATGTTGGAAACTCGCAGCAACTCGGGCAGCATTGATGGAAAGAAAACAGTCGCAGCCCAAAGCAAAACACTGCCTGACTAGCTGCCTTTTTCCAACATTTTCTAATTTTGGACAAGGTTTGAACATTGTTTTACCACATGCTTTTATCCCATTCAATAGGTTGAAAATCTACAGCCAGAAATTGCAGAGCTAGCCAAGCGATTACGTTATGAAGTATCTGTGCGTGCAAAGCAAGTTGGGTGGTCAGAAAGTGTAGCTCGGTATGTATCTTTTTTCCTTCTTTCTAAAGCATGAGAATTAATGTAGCTGGAGCAGATCAGATGTGCCTAATTGCTCAGAGGAACTAGTTAGGCACAAAGACTCAAGGTAAAGGCTAGGACAGCAAAAATCTGATAATCCAGAACCTTGGGAATATATATTTTCTAGATATTGTATGTTATTTCTATTCAAACACACGTGTTATACAGAAGTGTAATATATTTTCCAATGAACCCATTTGATTCAAAGGGAGCAGGAAATGCACAAGAATCCATATCCCGGTTAAACCACAAACCCGCTCGTGTTACTGACCCTTGATGTTTTGGACTATTGCCCTGTTCCAGCAGCACACTTGGTCATCTAGTTTGGCAGTGCACCTCATTTGCATTTGATTATCTAAACCCTTCATGTCCTTTATGCTTTGTTAAGATTATCCCTAAATTAAGTCAAACAATTTTTTGTTGATCACTTCCTATAATTATAATTTGATTGATTAAAATTTCTCCAAGTAATAGATTAAAATTTCACCCAGGCTAATTCATTTTCAATGCATTGAAAATGGTATTTCGCAGTGTTTTTTTTTTACCCTGGATTGCTTTGGCTCTGTTTCATTAGTTAACATTATCCTCCACGTTGAACATCATTTGGAAGAAGTGCCAAGGGTACGAAATATACTGAGAATGAATCAGTAAGATTTCTGTTGTTACGTACCCCGTAACTGGGTTGCCAAACCAGCAGAAATGGATCACTCAGTTGGAGTCTGGAGTACTAGAACTAAGAAAGTTTTATTAAAGAAACAAGCAACACATTAATCGAAAGGATAATAAATGCAACAGTTCAGCGATGATAAACGCACATGTGCACAGAATTAAGATAACAGCATCAATCAAGCTCTATCGTTGTCTAGGGGTAAATGACCAAATTTCAAAATGACTCAAAGTTCAGTTCGCAGTAATCGTTTCCATGGCGATGGACAACGTGGGGGAAGAGAGACAGAGAGAACAGGAACAACTCAGCACTCAGCACGGCTTCACTCACAGATCAGCGAGATTGCTCACAAACAGCATTTGGGCGGGTCCTTGGTGATGTCACCTGAGGTCACCGACTGTGACCCCTCCTCCAGATGCGGTCGATCCTCTGCAGTGAACCCGGCACCCAGGCAAGGGCGGACACACACCGGGTTCCCGCTGATCGTACCTTTCCACCCTTGTCGTTGTCTGGTACTTCTCACCCACTCGTGAGAAGCGCACCGCTTCCAGGGTCTCGTTACCTCGGGTGGCGTGTGTGTCTGTCTTAGCGAACCTGTCCCTTTTTATCCCCCTGCTGGGGTATCGCCTGTCCATCACTTCAAACAGTTCAAAGGGGGGAGCCGCTCCAGACAGCTCTCCCTCCCACATCCCTTCATTACACATCTCCAGACGCTGCTCCATTGTTCCTTATCTCTCCTTCCCCTGAGGGCAGGTGGCAGACCAACTGCTGATGCCACTGATGCTAGCCCAGGCCAGCAAACATCTTAACTTTATGTGTATTCTCGTCACACTTCCCCCCTTTTAAGGATTTTTACCGGGAGGTAAAAATTACAAACATGAGTACATTATTTGATACACACAAATATACATCTTTATCAGCTATTTGGCTAATACAAAGAATTTGAAATTGTCAACACCTTGACAGACAGTCAGCGATCACATTTTCCGTGCCTTTTATATGTCTAATTTTTATATCAAATTCCTGTAGCATCAGACTCCAACTTAGCAATCTTCTGTTTTTATCTTTCATAGTGGCCAAAAACACTAATGGGTTGTGGTCAGTGTAAATTACCAGTGGTTTTCGTGCCGGGCAAATATAAACTTCAAAATGTTGTAATGCTAGTATGATGGCCAGTAACTCCTTTTCCACAGTGGAATAGTTCCTCTGATGGGTATTAAATTTCTTAGAAAAGTAAGCGACTGGGTGCTCAACCCCATCTTTGTCTGTCTGCAACAGCACCGCCCCGGCAGCTTCGTCGCTAGCATCTGTTGCTATGGAGAAGGGTTTTGAAAAGTCAGGCGCATTCAGCACAGGATGGTGACATAGAATCGCCTTCAGACTCTCGAAGGCTTGTTGACAAAGGTCGTCCCACACGAACTTCGCATTCTTTGGCAAAAGCTTAGTGAGAGGGACAGTAATATCCGCAAAGTTTTTGCAAAACTTCCTGTAGTACCCCACCATCCCTAAGAACCTTCTCAGGGCTCTCTTGTCTGTCGGGGTGGGGACCTCCGAGATAGCCTGCACCTTAGCCTGCATCGGAGCCAGCTGCCCCTGTCCCACCACAAATCCCAGATAAGTGACCTTCGCGTGGCCGAACTCACTTTTTGCGAGGTTCACTGTCAGGCTGGCTTCAGACAGCCGTTTAAATAGCTCCTCTACTGCCACAATGTGCTCCTCCCACGTGTTACTCCAGACCACTAAGTCATCAATATATGCTTCTGTGTTCCTGAGTCCCTTTATTACTGAATTAATCATTCTCTGGAAGGTCCCTGGGGCGTTTTTCATGCCAAAAGGTAGAACATTATACTCATACAAACCGGAGGGGGTGACAAATGCCGAGATTTCTCTAGCCCGGTCGGTTAAAGGGACACACCAGTATCCTTTCAGCAAGTCGACCTTGGTGATGTACGTGGCTCTCCCCACTTTATCGATGCAATCGTCTACCCTTGGGATGGGGTAAGCATCAGTTTTTGTGATGGCGCTCACCTTTCTGTAATCTGTACAGAATCGGATGCCCCCATCGGCTTTCGGGACAACCACGCAGGGAGACGCCCATTCCGACAGGGATGGCCTAATAATATCTGTGGCTAGCATGTACTCAATCTCTTTCTCCACTAGTTTGCCCTTCTCCAAGTTCATCCTATAGGGATGCTGTTTAATAGGCTGATCGGAGGTGACTACAACATCATGCACCGTCCCTTTGCATCGCCTCGGGACATCGGGACATACATCTGTGTGCCGTTTAATTAACTTTATCAATGGCCCGCTTTGTTCGGGGGTGAGGTGAGAGACTTTGTCAGCAAGATTAGCCAGAACAATGGAGTTCTCCAATCGGGTCGGCACCATATTCACCTTTTCAAGATGGGTTTTTCCCGTCTCATTCGACTCTCCAGTCTCAGTAATTTCTGTGATAACACCAACCGGGTTTTCTGTCTGATCGTGGTAGGCTTTTAACATGTTAATGTGTACCAACTGTGTGGGTTTATGCCTGTCCGGTGTTTCGATAACATAGTTCAAAGGGTCTATCTTCTTAGTTACCTTGTACGGACCGTGGAATCTCGCCTGAAGGGGGTTGGCTACCACTGGGAACAGAACTAAGACCCGATCGCCCACTTGGAACTCTTTTTCGCGGGCACGCCTATCATACCATGTTTTCATTTTAGTCTGGGAATGCCGCAGATTCTCTTTGGCAAGGTCACAGATCCTTCCCAGCCTCTCACGAAATTTTAAAACATAATCAATCACATTAACTTGAACTGCCGGACTGGACCATTGCTCTTTTAGTAAGGTCAAGGGTCCTCTGGGCCGATGACCGAAGACGAGCTCGAATGGGCTGAACCCCAATGACTCTTGGACCGTGTCCCTCACGGCAAATAAGAGGAGGGGCAAAGCATCATCCCAGCTCCTAGCGTTTTCTTGACAATACATTTTAATCATTGTCTTTAAGGTGGCGTGGAATCGTTCCAACGCCCCTTGTGACTCAGGGTGGTACGCAGAGGCTAAAATCTGTTTTGCTCCCATCTCATCCAACATCCGTCGGAAGGTGTGAGATGTGAAGACACTCCCCTGATCCGACTGGATTTCCCTGGGCAGCCCTACCGTAGTGAAAAATTTCACAAGTGCCTTTACCACGGCGGGCGCCTTCACGCTTGCCAGGGGCACAGCCTCCGGAAACCTGGTGGCGGCGCACATCATGGTCATCACGTACTCCCGCCCACTCGCAGTTCTGGGCAGGGGACCAACAAAATCCACAATGACTCGGGAAAAAGGTTCCCCGAAAGCGGGTATCGGTCGAAGGGGCGCTTTAGGCAGGACCTGATTTGGCTTCCCTACTACCTGACACAAATGACATCGCCTACAGTATTCAACAATATCTTTCCTCATGTTTGGCCAGTAAAAGTCTTTCATAATTCTGTCGACTGTCTTCCTCACCCCAAAGTGTCCACCGAGGGGTACCTCGTGGGCCAGGTTAAAAATCTCGCCCCTATAAATCTTCGGCACTACCACCTGGTGTACAACTCCCCATTCCTCATCTGCGGGCACAGTAGGTGGTCTCCATTTCCTCATTAGTACTCCCTCTTTTACATAATAGCCTACTGGTTCCTTTTTTAATTCGGCCTCGGAGAGAGCTGTCTCTGCCAAATCCATCAGCTCCTCGTCCCGCTCCTGGGCCTGTATAAAGTCCCCCCTGGCTAATGCTAAGTCTGCCTCAGCTCCCTTACTTCCTCTTGTTTCATTTCGTTCCGTCTTTTCACTTTCTATTTCCCCCCCGTACAGGGTGGGCAGAAACGTTTCAGCTAAATTTATGTCGGCCTCTGCAGCTTTCCTCGCCATCCGCCGAGTTACTGCGCAAACGGGATAAACCTGCGAGTCCACGGGCGGGGCCTCCATGCTGGCAGGCTGACTTGTCAGTCTTACGGCGGGGAACACATTTCCTCCCGCGAGGTCATTTCCGAGCAAGACTTCCACGTCTTTCATCGGTAACTCGGACCTCACCCCGACTGTGACTAGTCCAGAGACCAGGTTGCTTTGTAGGTGTATCTGGTGCAAAGGCACGGTTTCAGTCCCTTGTCCAATGCCCTGTATCACACTGACCTCCCCAGTCTCAGTCTCTGAGCCAAACTCTAATACACTCTTCAGTATTAGTGACTGACACGCTCCCGTGTCTCTCCAGGTCCGCACTGGAACTGGTTTTAACCCCTCCTTCACTGACACCAATCCGGCCGAGATAAACTTCTCGCGCCCTTCCTGAACTTTATCAGACCTCCTCCCCCTTGGGGGTGGGTTTGCCGGCTCAATACAGCCAGTCGGAACCCCCGTCTTTCCTTTCCTTGGGCCAAAGCACCTGGACGCAAAGTGTCCGACTTTCCCACAATTATAACAGACGACCCCAGGAGACTTCCTATCAGGCTGCTCCCGGTCTACCTTATCCTTTTCACTAGTCCCCGGCTTACTTTCTGACTTTTCCGGCGGACTCTCCCCGTCGTCCTGACTACCCTTCTGGTAGCCTTTACTCGGGGCAAACTTCATTTTATGCGTCAACGCATACTCATCCGCTAACTTAGCAGTTGCGGCTAACGTGGCTGCCTCTTTCTCATCGAGGTAGGGTCTCATACCCTCAGGGACACAACCTTTAAACTGCTCAATCAGAATCAGCTGCAGCAGTCTGTCATAATCCCCCTCTACCCCTTTCGAGGCGCACCAACGCTCACAATATGTTTGCATCTCGCGAGCAAACTCCAAATACGTGCGGTCCCACCGCTTCCTCGCATTCCGGAACCTCTGCCGGTATGCCTCCGGGACCAACTCATAAATCCTGAGGATGGCCTCCTTCACCACCTCATACTTCTGGGCATCTTCCGCGGATAAAGCGGAGTAAGCTTGTTGGGCTTTCCCTTTCAGTACACTCTGAAGTAAAACAACCCACTTATCCCTCGGCCAGTCCTGACTTATAGCTACTTTTTCGAAGTGGAGAAAGTACCGATCCACATCGGTATCGTCAAATGGGGGAACCAGCCTAACCTCCTGGGTCGCCCGGAACCCTCCACCTTGGTTCGGCACGAGCCCCTGCTCGGCCCTTATCTTTAACTTCTCCAGCTCAAATTCCCTTTCCCTCTGTTTCTCCTCTCTCTCCAACTGTCTTTCTCTCTCTTGCCTTTCTACCTCTTTCTCTCTCTCTCGCCTTTCTAACTCTCTCTCTTTCTCCTGCCTTTCTAACTGCTTCTCTTCGTGTTCTAACTGCCGTACCCGGAACTCGTGCTCGAGTCTCAGTTTTTCAAGCTGTACCTGTACCGCGTCTCCAGCAGGTTTTTCAATAGACACCACCCCCAGCTCACCTTGGGGAAACACACCTTTAGATACATAGTGCTCTACAATAGCTCTGTGTATCTCCTCTCTCCTCATTGTCGACTTCACCTTAGCAAGATTCACCCGTTTGGCCACAGCTATCAATTCCGATTTCCTGGCATCCTCTAATGCCTCCAAGGTCGGCGCCTTTATAAATTCCTCAACCTCCATTTCTGCTGTTTGTCTTTTCTTTCTTTCGGGAATTTTAACCCAATCAATTTACTCCGTCCCAAATTTAGCGTTCAAAATCCCGGACGAGAACCCCACTTATGTTACGTACCCCGTAACTGGGTTGCCAAACCAGCAGAAATGGATCACTCAGTTGGAGTCTGGAGTACTAGAACTAAGAAAGTTTTATTAAAGAAACAAGCAACACATTAATCGAAAGGATAATAAATGCAACAGTTCAGCGATGATAAACGCACATGTGCACAGAATTAAGATAACAGCATCAATCAAGCTCTATCGTTGTCTAGGGGTAAATGACCAAATTTCAAAATGACTCAAAGTTCAGTTCGCAGTAATCGTTTCCATGGCGATGGACAACGTGGGGGAAGAGAGACAGAGAGAACAGGAACAACTCAGCACTCAGCACGGCTTCACTCACAGATCAGCGAGATTGCTCACAAACAGCATTTGGGCGGGTCCTTGGTGATGTCACCTGAGGTCACCGACTGTGACCCCTCCTCCAGATGCGGTCGATCCTCTGCAGTGAACCCGGCACCCAGGCAAGGGCGGACACACACCGGGTTCCCGCTGATCGTACCTTTCCACCCTTGTCGTTGTCTGGTACTTCTCACCCACTCGTGAGAAGCGCACCGCTTCCAGGGTCTCGTTACCTCGGGTGGCGTGTGTGTCTGTCTTAGCGAACCTGTCCCTTTTTATCCCCCTGCTGGGGTATCGCCTGTCCATCACTTCAAACAGTTCAGGGTTCAAAGGGGGGAGCCGCTCCAGACAGCTCTCCCTCCCACATCCCTTCATTACACATCTCCAGACGCTGCTCCATTGTTCCTTATCTCTCCTTCCCCTGAGGGCAGGTGGCAGACCAACTGCTGATGCCACTGATGCTAGCCCAGGCCAGCAAACATCTTAACTTTATGTGTATTCTCGTCACACTGTTAAATAAATTTGTTAGATCTGAAAGATAAGCCTGCCAGTTTCAGATAGAACCGATGCAAGGGGATAAGACCAAAAGAACTTGACCTGCAGTAACTAGGTTAGAGAAGAAGGATTAATGTGAAATTGTTGTAGGCATCATCACTTGTGGAGTTTCACATGGAGGATGCCTCTTGTGTTTATGTGACACAACCATTTGTATTAAATAGGTGAGCTCAAAACTTCAACACATTTTAGGGTCTGTGAACATCAGCAGTAGCAAAATTGTATGTTATAACAATCTTTATAACTAAAACATCTGGCATTCATAAAACTGAGACGTCATCCTAGTGATGTTCTAGTAATTGTGCAACAAATGGTTTACAGCAGTATAGAGCTGCAATGTCTAGTCATGAATAATGATGGCAATTAAATATCTTCATAAGCTTTCTCATGCCAACATGGTTAAGTGAACACAGTCCTTACGTGAAAAAATATTAGACCAAATCGTCTAACCACTTACGATCAGGAACGTCAAATGATTAATTTATTTTGGTCTTGTACTAATGTCCATGACCTTTACAATAAATCTGTAAAGTTATTAGGGATGCCAAGAGACAGTACCAGTCCAAAAAGCAAGTCCCAGAACAGCTGTCAGTGAAACCAGTGCTTGCATGTTATAACTTGACAGCCCTGATATCATTGCTGATGTCAGGACATTCTTTCCCGACCACTTTAGTGCGTTCTGTGCATGTTTTGAACAGAAAGGGAATGAGATATTACCATCCACCCCAGCAGCCTAAACCCACAGTCACTATTGTAGACATAAGATTAGTCTTCCAGAGAGTGTACTCACAAACAGCAATTAATCAGGATGATGTCCCCGACCATGTCCATAGACTCTCCACATTTCGGCTGGAGGAAGTACTGGCAGACATTTTTAACATCTCCCTGCTTCAATCTGCCATAATGACAACTGCACTGTGGCTCTGACACTCACCATCAGGAAGTGCTTTTAAGAAGCCGGTCATTGCATGCATTAATTCCAGCCTCCCAGACAGCCTCGACCCACTGCATTTCTACTGCTGAAACAGATCTAAGGCAGATCCCATCTCCCTGGCCCTACACTCTTCTCTGGAGCATCTGGTCAGTAAAAACATCTATGTTTATCTATTGTTTATTGACTACAGCTCTGCCTTCGGTACTATATTACCAACCAAACATCTCAAAATTCTTAGACCTGGAATTGCACACCTCCTTTTGCAAGTGGATCCTTGACTTCATGACCAACAGACACCAATCAATAAGAACCAGCAGTAACACCTTTACCACATGATAATCCTGAACACAGGTGCCCCATAGGCTGTGTCCATAGCCCCTACTCTATTCACCATTCACTCACAACTGCCTGGCCGGATTCTGCTCTAGCTTGTATTTACAAATTTGTAGGTTATACCACTATAATGAACAGTATCTCAAATAATGTGGAGTCAGAATATAGGAAGGAGTTAGAGAGTCTAGTGACATGGTGTCATGACAGCAACCTTTCCCTCAATGTTAGCAAAACAAAAAAAAACTGGTCATTGACTTCAAGAAGGAAGGTTGTACACACATTCCTGTTTACTTCAATGGTGCTGAAGCAAGAGGATTTAAATCTTCAAGGTCCTTGGTGTGAGCATCACCAATACCCTTTCCTAGTCCAACGGTGTTGATGTCACAGCCAAGAAGTTCACCAGCACCTCTTCTTGCTCAGGGTGCTAAAGAAACTTACCCTGTCCTCTTTGACCGTCAATAATTTTTTGTCAAAGTACCATAGACAGTAACCTATCCAGACGCATCAGGGTTTGGTACAGCAACCCCTCTGCCTGGGACCACAAGAAACTGCAGAGAATTGTGGACACAGCTCAGCATATCATGGATACAAGCCTCTCCTCCATGGACTCTGTCTACACATCTTGTTGCTTCCAAAAAATCCAAAGCCTCACACATTCCAAGTATTCTCCTTCTCCCCTTGCTCCTTTAGTTAGTCATAAGATACAAAAGCCTGAAAATATGTATCACCAGGCTCAAGGACAGCTTCTATCATATTGTTGTAAGACTCTTGAGTAACTCCCTAGTACAGTAAGATAGACTGTAATCCACACAGTCTACTTTGTTGTCACCTTGCATCTTGTGGACTCTTGATCACACATCTATTTTGTTGTAACCTTGCATCTTACTGTCCACTGCATTGCACTTTCTCTCTAAGTGTAACACTTTATTCTGCACTCGGTTATTGTTTTACCTTGTACTACGACATTACACTATTTTAGTGAATTGATCTGTATGAATTAATTGCATGCAAGACAAGATTTTCACTGTATCTTGGGTCATGTGACAAAAATGGGCCAACCACAGAAAGGATATTTGTCCTTACAGTCTATACACCATTAAAAATGGATGAAATTTGATATAACAATATTTGGCTATGGTTCTGATACCTTGCTTTCCATACCAGCAGTGCAGTGGCATCCAGCACAAAATGTAGAAGGTTGTATAGATATGTTCAGTCTACAAATACAGGGCAAATCAAATCTAACCAATTACTACCTCGTTAGTTCAATTTCAGTTGTCAGGAATACGATGAAAAATATTAATAAACCTATCAAGCAGCACTTGCTCAGCAGCTCACAGGTTTCCTGTTCGGTATATGATCAGAAGTGTGAAATTCCAGAGGATGGTTGTAAACCTTGAAATCAAGGTAGCATTGTGGGAACATGGCATCAAAGAACCTTGGTGAAACTGAAGTAGAAAGAAATCCAGAGAAAAGATGTGACTTGAACAATTCTGATTATAGCACCTCATGGCAGAGAATTAGACATAACGGTTTCACCGAGGACCTGTTCCATCATATAGTTAGAATAGGATGTTTGCTGATGATTGTGTGCTGTTACAACAGTTCACTGCTGTCAGAAAATAAAAGCAGCCCCTGCCTACGTGCAGCAATACATAAGCTTCCCGACATGGACAGATGCAGAAAGTGACACAAGCAGTGACCTTTTCCTAATTACTGCTCTTCTTTTTCAAGGGTATTAAATCCATTAAATCCCTCACCATTAATATTCTTGGGGTCACTATTGAGCAGAAACTTAAATGCATCAACCATGTACATTTTGTGGCTATAGGAGTTAGTACCTATCTCACTGTGAAGGGCTTTGCTATTCTCCCCAAAGCCTGTTCAGCCTTCTGTAAGTTGGGAATGTGATGGAATATGCTACCTTGTAGCTTCAGTAAATGAAGCCAAAACTATGGAATATGCAACTTCTAAGCAGGTGGTTTTTATGAAGTTTTAATTAATTATTTTGTCCCTTGGGTGTCAGTTTCCATTTTAGGAAAAATTTGAAAAGGATCATCTCGGAACTGTATGTGCGTGACAACTGTCATCCTTTCAAAGCTAGTCTCCTTGTCTGGGTCCAGCTGCCACTTTGGATATGCATCTCTTTTGCTTTGAGGAACCTGAGTCTGGCAGCATCTGATCCTTCAGCAGGTACTCAGCTTCCTCAGCATGTTAGACGTACTACGGTTATTCCTTGTTTAAGGAAGTTGCATTCTGGTAGTCAAATGGCTTGACTTGTTTTTTTTTTGGAATGAGGCAGTGACGTCACAGTAGAAACGGGAAAACCTCTCCAAAAAATGGCAGACATCCAAAGTCTGAAATTGCTTAATCATGGTTGATCATTTATAAAGTTAACATGATTTGCACAAGATATTTTCTGAATTCCAGTTGTTCAGTCAGTTTGATAATCTGTCCTCAGCAGAACTGCATGCAAAGAGTCGCCACTTGTTAATGCCATCTGGGTTTCCAGAAAAAATCCCATATACCCTATATTGTATGCTCTAGCATGGTATGCAGTGGAACACATGTTGGACAGGTGAACTGAAAAGAACTGTGTGTTCTCTCCAGTAACCTTTCTGCTAGGAGCATTTGAAAAAAAAAAATTAATGAAACTGAAAGGCTGTAATTCCCCAGGATCCAGTAACCGACAGTCCAGGTTTTTAAAGAGGAAACTGTTATGGTAAAGGGTACAGTGGTTGCCATTTTCCTAGTCATACTCATAGTCATAGCCATACTTTATTAATCCCGGGGGAAATTGGTTTTCGTTACAGTTGCTTCATAAATAATAAATAGTAATAGAACCATAAATAGTAATATGTAAATTATGCCAGTAAATTATGAAATAAGTCCAGGATCAGCCTATTGGCTCAGGGTGTCTGACCCTCCAAGGGAGAAGCTGTAAAGCTTGATGGCCGCAGGCAGGAATGACTTCCTATGACGCTCAGTGCTGCATCTCGGTGGAATGAGTCTCTGGCTGAATGTACTCCTGTGCCCACCCAATACATTATGTAGTGGATGGGAGACATTGACCAAGATGGCATGCAACCTAGACAGCATCCTCTTTTCAAACACCACCGTGAGAGAGTCCAGTTCCATCCCCACAACATCACTGGCCTTACAAATGAGTTTGTTGGTTCTATTGGTGTCTGCCACCCTCAGCCTGCTGCCCCAGCACACAACAGCAAACATGATAGCACTGGCCACCACAGACTCATAGAACATCCTCAGCATCGTCCGGCAGATGTTAAAGGACCTCAGTCTCCTCAGGAAATAGAGACGGCTCTGACCCTTCTTGTAGACAGCTTCAGTGTTCTTTGACCAGTCCAGTTTATTGTCAATTCGTATCCCCAGGTATTTGTAATCCTCCACCATGTCCACACTGACCCCCTGGATGGAATCAGGGGTCACCGGTACCTTAGCTCTCCTCAGGTCTACCACCAGCTCCTTAGTCTTTTTCACATTAAGCTGCAGATAATTCTGCTCACACCATATAACAAAGTTTGCTACTGTAGCCCTGTACTCAGCCTCATCTCCCTTGCTGATGCATCCAACTATGGCAGAGTCATCCGAAAACTTCTGAAGATGACAAGATTCTGTGCAGTAGTTGAAGTCCGAGGTGAAAATGATGAAGAGAAAGGGAGACAAGACAGTCCCCTGTGGAGCCCCAGTGCTGCTGATCACTGTCGGACACACAGTGTTGCAAGCACACGTACTGTGGTCTGCCAGTCAGGTAATCAAGAATCCATGATACCAGGGAAGCATCCACCTGCATCGCTGTCAGCCTCTCCACCAGCAGAGCAGGGCGGATGGTGTTGAATGCACTGGAGAAGTCAAAAAACATGACCCTCACAGTGCTCGCTGGCTTGTCCAGGTGGGCGTAGACACGGTTCAGCAGGTAGACGATGGCATCCTCAACTCCTAGTCAGGGCTGGTAGGCGAACTGGAGGGGATCTAAGTGTGGCCTGACCATAGGCCGGAGCAGCTCCAGAACAAGTCTCTCCAGAGTCTTCATGATGTGGGAGGTCAATGCCACCGGTCTGTAGTCATTGAGGCCGCTGGGGCACGGCGTCTTCGGCACAGGGACGAGGCAGGATGTCTTCCACAGTACAGGAACCCTCCGGAGCCTCAGGCTCAGGTTGAATACATGGCGAAGTACTCCACATAGCTGAGGGGCATAGGCTTTGAGCACCCTGGTACTGACACGTACCTTCCAAAACGGCATGTAGTCTTAGCTTCCTTCCACAGATTGGAAAAATGGCAAATATGTCCCTAGTATTTAAGAAGAGAGAAAGAGAAATCAGAGAACTACAGGCCAGTTGGCCTCATATTAATAAAACAGAAAATGATAGAATATTATTAATGAAGCAGTAAAATGGTACTTCAAAAATGATAATAGGAATTGAGGAGAGTCAACATACTGTAGATTAATGAAAGTGAAACACATCATGGCAGACGCTCTCCACACGGCTTGAGACCACCTGGACAACACAAACACCTATGTCAGGATACTGTTCGTCAACTATAGCTCAGCATTTAATACACCATTTCCACAATCCTGATTGAGAAGTTGCGAACCTGTGCCTCTGTACCTCCCTCTGCAATTGGATCCTCAATTTCCTCACCAGAAAACCACAGTCTGTGTGGATTGATGATAACATATCCTCCTCGCTGACGATCAACACTGGCGCACCTCAGGAGTGTGTGCTTAGACCACTGCTCTACCCTCTATACACATGACTATGTGGCTAGGCATAGCTCAAATACCATCTACAAATTTACTGATGATGTAATCATTGTTGGTAGAATCTCAGGAGGTGACAACAGGGCGTACAGGAGTGAGATATGCCAACTAGTGGAATGGTGCTGCAGCAACAATGTTGCACTGAATGTCAGTAAGACAAAAGAGCTGATTGTGGACTTCAGGAAGGGTAAGGCAAAGGAACACATACCAATCCTCATAGAGGGATCAGAAGTGGAGAGAGTGAGCAGTTTTAAGTTCCTGGGTGTCAAGATCTCTGCGGATCTAACCTAGTCCCAACATATCGATATATAGAAGGCAAGACAGCAGCTATACTTCATTAGGAGTTTGAAGAGATTTGGCATGTCAACAAATACACTCAAAAACTTCTATAGATGTACGTGGAGAGCATGCAGACAAGCTGCATCGCTGTCTGGTATTGGGGGAGGGGCTACTGCACTGTACTGAAAGAAGCCGCAGAGGGTTGTAAATCTAGTCAGCTCCATCTTGGGTACTAGCCTACTAAGTACCCAGGATATCTTCAGGGAGCGGTGTCTCAGAAAGGAAGTGTCCATTATTAAGGACCTCCAGCACCCAGGGCATGCCCTTTTCTCACTGTTACCATCAGGTAGGAGGTACAGAAGCCTGAAGGCACACACCCAGCAATTCAGGAACAGCTTCTTCCCCTCTGCCATCCAATTCCTAAATGGACATTGAACCCTTAGACACGACCTCACTTTTTTAATATACAGTGTTTCTGATTTTTGCACGATTTTTAACCTATTCAATATACGTATACTGTAATTGATTTATTTATTATTTATATTTTCTCTTCTATATTATGTATTGCATTGAACTGCTGCTGAGTTAATACATTTCACGTCACATTCCGGTGATAATAAACCTGATTCTGGTTAGATGTTTCAGTTTTTGAGGCTGTAAGCAGAATGGTAAGGAAGAGTCGGAAGGTATTTGTACTTTCAGAAGTCATCTTACTTTCATCAGGTGCAAATGTGGTTATTAAGGATGTTGCTAAGGGTTAATTCTTTGCTAAGGTTGGTTAATGGCAGGCTACTTAAATAACAAAGTAACTTACATATGGCAGTGGTAGCAACTCTGGGTTTCATCGGTAATGTTTCTGATTATCTTATATCTATGATTTCTGCTTACTGGTTATCCTGTTAATAGCACATTTATAACGTGTGTGTAGCATGGCAGGAGATTACAGACAATTGGTTTTAGAAAGATTCTTGTAAGTCTTGGTTGATGATAACTAATGTTATTCCATTTTGTGTTATAGTATCTGGTGCTCAGGACCTATCAGTGGGTGGCACACTCTGGTTTCCTGATTTGACTTTGCCTGATTCAACCTGGATAATGCCCATATCCTTGGGGCTCATTAACCTTTTAATAGTTGAGGTAAGAATGTTGTTTTGAAAATGTGTTCACCATTAAAAAAGAACATCGCTTTCTCTTTCCACGAATGAGAAAATCTGCAGGTGCTGGAAATCCAATCAACACGATGAGTTCCTCCAGGATTTTCTGTGTGTGTTGTATTGCTATCTATTTAACATTTTAGTGTTATTTTCACCAACAACACACACAGCTTATGGCAAGGTCTGCACACCATCACAAACTTCAAAGCTAAACGCAATTGGTGCTGCCAACATTGCTGTCTCTCTCCCAGATGAGCTAAATCTTTTTTATGCTCAGTTCGATGTCGCTGACACTGAGCCGCTGATGCGACCTGCACATTTGTCATCTCTGAGGCTGAAGTACATAGGTGTTTCCAATGAGTGGACAGCCGCAAGGCTGTGGGAACGGATGGCATCCCAGGTGGGTACTCAGTGTGTGCACGGCACATCTGGCTGGTGTGTTTGCAGGTATCTTTAATCTCCCTCTTCCAGTATAGAATGTCCTCCTGCTTCAAAACATCCACTATTGTCCCTGTATCTAAAAAGATCAAGGTTAGCATGTCTGAACGACTGGTGTCCTGTTGCACTCACCTCAATAATAAGAAAATGCTTTGAGAGGTTAGTCAAGGACTACACCTGCAGCATGCTACCAGCCACGCTGGACACCCTACAATTTGCCTACCGACACAACCAATCGATAGACAACGTAATAGCCACAGCTCTACACACTGTCCTTACACACCTGGAGAAGAGGGATACTTATGTGAGAATGCTGTTCTTGGACTACAGTTCAGCATTCAACACCATAATTCCACCCAGGCTCGACAAGGAGCTCAGAGACCTCGGCCTTCACCCTCCCTTGTGCAGCTGGATCCTGGACTTCATGTCAGATCGCCAGCAGGTGGTAAGTGTGGGCTCCCTCACTTCTGCCCGTCTGACCCTCAACACAAGAGTTCCCAGGGCTGTGTCCCAAGCCCCCTCCTTTACTCTGTGTACACCCATGACTGTGTCACCACCTGCAGCTCCAATCTGCTAATTAAATTTGCAGATGATACTACATTGATTGGCCTTATCTCAAATAATAATGAGGCATCCTACAGAGAAGAAGTCAACACCATGACACAGTGGTGTCAAGAAAACAACCTCTCCATCAATGTTGCAAAAACAAAGGAGGTGGTTGTGAACTACAGGAGGAACGGAGACAGGTTCACCACTATTGACATCAATGGATCTGGGTTGAGGAACAGCTTCAAGTTCCTTGGTATACACATCACCGAGGATCTCACTTGGATTGTACATACCGGCTGTGGTGAAAAAAGCACAATAGCACCTCTTCTCAGATGGTTGAAGAAGTTTGGCATGAGTCCTCAAATCCTAAGGACTTTTGATAGGGGTAGAGTTGAGAGCATCCTGACTGGCTGTATCACTGCCTGGTATGGGAACTGTACCTCCCTTAATCGCAAGACTGGGCAGAGAGTGGTGCAGACAGCCCAGCGCATCGGTGGATGTGAACTTCCCACTATTCAGGACATTTACAGCGACAGGTGTGTAAAAAGGGCCCAAAGAATCATTGGGGACCCGAGTCACCCCAACCACAAACTGTTCCAGCTGCTACCATCTGGGAAACGGTAATGCAGCATTAAAACCAGGACCAACAGGCTTCGAGACAGCTTCTTTCACCAGGCCATCAGACTGATTAATTCACGCTGACACTATTGTATATCTAAACTATAGTGACAGTTGTTTTATATAATCTTACTGTACATGCTATTTATTACAAATTACTGTAATTTGCACATTCAGATGGAGGTGTAACAAAGATTTTTACTCCTCATGTATGTGAAGGATGTAGTAAATAAAGTCCAATCAATTCTTAGAGCAGTGAGTTAGTTAAGCATGTTTTCTGTGCCAGAATAGTAGCTGGTGACTCATTGTCTCTTTATAGTTCCCATGATGGCTTGTACTGTATATTGCTACCCTTTTACATGAATTTTACTTGATGTAAAATGGGCACAGGTGCATGCATATCACTCCTCCTGCAAGCAGTACAAAGGGTCTCGGCCCGAAACGTCGACTGTAACTATTCCTAGAGATGCTGCTTGGCCTGCTTCGTTCACCAGCAACTTTGATGTGTGTTGACTGAATATTTAATCTTCTTGGCATTGGCATTTTCTCCTCCACAGACTCACTAGATTTTAAATATGCTTTGAATGAAAAAAATTACATGTTTTCATTTTCTCATGCAGTCATTTTAAAAATGAACCTCTGAACTGAAAAGCTTGTGAGCAAGACCTGTAGGAGTTGATGGGGAAGTCAAGTGTGGTTTCAGAAATTTGCAACCTGTACTTAAGTAAGCTTTTGTAGGATGTATCATTTAATGGACCTCCACTCTTGTTGAATAAACTGAAGTGAAGATCTGGCATCATGTCCTTCATATATTCTGCATAAATGATCCAAATGCAGATATTGTGAAGGATTTTGTAAAGTAAATAAATGTGCTATTAACAGAACGACCAGTAACTAGAAATCATAGGTATAAGATAATTTTGGACAGAATGGCCATGCTTTGCAATTCCCTCAGCTATCACACCTGAAGACTTAAAACACTGCATTTATCCTACTTTGCATCAGGAATTGGTGCTCTGTTATTGTCCTTTACCCATTGTATATATTTGGATGTATTGTGTAGGTTCTAACATATCTTTTCTGATATTTGTAGTGGCTCTGAGTAGATTGTGTCAGTTGTTTTCCATAGTGCACTTATTGAATCCACTTTGTTTTAACCTAGACTATTTTAAATGCAGATGATACCACCGTAGTGTGCTGTATCTCAAATAATGATGAGTCAGGAGTACAAGAAGGAGATAAAGAGCCAAGTGACGTGATGTTATCACAACCTTTCCCTCAATATTAGCAAAACAAAAGAGCTGGTCATTGACCAGGAAGGGGATAGTGCACATGTTCATCTTTATTTCAGTGATGCTAAGGTCTAAAGAGTTGAGAGATCAAATTCTAGCAATGAACATTACCAAAAACCTGTTCTGATCCAACCATGTTGGTGCCTCAGCGAAGTAAGCTCACCAGTACCTCATGAGGCAAAAGAAATTTGGCATGTCCTCTTTGACCCTATGTTGCACCATGGCCTGGTGTGGCAATGGCTCTGCCCATGAGCGCAAGAGGCTGCAGAGTTGTGGACACAGCTCAGCACATCATGCAAATCATCCTCCCTGTCCACATTTTTCACTGCCTTGTTAAAGCAGCCAACATAATCAAAGATCTCAACCACCTTGGACATTCCCTCTTTTCACCTTTCCTATTGGGCAGAAGATGTTGTTCGTCCATCGTCGTCGATGAAGGTCTCGACACCATTTAATGATGGTGTCGAGACTAGCGCTTGATTTGGATTTAAGTGAGGGAGAGTTGTGCAGTGACAGCCTCACTCTCTCTTCCCATTTCCCATCTGGATCCAGTGGCAAGACAAGAGTTGAGACGGCTGGAGATGGGACTAGGCACGATGGATGACCAGGACATCTTCTGTGTCATGTCGTGCTCTACACGTTCCACAACACTCGCAGAGACCGCCTTCATGACCGCTGGACTTTCCATTGGTCTCGTCCGCTCAATCAGCCAGAGTCTGCCTTCACATGCTGGGATAGACGACTCCCTATCTCACCGAGTGTTTGAGACCCGTCAGCTACCCTCACCTGGTTTAGCCGGCTTGTTGAGGCGGTTGCCCAGCCAGGGTGTGGCCGCTGTTACATGCAAACAACTACAGAGAGCCACAGGTGAGAGCTGCGTGCCAGGTGGGGACCAAAGGTGGACAAACCGCCTGAAAAGACGCGACATGTTCCCTCAGCAGAGGAGCTACCCCTCCCTGACACCCCTAAAAGCACGTACCACCAGACTCAAGTACAGTCTCTGGCTCTCCATGATTGAATATTATCCTAGTAAGATAAGATGAACTCCTGACCTTACAACCTACCTTATTGTGATTTTACTGTCTAACAGCACTTTCTCTGTACTGTAACACTGTCCTGCACTCCATTATTGTTTTACCTTGTACAACCTCAGTGCACCATTGCAATGAACTAATCTGTATGGATGGAAGGCAGTGTACCTCAATACATCTGACAACAATAAGCCGATTTACTTTAATTTAATTTGCTATCATGCAAGAAAATCCTATTAATTATGCTTTATATATTTTACAAAATTCAAAATAAATTTATTACCTCCATAAACAAGCCTGAGATTCGTTTTTTTTTTGTGGGCATGCTCAGTAAATCCAAGAACCATAATCGAATCAAGGAAAGACCGCGCCCAACAGGGCAAACAAACAAACAACTAATTACCAAAAGACAGCATACTATGCAAGTGCAAAAGAGAAAATAAATAATTATCAAGAACATGAGATGAAGAGTCCTTAAAAGTGAGAAAGGATATACAACCCATTACAGTTTTTATTTATATTTGCATGATTAATTATTGTACAACCTTTAGTCAAATACTCACAGAAGTTGTAAAAGGCACTAGAAATATATGCATTTTTGAATATAGATACAGGAACAGCATCACTGTTTAGATCCCAGTACTGATTGTTGGAAATAGGATTAAGATCAGGTTATGGTGCTTTCCATGATTCAGGATGTCTTAAATATTTTATGCTCAATTATATACTTCAGAATTATGGAATATTATCTATCTTAATGTGCCCATAGCCAAACCATCACTTTCAGTAATGCTGGTTAAGGTATAGACCTTGGGCAGAATATAGTCTTGAATTTCATGTGCTACTGGAAGTTTTACCTCCACCTGAAAAGGCAGATGGGGTATTAGTTTAACATATAAAAAATGCATGAAATGTAAGTTATTGTTCAAGGTTGTTCTTTGTGTACAACTGAACTCATCCACTCTAGATACATAACAACGCAAACAACAGTCCTGATGAAGGGTCTCGGCCTGAAACGTCGACTGTACCTCTTTCTAGAGGTGCTGCCTGGCCTGCTGCGTTCACCAGCAACTTTGATGTGTGTCACTCTAGATACATGAATGGTCTTACTTAAAACCTTAGAGATTGTTTGATCAGTACTGAGGATTGTGATTATTTTGTGAGCTTATAATGTATGAACAAATCATTTTAGTAAGTCAAATAATTTTTCAATGCTTTATGACCTAATAATTTCTCTGTTCTTAAAACATAGTTTCCAACATAATAATAATACTTGCTCTAATACTTATTCTGGCAGATATAATTTCAATTTATGTCATCTACTACCATAAGATAGTCTTAAGTAAATATTTGCATAGGTTATGCCCCTTAACTTTAAAAGCATGATGCTAATAGTTTATTGTGATTTAAAAAATTGTTTTAATCATATCTTTGATCATATCTGGCTCTTCTGCTTCAGAACCTAAATGATGTTTTTATACCCAATGTTCAAGTACAGATTTTTGCTCTCCGGAAAATAGAATTGTCAAAATTTCAGAAATACATCACCTACATGATCCGTGGATTTTCAGTGCTCATGGTTCCAATTGCTGCAGCAGTCCCTTCGGTAAGTGATTGCTGCTCTTATGCTTGCATTTAGGTGAAGTCAGCTATTATTGCTTATCTTCTTACCTCTAGTTTCTGCTAATTCTGATTAAAATGATCTATACATAAACTAATATGGCAAATAACACTCATGCTACAAAATTGCCTGGGATTTTTTGTACAGTCATTTGATCATGAAAACTATCACTATTTTGCTCGTTATGACTCTCACAAAGCTAACTCTTTTTTTAATTAACTTTTTTATGAGTTTCTACAATACAACAAAAACACCCACGAGCAAAAAAAAGATTTATACAGTGCAAAACAAACATGTCTAATATATAATTCATAACAGTAAAGAAAAAGCACCCAAAATAAAATCATATAAAGTTAGTATCCTCCCCAGCCTCCCACTACACGACTCCAAGCCAACCATTTTGATGTAACAAAAAGTTACAGAGCTTTTGTCACCACAGAGCTGTAAATATAAAAAAAATTGCCTACTACTTAAACTGTAATATATTTCACATGAAAAAAACCTAAAACTTAACCAAAAAAAAAGCTGAAAGTAAGGGAATAAAATGCAAAAAAAAGGATAAACCTTTAAATCTAAAGCGGAATTATGAAAATATTCAAGAAACGGTCCCCACACCTTATGGAACTTTATATCCGAATTAAGAAGTGAATAATGAATCTTTTCAAGGTCTAAGCAGGACATAATGTCTCTAAGCCATTGAACATGAGTGGGTGGGGCAACATCTCTCCACCTAAGAAGACTAGATGTCTAGCCAAAAGAGAGGCAAAAGACGATGTTCAACGTTTAGTCGGACTCAATTGCATGTCAACTTCACCCGAGGTGCCAAAAAGAGCAATCAAATGGTTAGGTTTTAAGTGGCAATTAAGAATATGGGATAAAGTTGAAAAGACTTCTCTCAAAAATTTCTCCAAACTAGAACAAGCCCAACACATATGGATAAGAGAAGCCTCGCCCCCTTTACACTTGTCACAAAAGGGAATAATATCAGGATATTTAGTTTTAGACATATGAGCCCTTTGTACAACTTTGAACTGCAAAAGACCATGGTGAGCACATAAAGAGGTTGAGTTAACTGACTTAAGAATTGAATCCCAAACCTCGTCGGACAGAGAAATATTCAAATCATGCTCCCAGGCAGTTCTAATTTTATCAAAGGGAGCACGCCTCAAGATCACTAACTTAATAAACCTTTACCCAATGGATTTATACAAAGAAATAAGTCTACGACGCTTTTTTCAGGCATTTCATGAAAATTTGGTATTAAGGGCTTAATAAAATGTCTAATTTGAAGATATCTAAAAAACTGAGTATTAGGTAGGTTAAACTTTGCAGAGAGTTGTTCAAAAGTTGCAAAACGATTATCTATGAAAAGATCTTCAAAGCGTCTAATGCCCTTTCTGTACCAGACAAGAAATGTTAGGTCTTGCATAGAAGATCGGAAAAGATGGTTATGTAAAATAGGGCTAGAGAGAGAGAAACCATGAAGACCATAATGTTTTCTGAACTGAACCCATATTCTCAGAGTATGTCTAATGAGAGGATTAACAATTAGTTTAGGCAAATGACAAGGAAGTGCAGATCCAAGAAGTGTGGAAATGGAGGAATCCTTATAGGAGTTCAACTCCATTGCCTCCCATTTTGGGCAGCCAGACTGATTATAAAAGAAAGACCAAAAAGTAAGACAACGTATATTGGCTACCCAATAATATAACTGAAAATTAGGCAAGGCCATGCCACCTTCCCTTTTAGGTTTTTGAAGGTGAACTTCCTTCCATAGTTAGGACAAAATGATAGAATCGAACAAATCAGAAAAAGCTTTAGAAATAAAAATCGGTAAAGATTGAAATAAGTATAAAAATTTAGGAAGGATATGCATTTTTAACAACATTAATTCAACCTACCAGAGACATGGACAAAGCCTACTCTTTATCTCACTTTTATCATAAAAGCTTTAATACTTTATTTACTGTGATATCACCAGGCAGCACAGTAGCATAGTGGTGGGCACGATACTTCACAGTACCAGTGACGCGGGTTCAATTTCTGCAGCTCTCTGTAAGGAATTTGTATGTTCTTCCCATGCTGCTTGAGTTTCCTCCAGGTGCTCCGGTTTCTTCCCACAGTCCAGAGACTAGGTACTAGATCTTAGATGTTGGATCCCAAAGGAAATTACAGTGTCGTAGTAGCATTACAAGTGCACAGATACACATATGTTAGAAGAGAAGCAAGAAAGAATAAAAATAAGTTACCTTAAAAATAAGTTGTACAAGATTTACAAGTCAAAGATTACAAGATCACTTCCCCGGCTGTAGGTTGACTCATTATGGAGCCTGATGAGGGTAAGAATGACCATGTAGCGGCCTTTGAAGCAGCACAGTTGTCTTTAGTCTGTTACTGAAAGTGCTCCTCTGTTCAGCCAAGGTGTCATGCAGGAGATGAGAAACATTGTCTAGACTAGCCAGGGCTTTCCAGAGGGTTCTTTGTTCTACCACAATCTCCACTATGTCCAGTTTGACTCCTATAACAGAGCCAGACTTTCTAATCCATTTATTGAGCTTGTTGGCATCACCTGTGTTGTGCCATTGCCCCAGCACACCACGACATAGGAGCTAGTACAGGCGATAACAGACGGGTAAAACTTGCGAAGGAGAGGCCTGCATAAATTGGTCATTGTAAATTGTCCCATGATTAGGCAAGGGTTAAATCAGGGGTTGCGGGGGTGGGGGGCATGGCTCAAAGGGCCGGAGGGGTCTATTCCATGCTGTATCTCAAGAAATATTTTTTAAAACTCCCTTGCATCCCCTCTCTACATGCTGGTTACTTCAGCATTGCCCTGCTACTGTAACCACTGATAATATACTCGGTGGCCACTTTATTAGGTTCCTCCACTTCGTTAGACCACTGAGTGTACGTTCGTGGCTTTCTGCTGCGTTACTCTTCCATTTCAAGGTTCGACATGTTTTGCAGAGATGCTCTTCTGCACATCACTGTTGTAACGCGTGGCTACTTGAATTACTGTCACCTTCCAGTCAGCCACCTTCTTCAGTCCCTTACCTTTTCCACCTATCACTACCTGTCAGCTTCTCACTTCATCCCCCCTCCCAACCCACTTAGCTTCACCGATCACCTTCTAGCTTGTTCTCCTTCCCCTCCCCCCATTCTTATTCTGGCTTTCCAGTCACGATGAAGGGTCTTGGCCCGAAATGTCAACTGATTATTCCCTTCTTTAGATGCTGCCTGACTTGCTAGTTCCTCCAGCGTTTTGTGGCTGATTAAATATTTGCATACCTAATAAAGTGGCCACTGGGTGTATATTGTAGGTGCAGGGCTGCTGCAAGTTGAGCACCTCTGTGTTCTGTGTAATCAGGGAAATGCAGCTCTTAAATACTCTCACCCATTATATGTTTTATTTTTTTGCTTGGGGATCATGTTTGTTGAATCCATATGCTTCCTAGAGTTAGTTGCTGGGGTTATAAACCAAAAACACCATTCTTTGCACATGGCATGGTTGGAGAAAGGGGAAGAGAAACAAGAAAGGAGGTGTGCTGTTGTCGTAGTTAAGTATGCTTATTATTTATCTCTTACAGTCAATGGCTCTCTATTGGCTGACATCCAGCTGTGTGGGTCTTGGACAGAATTTGCTGCTGCGTGCTCCTAGTGTTCGTACACTTTGCCGGATTCCTAAGATGAAGTCCGATTCAGACACTCCCTTCAGAGACTTATCTGCAGGACTTCTTGCAAAATATTTCCCTAGAAAGTGATCAACAGAAGATGCGTGCAGAATTCAAGTTGTAACTGAATGGAATGCAGCATTTTTTACAAGCTGATTTCTATCATAAGCTGCATCAGACGTGCTCTGCACTAAGCAGCCGTACTTGTGTTGAAGACATCACTTTCCATGCTATGCTAGTCCTTGAGGGACTGTAATTATTAAAGAGACTTATTTTAATTTTTTTTCCACATCCAAGGTTACTCCTGAACAGAGGAAGTGAAATGAAACCAAATGCTAAATAATTGCACATTGCAGTTTGTACAGTTTTACTTCTGCATCATAAATATTTATTGATGATCATTTGGGGAGTGTTATTGAGTCTATTTATCTGTAATGACAGTGTGTCTGTATTTTCATGCATTCGTCTTCCATATGTTCATCAGACTGATAACCTCAGTGCCTGGGTGATTGTGATGGTGACCCATAATTTGCTGTTCTGGCTATTTTAGTACACTATTTCCTTTCCCCTCTCAGAATGTATTCTGATAAGCGCCCCCCCCCCCAATCAGTTCATTATCATAATATCCTATTCATGAATTGATTTAAAGTTTGACAAAAGAGAATTGCAATTGTCTTGACATCAAATCAAAAGAATCATTATCCAATAAATACTGGACTTTTATCATCATGTCATGTAATGTTTTGAATTTATGTATCTAAAAATGGACCTCTCACTGAAATCGTTGGAGCATCCTTGAACTTGCAGCTGAAAATTGGAGATAGTACATGTGGTTATAACAATCTGTTTAGCATGAAATGTTTTTGAAGTTACTCAGGGCTCCACTTCACTTTCCCAGATGGAGGACTAAACTAAATGGCACCTTGCTGTTGGTTATTTTACTCTAACTTTGCATCTAAAAGTCATCACTTTGATAATGCAGGTGGATCAATTTTCAGTGTCTTAACACCTTTTATGAAATCAACATGAGCTTCTGACTTCATGATGCTTGGTGCTCAAAGTATTTCATTCTGGTCAGCATTATGTTTCCCTCCCTGTTGCATGTATTCACTCTGGCTTACTATTTGACTGCAGATTTTGCAATGTATTGTTGAGCAATGGAAACTTACAGCAGTCATTGAATAAGTAATATATAGCAATGTGATCTTCTACACTCCCTTCAGTCGTCTTTTAGCTGTTTCAGATTCAACTTGTAGCAATTAGCAGGTCTTTTACTACCATGTTCAAGATGGTAATTGGCAGGGTTTATAGTGTGCAGGCTGAAATGCTGTTTCAGCAGTAATTCTTGGAAATAATATTTTACATTTGGGGTTCACCTGCATGTTGATTGGGTCTGGAACGGACCTTGTGACCATGCTACAGTTGACAAAGCCAGTAATTGCAGTGGCCATCAATAAATTTCTCACTTGGAAGGTTTGTGGTACTTTTTCAGTGGCATGCTGATTTTTAGATCTGTGCTCTTTTGACTATCCTTTCTTATCATATGAACTGGAATTTGTCCTCCAGGAGAATTAGAGTTAAAGAAATATCACCTCCAAAAATCACTTCCTTAGATTAATTACCAGCTTTTTTTTTGTAATACCACTCTCTCTGTACAGAATATAACAAGAAAGACAATAGTTCTATTTATTAATGGAAATGTATGCAAGATACATCCGGAATTTTTTGTTCTTCACAGACATCCATGAAAGCAGAAGAGGGCCCCAAGGAATAAATGACAGTAAAAACATTAGAACCCCAAAGCCCCCCAGTCTTCACAGGCGACAGTAAAACAACAACCCTCCCCTACCCCCACCCACTTATGCAAAAAAAAGCATCAGCATCCTCCACCCACCAAGCAAGCAATAGCAAAGCCCCCAAGAAAGACCATGATCTGCAGTACAGGAAAAACTAATCGTTCACCCAAGGATTTGACGTACCACAAGGCTCTCTCTCCCTCTAATAAAGGCATGCTCTTCTAGGCCACGTCCTTGGGAGTTGGTGAAGTGGTTGGTCATGAGACCCCCGGGAGTGGGTCCCACCACCGCAAAAAAAAACAGTCTGAGTGTAGCTCCAGGTCAAGGTCTACAACAGACCCCTATCCACCATGAGACATCAAAGATAGATATTAAGCTGTTTCTGCAGATAAGCTTGAATGAATTGCTTTTAAGTAGAGTTGATAAAAACTCCTCTCAAAGAAACACATTTTCTTTTGTCAATATTGTGCTTTAAGTATCAGGGCTTATCCTGTAACAGCACTGTTTCTCCACTAGATGGTGGCATGTAAAATGTATTTTTATTATATTTATGAAAGAACTACACCTAGTGGCTGCTTTATTAGATAGAGGAGTGTTACCTTATCTGTGTTGATCTATCATCAACTGATCTAAATTAGCAATTCCCTACACAACTCTTAATCAATGCTTGCACTTTATTGCTTCTGTGCAAATGTTAACGTAACTATGTTGATCCCAGGAACATCTCACAAATGACTTTTATTTTAGAAATAATCTCTAGTTCAACAGATTATCAGGGGCATCATTGTGACACTTCAAAGCACTTTGATACAGCTATTCCTGAGCAAAACCAGTTCAGAAACTGGAGGTTACAGAGCAGCTTCACAAAATGGCAGCCTCCATTCCTCCAACCATATGACAAGGACAAAGATATTAAGTTTGTCCACTTCTACTGTCCTTGACTCATTTGAGATAGATGGTTTCTTTCATATTTTAATTTCTTGATGGCCAGTATCGCTCCTCTTTTGATCCACGGAAAATTTTGTGGATCACACTAGTGTATATATGTCTGAATGAATTAAGTACAAAAGGAACAGCAGTGTTAATGTCTACATCAAGTACTTATTTTATTTTTTATTTAGCAATACAGCATACAGTAGGCCCTTCCAGCTCTGAACCACGACAAACATGATTAACCCTAACGGAATCACAGGACAATTTACAATGACCAATTAACCTGCCTAGTACGTCTTTGGATTGTGAGAGGAAACTGGAGCTCCGGGGAAAATCCACATATTCCATGGTGCTGGAATTGAACTCTCAGCTCCAGAATGGCCTAAGCTATAATAGTGTTGTACTAACCACGATGGTGCCCAATACTGATAAAAGCACTAACAAAATGTCAAAGACAGTAAAACAAATAAAAAGTAATATCAAACACCGACATTTAAAAATAATATAAGTGGCTAAAATATGTAAAAGAAACATGATAAAATATGTAAACTCTTCTCGGGCTTCCAGCTGGCTACAAGTATTGACTTTAACAGACGTTGGATGACGAACACTGCCATCTTCATCAGGGATAATGCCTTCGTATGTCTAGTCCGGTGGTATTTATTCCCAGTGGAAAACTGATTGGATGAGGACTAACCAATCAGGAGGGACGGCTGACGGGGGTATAAATACCACTGGACTAGAAATGCCCAGGCATTATACCTGATGAAGACTGGCTACCAACCAGTTGAACTGTAGCACGTTTTTCTTCGGAAGAGAGAGGGAGTCGTTCAAATTAGGAAAAAAGCAATAAATAGACAAAATAAACAAGCAATGAGTTTTTGGGTGTTTTCTGGACTTTTGATACATAGCAAATGAATATCAACAGCAGCCAGTCTTGAGACCTGAATGTGGATCGTAGATCGAATTTAAAATACAGCTCTCAACAATGACCTTCCATTTGACTGCAGACAACAGCAAGTGCATGAGCACAGCCCAGAGTCAGTGGGAATTAACGGTTATTTTGGGTGTCTAGAGTGTGGGTGCAAAGAAGGAAGTGTTTGAAAACTATATGTAATTCAAAGGAAGCATTGTAGATAGTGTACATTGTAATTATAAAATTGTCCTGCTATTACCTTTGATCTTTAGCATATTAAAATGTCATGTAATATTGGGTTGAGAAGGCCTCTTCTTCTAAGTGTCTCAGTATGAAGCCTGTTGCTCATTTTTGCTGAATAAAACACTTATATATCCACTACCTTCAGTGTCTCTTGGTGATATTGTTCATGTCACAACACTATGTATGGACATGGATTCATAAGCAGTGAGTACCAAGTGACAGTAATTACTTTTTTTAAAAGCAGAATTGGCTGGCTATATTGGAAAGATAGATGGGTGTGATTGCACAACAGATAATAGGATGATGTATACTGAACAAATTGAGCAGTATTTTGAAGGAAATGAAAGAACTGATGAAAAATGAGTGCTGGTATTGAGTGCAAGAGGTGGAATAGCATACAGTTTGTTTAGAAGTTTAATTGCTCCAACCAAACCAACTGAAATGAGCTTTGCTGATGTTATGAATCTAATGCAGGAATGTTAAGAACCAAAACCATTGTTGATTGTTGAACACTTTAGGTTTTATAAGTGAATCAAAAGGAAAGTGGGCCATTTTAGCTTACATGACTAAAGTGAAGAAGTTTTCTGAGCATCGTCAGTTCAGTGATGGGCTTGATGCATTGATTGATTGTTTATTTTGTGGAATCTTATAAGAAAGCATTAAAAAAGTGCCTCCTAACTGAAGCACAACCTACATTTAAAAGAGCAGTTGAAATAACTGTATCAATGGAAAAAGCAGAAATAGACATAATTGAGATGCAGTCAGGAATGAAAGAATGCATAAACATAACTGCAGAACAGAAACCAGCCTGGCCAAACAAATTTTTTTACTGTTGTGGCAGGGGCTCACATATACCAGACCAATGCAGATTTAAAGACGAAGCTTGCAGAAAATGCAATCATGTTGGACACATGCAAAGAGTATGCTGAACAGATAAAAATAAATGGGCTGCACAGGGAACAGAAAAAGATAAAGTGTCAAGTTGCGGTTTCAAAAAAAGCACTATTCCGCATGCTGTTGATGAAAAATCTGATAATGATGAGAGTCATTTAGGACTGAGTAACCTTGAGACTTACAATGTGAAAACTAACAAGACACAAACAATATGGCTTACACCAGAAGTGAATGGCAAATTAATTAAAATGGAATTGGACACTGGCTCGGATGTTTCAGTCATTCTATTAAATGAGTTAAAATTATACTGAAATGAAGCCTGCAGATATTCAATTAAGACCCTATACTGAAGAAAAGATAACACTTTTGGGAATGACTGTCGTAATGGTGAAATACAAAAACAGACAAGACAAATTGGGCTTGGACTGTATGTGGTATAAACAGGAGGGCCAGCATTGGAAACTCAAACATATCAAGGATAAAAGTGTTAAATGAGAATGCCATACCCAAGTTTTACAAAGCCCGTTCAGTTTCTTATACCATCTGTGATAAAGTAGCCAGTGAGCTAGATCACTTGGAAGATGAAGAAATTTTGCTACCAGGTCGAATGGAACTTATGGGCAATGCCAGTAGTCCCGGTAGCTAAGAAGATTGGGTCTATCAGTGTCTGTGGTGATTCTAAGTTCACCATTAACCCAGTACTGAAAGTAGATCAATACCCTCTGCCCAAGATAGAGGATATTTTTGCAAACCTTTCAGGAAGGTATTAGGGCATATTCTGGCATTATGGTATTCAGCAAATACTAATTGCAACAGCAGTAAGTTTTCAGATCTGAACATGGATTGTAGATTGGATTTAAAATTCAGCAGCTCTGAACAATGGTCTTCCTGGGAGCTACATCTTGGTGCTGATCACAAACAAAATAACACTCTGTATGACCTCAGAAGCCTGCAAATGCATGAATGTGGCCCAGAGTCAGTGTGAAGTAATCTTCATGTTGGGTGTTTGGAGTGTGAAGATGGTGGTGTTTTAAAATTATATGTAATTCAAAGGCAGCATTGTAGATGCATTGCAACTATAGAATTGTCCTGCTGCTACCTTTGATCTTTAACATATAAAAATGTCATGTAATATTGGATCAGACAGGCTTCTTCTTCCAAGAGTGTTTCAAATATTATGCCTACTGCTCACTTTGCCGAATAAAGATTTTATATTTCTACTAGCTTCAGTGTCAGTCTGGTGATTTTGTTCACAGTCACAACAGAGGGAAACGCTGCAGCAAAGTAGACTTAGATGAGGCCTACCTACAGATAGCGATGGAAGAAGAGTCCAAAGTGTTTCTCACCATAAACAGTCACAAACGGCTATATCGCTACAATAGGCTTATTTTTGGAGTAGAATCTGCATGTGCACTCTGGCAGAACGCCATGGACCGGGTGTTGCCAGGCACTCAGTGTTACCTGGATGACATCATTGTTACCAGTGAGGATGACAAGGAGTATCTCCACAATCCTAAGCCACTATTAAGAAGAGTAGAAGATGGTGGGCTCAAAGCATGATGCGACAAGCGCGAATTCTTTAAACCAAGCATCACTTACTGTGGTCACACCATTGACGCACAAGATTTACACAAATGTGCTGAGAAAATGGATGTGTCACGCTTGTGGCCCTTTTTAGGATTTGTCCATTACTATAACAGGTCCCTGCCAAACCTAGCCTTGTGCTCCATCCCTTGAACTCATTACTACAGATGAAGGAAAAAATGGCAATGGATAAAATGCAGTGGATACTGGAGTGTATTTAATATTTCAGTAATATTAGAGTGTCATTTATAATGTGGGGAATATAGGCATTCCAACCCCATCGCCAACCACTCCTCTTATAGATGGCACTGCCAAGCACGTTGGCAGCATACTCTATTAGGCACACAGTCACCTTTCATTTTGCCACTGCACATATAGGGGCCATTTTTGAACTCTGTTTCACCTTATCTTCCTTAGTACTTTTTACCCTTACTTCCTCTTCCAATACTCATACCATCTTTCTGAGAACTGTTGCCTCAGAGAATGTGGAATCCATGGAATCAAAAATGTCACACACTCTTCTGCTCTCCTCAGCACTGTGCCCAAGGAACTTTGCCAATTACTAATCTGCTGTTGAGTCATATTCTGCCGATCATAAATGAGCCCCTAACCACACGAGAAAACCAGCCACAATGGTACACTCTCCTTTCCACTGTCTGCACTTGTGCAAAGCCTCCACCAGGTCACTTCACTTCATCCCGGCAGCTTCTGATACAGCCACCATCATTGTCAGTCCTTGCCCCAGATGCACATATGAGCGCTGACTCTGCAGATTTGCTCTCTGTTTTAAGTACTTGGTGTGATCGGCACTGTCTTTCTTCTCAGCTGCTGATTTCTGCATGCCATTCATAGCAGTCCATAAATCCTGACACTAAATTTTCCATTTCTCTACCTCCGTATTCACCTTTCTGCACTGCTCTTCACTTTTCTCCTTTTCTCTTGTCATGCATTCACACTGATTAATGTGTATCAATTTCACCTGACCCTGTTCTCTCAGAATTTAATTCTCTTTTCTCTCTCTCTCTCTCTCTTTCACTAACTCTACTCTGCGCTTACACAATTCATTTGGCAGTTTCTGTTTTTCTGTCTTCACTTCAATTGTATCTTCCAGCATCCATCACATTGCAACAGCCTTTATCATCCCTTGTAATTTCTTTGACTTTTTTTCACTAACTGCTTCCTACAATGTTGTCACAAGCACTGCTTCCCCTAATTCTGTAATGCTCGCAGCTTCCTTGTCGTGGAGGTCTCAGGCCCATGAACTTAAGGCGTTTATCAACTCCAGTGCAGCTGGTAATCTCGTGCTCATCTCTAGCTCAAAGATGGGGAGTTCCAACTCAGAAATTAAGAAAAAGGATCAACATCGAGGTGCTGGATGGTCGACATCTGATCACCGGCCAAATCCACCTTTCCACTAACCCTTCCAACTTGTGCTCAAAGGCAACCATCATGAAGTCTTTCTATCTGGTTAATTCACCTGAACTGCCACTGGTACTTGGTGTCCCCTGGTTACCCTGACATAACCCAGAGATCGACTGGTCTCTGAAAGTACTCTAAGGGTGGGGACCAGAATGCTGGTCTACCTGTCTGGGCCCAGCTCAAGCTCCCTTCCATGAATCCCCTCCTGTGTCAACTAAGGATGTGGGCCTGGCTGAGATCTGAATATGCAGATCTCATTGAGGACTTCAGAAAAAGGAAGGCCACTACCCTCCCCCCAAACCGGCCATACAACTGTGCCATAGACCTCCTACCCGGCACTAGTCCTCTGCTGGGCTGGCTGTTTTCCCTCTCTCGCCTTGAAATGGTGGCCATGGAGGAGTACATCAAGGAGGCATTGGCCATGGGGTTTATCCGTCCATCAACCTCGCTGGCAGGAGCGGGTTTCTGTTTTTGTGAGTAAGAAAGGTGGCAAGCTCCATCCCTGCATCGATTATCGGCCCCTGAACAACATCACTGTGAAGAACCGCGACCCCCTTCCCTTGCTGGCGTCTGTGCTTGAGCATCTCCAGGGAGCAACCATATTTTCCAAAATTGATCTGCGCAATACTTACAATCTGATTTGCATAAGAAAAGGGGATGAGTGGAAGACAGCTTTGAACACATCTAATGGCTGCTATGAGTATCTGGTGATGCCTTTTGGTCTGGCCCCTGCTGTATTCCAGGCCATAGTTTACAATGCGCTCAGGGACATGTTGAATCAGTCTGTGTATTTCGATGATATCCTAATCTATTCCTGCTCTCATCAGGAACATGTCCAGTATGTCCAGAGAGTTCCCAGTGGAAAGCGGCCAGAGCGTGAGTGGGCCAGTGAAGGAATGGAGCTTTGAGGCTTTGACTCGAGAGGCTTCGACGAGAAGAGGCGGAGGACAAGCTTGCTCGCAGTTAGTCTTTACAATGTCCCCTGAGACAGTGATGTGCCTGTCATGTGAGATGTGGCAGTCTTGGGGGAACGCCCCTCTCCCACAGAGTCACATCTGCCAGAAGTGCATACGGCAGGGCGATCTGGAAGACCGTGTGAGGAATCTGGAGCAGCAGCTGGATGACCTCTGACTCATAAGGGAGAATGAGGCAGTCATAGATGAGAGCTACAGGGAGGTAGTCACACCTAGGCTGTCGGAAGCAGGTCGTTGGGTGACAGTCAGAGGGGGGAGAGCGAAGGTGAGCAGACAGGTAGTACAGAGCACCCCTGTAGCCATTCCCCTGAATAATAAGTTTACAGTCCTGGATACTGCTGGCGGGGACGACCGACCAGGTGTGAGCCACGGTGGCAGGGCCTCTGGCACTGATTCTGACCCTGTGGTGCAGAAGGGTGGGACGGAGAAGCGGAGAGCTGTCGTCATCGGAGACTCTATAGTCAGGGGAGCAGACAGGAGATTTTGTGGATGTGAGAAGGACACCCGCATGGTTTGTTGCCTCCCGGGTGCCAGGGTCCAGGATGTCTCTGACCGGGTGCACGACATCCTGGTACGAGAGGGAAAGCAACCAGAAGTCGTGATACATGTTGGGACCAAAGACATAAGCAGGAAGAGGGATGAGGTCCTGAAGTGTGAGTTTCGGGAACTAGGCAGAAGGCTGAAGAACAGGACCTCAAGGGTGATGTTTTCGGGATTGCTGCCAGTGCTACGTGACAGAGATGGTAGGAATTGGAGGAGATGGCAGTTGAATGCGTGGCTGAGGAGTTGGTGCAGGGAGCAGGGTTTTAGATTTTTAGATCATTGGGATCTCTTCTGGGGAAGGTGGGACCTGTACAGATTGGATGGGTTGCACCTGAACTCGAGGGGGAGCAATATTCTTGCAGGTAGGTTTGCTAGCATGGTTCGAGAGCATTTAAACTAATTTGCGAGGGGGATGGGACCCAGAGCGATAGAGCAGTGAAAGAAGTGCATGGAGTAAAGCCAGATCTAACATACAGAGAGGCTTTGAGGAAAGAGAAGCAGAATGAACAGTGTAAAAACAGTAAGGTAGAAGGGCTGAAATGTGTGTACCTCAATGCACGAAGCATCAGGAACAAAGGTGATGAACTGAGAGCTTGGATACATACATGGAATTATGATGTAGTGGCCATTACAGAGACTTGGCTGGCACCAGGGCAGGAATGGATTCTCAATATTCCTGGATTTCAGTGCTTTAAAAGAGATAGAGAGGGCAGAAAAAGGGGAGGAGGGGTGGCATTACTGGTCAGGGATACTATTACAGCTACAGAAAGGGTGGGTAATGTAGCAGGATCCTCTTTTGAGTCAATATGGGTGGAAGTCAGGAACAGGAAGGGAGCAGTTACTCTACTGGGGGTATTCTATAGGCCCCCTGGTAGCAGCAGAGATACAGAGGAGCAGATTGGGAGGCAGATTTTGGAAAGGTGCAAAAATAACAGGGTTGTTATCATGGGTGACTAACTTCCCTAATATTGATTGGCACCTGATTAGTTCCAAGGGTTTAGATGGGGCAGAATTTGTTAAGTGTGTCCAGGATGGATTCCTGTCACAGTATATGGACAGGCCGACCAGGGGAAATGCCATACTAGATCTAGTACTAGGTTATGAACCGGGTCAGGTCACAGATCTCTCAGTGAGTGAGCATCTGGGGGACAGTGACCACCGCTCCCTGGCCTTTATAATTATCATGGAAAAGGATAGAATCAAAGAGGACAGGAAAATTTTTAATTGGGGAAAGGCAAATTATGAGGCTAGAAGGCTAGAACTTGCGGGTGTGAATTGGGATGATGTTTTTGCAGGGAAATGTACTATGGACATGTGGTCGATGTTTAGAGATCTCTTGCCGGATGTAAGGGATAAATTTGTCCCGGTGAGGAAGATAAAGAATGGTAGGGTGAAGGAACCATGGGTGACAAGTGAGGTGGAAAATCTAGTCAGGAGGAAGAAGGCAGCGTACATGAGGTTTAGGAAGAAAGGATCAGATGGGTCTATTGAGGAATATAGGGAAGCAAGAAAGGAGCTTAAGAAGGGACTGAGAAGAGCAAGAAGGGGGCATGAGAAGGCCTTGGCGAGTAGGGTAAAGGAAAACCCCAAGGCATTCTTCAATTATGTGAAGAAAAAAAGGATGACAGGAGTGAAGATAGGATCGATTAGAAATAAAGGCGGGAAGATGTGCCTGGAGGCTGTGGAAGTGAGCGAGGTCCTCAATGAATACTTCTCTTCGGTATTCACCAGTGAGAGGGAACTTAATGATGGTGAGGACAATATGAGTGAGGTTGATGTTCTGGAGCATGCTGATATTAAGGGAGAGGAGGTGCTGGAGTTGTTAAAATACATTAGGACAGATAAGTCCCCGGGGCCTGATGGAATATTCCACAGGCTGCTCCAAGAGGCGAGAGAAGAGATTGCTGAGCCTCTGGCTAGGATCTTCATGTCCTCGTTGTCCACGGGAATGGTACCGGAGGATTGGAGGGAGGCGAATGTTGTTCCCTTGTTCGAAAAAGGTAGTAGGGATAGTCCGGCTAATTGTAGACCAGTGAGCCTTACGTCTGTGGTGGGAAAGCTGTTGGAAAAAATTCCTAGAGATAGGATCTATAGGCATTTAGAGAATCATGGTCTGATCAGGGACAGTCAGCATGGCTTTGTGAAGGGCAGATCGTGTCTAACAAGCCTGATAGAGTTCTTTGAGGAGGTGACCAGGCATATAGATGAGGGTAGTGCAGTGGATGTGATCTATATGGATTTTAGTAAGGCATTTGACAAGGTTCCACACGGTAGGCTTATTCAGAAAGTTAGAAGGCATGGGATCCAGGGAAGTTTGGCCAGGTGGATTCAGAATTGGCTTGCCTGCAGAATGCAGAGGGTGGTGGTGGAGGGAGTACATTCAGATTGGAAGGTTGTGGCTTTAAGGTAAGGGGTTGGAAGTTCAAGGAGGATATTAGAGGAAGGTTTTTTACTCAGAGAGTGGTTGGTGTGTGGAATGCACTGCCTGAGTCAGTGGTGGAGGCAGATACACTAGTGAAGTTTAAGAGACTACTGGACAGGTATATGGAGGAATCTAAGGTGGGGGCTTATATGGGAGGCAGGGTTTGAGGGTCGGCACAACATTGTGGGCCGAAGGGCCTGTACTGTGCTGTACTATTCTATGTTCTATGTTCTATGTTCTATAAATGGCTTCTTGAAAATAACCTGTATGCCAAGCCCGAAAAATGCAAGTTCCATAAAGACCAGGTGTCGTTTTTGGGCTATATACTTACCCCATCCAGTGTTCAAATGGACCCTAGTAAAGTTCAGGCAGTTGCAGAGAGACCCAAGCTGTCTACAGTCAAACAGGTATGGTGCTTCATGGGGTTTGTGAACTTTTATTGCCACTTCATCCAGAATTAATGCACTCACCAAGAAGACCTTGGCAGGATTCCATTGGACGGACAATGCCGACCAAGCATTTTCCGAGCTAAGCGATGTTTCAGCACTGCCCAGCTACTGCAACAACCAGACCCATCTCTGCCATTCATTATCGAGGTGGATGCATCTGATGTAGGCGCTGGAGCTGTCCTCTCTCAGTGCTCGTCTGTGGGTAGCCAACTGCACCCTTGTGCCTTTCTCTCCTGTCGCTTGACTCCGACCGAGAGGAATTATGACGTTGGGAACCGGGAGTTTCTGGCTGTCAAGCAGGCCCTGGAGGAATGGCGACACTGGCTGGAGGGGGCAGAGCATCCATTCTTGGTCTGGACAGATCATAAGAACCTTTCCTATATTCAGGATGCAAAAAGACACAACTCTTGTCAAGCCCGGTGGGGTCTCTTCTTCCCATGGTTCAATTTCACCCTCACTTTTTGCCCTGTCAGCAAGAATACAAAGGCTGATGCTCTCTCCCAGCAGTTCAACAGATGCTGATCCAGAGCCCATTCTTCTTCCTCGCTCGTGTATCGCTGCTCCGGTGATCTGGGGCTTAGAGGCAGAGGCGAGGGCCGCCCAACAATCGGACCCAGGCCCGGATGAGGGACCTCCCAATTGGCTATTTGTCCCTGCTGCAGTGTGTTCCAAAGTGTTGGAATGGGGTCACTCCTCCCGTTTGGCTGGACATCCGGGAATTCAATGGACCCAGGAGTTTATAAAGAGACAATTTTGGTGGCTAACAATGTCCCAGGCTGTCCACGACTTTGTATCTGCCTGTTCCACCTGCACTCGGAACAAGACATCAAGCAGCGTCCTGCGTGTCTTTTATGTCCGCTGCCTGTGCCCCACCGCACCCGGTCCCACACCTCTCAGTAGATTTCATCACTGGTCTGCCCCTGTCTAATGGAAACACCACCATTTTGGTCGTTGTGGATCAGCTTTCCAAGGCTGCCCACTTCATTGCCCTCCCCAAGCTCCCATAAGCTCATGAGACTGCCACACTCATGGTTCAACATGTGTTCAGGCTCCACGGCTTCCCTCAGACAGAGTGTCTGATGGTGGACCGCAGTTCACTTCCCGCTTTTGGAAGGCTTCCTGCCCTCTTGTAGGAGCCACGGCCAACCTCTCATCTGGTTTTCACCTGCAATCCGATAGCCAGACTGAGAGAGTGAACCAGGAGTTGGAGACAACCCTGTACTGTCTTGCCTCTTCCAACCCCACATCCTGGAGCTCCCAATTGGCTTGGGTAGAGATTGTCCACAATAACCTCCAGTCATCCTCCACGGGTATGTCTTCCTTTGAATGCCAGAAGGGACTCCAGCCCCCCTTCTTCCCTGATCAAAGATTGATATAGGTGATCCTGCTGCTGAACAGTTGATCCAGCGCTACAAGTGCACCTGGAGATGAGCCAGGGCTCCTCTGCTGCGCGCCCAGAAACAGCATTCCCGGCAGGCTGATTGGCTCCGTCGACAGGTAAGGCCATTCAAGCCAGAACAGGAGGTCTGGTTGGCACCACACTGCATGGGACCATTTGTAGTGGAAAAGGCTGTCAACAAGATCTCGTATAGATTGCGTCTACTAGCATCATTGAAGATCCACCCAGTATTCCATGTTTCCCAGCTCAAGCAGTTACTACCTCTCCCAGTCACCCCATCTCCCCGTCCTCCCCGTCTAGTAGACGGTTCCCTGGTCTATACGGTGCAGTGCCTCCTGGCGTCTCGCTGGGTACGTGGTAAGGTCCAGTACCTTGTGGACTGGGAAAGGTATGGTCCAGAAGAACGTACTTGGATCCTGGCGAAAGGCATCTTGGACAAGTCATTCATCCGGCACTACCATCAGACACAGGTTTGTGGCACCTAGGGAGAGGGGCCCCATCACAACCATGGATTCGGCAGCACAGCAAATACAGCAATTACATTTGTGAATATGCACATGTCAGCTAACTATTATTTAATTATGATGGCATTTAACTCCATTATTTTTGTCGTAGTGCTTGTCGAGACTTGAGCAAAGCATGGCAATGTTTCGCTGCCTGCTTGCATCCAGCTTTGCCTGAGAAATTAGACTGTCGAGTCAATTGGCTCTAAAGACTAGAAGTATTCATTTTATATTTAGCTATTCCTTTCAGCCACAGTGCTGGCTTCATTTTCGATTAGAGAGTTTTAGTTAACGACCCTCTTTGGCTTTGCGTTTTTTTTTTCTTTTCCCCTCTAACTCTGTTTGCATTAAAGTCTGTGAACTATTGACCTACTTCGATATCTCTCATTCAGCACTTGGGCCATATCCAAATGTAATGACAAATACGTCCCTATGGGTCCCAGACCCTCCACACACAGCTTTTCCTAGCTACTCCTCAGTCAGGTCATTTTCATTATATATGATTATGAACATAATCTTTCCAGTCCACTGAACCCCCGGTTTCTTTTTGTCCTTTTCTTTCCCTATTTTAATACCTAACCTCATGGATGATTCAATTCAAAACAGGGGTCCCAGACCTCTATTCTTTTCGAACCCACGCAGGGCCAGCTAATTCTGTTGACCTATCATCAACTGATTTAGGTTGGGCAATTCACAATGCAGATCTTAATTAATCAAAGCTTGCACTTCATTGTTTCTGCACAAATATCTATGTTGAACCCAGGCCAACAACTTAAACCATGAATTCTACTGTTCCCTCTATACCAATGCTCATTCAGATCACTTCTCTGATTTATGACCCTGCAATAGGGGATCTCTCGTTGGTCAAATAATTGATCCTTCTTCTCCCAGCCCCAGGCATGGGGGTCTTTATGATAGTTAGTATCCAGAGTTCTGGCTGTTTTGCATTCAAAGCCCCTCAAATGCTGTGTTTCAATCTTGTTGGCTCAGGCCTATCAGGCTAATGTGTGTCAGTATTTCATTGGCTCTGATCCAGGCCAGCATCATTTTATTGTCCTTCTCACAAGTAACAGCTTGTATTAATGTCTCTTTGTTCAGAATCAGAGCAGACCAGCTAGTCACTGGGCTCGGGTTACTCCCATCAGACACAAGCACTCCTATTTATAAACCTGCATGTTATAAAAGAACACCTCACAAATAACTTCTTATTTGGAAGTGATCTCTAGTTCAGCAGATTACCAGGAGCATCACTGTATACACTTTAAAGCAGTTTGATACAGCTATTCCTGAGTAAAACCAGTTCACTAGACAGCTCACAAAGTGGAGATTACAGAGCAGCTTCACAAAATGGCAGCCTCCATTCATTCACCACATGGCAAGAACAAAGACATTTAGTTTGTCTGCTTCCCCTGTCCCTGACTTATTCTAGTTGGGTGTTTTCTTCCATATTTTACTTTCTTCCTGGCCAACACGTTGTTTTCTGCTGCTGTAGCCTACCCATTTCAAGGTTCAACTTGTTGTGCTTTCAAAGATGCTCTTCTGCATACCACTGTAACATATGGTTAATTGAGTTACCATCACCTTCCTATCAGCTTGAACCAATGTAGCCGTTCTCCTCTGATATATAAACTCTAGGGACTATTGTGCACGAAAATCCCATGAAATTAATAGTTTCTGAGATATTCAAACACCCCGTCTGGCAACAACAATCAAGCAATCACATTTCTACCCCATTCTGATGCTTGGTCTGAACAAAAAATGATATTTATGACCTTGTCTGCTTGCTTTAATACACTGATTTGCTGCCAAATGCTTAGCTGGGTAAATATTTGAATTAATGAGCAAGTATGCAGTGTGCCTAATGAGGTGGCCATTGAGTGTATGTCTTGATTTTCTAAACTACAGTCCATTCCATTTGCATTCTTCACCTTTTCCTTTATTATCAAGGTAACTTTCTTCCCCTACCTCTATCCTTTATACATCTGAAATACTTAATTCCCATCATGGTTCACTCTTCAACTGCTTGGCCAAAAACGAGAGGGAAGCTGAAGAAGTCTACCTAATAAAGTGGCCACTAATTGTAAATGGGTGAGTTGTTGATTTTCACCAACTCTCTGAACTGTGCTCCTTGTAACTCTGCATCTAGTTTTAGGCTCTACTCAACTTTGCACTTGAGCTTGGCGAGCATGTTTTAGAAATTGTTGCAATTTGGTATAGTTCATTTAGCAAGATTGGCAAAGACTATTTTCACCCGGCTGATGTTCAGTCTGGGTTGTTCCTAGAAAGCACAACCAATTATCAAATTATGACTTTGTTTCACAATATGACTGCATTAGTGGTCAACACTTGATCCCCTACAAGTAGTGGACTCGTGTCTTCTCGATTAAGTGTTAATTCACTAAAATTTTTCAAGCAAATTTAAGATTAATTGGCTGGAAGGAACTTTATTCTGTACATTAATCAGAACTAGAATGATGCTCAGCTGTAAGTTCAAGTATATAAAGAGAATTAAGATTTTGACTCCCCTTGTCTCACATATTCACCGTCAGAATCACTTTTTCCCATCATTTTTATCTTTTGTCAGATTATGTGGATTGATCGTGTACATATTACGGTGCATAAGGCACGATAGTTGTGAGACAGGCAGTAGGGCCAGTAGGATTTCACATGTCACATTTTTGAAATGTTCCTATACACATGCATTTGTTGTAGACGTGATTATCTCTTTTGGAGATCCTGAAAACATCTTAAACTGTTGTTCATTACAAACCACAACAAATATTTTAAGGTAAAATCAAAACACACAACAACTCAGCAGTTCAGGCAGCATCTATGGAAATAAACAAATAGTTGACGTTTTGGGCCGAGACGTTTCTTCAGGATCTTCCTCCAACGTGTTTGCTTGGAAAAAATGGACGGAGAAATGGCATAGGTTGATCCTCATTAATTGGGTATGGTTGTAAAACGAATCTTAATCTAGTTCATTGAATATCATTGGACAAGATGCATTTTCCAAGGGGTTTGTTGGAAAATTTTCCTTGCAGGTATACTATCTTTCCACGGACAATGGTAGCAAAAACCTCTCCTTTCAGTCGGCGTCCAAGATAGGGAGTCAGCTGGAAGAGAAATAGATTTCCATATTTTTAATTATCTAAGTCATTGTATTTGAGAAGTATCTGATGGGAAGAAATTATAATGCAGCCAACTTGAATTTCTTTCTATTTCAAACTTGAAGTGACAAGACTAAGATAACTGTAATGTATAGTGTTGTGTGGTGTGCATAGCTGCTGAGAGGAGGGTTCTTTGACCTGCAGAATCTGGAAGTGGGAGTTGTATCCTCAAGGATGAGGCTGGTGGTTTAGTGGCATCCATACTAGACTTGGAGTGAGTGGTCCTGGGTTCGAATGCAGACGACCCTTGCACACTTTCCATCTGTGCTGGGTTGACCGTCAAGCTAGCAGCTCAGCCTCGTAAAAAACAGACAAATGCTAAAGAACTGACATGGTTGCCTCCCTATGTGTAGAGAGATAAGAGAGTTTAGGAATGAGATGAAGAACTTCATTTAAGAGATTAGGAATCTTAAGGAACTCTTCAAACTGTGTATTGCAGAAAGAGTTACAGAGAGACAATTACACTAGCAGTGAAACATTTCCCAGGATGTTACACAGATATTAAGTTGTCAAGGATATTAAAGAAAATGATTGATAGGTTTTTGCATTCTTAACAGATTTAAAGTTGTCTTGACACGGATCTTAGTGTACAGTGCAGCAGAGTGAACTGTATAGCCTACTTCAGTCTTGATCAATTTCATTTAAACCACCTTCCACCCACTCTCCCCTCCCAAATACAGAAGCAAGTGGTGAAAGGAGAAGGTTTTACTTTGTAAGAAGTTCCTTGATGTGTTTTGTTGATGTAGTAGAGAAAAGGTAGGATCAGTTATTTGGGGTAGGATGGGGTTTGGGGTATGGTTCACAATGTTTGCTCATTTATATTATTCATTTATATTGTTCATTTATATTATTTGGGGTAGGATGGGGCTTGGGGTATGGTTCACCATGTTTGTTCATTTATATTAAATTATTTACGTATCCATGGGTGGGAGTCTCCAAGGTGAAAAAACTGTCTAATTAGGAACAGCTTTTGAAGGGGAAGGTATAACTCTGTGTTCCTTGCTTTGTGCAGTTAGCCTGTGTGTATATCATTCTATTCAATTCTTAGAAATGTGTCCTTGCAGAAGCAATAACATAAGACATGGAAGTAAGAGCGGGTCACTTGATCCTTGTGTCTGCTTGGCCGTAGCATTGGGTCATGGCTGTGAAATGGATTTCAAAATAGAATAATCAAAAATATACTATCCTCTTACCCGAAACTACAAATGGTTCAGCATCTGCTCACTGGAACCCCATTTCCACACACACTTTAATCTCATTGAAGCCTCATTCCCACTCTGCGTCTAAACTCACTTAACCCCATTGCCTTATTACTTTTAAACTCTCTGAAGCCCCACTTCCCCTGCTCCTTGTTAAGTCATTTGGCTTCCCAGAAACATTATATGAAAATGTGACATTTTCTTTATTCCAGAAGCTCAGAAAATGATCCAATCTGGTACTTCCAATTTCCTGAGTTTTGTTACAGGAGTTTTACTGCATCTTGATTTTTTGGCATTATTTAGGTGCTGTGACACCAATCCCATGTGTTCATAGCCATATGAGCCATTTCTCTCATCGTTTTGAGTTGTCTCTTGTAGTTAGTCCTGCCAATACTCAGATTGACTTCATAATTAGGAACGACTCATTATGTCAGGCAGAAACACTACCCAGGCCACAGTTACAATATAGATCAATTCTCTTATGCACTCCAGTTGAAGCTGAAGGCCAACCTAATCAGTTAAAATACTTACTTTATTTTTATGATGAATTAAGGTTTCTGTCACCTGCAAGCAACAACAGCAGTTTACTGAGTTTGCACTTAGATATGGGAACATCTTGTGGTGAAGCTGATAATGGTTTGTAACTTACCTCAAACTCCCTGTCAGGATCCCATATTACCATGTCAGCATCCTTACCAGTGGCAAGAGAGCCCTTCCTGTTCTCCATGCCACATAACCTGGCTGTATTTTTACACATTAGGTTCACTGTGTCCTGTATAGTGAACCCGCGCTGCCGTGCCGAAGTCCAGAACAGGGGAAGGCCTTTTAACAGAGAATGATATTGGAGAGAAAAAGTGAGTGAATCTGAGGAATCTTGGACAGCTTGCAAATACTTAAATGGTAAGAAATGTTAGAATCCAGATGTCAGCATGTTTCCTGATGTGCTTTTGCTAAAAGACCTTTTGACTTGGGCAACGATGTGAATAAATAGCGCCTTATTAAAGTATTCAGCCCCCAAACCCTTGTTCAGATAAATGAGTATTACAGCCAGGAATTTTTGATCAAATTAACTGAGCATTTTTATTTGTGAATCAATCACATGCCCCTTTTTTTCCACAGTAGAGTCCAAATAACAGTGAAAATTGTAAAGCATGGAAGACTAAAAATTCCAAAATTGAAATATCAGTTCAAAGTATTCATCCCTCTTTCCTCAGTACTTAGTTGAACCACCTCTTGACACTATTATAGCCAGTAACCTTTTTGGATAAGTCTCTATTGGCTTTGCAAAATGTGATAGGAGGAAGATTTTCCCATTCCTCCTTGCAAAATTGCTCAAGCTGTGCCAGGTTAGTTAGGGAGCAGCAGTGCAGAGCAATCTTGAGCTCTTGCAAGAGATGTTCGATCAGGTTAATGCTGACTGGGCCATTCAAGGACATCAGATTCCTTCATCTGAAGCCATTTCATGGTTGCTCTGGCAGTGTGCCTTGGGCCATTGTCCTGCTGAAAGACAAATTTCCTCCCCAGTTTAGGCTTTCTGACAGAGGTGAGCAGGTTTTTATTGAGGATCTCTCTCTAATGAGCAGCATTCATCTTTCCATCAATCTGATCAGATTCCTAGTCCCTTCTGCAACAGGGCTTCATTTCCAGATGAGCTCAATGCCTTCTATGCTCACCTTGACCATCAAAACATGGAGAAACCATCATGAACTGCCACATCCCCCGATGATCCTATGATTTCCGTCTCTGAGGCTGACATGAGCAGCTTTCAGGAAGGGTGAATCTACGAAAAAGTTCTGTTCCCACGCGGGGTACCTAGTGAAGTACTAAAGGCCCGTACTAATCATCGAGCTGGAGTATCCAGTAAGATCTTTAGCCTCATGCTTCAGCAGTCTGAGGTACCCACCTGCTTCAAGCAGGTTTTAATTATATCAATGCCCAAGAAGAGTGTGGTGGCCTGCTTCAATGGCTATTTCCCAGTAGAACTTACATCCACTGTGATGACGTGTTTTGATAGGTTGGTGATGAATCATATCAACTCCTGCCTGAGAAGTCACTTAGATCCACTCTAATTTGACTACCGGAGCAACAAGTCCACAACAGTTGCCATCTCATTGGCTCTTCACTTAACCCTGGAACACCCGGACAGCGAAGATGGATATGGAGCATATCAACTACAGTTCAGCATTCAACACCATCGTGCTTAGTACCTGCTCTACTCGCCTTACACTTATGTCTGTGTGGCTAAGCACAGCTCAAATGCCATATTCAAGTCTGCTGATGGACGCCACTGTCGTAGGTCAAAATAAAGGTGGTGATAAATCAACCAGCATAGAAGGGAGATTGAAAATCTACGTAACAACACTTGATGTCAGTAAGACCAAGGAGCAGATTATTGACTTCAGGAGAAGGAAACCAGAGGTCCATGAGTCAGTCTTTATTGGAGGATCAGGGGTGGAGAGCGTCAGGAACTTTAAATTCTTCGGTGTTATTATTTCAGAGGATCTGATTTGGGCCCAGCACCCAAATGCAATTACAAAGAAAACACAGCAATGCCTCTGCTTCCTTCAGAGTTTGCAGAGATTTAACATGACAACTAAAATTTTGACAAACTTCCATAAATGAGTGGCACAGCGTATGTTGACTGGCTGCATCACAGCCTAGTATGGAAACACCGTTGCCATTGAATGGAAAATCCTACAAAAAGTAGTAGATACAGCCCAGTCCATCATGGCAAAGACCTCCCAGCCGTTGAGCACATCTACATGAAACACTGTGACAGGAAATCAGCATCCATCATCAGGGACCACCATCACCCAGACCGTGCTGTCTTCTTGCTGCATCGGGAAGAAGGTACAGGAGTCACAGCATTCGTACCATTACGTTCAGGAACTGTTACCATCCCCCAACCTCCAAGCTCTTGAACCAAAGGGGGTAACTTCACTCAAATTCACTTCCTCTTCATTGAAAACAACACTCACAATATGCTGGAGGAACTCAGCAGGTCGGGCAGCATCAGTGGAAAAGATCGGTTGACGTTTCGGGCCGGAACCCTTCGTCAGGACTGAAGAGGGAAGGGGCAGAGGCCCTATAAAGAAGGTGGGGGGAGGGTGGGAAGGAGAAGGCTGGTAGGCTCCAGGTGAAAAACCAGTAAGGGGAAAGATAAAGGGGTGGGGGAGGGGAAGCAGGGAGGTGATAGGCAGGAAAGGTGAAGAAAGAATAGGGGAAAACACAATGGGTCGTAGAAGGAGGTGGAACCAAGAGGGAGGTGGTAGGCAGCTGGGGGAGGGGGCAGAGTGACATAGGGATAGGGGAAGGAAGGGGGAGGGAATTACCGGAAGTTGGAGAATTCTATGTTCATACCAAGGGGCTGGAGACTACCTAGACGGTATATGAGGTGTTGCTCCTCCAGCCTGAGTTTAGCCTCATCATGGCAGTAGAGGAGGCCATGTATGGACATATCTGAATGGGAGTGGGAAGCAGAGTTGAAGTGGGTGGCTACTGGGAGATTCTGTCTGTTTTGGCGGACGGAGCAGAGGTGCTCGATGAAGCGGTCCCCCAATCTGCGTTGGGTTTCACCGATGTAGAGGAGGCCGCACCGGGAGCGCCGGATGCGATAGATGGCCCCAACAGACTCACAAGTGAAGTGTTGTCTCACCTGGAAGGACTGTTGGGGCCCTGAATGGTTGCAAGAGAGAGGGTGTAGGGACAGGTGTAGCACTTACGCTTACAGGGATAAGTGCCAGGTGGGAGATCTGTGGTGAGAGACGTGTGGATCAGGCAGTCGCAGAGGGACCGATCCCTGCAGAAGGCGGGGAGGGGTGGAGAGGGAAAGATGTGCCTAGTGATGGGGTCCTGTTGAAGGTGGCGGAAGTTGCAGAGGAGAATGTGTTGGATCCGGAGGCTAGTCGGGTGGTAGGTGAGGACAAGGGGAACTCTGCCCCTGTTGTGGTGGCGGGAGGATGGGCTGAGAGCCAAAGTGCGGGAAATGGAGGAGATGCGGGTGAGGGCATCATTGATGACAGCAGAAAGAAAACCATGATCCTTAAAGAAAGAGGACATTTGAGATGTCCTGGAACGGAAAACCTCATCCTCAGAGCAGATGCGGCGGAGACGGAGAAACTGGGAAAGGGGAATGGCATTTTTGCATGTGGCGGGGTGGGAAAAGGTATAATTGAGGTAGTTATGAGAGTCAGTGGGCTTGTAGAAGATGTCAGTGGACAGTCTGTCTCCAGAGATGGAGACTGAGAGATCGAGAAAGGGGAGAGAAGTGTCCGAGATAGACCAAGTGAATTTGAGGGCTGGGTGGAAGTTAGAAGTAAAGTAGCCAGTAGCCACCCACTTCAACTCTGCTTCCCACCCCCATTCAGATATGTCCATACATGGCCTCCTCTACTGCTATGATGAGGCTAAACTCAGGCTAGAGGAGCAACACCTCATATACCGTCTAGGTAGTCTCCAGCCCCTTGGCATGAATATAGAATTCTGCAACTTCTGGTAATTCCCTCCCCCTCCCTTCCCCTATCCCTATGTCACTCCGCCCCCTCTCCCAGCTGCCTATCACCTCCTTCTTGGTTCCGCTTCCCTCTACCACCCATTGCGTTTTCCCCTATTCCTTCTTCACCTTTCCTGCCTATCACCTCCCTGCCTCCCCTCCCCCACCCCTTTATCTTTCCCCTTACTGGTTTTTCACCTGGAACCTACCAGCTTTCTCCTTCCCACCCTCCCCCCACCTTCTTTATAGAGCCTCTGCCCCTTCCCCCTACAGTCCTGACGAAGGGTTCCGGCCCGCAACGTCGACCAATCTTTTCCTCTGATGCTGCCTGACCCGCTGAGTTCCTCCAGCATGTTGTGAGTGTTGCTTTGACCCCAGCATCTGCAGATTATTTTGTGTTTACCTTTCATTGAAATGTTCCCACAGCCTATGGACTCACTTTCAAGGACTCTTCATCCCACGTTCTTGATATTGATTGCTTATTTATTTATTATTATTAATTTCTTTGTGTATTTGCATGGTTCGTTGTCTTCTGCACTCTGGTTGAATGCCCAAGGTGGCGGTCTTTCATTGATTCTGTTATAGTTATTATTCTGTATATTTTCTGAGTACGCCCACAACAAAATGAATCTCAGGGCTGTATATGGTAACATATGTGTACTTTGAAAATTAATTTACTTTGAACTTTGAAAAGCATCGCCACAGCACGGTGCTATCTCCACCATACTGTACAGTAGGTATGGTGTTACCCGGCTGATGCACAGTATTAGATTTACGCCATACCTACAACCTAGTGTTGAGGAAAAAAAATTTAACTTCAGTCTCATCGAAGCACAAGATCTTTTTCCATATCTTTACAGTATCTTCTAAATGATGATTTGCAAATCAGTACAGGCAAGGATATGCTTTTTTTTAAAATCCAAGGCATCTTTCTTGCCACTCTTCAGCAATATCTTTTATGTGCAAGTCCTTAGAGATTGTGGAGCCATGAACTTAATCTCCTGTTGCAGCTGCTGACTTTTGCAGTTCACTCAGCGTGACTGATGCTGTCACTGTGGCCTCTTTTACTAGTGCCATTCTTCTCTGGTGACTAAGTTTGGAAGGGCCGCCTGAACAAGGCAGCTTGGCTGTGGTTTCATACTTTCCCACCTTTACACGATGCACTGCACAGAGCTCCAAGGAACATCCAGTGCCTTTGAGATGGTCTTGTACCTTTCCCCAGATTTGTGTTTTTCTATTATCATTTCCCTGACTTGTCTTGAACGCTCTTTTGTCTTCATTTTGGTTTGGTCTGTTGAAAATCTACCATACTGTTAGATCTTTCAGAGAAGGGGTGTTTATTCTTATGAATTCCTCCAATTCTCTACATCAACAAACTGGGTGAGTTGGAAAGGTAATAGTATATTGCACCTGAGGAAAGTTAGCATAGTAATTACAAAAGGGATGGATACTTTTTCAGCCTCACAATTTTGGTTTTTAATTTTTAATAAATTGTTGACGGGTTTTGGAATTTTTCTCTTAATTTAATATGACACACATGTTTTGTAGATTAGCTCAAAAATCCTACTTCAATATATTTTAAATTTAGAAAATGAAACAGTAAAATGAGAAAACAGTTGTGGGGCCGGATACCTTTTCTGCTAAGTAAATGATGTATGTGCTGCAATATTATCTGTCAGAATCTCCATTGAAAAATGTCTGTTACCTAGTCAAGTTCTTCATAACCTATAAACTAATTTTGAAAATTCTTCGTTGCTTCTGTCAATAAACGTGGCCAGATGCTTGAAAAGAACAATAAGAAAAACCAGTTAATCTACTTTGATGTTTTGGATTGAGAGATAAATAATGGGTAAAGCACCCAGGCCCCAGAATCTTCTATGTTGCTTACATTGACAGAGGAAAACTTGTGATAACATTCTACCTGAAGCACAAAAATCACAAGTGCTGCTGTCTCTCTGCACCATGTGTTTAAGTTAATGGAATGGGGTAAATGTGCACCCAACTGTCACAACCTGACATCACTTTAGTTAAGTAGTCAATTTGCTGACAGTATTGTCAGGCTACAGATCTGACCCACCAAACTGCAGAGAAGAAATCCCTCCCCAGGCTTTGAGGAAGTCTCCAGATCTGAGTAGTTTGAGATCAGTGGTGCATGGAGAATGATCAGAGACCACCATATCGATCTTTCCAGCTTTCAGTGCAGACCACAGTTGTACCTGTGTGGGCACAGATAGGAATTAACTGACAGCACCATTACTCTGTTCTCCAATACAGACTTTTGCACATGGGGAGACACTAAATGTTTATTAAAGAATACTCAGTAGGTTGTGGAGGGAGAGAAATAGTTAAATTTAAGGAAAGGAAATTAGAAGATGAAAAAGTTTAAAGTTACAGTCCAATGGGGGGGGGGGGGAATGGGGACAGAGAGAAACAATTCACAGCAGATGACAAAATGAATAAGTTTAAAACAGAAACTTGTCAGGGCCTTGGACTTCCAGTAAGATGGTGGCACGTTTGATCACAGCAGCTTCTACACGGTCAACCAAAGGTGTTAAACGTATTTTTTACAATTGCAAGACTCTGTTAGATATTGTTAATGTAAAGTGCTGCAAGTGCAATTCGCTGATTTATTGGCAGGAGTGGTGGGCAGGGGGAGCTGCGTAGCCTCAGTTGTAGTGCGGACTAAGCCTCAAGGTGCAGTGTCACCTGTCTACGGTCGTCAAGGAGATAGGCTGCAGGGGCAGTGCGCTCCAATGGCTGTGGCATGGCACAGCAACCAAGCTGAAGTTGGTTCTGCCACCAGTGTTTGTCTGGCAGAAGACAGATCGTATTGTGTTTGATTGCAGATTGCTGTGACATTCAGTGACTCAGGGTTTTGGACTATATTTTTTTGTGTGACTGCATGTTACTGATATCTTATATGTGCCTGCTATTTTCTACTTTATATGTACCTTATGCTGTGTGACTGTTCCTACTGTGTTTTGCACCTTGACCACGGACTAACTCTGTTTCATTTGGCTGTACTTATGGGTATTTGTGTATGGTTGAATAACAATTAAACTTGAGTTTAAACCTATAAAGGAGATGGGAGCTTAGCAGTCAGGACACCCTTTAGATCAGGGGTTCCCAACTTGTTTGTGTGCCATGGGCCCCCACAGTTAACTGAGGGGTCTGTGGACCCCAGATTCGGAACCCCTGTTGTAGATGTCACTACTTTTCATGTTACATGTTAATGAAATGAATGATGGAATCGATGGCTTTGTGGTCAGGTTTATGGATGACACAAAGATAGGTGGAATAGCAGGTAGTGTTGAGGAAGCAAGGAATCTGCAGAAGGACTTGAACAAATTAGGAGAATAGGCAAAGAAGTAGCAGATGCAATACAATGTAAGGAAGAAAATGGTCATGCACTTCAGTCGAAGGAAGAAAAGGGAGGACACTTTTCTAAATGAGGAGCAAATTCAGAAATCAAAGGTGCTAGGAGACTTCAGCATACTCATGCAAGAGACCATTAAGGTTAACTTGCAAGATGAGTTAGCATTCGTTTCGAGTGGACTGGAATATAAAAGCAAAGATGTAATGCTGATACTTTTTAAGGCATTCATCAGATCACATTTGGAGCATTGCGAACAGTTTTGGGCTCCATGTCAAAGAGAGGGTATGCTGGCGTTGGAGAGGGTCCAGAGAAGGTTTAAGAGAATGATCCTGGAAATAAAAGGGTTAATGAATGAGGAGTGTTTGATGGATCTGTGCCTGTACCCGCTGGAGTATAGAAGAATGAGAAGGTAATCTCTTTATTACTGAATATTGAAAGGCTTCTGGTCCTTCACTCTCTCACTATTGAAAACATCCTGGACGTGAATGGACCAGAGTTCACAGCCTCAGAGTGAAAGGACATCCATATAAAACACAGATGAGGAGGAATTTCTTTAGCTAGAAGATGGTGAATCTGTGGAATTCCTTGCCACAGATGGCTATGGAGGCCAAGTCATTGGGCCTGTTTGAAGTGGAACTTGATAGGTTCTTGATTAGTGAAGGGTGTCAGAAGTTATGTGGAGAAGGCAGGGTAATGGGCTTGAAAAGGAAAATAAAGCATTCATGATTGACTTGATGGGCCGAGTGGCCTAATTCTTGTCCAGCGTCTTATGGTCTTATCCTTAATAAAATAAAGAATCCATACTTGATTGTTTTTTGTCCGAATCGGAGGGCAGCACTTGAAGTGTGTGGCTCCATTTGGTATGTCTTCAGCAGCCAGCAGGAGATAATGCGGTGTGGTTTCAACAGTCAGCAAAGCTCCTGCTTTGCGAGCTTCATCTATGAGGGGTAGCACTTTCGCAGTAGAAAGATGGACAATGTGACAACGGACCCTGGGACAGAACAGAGCAGAGAGCAAGGATAACTTTTGAGAACAACTATCTGTTAGTGAAATAAACAGAGCTGAGACGTATACACCATTTTCCTGGTTTGTGAAGGGCCCTGTGCTGTCAGATATTTAGTGTGTGGTCCATAGCTCAGTGAAGGAGTTCAGCTTGCTTGTGTGAATGCGCCAGGACTCAGCATTAGACTTGCAGCCCATAGCGGCCAGTTAAATCCAGGCAGCTTTGAATAGGTAGCTGAATTATTTGCAGACTAGGTCTTGGCAATACAACTTCTGGAACTGGGTTGGAAGGATAGTGATGTGAGGACAGATAGTGGTCAGGGAACCATCCATGAGTGAGGATGTCCTCTCACCCTGTTAAATCAGAAGGGGAAATCAGGAAAGGAAAGGCAGGGATGAGAGAGAAAGTCAGGGCAGCTGGGGAAGGGAGTGCCTTAGAGGGAGGAGTTTTGAGCTGAGAAGAAGCAGTGTGTTGGGAAGGAGGTAAAAGGAGGAGATTGGAAGTGCATGTCTCTGACCCGTTTATGAGCTGGTGTACAAAGGGCACCCCACATTAGATCAAGACAAGGGCTCATTTTCTTCTCAAAATGAATTTTGGGACCTGAGATACCAAGACCCTCATTGACAATCTTAACAGTGACTGACCTGAACTGCAGCACTCTCATCATCCAGGAACCAAATCACTTTGTGGACATTCTGACTCATGTGAGACATGGCTGTCACCAAGACAGCCAGCTCAAGAAATGAGGTGGCTGGCATGCCTCCTGCAAAGGCAAACTAAAAGAGGCACAGTGTTTTTTTGGGAAGCCTTTCGTTCTGGCATGCACAAGACACCTCATGACCATTTGACATACCCTACTTTGGAAGCAGCATGCTATGTACGTGCCCTGAACTTGGGAGCAGCAGATGCAATCAATGAGCAGTTCTGTTACAGCTTTGTTTACTTTTGTACCCAAGTTCCAATTGGTGTCAAGCTGGCTCTTCTTGAAGATCTCAATACCAGAGCTGGAAAGTGCATGAACCCTTAGAAAGATGCATTTGACAGTGGAGGAATAGAAAAGGTTATTTCCATGCTGTCCTTCTGATGAAATGCTTATACCTTGGTGAGGGTGTAGTGGACATGCAATATACCATCTTTGTTCTTTTTGTGCTGAGTACTGTAGTGGGTTGTCTTTTGCTGTGGTGTTGAGATCAGGGTTTCTGCACACCAATTTCTTACCTGTACTGGAGACAAAGTTTTATGACTGTTCGAATTGCTTCCACTTCCATGTCATCAGGCCGGGTGGCCAAGAAGGTTACGTATTCACAAGGGTCTGCAGGATCGGCATGGCACAAGAAAAGACCATTTAGGTACAGAGGTATGGCCCAAGTGACCAACACAGTGAGGCAGAAACACTTAGAAAGAGAGGCCCAGTGATACCTTGTGAGAGATGAACAAAGAGAAGATTGGTGACAAGGAGAGAGACCTGGGAGAGGCAGTGATAAGGGGAGAAATGGAGACACTGAGGAGTAAGAGAAGCAGTCGTAAGAAATGAACAGAAGTAGGCTACTTGGCCCTTGACCTCACTCTGGCATTCAATGATCATGGCTGATCCAATCATGACCTTAACACCACTTCCGCCATATCCACTGATGTCCTTGCAGAACATCTGTAAGTTAATGTATGAAGTGATTTCACCTTCACAGCTCAGTGTCTCAGTGGAAAAAAATAACTTCTTCACATCCATCTTAAAAGGGACCAAGTATTCTGAAACCGTGTCTCCTCGATCCAGATATCTGCATGCGAGGAAGCATCTTCTAATCCTGCTCAGAATCTTTACTGTTTTAATACGATAGTTCATTCTTAAAAATGTTAATTAGTAAAGGCCCAACCCCCTTAACCTCTCTGCACTGCCTCTAATACAAGTATGTCCTTAAACCGAAATTCTATGCAAAACTCCAGGTATAGTCTTTACTTTAATATATCCCATTGCAATAAAGACCAATATTTCATTAACCTTTCAAATTATTTGCTGTGGCCTACATGCCAACCTCACATTTTGCTACATTATACTTCACCTGCCAATATTTGTGCATTTATGTAACCTTTACAGATTCTTTGCATCTTCTTCATAACCTACCAACCACCTGTCCTTTGCATCACTAACAAAAAAAGGCTCCAGGACACCCAGCCCTTTATCCAAATCATTGATACAGGTTGCAAACAGATGAAGCTTCAATACCAATCACTGTGGTATCTGATGAGTTACAGATTGAAAATCCAAAATATGAACTATTTATCCTGACTTTCTGTTTTCAGTGAATGGCCACTCCCCTATCTATGTCAAAATATTACCTATGAACTCCTAATGCTCTTGTGCAATTAGCTTTTATAGGGCACCTTATAGAATGCTTTCTGGAAAACAAACACATCTAAATGGGTATACCCCGTTACAGTTTTCTGTGTGTGACAGGGTCCTGGATTACCCCTATGAACTGTGCTTTTGAAAAGAGAGAGAGAAAGAGAGAGAGAGATAGTTGTTCAACACCAGACACCTTGTTATTAAGAGAGAGAGAGGCGAAGACTGCTTTGAGATGGTGTTATGGTTTCTCTGCAGCATGTTTACACTTTTCAAGGACACTGGCAGCTTCTAAGTTCTTATAGAGAGAGAAGGCAGGAGCTACTTGATGGACAGCTGGTGTTCAGCACGGTGAGATAAATAGAAGGTCAGCTGATAGACAGACAGACACATGGTTTTGGACACTGGATGATCTTTGTTGTGCCCACAGAAAAGTGGGTTTCCCGAGGATCGATCAGGAGGGTTGATCAGTGGCTCTCACAGTGTGGAAAAGGTGTGACCGGTGGGGAGTTATTAGTGTGTCCAACCCTTGCCTGGGTTGATAACTCCAACACAGAAGACAGTCTCCTTTTTGTGGTCACATTAGGTGACTTTAAAGGAAGAGAAGAGGGAAGAGGAAGGCTTGAAACAGAAGAAACCTAGTGACAAAGAGGTCACTGTTTGGATTCCTTCTCTCTAAGTAGCCTGTAAGGGTGAGTTTGAGTTCCATTCGAATATGAAGGTGTGACTGTAACATAGTTAATCCACAAGAGTGGGTTCTCTGGTGAGGGGAGTACCTTTGTGAATACCACTTGTGTGTTACCCTTGTTTGGGTGGGGTAGTTCACTGAAGAAAGGCACCCCTGTGGCAAATCACTGCTAGAGTTATTTCATATGTTGTGGAACTGGATAAGTGGCTATCACGTTGTGTGTTGGGGTTGATTCCCTTGAAGAGGGTCCCCTTAGTGATAAGCTACTGTTGGTGATAATCCATAGGTGGATTCTGTTTGAGTATCCTGTGACCACCACTTTGGAATGAACCGTAGCTGAATTTGGGTGTGGTACCACTTGTGCTGAAAGGATATTCGTTGAAGTTCACTGTCGGTGATATTTCGTGTCTGGAGTGGAACAACTTCGGAGATAAAACCTACTACTATCGTTATTTTGCATTGCTGTCATGGAATCTGTGGAATATCAATGTAATTGCCTTCTCTCAACATTTACTCTGGATTACAAATCTCTCTCTCTATCATTACTCAACGAAATACCACGAACTGAACTGAACTTTATCCATCACTGTAAGACTGTATCCATTTACCCCTCGGCTTGAAGAAGCTTGGTTTCTATATTTCCACACTTATACACATATAATCTCTGCTAACCTGTCTGATATATCTGAACTTATATGACTGTATTGTGTAGTTACTAATAAATAGTATTAGTTAATAGCAATACCAGACTCCAAAGTGTTTTCCATTTCTGCTGGTTCTTTAACCGGTCACGGGTTACGTGACATGTAGTAAACATGTCAAATAGGAATTTCATTGCTTTATTAATTGTCTTATAATTTTTATAAAACAGATTCTTGCATTTTCTTAATGACAGATGTTAAGATAATTAGCCAATAGCTTCCCTTTTTTTCATGAATAACTGCATCACATTTTCAATATTCCATTCCTCTGGGATCTCTCCAGAATCCAAGGATTCTTTGCAGGTTACAACAAACATTTTCGATGAATTCTGCAGCCACTTCCTTTCAGATCCTAGGGTGAAGCCAATAAGTCTTCAAGTCCAGGAGATTTGTTCATCTTTAGTCCACTAGTTTGGCTTATAATGATAGACATTGTTTTAAGTTCTTGATTCTCTATTACATTTGGAATGTTTCTAGTGTCTTCTACAGTGAAGAATGATCTATGTCATTATTTAGAATCTCTATTTCCCGTTGTTGAATCCCCAGTTTCATCATCCTTTTCATCTTCCAGTGGAGGTTTCCACTTTGTATTATTTTCTTGTTTACTCTCATATGGTTACCTTTTCTTTTATTATAATATTTTTATTCATCATTTTCTTGTTCCCAAAAGGTTCCCAATTCTCTGCCCACTGTTAGTCTTTGCAACATTTGATGCATTTTTAATCTGATACAATCTGTAACATCTTTATTTAGCCACAAAAGCTTCTTATATAACCTTACACACTGGTAAAAGATATATGACATAAAAATCTGTATCAGGTGATCTACTCTCTTGCTCTTCAATTTATTGTCCCAGTCCACTTTAAATATTTTGCCTTTTTACCTGTTGGAATTGGTTATTCTTTCTGTTTGAATAAAGTACTAACTAGCTTAATGAGTTTTTAGGAAGACTGAAATTGTAGTTTTGCTAACTTGTATTTCTAGCTTGTATTTTTCACAATATATGGTGCTGGACTCCACCTATTGGTAGTGAAATGGTATTACAGTTACATGACGGTTTATCCTCATTTTTTCATTAGCTAAGTGTTAAACATGTTATACCTGTGTGTACTTGCAGTAGGCTCTCGCTTAGCTTAGGAATTTTCCTTACTCATTATAAAAGTGTGTTTCTGCAAAAATCATCTTAGTTCTTAGTTGCCTTTGTTCTTTAGTTTAATGTGTTCTGTTCCTGTTTCTTTATTCGTACTTTCAATAAACCATTGTGAAGCAACACATTTTCAACTCTATCTTGGACTCCTAAATGAACCTATGGATTGGAAATCACTAAATTCATAATAATTACCCCTATTTAAATTCGTGACTCCTGTTTTAGATCCTGATATCTTATTAAACTGAACTTCACATTTTTTACTGTGCTCTGATCTCATATTCCTAGGGTTGCTTTACTATGATTTCATTCCTTAATTTGTGGCGATTGAGAAGACAGCAGTAGACAGAGGAAGAAAGATGGTGATTTGAGATGCATGGGAAAAAGAGGTAAATGTAACATAGGGAAAAACAAGGGAGAGCCAGGAGAGAGAGGCATGAGGAGAGGTGGTGATTTGGGAGGAGAGAGAGAGCACAAGAAATGGGCGGTGATATGGAGAGTGATAGATGCAATGAGAAAGGTAAGGCCATAAAGAGAGTTGAAAATGATGGGCAGCCAAAAGGAGGGATTCACATGGAGCCAGGGATCAAGAATTAAAGAAAGAACACTGTAATGCAGCAAGAAAGGTCATGTTATAGAGAGGTACTGGCACAGATGTTATGCCTTTGGAGATTCAGTGGTGGAAAAAAAAATCAAATGTAGATGTAACTTGTAGACATCCTTCAGAACACTCTAAGAAAACAATTTAAAATTCAGAATTAATCTTTATCACCTAAATTATTGCTCAATTCATAATAAAATAGCAAGTGATACAAATGATCGGTGTATCCATGGGAGCATTACTAAAATGCAGCTCCGCATAATTGGATGACTATAAAATCAAAAGTATTAGAGAGTATTTTCTTTGCCTTTACGTCAATAATGCGTGCTTATCTTGATGACATTATACAGAGTTCATGTATTCGTATTGATATATATTGTACATGTGATGTGCTGTGCATTGTCTTGGGTGGGGAAACATCTCAAATGGAACTTGTGGTTCTTTTCCTCCTGTGTTTCTGGATGTTGCCATAGTTATTTCAGAAGCAATACCCCAAAGACAAATAACTCTCAGTTTCTCAGAGGCTGTTGCATGTAAAATGTCTGTCACAGTGTTGATGTATCCATAGGAGTTTTATTTTTGGATGCTTTAAGGTCAAGAAATATATTAATTTAAGGCAAATCTTCCTTGTATTCTTTGAAAGACATTTCGCACACAACAATAAAAGAAATGTCAGTTTAAAAGAGAGGTAAGTATTGGTCAGGGCCCTGAGAAGAATGTTTGTTTAGATTCTTTAACAGCGGGAGGACAGAAGTGAACTCTTTCAGCATGTAATCAAATTGACGATACTTCTGATTGTGTGCCTCCCTCTCATACCATTGTGAAATATCATCTTAGATCATGTACTCCAAACTAGATTTTGAGCTGAAACCTGTTATTCGATTCAGAGGTGACAGTGGCCTCTGCATTGTTAAGCCAGTACTTGTGGGTATAGAGGTAACTGATTTAGAATATCCCTCTTTAAATATTACCATACTAACACAAGTCAAACCCTTTTATTTTTCACAACTTCATCTTTTCGTGGACAATCTTCAATGTTCCTTTATCTCTTTATACTTACTGTTTTCTGGAGGCTTCACATTCTTCATTTCTTTTTCTGCATGGAACTGATTAAGCAAATAAATACTGTCAATAATTTCAGGCTTTGAAATGCTTCCTTATCTGTTTACTTCACCTTTGTCAGTTCTTGTAATTTGTACTTTTATCATAAATTCTATTGTATTTCTTTATTTTTCAGTAAATGTCTGCAAGGAAATGAATCTCAAGGTAACATATGGTACGTAATTTGATAATAGGTTTACTTTGAACATTGAAATCTGTCCCAGTAAGAACCGGACACAGAAAGCTACTGATATATTTACTCAGTAAAAAGTCCCAAGTTGCAGCATTGGTAAAATCTTTGTTACATCTTGGGTGGAAGTTAACAAGAATGTGACTTTTAGAATACTTTTCGTGAAGTAATAGAATCATATTATTTATTCATTCATTTACAGGACGTGGGCATCACCAGCTATGCCAGCATTTGTTGCCCATCCCTAGATGCCCTTCAGACGATGGCGATGAGCTGCCTTCCTGAACTGCTGCAGTCCCTGAGGTGTAGGTACATCCACAGTGCCGTTAGCACAGTAAAGGTGTTTGTGCGGATGGAGCCTGCGTTGACTAAAAGTCATCCAGTCACACTAATTCCTTGTACTTCTCCCCACATTCCCATCAACTCTCCCACCTTCTACCACACACCAATATACTAGGGGCACATTTTTAACTTAGCAGCTGCACGTGGTTGGGGTGTGGGGGGAAATTGGAGCACCCAGAGGAGAACCACATGGTCACAGGGAGCATGTACAAACTTCATGCAGACAGCAGCAGGTTGAACTTGGGCTCCTGGAGCTGAGAGGCAGAGTCTGTACTAATTGTACCACTGTGCCTTCTTTCAATTTGACAGTTAAATATGAGTTTGCACTGAGTCAATCGATGGGGTGGGAAGAAAGAAAGTGTGTCCGTGGTGAGTGCCTAGCCATTATCGTCAGTGTGAAACGCTTCCTACAATACATTGGGACTGCAGCAACTTGTATGGGGAGACCTGGAATTCACTTCAGGCATTAGACTCCCGAGACGGCAGTGATTTTAATTGAGGAAATACATTTGGCCAAGCATACAAAATGCATTTTTTCTTCTCTCAGCTAAGATGCAGAGCCTGAGTATTCACTGGACTTGAATATTGACTCAGCTTCAGCCCTCGAGCCTCTCACCCAGGCAGAAGTACGCTAGCCAGCAGACCGCAGATGCTGGAATCTGCAGCAATAAACCCACAGCTGGAGGAACTCAGCCAGTCAAGCAGCACTTGTGGGGTGGGGTGGGTGGGGGAGAGGAATTGTCAACATTTCAGGTTGAAACCCGCAGACCCAAACGTGAATTATTATCGAATGTCTCATATAATGGCACCGAGAACCTTTACATGAGTCAGAATACAGTAACTACCTGCACAGATTAATGTTCGTTAAAGTGATGGGGACAGGTACAGGTACAGCTGCTGTGTTCGCCGATAGCACTCAGAGTATCCTGAACTCGATGGGTATTGAGTTGGCAGGACTGGCTCTGTGCCACACTATCCAGTGGAGCTTTACTTCGCACTGTATCTGTCTATCCAGAAGACCCTTAAATGTAGCGGATACTGTTTCACTCTAGGTATCCACTGGTCCCATGTACATAGAAATACGTTTCTCACTGTCTGTCAATCCAGTGATACTCTGTATATAGGACTGTATGCCACACTGCTCATTTACCAGTGGTACACCTGTATACAGATTGCTGTCTTTCAACCTATCTGCTTAAAAGGTGCTCAAATAGAACCCTGTATTTGAGATTGAATCTGTGTATTTCTGATAACTGTGTATATATTTCTATCTTTGTGTTTATGCGTGAGTCCAGCCTTCGATTTTGTCATGGGCAGAACCCTTGAACATTGACCTTTTCTGACGTGAGGAGAAATGTGATAATGTGAGTCCACAGTGCATTTAACTCTACCGTTATCTATCTCAAGAGGTCGAGATGAAATGGTTGAGAGATTATGTATTTACCAGTAATACTCGGTCGGTACCCTGCATTTGAGCAAGTGATGTTCTCAGATCCTCTTCGTTAACGTGAAGAAATTCATCCACTCCACTGTGAATGAGGAAGCACTTGAATCCTGGGATGCCAGCTTCAATCATAGGGCGCAGTGCAAACTGAGAAGCAAACGGATAGTTTAACAGCGGCAATCAGTGCTTTTGGAAGTGGTTAATCAGTGTAGCTCTGTTTAAACTCTGGTTCTGAGTATCACTGCCCATTCCTCCTTTTGCACTAGTTTAGGATTTCACACCCTAGAGTGATTCAGTTGACTTGCCTGAAGGCAAAACAGCCTGAAATATCGATTGGCATATTGTCAGGTTTCTCACCAGTGGTGAGCACTGAGTTAGAATGGGATAAAAACATTTCAACCGGAAGTTCTGGAAATGGGTAATGTTTTCCTTGGACTCTAGGGCCCTCTCTTCCATCCACCTATCTCCCACCAACCACCACTCTTGCTCAGACTGTCCTTCTTAAGGAGTCCTGATTGGAGAAATGGCCAGAAGAATGGCAAGTCAACTTTGGACAGCTGGAGGGTACATATCAGATGTGCCGTGTGCCAAGCACGTGCTGAGTGCTTCTATGATCTGCACTCTATCATGTAATATCCCCGCTGTGGGAAGACGTTTCTGACAATTTTGCTACTTCGGTATTGATAGGTCTCCAATGAGCTGACCACCTTGTGTTGTACTTCATTACCACACTTCTCAATACACCTAATGACACAAATTAACAGGTTACAACTCAGAAGGGAATCTGTCCTGTGGTGCTGTTAAGATCCATCCTGCTGACTCACCACTTCCTAACTGTGTGACACACTGACAATCCAAGGGAAAAATGAGACAGCTCAGTTAATAATGAATATAGAATTATTTTGATGAGGTTCACCTGATTGCCTGGCACAACACCTCCCCAGAATCCAGTATCAACAAAACACTTGTCTCTGGCAGCGTGGAGTTTAGTCTGGAAATGTTCTAGTGTAGTTGTTGGAGGAATGCTGTTTCTGCTCACAACATGAAAGCACAAGGTTAGAACATTACATTACATGGTACACATGATAATAGAACATTACACATAATTATCCATTGGAGAAGCCAATCAGTGTACACAATGATATTTACATTAATATCCTAGTACTTCCATAACCTTCACTCCAATCCAAGCTAAGCGATCAAGGCTCACCATGGTAACTTGCGCATTTGAATTCGGTTTACAAAATAAATTTTGGATTAAAAAGTTACAAGTGACAGCAGGGAGAATGAAATATTGGATTGTCATAATTGCCCAGCTGCCTTTATGGGCTTGCTTCACAGAGGGGGAGCTGCCTTTCTTACTTAGTTTGATCGACATGTCAATTCAGCAATCCAGGAACGCTCAACTACTTCCAGCAAGATATCCAACCGCAACAAAATTGAAAATTCATTTCTACTTTGACCCAGATTTTGTGGGTGAAATTTGTGCCATCATCTTTTTACTCAACTTTGTCCACCCAGCACCAGTCTTGCCATTTCACATGTTGATATAAGAACATAAGAAATAGGAGCAGGAGTTGGCCATCTGGCCTGTCGAGTCTGTTCCGCCATTCAATAATATCATGGCTGATCTGGCCATGGACTCATCTCCACCTACCAGCCTTTTCTCCATAATCCTTAATTCCACTATATATTAAGGATATATCCAAACTTGTCTTAAATATATTTACTGAGGAAGCCTGCACTGCTTCATAGGGCAAAGAATTCCACAGGCACACCATACTCTGGGAAAAGCAGTTCCTACACATCTCCATCCTAAGTCTACTCTCCCGAATCTCAAGGCTATGTCCCTAGTTCTAGTCTCACCTACCAGTGGAAACAAATTTCCTCCCTCTATCTTATCTATCCCTTTCATAATTTTATATGTTTCTCTAAGATCTCCTCTCATTCTTCTGAATTCCAGTGAGTACAGTCCCAGGCGACTCAATCAGAATACTTGCTCATCTGATGCAATTTCAGACCTTTGCCAGCTGCAGTTGACGAACTGGTACTGTGTGAAGCTATCACTGCATCACTTCTAGGTGATGCTGATTGTCTTCAAGCAAAGGAACCCATTCCACAACTTTATAAAAGAGGGACAAAGACATGGCAGAGCCCTTGTATTCTGGATGTTACAATGCAAGATATAGTAGATATGGGAGATGACTTCTACTCCACCAGCATCCCAATTAGTACTTCAAGATACATCAGTGGCATGTAGTGACTGCTGAGGATGGTACCAGGATTGTTGTACCCATGACCCCCATACACTTTTTTAAAAAGTTCAAGAATCTCACCCTCAGGGTCGAGATCAGAATCAACAAATCTCCTATCCCTGCAACCGCATCTTTAGACTCACCCTGTTGCTACTTTATGCACACGCTAATGACAATCAATTGGAGCTCTGACGTATCATGCAACTGTTCTCCACGAAGGGTAAAAGCTAATGAGAAATCCAGAACAAAGTGACATGTCAAGGAACATGAGCAACCGAGCTCTAAACATACTCGGGCATTACAAGGTGCTGGGGTGGTGCCAGGGGTCGGGGGGGGGGGAGGTCACCCTCACTGACACAGAAATGCAGACTGCTTTACTTAGGTACCTGTACAGCTTTTGTTGACTGACATCTTATTCCCCTTGCAGTGAGGCAGGAGTCACATCACAGTAAACACAAGAAATTCTGCCGATGCTGGAAATCCAAAGCAACACACAGAAAATGCTGGTGGAACCCAGCAGGTCAGGCAGCATCTGTGGAAATGAACAAACATTTCGGGCCGAGACCTTTCTTCAGGACTGGAAAGGAAGAGAGAAGACACCAGAGTAAAGAGGTGGGGGGAGGGAAAGGAGGCTAGCTAGAAAGAGATAGGTGAAGTCAGTATGTTATTATGTGTGTACATAATAGAGCTTCAGTTCCCAGTGTGCAATGCCAGAGCTGGAACTGGGAGCGCGCACTAGGGTGTGGAACTAGAAGCGTTGATGACTGTAATGTCTTGTGAATAAATGTGTTCGTTTTTTACCCACCTAAGTTTGTCTTTGTTAAAGAACAAACATAACAACCAGGTAGGTAGGAAAAGTAAAGGGCTGGTGATAAAAGGGGAGGAGAGTGGACCATAGGAGAAAGGGAAGGAGGAGGGGACCCAAGGGAAAGTGATAGATAAGAGGTAAGAGCCCAGAAGAAGAGGGGAGGGGAAGGGAATTCTTTTACTGGAAGGAGAAATCGATATTCACGCCGTCAGGTTGGAGGCTACTCAGAGAGGCTTTGCTCCTCCATCCTGAGGGTGGCTTCATCATGGCACTAGAGGAACCATGGACCAACATGTCAACATGGGAATGGGGATTGGAATTAAAATGTTTGTCCACTAAGAAGTTCCTTTTTTGGCAGATGGATGCTCGATGAAGCAGTGCCGAATTTACAATGCAAGCTCAGCCTGTTACAACACGGCTCCGGATTCCATTGTTCAAGACTGCTTTGAGGAAGTGAGGTCCTTGGCAATCCATCCTTCAGCAAGTTATTAGGTTTATAATTCTGGGTGATGCGAAGAAACAATGCAATGCAAATCTATTCCTTGTACCAGGATATCACTATTGATGATTTCATTATGATAGCTCCACCAAAGTTCTTGCCCATCACCAGAGTCTTCTCTCTCATGGCATCAGAGTGCAGTCTGAAATTAGGCCACCTGTGTTCAGGGCTGCCAAGATTATCTTGTGAGCTCTCTGTAATTTCCTTTACTGCAAGAAGCCAAACTCAAGGTTGGCTAGGGATATTGAGAGAAAATGTACAGAAAGATAGGAAGGAGAAGACTCATAGGTATCTGTTAGGACAATTAGGTTGCTTATGAGCCTTAGCTCTTGATTGGTTATATAACCTATAGTTTACAATAACGTCTTCACAATAATGTATTTATTAGCCAAGCTGTAGCAAATGTTGATCTGATCAGAGACACAAGGAAAGTAGCATGGTAACTGTTCATTTATTTTCTCATGGATGCAGGGTCTACAAACAGGTCAGCTTTTAATAATTAGAACCCAATCATCCATTAGTAGGTACCTTCTCCCACTGTAGTGCTCATGATGAAGGTGGTACCATAGTGCCATTTGTTAGGAGCTCCAGATGGGATTGTGGGGGAAATGAACAATGAGATAGTGTGTAATCAGTTTAAATGAGCAGTCAGGCAGAAGGGACATTTTTCTGTGCTCTATCTGGCAATGACTCTATGATTCCAGCAGGTGGCAGCATTGTCACAGCATTTTCACTAGCATCTCATTGACTGCCACTGACTGCATTGGCTCAGCTGGCCATGAGTAAAGATGGGTTGAGGGGAACTAGGCTCCTCCCAGAGAGAGCTTTGTGAAAAAATGTTATAATTTGAAAGCCTTGATTTCATACAGCTAAGTGCATATATATAATTATAAGTATTAAGATTTATCTGCCAGTCTTAAGACATTGCCGAAGTTCAGACATAAACATAAGGCACTAGAGAGCAGATGTTGAACAGGATATAAGGCTGCAAGGACCTGAACATTGCAGCAACACACAGTTTACTTTCTGGGGTGGTGGGGTGGTGTGGTGGTTAGCACAACGCTTTAGAGTACAGACGACCCGGGTTCAACTCCTCTCGCTGCAAACTGTAAGGAGTTTGTACCTTCTACCTGTGACTGCATGAGTTTCCACCCACAGTCCAAAGATGTACCAGTTGGTAGGTTAGTTGGTCATTGTAAATTGCCCTGTGATTAGGCCAGGATGAAATCAAGAGCACTCCACCCTGTAACCAGTTGTCTACCACAGTAACTTACAATGTGGGTTCCAACACAGTAACAAACTATGTGATTTGGGTAGGTTTCAATGATTAGGAACTAGTTTAATAATAACAACTACTAGAACTCATGCAATCTAACACATTGTGGGCTCAGGTAGTCGTGTATAAATTCAACACAACCACATACTGTTGTGATGATGCACAAATCTGATATTCTAAACTTGGGATATTGTTATTTTAAGCAAATCAGAATGCCTCAGCTCCTTACAGTGGCATGTCAATAAGAGTTGTTATTCCTCCGGCTGCCGCTGCCCTCGTTGCTGTCCAATAACCTTCCCAATCTGTACGTCCAGGTTCGTTGACATGGACATGACTATCTACCACACCGGGCATCACCACCAGATCTCCAGCATCTAGGATCTACAATGAGACAATAATTGTCAGAGATTCGACCTGGCAAACAACACAAAGGAATTGTAAAATTAATTATTAATCACTGGCTCACCTCAACCCAAAGAAAGCATCTTGAAAAGTACCACATTTGTTGGATGCTTTGGGAGTGTTTGGACAAGGTTAAGCCTGGGACAAATGCATTGTGTACTCTTCACTTTAGTTAATGGGACCTGGACAATCCAGCACACATTGATGGGAAGAAATTGTCTCTGTATTTCCATGTTATTATAGCAACAAACATTTTGCAATATTTGAAGCTCTCCTTCAGAGAAGCACCAGGATGGCAGGATGAGCCCAAAAGCTCCCACACCCATTTCAAGCCGGCAAAAAAAGTTGCACTTAAATGCATCTCCAATCCCCCGCTGGCTTTCCTGTACATCTCAGTGGTAGAATCAGATCAGTTTTAACAAAAGTAAACTCTTGAAAACTAGTCATTTACCACCGGAAAGCAACCACCCTGATGGAATCCCTGGCCGGGTTCTGAAACAATGTGCCAATTAGATGGCCACTGTCTTCCTTAACACTGTCACCTTCTCACTTCAATAACTCATTTTTCCCATCTGCCTCAAGGAAACCGATACCACTCCATTTCCCAAGAAGTTAAGGTGCCCCATCTCAGTAAGTCTAACATCAACCAGAATGTACTGCTTCAATGGAATGGTAATGACCCTTGTCTCCAGCTCCCTCCCAGACAATCTAGCCCCCCCCCCCCATAATTTGTATACAGGAAAAATAGATCTACAGGGATGCCATCACCCTCCGGATCACATTGACAATAAGAATGTGTATATCAGGATGTTATTCACTGATTAAAACTCAGCCTTTAATACCATAATACCTAATAAGATCATCACTAATCTCTTGGAACTTGGCCTTGGGCGTCCCCATATGTAAATGACTTCTAGACTTTCTGACTGGCAGACCTCATTCGGTTAGAACTGGTATTAACCTTTCTCCACCTTTACCTTCAACATTCATAACTTCCTGAAGATTCGGCTTGTCGGCAATGCTTCACATGAACTTCTACAGATAGGCTATAGAAATCATCCTGATAAGGGAGCTGCTGTCTATAGAGAGTGGTACATATAGCCCAGTGCCTCACAAGTTCGACATTTCCTTCCATTCTGCCCACCTCCATAATGCGCTGCATCATGAAGGCTAGTAGTATTGGCAAGAAGACTTTGCCACCCTACCCATTCCCTTTTCCTTTGTCTACCTTCGAGAAGAAGGTGCACCAACATGAAAGTCTGGGCAACCAGACTCAAGAGCAGCTTCTTCCCCGTTGCTCTCAGACTTCTGAGCCAATCAGCCCCTTTCTTATTGCTGCTGCCACATTCTCAAAACCTTAATTCCACCTCTTCCATTATTGGCACTTTAGCATTTCTTTTCACAACTTCAGCTTGCACTTCTGAGTACCATCCTGTTGTTTTGACACTGTACTTATTGTTGCTTATTGTGTTTATTCTGAATTTTATGTGGGAAAGGAATTTTATTGCACCCTGGTGTACGTGAAATTAAACTCATCTTGGATAGAGGCCATTGTGTGTTCATTAGTTTGTGATGCTGGATTTGATTTAGAATTGGACAGTGCTATTCACCGTATGACTAGATTGGACAATTAATATGAGGTCATAGCCAGTTGATTAGATGATTAATATGACATCATAACCAATTTACTAGATTGGACAATTAATATGAGGTCATCGCCAGTTGACTAGATTGGGCAATTAATATGACATCATAGTCAGTTGACTAGATTGGACAATTAATATGACATCATAGCCAGTTGACTAGATTGGACAATTAATATGACATCACAGCCAGTTGACTAGATAGGACAATTAATATGACATCATAGCCAGTTGACTAGATTGGACAATTAATATGGCATCACAGCCAGTTGACTAGATTGGACAATTAATATGGCATCACAGCCAGTTGACTAGATTGCACGATTAGCATTTCGGTCAGTATACAGAAGAACGTTATTCTAAGAGTAACCCATGCTGAAGCTGCATGGAATTATTTAGTGTGGTAGAATGCTCTTACCTCCCTAGGTAACAAAAAGATAACAAAGCGAGGAATGACCAGATGTTTAGACGATTTAAACACCAGGCCAGATGAATTGAAGAGGCAATAAAGACCAGAGGCGAGGGTCGGACCGGTTCTGCTCACTGCTCCACAACGTTTACTCTGCTCTTTGCCGCAGTGAGACCGAGACTGTGTTCCAGCTGCTCCAGGCCTCATGTCTGACGACTCACTTTTGTTCTAAATGCTATTTGCTTGCTTTGTCTGCACGATTTGTATTTTTTTTTCCTCTATGCACATTATGAGTTTGATGGGTTTTATTAAATGGGTTCTTTTGGGTTTCTTGTTTTGTGGCTGAAGGTTGTATAATGTAGACTGATAATAAATGCACTTTAACTTTATTTTAAAGACAGCTGCAAAGTGCCACTGGGAAATATAACAACTTTTTCACCATCTGTGGCGAAATCTCAAATAAACACTGTGGTATTTAGAAACAAAATGGTTAAAATAATTGTAGGATGGCAAAGGCAGCAATCTGGAAATGTCAAGAAACTCAGAAACTAAAGACAAGAATTGAAATTAATATAAAAAAGAACAGAACAATGTATTGAATGTATGTGAAGAAATGTATAGACATTGTCTTATGAAATGACCAGCAGTAGTGACCCTGGAGACTAAACACTGATGAAGAAAATGTTGATTCAGGGATTTAGAGAAGAACTCACTAAGATCAAACCCTGGCCAACTCATCAAGAGAGGGTAATATCTGAAAACAAGTTTTGAGTCTTGAAAGTTGTGAAAGTGTCTGAAGTGTTTGTAACTAAGAGTTGTGAAACTAAGGAGTCTTGTAGCTATGTTGTGAATCTGCCTGAATTTTGATTAATAAATGAAGTAAGGTTGCCAGGCAAAGGCAATATCCAATGCTGTATTTAATTAGCAACAACCATAACTTAGCTGAAAGGATCTGAAAACTCACTGAAACCCCAGTCACATGGAAGTGGCAGAACGACTCGCCTTTGTCAACCACAAAACCCAATTTGAAGAAACTGTCCGCCCACCTTTGCAAAGGAAAGGCCCATTGATAACCGGCACAGAGCGTGCAATAATCCAGTGAGGCTGCAGAGACTGCAGATGCTGTAATCTGGATCAGGAACCAAACTGCAGGAGAAACTCAGTGGGTCCAGACCCTGCAACAACAGGGCTGAGAATGAAAGGTAAGATAGCCAGTTTTCTTTTAATGTGGGGATGGATAAAAAGAAACAAAAGAAAATGAAAGCAAAGGCTATTGCTTGGGTCCAACGACTCTCCCTCCTGATGGGAAACATTGACTGTCTCTGTGCCTCCAGGGTATTTTCTGCCCAAGGAAGCAGGCTAGGCTACCTCATTAAATTTTTTAAGGCACAGTTAGATAGATTTTTGCATAGTAGGGGAACTAAGAGTTATGGGGTAAAAGTGGGTAGTTAGAACTGTGTCTACGGCCAGATCAGCTGTGATCTTATTGAATGACAGAACAGGTCTGGTGAACAGATAGCTTACACCTGCTCCTATTTCTTTTGTTCTTACATTCCATCGCTGCTGCCTGTCCTGTTGAGTTCCTCCAGTAGTTTATGTTTTGGTGCAGGTTTCAGCATCAGCGGTCTCTGTATCCTCAGCCACCTGTGTAGGTCTGCACTATGACTACATCAACATACTGTTATTAGATGGCTTAAGTTATTGATAAATCAGTGAGCTAATGCCTTTCCTAAAGTGCTAATGACAAAAAGACAAATACTAGACCCACTTACTAAGCAAGGAGCGAAGTGGATAAAGTAAGAATAAAAAGTTCAGTATTTAGTAACATCAGTCTATATCTTAACGGATTTTTGTTCTTGATTACTGTTCATTGATACTTCTGGAGTAGTTGTTGGGTATGTCAGATGAAGTTCTCACTGTACTATTGCAATGTTGCATTGTCTTTCTGATACCCTTGGTCAAGGCATTACCCATGAAACACCACCTGCAGGAAGTTCTGGAGGGGTCCTTGCAGGAGATATGGATGCATCACATATTATGTCTTCTTCTCATACTTTGCTGGTAACTTTCATTATCTCTCATAGACTCCGATAGCCAGTTTACAAAAATAACATTATTCAAAGACCCAGTCTAGCTTTCCTCTTGGACAGATGCTGCAAGATTTGTTCACTTGATCTGTAAACTGGACGATTGCTGGGAATATATTAACTAACTCAGCAAATATGGACTTCATTCGGTTAAGCAATATCTGTTGGTTACTTCACCTATGCAGACTGTGGGATTCTCTCACTAAATCTCTGCCCTTCCAGCTCTTTCATAGAATCATCAAAATCTACAGCACATTGCAGGCCCTTTGGGTCGCAATATTATGCCGACCATGTACCTACTCTAGAAACTAGAATTTCCCTATCGCATAGCCCTCTACTTTTCTAACTCCGTGTACCTATCTAAAGTCTCTTAAAGGACCCTATTGTATCAGCAAATGGTGCACCAAAGAGCTGTTCTGTTTTATGACCCTGTGACAGAGGGAACAGTTGGATACAGGAGTCATACAGGAAAATAGTAGATCAGCCACAATCTTGACAAAGAATGGAACCAGCTCACAGGCTCAAATGGCTCATCACTGTTCCCATCTCTCAAATTATTTCAGAATCAGAATTAGGTTTAATATCACCAGCTTGTAGTGTGAAATTTCAAACAAGAGAAAATCTGCAGATGCTGGAAATCCAAGCAACACACACAAAACACTGGAGGAACACAGCAGGCCAAGCAGCATCTATAGAAAAGAGTACAGTTGACGTTTCAGGCTGTTACGTACCCCGTAACTGGGTTGCCAAACCAGCAGAAATGGATCACTCAGTTGGAGTCTGGATTACTAGAACTAAGAAAGTTTTATTAAAGAAACAAGCAACACAGCACTCTAATCAAAAGGATAATGAATGCAACAGTTCAGCAATAATAAACACACATTTACACAGAATTAAGATAACAGGATCAATCAAGCTCTATCGTTGTCTAGGGGTAAATGACCAGTTTCAAAGTGACACAAAGTTCAGTTCAATTTAGTTCAGTTCAGTTCTCAGTAATCGTTGCCGTGGCGATGGACAGTGTGGGGGAAGGAGAGAGAGAGCAAAATGAATGAATATTCAAAACGGCTTCCACACACAGACCTTCGCAGTCAGCGTTCGAACGAGTCCTTTGTGATGTCATCTGAGGTCACCGACCGGGACCCCTCCGTTTCCAGATATGATCATTTCTCTGCGGTGAACCTGACACCCAGGCAAGGGTGGACACACACCAGGTTCCCGCCGATCGTGCCTTTCCACCCTGTGCGTTTATGGCTTGTCCCGCGACCAGCCGTCCAAAAACTTCCCACCGACTTGTGGGAGACGCACCGCTTCCAGGGTCTCGTTACCTCGGGGTGTCATGTGTGTCCTGCCTTAGCGAACCTGTCCCTTTTTATCCCCCTGCTGGGGTATCGCCTGTCCGTCACTTCAAACAGTTCAGGGTTCAAAGGGGGAGCCGATCTTGACAGCTCTCCTTCCGTTACTCTCTCCCGTCCCTTCATTAACATCTCCAAATGCTGCTCCATTGTTTTCCTTATCTCTCTTTCTCCTGAAGACAGGTGGCAGACCAACTGCTGATCCCACTGGTGCCAGCACAGGACAGCTGACATCTTAATGTATGTGTATTCTTGTCACAAGGCCGAGACCCTTCATCAGGCTGGGTGAAAGGGTTCAGCCCGAACTGTTGACTGTACTCTTTTCCATTGATGCTGCCTGGCCCGCTGAGTTCCTCCAACATTTTGTGTGCATTGTATCGCAAAATTTGTTGTTTTTGCAGCGCAGTGCAATGCAATACATAATAATAGAAAAAACCTATGAATTACAGTAAGTACATATATATATAATAGTTAAATTAATAAATAGTACGAAAATAGAAATAAAAAAGTAGTGAGGTAGTGTTCAATGTCCATTCAGAAATTGGATGGCAGAGGGGAAGAAGCTATTCCAGAATCACTGAATGTGTGCCTTCAAGCTCCAGTACCTCCTTCCTGATGGTAGCGATGTGAATATGACATTGGGTGATGGGGTCCTTAATGATGGATGCTGTCTATTTGAGGCATTGCAGCTTGAAGATGTCCTGGATACTACAGAGTCTAGTGCCCATGACGGAGATGATGTAGTATACAACTCGCTGTAGCTCATTTCAATCCTGTGCAATGCCCCCCCACCCCCTCCACTCCCCCACACCAGACAGTGATGCAGCCAGTTAGAATGCTCTCCATGGTACATCTGTAGGAATTTGCAAGTGAGTTTGGTGACATACCAAATCTCCTCAAACCCCTAATGAAATATAGCCACTGTATTACCTTCTTTGTAGTTGCATCGCTATGTTAGGTCCAGGATAGATCCTCAGAGACATTGACACCCAGGGACTTGAAATCGCTCACTCTCTCCACTTCTGATCCCTCTATAAGGACCGGTGTCCCAAGTTTCAGATCATGTATAACACTGTATGAAATATTCGGTTTATTGTCAGCACAAAATGCCTGTTTCTGTGCTGCATCTCTTTATGACAGCCGTCTCAAATCAGATTGAGGTTACTATCATATGGACAATTACAGTGAGGTACAGGTACTGCCAAAAACCTGCCTGCAGCAGAATCACAGGCAATTACGTTCAGGTAACTCAGAAAATATCAATCATATATAAGTTATACATTAATTATACAAGGCGGTGAAGAGAAAAAAGACTGTGCAAAATCAGGCTTTATTACAACCAACACAATCATGGTAGGGTAAGAGATGGTCAATAGTACTCTGTTGTTGAGGTAGGATTAGAATTGTGCAGATCCCCACAAGACCCTGAAAATAAAGGAAATTTCCTGGACATCTGTACCTCTGCCTTATGGCAGCAGTGAGATGAGGGCATGACCCAGATGGTAGATAGGTGCTGCCTAGTAATGCCAGATGCTGTCAGTGGTGGGGAAGACTGTGCCTGTGATGGACTGGGCCCTGTCGACTACTCTCTGCAGCTTCTTGTGTTTCTGTGCATTGGAGTTACCATACCAAGGCATGACACAACCAGTCGGGATACTTCCAACAGTGCACCCTTAGAAGTCTGCTGGAGTACTTTGTTACTTTTGTTCTTCTCTGCATCTTGTAGCACATCAGGTGGCAATCTTGCTGTTTCTTTAATATTTATTTGTTTTTTATGAGGCAACATTGCTAGTTCAATGCTCAACCCACCTTCGGTTGAAATGTGCAAGAAGCTGGCCAGATTCGAACCTACAACCACTCGCCTTGAAGTCCAGTGTGGGTGCCACTATGCCACTGGCCAGTGAAGACTATTTTGTGACATGCCAAAACCTCCATAAGCTTCTTAGTACATCTTCTTTATGATTGCATCTATGTGCTGAACCCAGAGCTGGTCATCCAAGATATTACCACCCAGAAATTTGAAGTTACTAACTGTCTTCACCTATGAACTACCAATGAGAAATGGTAGGTGGTCCCCTGATGCTATTGTGGAATGTTTTGGAATATTTATTATATAAAAGTGACTGCATGAAGGTCAGTTTGAGTTGTTGGAATGATATTGGAACACTGTTTTGAGAGGTGAGAAAATAATTAACTCAATTGAAAATATCACTGAGAAACTTAAAGTGAACTCACTGACTCACAAATTGTGTGGTAAAATTAAAATATTTTCCATGTAAAAGCAGTGTTTGTCATAGCATTCTTGTCAAATTATGGCTGTTATAGACCCTAGAGCAGTTGGAGATGGCAGAGGGCTGTCAGAGGTGGAGGCAGGTAAAGGGAGGAAGGAAGCAGAAAGTTACAATGCACCAGCCATGTGGCCAGTTGGGAAATGTACCTCTTCTGCCCCCTACTGGGAGATAGATAGATAGATACTTTATTGATCCCAAAGGAAATTACAGTGTCACAGTAGCATTACAAGTGCACAAATATACAAATATTAGAAGAGAAATAATAAATAATAAAAAATAAGTTACCTCAAACAGTCTAACAGGAGGGTGTCATCACTTCCGCAGTTATAGGTTGACTCATTATAGAGTCTAATGGCCAAGGGTAAGAATTACCTCATGTAGTGCTCTTTGGAGCAACACAGTTGGCTTAATCTATTACTAAAAGTGCTCCTCTGTTCAGCCAAGGTGGCATGCGGAGGGTGAGAAACATTGTCCAGAATTGCCAGGATTTTCCAGAGGGTCCTTTGTTCTACCACAGCCTCCAGTGTGACCAGTTTGACGCCTATAACAGAGCCAGCCTCTCTAATCAGTTTATTGAGCCTGTTGGCATCACCCATGTTGACGCCATTGCCCCAGCACACCACCGCATAGGAGACTGTACAGTACTGGCAACAACAGACTGGTAAAACATGTGAAGGAGAGGCCTGCATACTCCAAACGACAATGAGATCGCATCGTCATTCTTCTCTGGCAGAGTCAGATGTGGATCATGTAGAGCTAGACTTCAGAAAAAGACTGAAATAAAAGAAATACTCCAGATGTTAGAAACCTAAAGTAGAAGCAGAAAGTGCTGGAAGCACTCAGCTGCTCAGGCAACATCAGTGGAACGAGAAACAGACCTGGTGTTTCAGGTGTTGATCTTTCTGCTCAGAATACTGGAAAAAGCAGGTGCTTGGTACAATGCAGAGTCAACGGAAAGCACATGGATTGTGGAGGGACTGGAGGCTCTGGCCCCACCTTTGTTTGTCTTAGTGTTTGGATTCCATCATCTCTAGAACAGAGAGAATGTGCTGCCCAACTCTGCACCTGTGGAGCCCAAGTCGTGCGAAGCCAGCTGACTGAGGTTGATACTTCCACTAAGGCCAGAACAGTTTCCGTGAGACCTATATCCTGCTGCAGAATGACAAAGTGCAGCAATGAAGTTGAAAGAGCTCCCAAATAGTAGCTACCATACTCTGGACTCCTCAATTGAAGGAGTATTGTGAATTCTCAACCGCCAGTGGCCTGCTTTCCAACTGATCAGTGATTGGTGAAAGAGGTGCCCTGCAATGGAGTGACTGGAATCATGGACCAGAGTCAAGTGGGCCTTGGCCTTCTGCTTGCTGAACCATCAGTTAACCAGGTTAACCAAACACATCAACCAACGCTGTACTGGTACAGTTTGAGGTGGTCTTTCCTGAGGGTAGGAGCCCTCAAGTTTGACCAAACCACTGCCATGTGGATTACGTTCAGTATAAGGGAAAGATTACTTTAGGATGGTGGGCACGTGGCCAAGTGGTTAAGGCATTGGACTAGCTACCTGAAGGTCGTGAGTTCAAGCCCCAGCTGAGGGAATGTGTTGTGTCCTTGAGCAAGGCATTTAATCACACATTACTCTGCCACGACACTGGTGCCAAGCTGTATGGGTCCTAATGCCCTTCCCTTGGACAACATTGGTGTCGTGGAGAGGGAGACTTGCAGCATGGGCAACTGCCGGTCTTCCATACAACCTTGCCCAGGCCGGCGCCCTGGAGAGTGAAGACTTTCCAGGTGCAGATCCATGGTCTCACAAGGCTAATGGATGCCTTTACTTTAGAATGAGCATTAAGGGTAAGCATCAGGGTTAATAATGTAATTACTTGTAAAAGCTGTTTATTGTGTCAAATAATCATTGTTTTGGCTACAAATCAAGATTGATGAGCATAAATAAATGCCAGATTTGTATATATTTTATATTCTGTTCATCACTGGGTTGAATGGATAGTGTTGTGGAAAGTGGCAGTGCAGCTAAGTATAATGAGATATTTCTCTAAGACACCTGAGTAGTTTTGATTGAGCTCCCAGGTGCGAATCATCCACCAAGAACTCATACCTATTCTCTGTTGTAGTAACAGGAGGGTGTCTAGTACTAGGTAATGAACCGGGTCAGGTCACAGATCTCTCAGTGGGTGAGCATCTGGGGGACAGTGACCACCGCTCCCTGGCCTTTAGGATTATCATGGAAAAGGATAGAATCAGAGAGGACAGGAAAATTTTTAATTGGGGAAGGGCAAATTATGAGGCTATAAGGCTAGAACTTGCGGGTGTGAATTGGGATGATGTTTTTGCAGGGAAATGTACTATAGACATGTGGTCGATGTTTAGAGATCTCTTGCGGGATGTAAGGGATAAATTTGTCCCGGTGAGGAAGATAAAGAATGGTAGGGCGAAGGAACCATGGGTGACAAGTGAGGTGGAAAATCTAGTCAGGAGGAAGAAGGCAGCATACATGAGGTTTAGGAAGCAAGGATCAGCTGGGTCTATTGAGGAATATAGGGAAGCAAGAAAGGAGCTTAAGAAGGGGCTGAGAAGAGCAAGAAGGGGGCATGAGAAGGCCTTGGCGAGTAGGGTAAAGGAAGAAAAAAAGGATGACAGGAGTGAAGGTAGGACCCATTAGAGATAAAGGTGGGAAGATGTGCCTGGAGGCTGTGGGAGTGAGCGAGGTCCTCAATGAATACTTCTCTTCGGTATTCACCAATGACAGGGAACTTGATGATGGTGAGGTCAATATGAGTGAGGTTGATGTTCTGGAGCATGTTGATATTAAGGGAGAGGAGGTGTTGGAGTTGTTAAAATACATTAGGACAGATAAGTCCCCGGGGCCTGACGGAATATTCCCCAGGCTGCTCCATGAGGTGAGAGAAGAGATTGCTGAGCCTCTGGCTAGGATCTTCATGTCCTCGTTGTCCACGGGAATGGTACCGGAGGATTGGAGGGAGGCGAATGTTGTTCCCTTGTTCAAAAAAGGTAGTAGGGATAATCCGGGTAATTATAGACCAGTGAGCCTTACATCTGTGGTGGAAAAGCTGTTGGAAAAGATTCTTAGAGATAGGATCTATAGGCATTTAGAGAATCATGGTCTGATCAGGGACAGTCAGCATGGCTTTGTGAAGGGCAGATCGTGTCTAACAAGCCTGATAGAGTTCTTTGAGGAGGTGACCAGGCATATAGATGAGGGTAGTGCAGTGGATGTGATCTATATGGATTTTACTAAGGGATTTGACAAGGTACCACACGGTAGGCTTATTCAGAAAGTTAGAAGGCATGGGATCCAGGGAAGTTTGGCCAGGTGGATTCAGAATTGGCTTGCCTGCAGAAGGCAGAGGGTGGTGGTGGACGGAGTACATTCAGATTGAAGGATTGTGACTAGTGGTGTCCCACAAGGATCTGTTCTGGGACCTCTACTTTTCGTGATCTTTATTAACGATCTGGATGTGGGGGTAGAAGGGTGGGTTGGCAAGTTTGCAGATGACACAAAGGTTGGTGGTGTTGTAGATAGTGTAGAGGATTGTCAAAGATTGCAGAGAGACATTGATAGGATGCAGAAGTGGGCTGAGAAGTGGCAGATGGAGTTCAACCCGGAGAAGTGTGAGGTGGTACACTTTGGAAGGACGAACTCAAAGGCAGAGTACAAAGTAAATGGCAGGATACTTGGTAGTGTGGAGGAGCAGAGGGATCTCAGGGTACATATCCACAGATCCCTGAAAGTTGCCTCACAGGTGGATAAGGTAGTTAAGAAAGCTTATGGGGTGTTAGCTTTCATAAGTCGAGGGATAGAGTTTAAGAGTCGCGATGTAATGATGCAGCTCTACAAAACTCTGGTTAGGTCACACTTGGAGTATTGTGTCCAGTTCTGGTCACCTCACTATAGGAAGGATGTGGAAGCATTGGAAAGGGTGCAGTGGAGATTTGCCAGGATGCTGCCTGGTTTAGAAAGTATGCATTATGATCAGAGATTAAGGGAGCTAGGGCTTTACTCTTTGGAGAGAAGGAGGATGAGAGGAGACATGATAGAGGTGTACAAAATAATAAGAGGAATAGATAGAGTGGATAGCCAGCGCCTCTTCCCCAGGGCACCACTGCTCAATACAAGAGGACATGGTTTTAATGTGAGGGGTGGGAAGTTCAAGGGGGGTATTAGGGGAAGGTTTTTTACTCAGAGAGTGGTTGGTGCGTGGAATGCACTGCCTGAGTCAGTGGTGGAGGCAGATACACTCGTGAAGTTTAAGAGACTACTAGACAGGTATATGGAGGAATTTAAGGTGGGGGCTTATATGGGAGGCAGGGTTTGAGGGTTGGCACAACATTGTGGGCCGAAGGGCCTGTACTGTGCTGTACTATTCTATGTTCTCTGTTCCTCTTCCTCCTCCTTTGCTTGCAATTCCCATGTGTAGTTTATGTTAGGTGCTGTTGATGGCTGCAGCAAATCACATCATCTACCATGGACTTCACTCACCTATCCCTTTCCTGCCTCCTTTCTTCCCTCTTCTTTGCTCCCATCCTTCCCTCCTCTGATATCTCGTTTCTTCCCCCCCCTCAATTTTCTATCCTTCCTTATTTCAGTTCTTCCACCTCTTCCTTGTTACAGTTCTTCTGTCCTTTTCATGCTTCAGTGTCCCATTCCTTCCTTACTATGGTTGCCCGTCCTTAGTGGACGACAAAGTCCACTAATGAGAATTCTGGGAAGTAACTGGGAAAATTGTCGGTGAACCCTGACAAGATGTTTAAGGTTTTCTCTTCTCAAAGTGATGTAGGAAGTCAGTTTCTAAAAGAGAAAGCTAAACAATTATGTGATCACATTTGTAATCCACACTAATAATTTCTTTACCCTTTTTAAATTGCTCATTGTTAGCAAATTGGTGTGTGAACCAGCAAAATGGTTTCAGTTTCTTTAATAAGCCATAGGAAGCAATTTGGTTGGTAACCAGGATCTTAATCATCCTCGGGTAAGTCATTTTTAGCACTTAAGCATTTACCAATGTGAAGCAATGAGGAGTTAAATGGAAAGTCAGACCTTACTCTAAAAAGATTTGAGAGAGAGTGAGGGATAAACTTAGCATGATTGATGTAGATTTGACATCCCTCTCACTGGAGCGCCCAAATTCAGGAACCACAGTCTCAAAATAAGGAGTTGAACATTTACAAAGCAGATAGATTCAGTTCTTCACCCTTCTGCCCATTTGCGCTCCATATTGCCCTTTTCCCTACATATTGATGTGTCTATTAAAAAGCTACTTAATTACCACTATCATCTCTGCTTCCACTATCATCCTGGCAGGTCTTTCCAGGCACGAACACATCTCCTTTAAACTTTACCACTGTAGTCGCGCTGATATGCAACGAGCAAAAGCAACACACTGAGTCGAGCAGGGTCTGTTTGAACTGTTTACTGTTTCAATCCGCGCACACTTAAGTGCCTGCTGCCAGCATCCCCCGCTTTTTGTGGGGCAGAAGTGACGTCGGCTTCAGGGCTGAAGTCTGCCCCGCACTCAGAGCCCTCTCGGTTGCTGCTGGCTGCGGACTTGCCTGCGACTGCTGGAGCCGGTTCGCTTGCTGTGTGGGCGAGCCGCCACATGAACCCCCCCCCCAGAACTGGCGATAGGAGGTGCAGAGTCTGCAGCCTGCACACTGTCAGTTCTTTTAGGTGGCCGGCCTCGTCGTCATGGGGGTGGCACCACAACTGGGCGCTTATGGTCTAGATGCGCCGGTTTGAGACGGTCAATGGTAAAAGTCTCTTCATGACCGCCGATGTCGAGAACACAGGTTGTCCCATTATGGTGCGCCACCTGTAGGGTCCTTCGTATGGTCGCTGCAGGGGTGGTCTCTGCGCGCCTTGGCCAACGACAACATACTTGCTCTGTTGTAGGTCCTTGGGCACGAAAGAGGGTGTTGTTCCGTGGTGGGACGTCGGGACTGGGGCAAGTGTTCCAAGCTGTTCCCGGAGTTTAGTTAGGACCGCCGTAGGTGTGTCCTCCTGGCCATGGGGTGCTGGAAACTGTGAGCAGGGCACCGTAAACCAGTTCAGCCGATGATGCGGCCAGGTCCTCCTTGGGTGCCATGCAGATGCCAAGCAGCACCCAGGGGAGTTCGTCAACCCAGTCTGGGCCTCGGAGGCGTGCCATCAGGGCTGACTTCAAGTACCTGTGGAAACGTTCCACCAGGCCGTTGGACTGCGGGTGGTAAGCAGTCGTTCGGTGGAGCTGGGTTCCGAGGAGTTGTGCCAGTGCAGACCACAAAGCCGATGTGAACTGCACACCTCTATCTGAAGTGACGTGGGCTGGGAGTCCGAACCGTGCCACCCAGGTGGTAATCAGGGTTCTGGCGCATGCCTCCGTGGCCATGTCGGTGAGTGGGATAACTTCCGGCCACCTCGTGAACCTGTCCACCATGGTGAACAAGTATCTCGCTCCTCTCAAAACCGGCAGTGGGCCGACGATGTCCACGTGGACATGATCCTCCCTTACCAGCGGAACAAGTGCTACACATGCCCTTACACTTCCTCCCTTACCACCATTCAGGGCCCCAGACAGTCCTTCCAGGTGAGGCAACACTTCACCTGTGAGTCGGCTGGGGTGATATACTGTGTCCGGTGCTCCCGATGTGGCCTTCTATATATTGGCGAGACCCGACACAGGCTGGGAGAGCACTTTGCTGAACACCTACGCTCTGTCCACCAGAGAAAGCAGGATCTCCCAGTGGCCACATATTTTAATTCCACATCCCATTCCCATTCTGACATGTCTATCCACGGCCTCCTCTACTGTAAGGATGAAGCCACACTCAGGTTGGAGGAACAACACCTTATATTCCGTCTGGGTAGCCTCCAACCTGATGGCATGAACATCGACTTCTCTAACTTCCGCTAATGCCCCACCTCCCCCTCGTACCCCATCTGTTATTTATTTTTATACACACATTCTTTCTCTCACTCTCCTTTTTCTCCCTCTGTCCCTCTGACTATACCCCTTGCCCATCCTTTGGGTCTTGTCTTTCTTCTCGGACCTCCTGTCCCATGATCCTCTTGTATCCCTTTTGCCAATCACCTGTCCAGCTCTTGGCTCCATCCCTCCCCCTCCTGTCTTCTCCTATCATTTTGCATCTCCCCCTCCCCCTCCAACTTTCAAATCCCTTACTCACTTTTCCTTCAGTTAGTCCTGACGAAGGGTCTCGGCCCGAAACGTCAACTGTACCGCTTCCTAGAGATGCTGCCTGGCCTGCTGCGTTCACCAGCAACTTTGATGTGTGTTGCTATGTTCAAACCTCCTATGTGTCGGCTGGAAGGATTGCACTGAGGCCCTCACGTGGCTCTGGATTTTGGAGGTTTGACAGTGCGTGCATGTCCTGGCCCAGTGCCTGGCCTGCTTGCATAGGCCGTGCCACACAATCCTGTCTGTGATCAGCCAGATGGTCGCCAGATGGAAGGGTGGGCTAAACTGTGCAAGGCATCGAAAATGCAGCACCTCCAAGCGGTTGGGACAATGGGCCGAGGTTGCCCGGTGGACACATCGCAAAGGAGAATCTTACCTTCGGGCGCAATGGGTATGTCTTCGAGGCGGAGTCCTGAGACTGCGGTTCGGTACGCTGGCATTTCGCTGTCCATTCGCTGCGCCTTAGCTAACACCGCATAATCCACCCCCGGAGACAGAGAGAGCACTGATTGGACAGAGATGCGTGACAGCGCGGTCAGCCACCATGTTGTTCTTCCCGGAGATGTGCTTGATCGTGGTGGTAAATTCCGAGATGTACAACAGGTGGCATTCCTGACTGCCCAACCACGGGTCCGACACTTTGGCAAATGCGAAAGTGAGCGGCTTGTGGTCTGTGAAGGCCGTGAACTCCCTCTCTTCCAGGAAATACCTGAAGTGGCGGATGGCAAGGTACAGGGCCAGCAGCTCCCTGTCAAAAGTGCTGTACTTAAGATCCGGGGGTCGTAGGTGCCGGCTGAAAAAAGCGAGCGTCTTCTACTGGCCTTCGATGAGCTGCTCGAGCATGCCGCCATTTGCCGCGTTGGAGGCATCCACAGTGAAGGCAATGGGGATGTCGACCCGAGGGTCGACCAGGAGAGTGGCATTTGCTAGCATGTTCTTGGCTTGTTCAAAAGCTGCCATCGCCTCCTCTATCCAAGTGACCTTTTTGACCTCGCCGGACATCAAACCAAAAAGGGGCCGCATGATCCAGGCCACTGAGGGCAGGAAACGGTGATAAAAATTAACCATCCCAACAAATTCCTGCAGGCCTTTAACAGTGCTGGGTCTGGTGAACTGACGGATGGCTTCAACTTTTGCCAGCAGGGGCACAGCTCCATGGTGGTTGATCCGGTGTCCCAAGAAGTCGATGGCGGGTAGGCCGAACTGGCACTTAGTGGGGTTGATAGCCAGGCCATAGTCGCTTAGGCTGCGGCAGAGAAGGCGTAAATGTACTAGATGTTCCTGAGCGGCTGATGATATGTATGTCATCCAGGTAGATGAACAGAAAGTCCAGATCTCACCCTACTGCATCCATCAGGTGTCTGCACCACATTCTTGAGCCCGAAAGGCATCCTGAGGAACTCCACCAGGCCAAAGAGGCAATGAGGGCCATCATGGGTACATCGTCCGGGTGGACTGGGATCTGATGGTTCCCTCAGACCAGGTCAATCTTCAAAAAGATGCCTGCACTGTGCAGGTTGGCTGTAAAGTCCTGGATGTGTGGTACCGGATAGCGATCGGAAGTGGTGGCGTCGTTCAGCCTCCTATAGTCGCCACACGGTCTCCACACTCCCGCAGACTTGGGCACCATATGGAGTGGGGAGGCCCACGGGCTGTCGGAACGCCGCACAATCCCCATCTCCTCCATCTTCTTGAATTCTTCCTTCGCGAGGCGGAGCTTGTCGGGTGGTAGCCTGCGGGCCCGGGCATGAAGGGGAGGTCCCTGTGTGGGGATGTGGTGCATCACGCTGTGCTTGGGGTCTGTTTAGGAAAACTGTGGCGTGATGATAGATGGGAACTCCAATAACACTCTGGCGAACTCGTTGTCGGAATAAGTGACGGAGTCCAGGTGCAGGGCCGGTAACCTGGCCTCACCGAGGGAGAAAGTCTGGAATGTCTTCACATCGACCAATCATCGTCCCTTCAAATCCACGAGCAGGCAGTGCGCACGGAGGAAGTCCGCACCCAGCAATGGCTGTGACGCTGCGGCCAGTGTAAATGTTCATGTAAAACGGCTGGAACCAAACTGCAAGGGTATGGTTCTTGCGCCATAGGTGCAGATGGTGTTGCTGTTGGCTGTCGTAAGTTCCGGTCCTGTTCTTCTAGTTCAGGTATTGTGGCTCGAGGGGGTAGGACACTGATTTCCAACCCCGAGTCCACCAGGAATCTATGCCTGGAGTGCTTGTCCCAAACGTAGAGGAGGTTATCACGGTGACCAGCCACTGTAGTCATCAGCGACGGCTGGTCCTAGCGTTTCCCTGGAAACAAGCATGGCGGTCGGCAGCGGGGGGGCCCCGGAACCCCACCTTTGATGATAAAAACACCAAGTCAGAAGTGGTGCTGTCCCTTATTGTGGGTGTTACATGCTCCGCTGCTGGAGTTTGGAGGGCTGGACTTCCAGCCGTGCCGCAGAACTAATTTCAATGGTGGTTCCGCCATTTTGTTTGGCGCGCCAAAGCACGTCCGCGCGGGCAGCCACCCTGCACGGGTCTCTGAAGTCTTCATCTGCTAGCAGGAGGCGGATGTCTTCTGGTATCTGCTCCAAGAAGATCCGTTCAAAAAGCAGGCAAGTCTTATGGCCGTCTGCCTGTGCTAGCATGTTGCTCGTCAGGGCTGATGGCGCGCGGCCGCCCAGGCCATCCATATGTAGTAACTGCGCGGCCCATTTGCGGCGGGAGAGGCCAAATGTGCGGATTAACAGGGCCTTGCGTGCCTTGTACCTGTCTGTTGCCGGAGGCTGACGCAGAAAGTTGATAACGCGGCCCGTTGTTTCCTGGTCGAGGGCGCCCACCACATAGTAATACCTGGTGGTGTCTGAGATAATTTGCCTGACCTGGAACTGGGCGTCTGCTTGCTTGAACCAGACCAGAGGTTGAGTGGTCCAGAAGGTTGGCAGTTTAAGGGAAACTGCATTCTGGAGAGCCAAGTCGTTCATGCTGGGTCCAAATGCTGTTGGACCATTGGGGTCACCAATGTAGTCGTGCTGAAACGCGACGAGCAAAAGCAACACACTGAGTCGAGCGGGATCTGGTTGAACTGCTTACTGTTTCAATCCGCGTGTGCTTAAGTGCCCGCTCCCAGCATCCCCTGCTCTTTGCTGGGCGGAAGTGACGTCGGCTTCAGGGCTGAAGTCTGCCCCGCACTCAGAGCCCTCTCGGTTGCCACTGGCTGCGGACTCGCCCACGACTGCTGGAGCCGGTTTGCTTGCCGCGTGGGTGAGCCGCCACACCACCATGCTTTAAAGTTGCTCCTCCTTGATGGATAAAATACTGTCTGAATGACAGAGACAGCAGGATTTTACTGCCCAATAATGTGACCAGCATGGGTTAGATTTATTTCCCGAGATCATAGAAGAGAACTGCACTACCAGGACTAGAAAAAGCTGATGGCAAGTTGGATCAGGGCAGAAGAACCCTAGTAAGTGTTACTCTCCTTGGGATTGTTTCTTCTGGCCCGATACCGAAATTTGGCCTTTGGGATTTCTTTCCCTGTCACTGACTGTAATTGACTCAGATTACTCATCCAATGATCACTCCCTTCCAAATGGCATAGCTTTACAGCTCCTCCCACGCAATCTCACATCACTTTGGATTTGCACATCATTTCCATCCACTGGAGGTGGTTTAGGGGTGTGTAAATGCACCCAGAGAGTTTACACACTGAACTAAGCAGTAGGGATTCTTATACTGAAGCAGTCCACAGTTAAAATGTGCTGTGGTGTGAGAGAAAAACCAACAGTGAGGCAAAGCAGGGAGCCTATAAGGTGCCCGAAAGGGTATTAGTGAACCAGTTAAGTTTTTCACATTTCTACTGGATTTTCCCATTTGAACCAGTTAGGCAAACCTGTAGGAGGTTCAAATGGGGACATCGAGTGGAAATATGAAAATACCAGTGGGAATGTGTTATTTCCATATAGTTAATGTCAAATCTGCAAGGTTTATGCAAGACTCACCTGTTGACTCTGATGTTGAGGAGCTGTGATTTCATCAGAGTAAATACCCACAATCTTGTCCCCTTCTATGACGATATCAGCTGGGCCAATCCATGAATCCAGTACAACATTCCTGCTTCTCACCACTGACACTTGTGAGCCGACTTCCATTTCAGAATGAAAGCCTCCCCGACTCTTTTGAATCCAGTGGTCATGTGACTAAATATTCCTGCACCTAAGCCAACTAAATCAATCATTAACTAAACATACAGGCACGATTGAAGGCAGACCAATGTAAAATCAATGATTATCAACCATGTATTTAAGTAACAACATGTCAAAACAGCCTAGGATAATTATTAAACCAAACATGACAAAGCGCCTATTATCTGATGAGCCGCGGTTCAGAATCTAGTACTGAAGCAGGATGAAAAAGGAATGATTCATAAGAAGATAACAAACAAGGCATGGGATTAGTTACACGTGTATGAAGATCATTGTTGTTACTGAAGAGTACTGTGTGCATCAGGGACAAGAAGAATCTCAGATAGATCAAGAAATCTGCCCATGCTGTACTCCTGGAGTAGTGTGAGGGATAAGGATACAACAAAAGTTCACAATCAATAATTAATCCCTCCTGAATAGCATTAATTATGCTACATGGAACTCTGAAATCAATGGAACAGATTTCACAGCCACAGTCCACAGCTTTAAGTTTTATTTAGCCATGCCAACGAGGGATGAATTTCTAGGCAAAAGCCTCTTGAAAGACTTGGAAGTTTACATACACAAGCATTTCTCTGGCACGAAATGTTAGAATGAAGACAGCTTATATTACGATCCGTGGTACATCTCACCTACTGTCTACACTAATTTGGTCACACAGTGCACAGCACAAGTTCTCCCATGATGGATACAACAGATGGTATTGGCACATTCCAGAAATTACTTTTGAACAGTGGGATTTTTGTAAGATAGATGTTTCCTTCCCACTGTGCGCGTCTCCCTCAGCGTTTTAGCAAAAGGAAGTTTCTCAACGTCCTTGCCCGCATCCATTCTCCGGGCATATCGTCATCATAATACTGCTTGACATGCACAGCAATAATACCTGTTGACTATAAACTGCTACAGAACATCTTCAGGATAAGAAAGGTATACAAAAGATATAAATAAAAACTTCCTTACTATTTCTGATTTGCTGTCGGATTGATAAAGAGAAGCAAGGACTCAAAAGTTCTCTGCCGTCATGGCTTCCTTCTGCTAAATGTAACTTATAAAAGCCCCATAAATGAAGGAATAACAAAGACATCTCAAGTCTTCAATATTTCCCAGAGAAATTATTCTAATACCAAATGAAACCTCAGGAGGTTAACTCTGAAGACTCCAGAGAAACTACAGATGCTGGATATCTGGAATAACAAACACAAAGCACTGGAGGAACTCTGCAGAAGTGTCAACATTGCAGGCCAAGACCCTTTATCAGGAACCATTTAAATTTGAAAGCTCCCAAAACATACGTAGGGATTGTGAAGTGAAATAAATTGGTGTTCTTTGTTTGCATGGCAATGCCCTGCTTCCTGCTATTTAATGTAACTGTAGTGTGTAGCCAATGACAGCTATGCTGCTTAATGTCTTCAACGTGCCAATTTCATAGGCGAAGAATACCTGTCGAAACTGGTCTGGACAACTTAAAGGCAGTGTTCATCGATCAGTGGAAATACAGTGTGGATGGGCAAATTGATGGAGCTTCAGGGTGTAATGTTCCCTGATGGTGCCTCCATGGAGGTGTGGAAAAGCATGTGACCTCCCCCCCCCCACCCTTGCAGCAAGTTTTACGTGGTTTTCTAGAGCTGGTGCATTCCTACCTGGCCCTCTTACCTTGAGAACACTTTTGATATTTACCTCGACTGCTTCCCACTAGTTTGTTAGAGAAAGAGGGAAAGAGAAAGCAAGCATGCAGGTACAGCAGGCAGTGAAGAAAGCTAATGGCATGCTGGCCTTCATAACAAGGGGAATTGAGTATAAGAGCAAAGAGGTCCTTCTGCAGCTGTACAGGGCCCTGGTGAGACCACACCTGGAGTATTGTGTGCAGTTTTGGTCTCCAAATTTGAGGAAGGACATTCTTGCTATTGAGGGAGTGCAGCGTAAGTTCACAAGGTTAATTCCCGGGATGGCGGGACTGTCATATGTTGAAAGATTGGAGCGGCTGGCCCTGTATACTCTGGAATTTAGAAGGCTGAGAGGGGATCTTATTGAAACATATAAGATTATTAAGGGATTGGATACGCTGGAGGCAGGAAGCATGTTCCCGCTGATGGGTGAGTCCAGACCAGAGGCCACAGTTTAAGAAATAGGGGTAGGCCATTTAGAACAGAGTTGAGGAAAAACTTTTTCACCCAGAGAGTGGTGGATATATAGAATGCTCTGCCCCAGAAGGCTGTGGAGGCCAAGTCTCTGGATGCTTTCAAGAAAGAGATGGATAGAACTCTTAAAGATAGCGAAATCAAAGATTATGGGGATAAGGCAGGAACTGGATACTGATTGTGGATGATCAGCCATGATCACAGTGAATGGTGGTGCTGGCTCGAAGGGCCGAATAGCCTACTCCTGCACCTATTGTCTATTGTCTATTGTCTATTGTCAAGTCGTCAAGTCACTTTTTATTGTCATTTTGACCATAACTGCTGGTGCAGTACACAGTAAAAATGAGACAATGTTTTTTCAGGACCACGATGCTACATGAAACAATACAAAAACTACACTGAACTACGTAAAAACAGCACAGAAACTACACTAGACTACAGACCTAACCAGGACTGCATAAAGTGCACAAAACAGTGCAGGTATTACAATAAGTAATAAACAAGACAATAGGCACAGTAGAGGGCAGTAGGTTGGTGTCAGTCCAGGCTCTGGGGTTTGAGGAGATTAGATTAGATTAGATTAGATTATGAGGACGCTCAGTCCTCGTTTATTGTCACTTAGAAATGCATGCATTAAAAAATGATACAATGTTCCTCCAGTATGATATCAGAGAAACACAGGACAGACCAAGACTAAAACTGACAAAAACCATATAATTACAACATATCATTACAACAGTGCAAAGCAATACCGTAATTTGATAAGAGCAGGCTATGGGCACGGTAAAAAAAAAGTCTGAAAGTCCCGATAGACTCATCATCTCACGCAGACAGTGGAAGGGAGATATTCTCCCTGCCATGAGTTTCCAGCGCCGCAAACTTGCCGATGCAGCACTCTGGAAGCACCCGACCACAGCCCAACTCTGAGTCCTTCCGAAAAACTTCAAGCCTTCGACCAGCCCTCCGACACCAAGCACCATCTCTGCCGAGCACTTTGACCCTAGCCCCGGCCGCCGAGCAACAAGCAAAGCCGAGGATTCGGGGCCTTCCCCTCCGGAGATTTCGGATCACACAGTAGCAGTGGCAGTGAAACAAGCATTTCAGAAGTTTCACCAAATGTTCCTCCGTGCTGTCACGTCTGCCTCCATCAAATCAGAATCGTGCACGGCACCCTACTTGACAAATAACAGATATTCATCACCGGAGTGGCCGCGCGCCTGATGGCTTGGGGGAAGAAACTGTTACATAGTCTGGTTGTGAGAGCCCGAATGCTTCGGTGCCTTTTGCCAGATGGCAGGAGGGAGAAGAGTTTGTATGAGGGGTGCGTGGGGTCCTTCACAATGCTGTTTGCTTTACGGATGCAGCGTGTGGTGTAAATGTCTGTAATGGCGGGAAGAGAGACCCCGATGATCTTCTCAGTTTTCCCACATTTTCTCGGTTTTTCCAATCTGCATAGTCTCTTTGGTGTTTCTCACCATTTTCTGCAGCTACTGGTTTCACATATAGATCCCACATCCCCTGCCTTACCTCTGGTGTCCTACAGGAAGCAGGCAGCCAGCAGAAAGCAGTGGTTACAGAAGAGGGACAGGGCAATGGTGCAGATAGTAGAACTGTTCCTTCACAGTGCCAGAGACCCGGGTTCAATCCTGAACTCTGGAGCTGTCCGTCTGAAGTCTGCACGCTCTCTCATTGAAAACATGGGTTTCCACAGTGTGGTCCACTTCTCAGAAATGGGCTGACAAGTAAGTTAATTCATTGCTGTAAATTACCCCTAGTATGTAGGTGAATAAAAATCAGAATAATGTTGAATTCATAGAGATTGGTAGTTGATGGTTGGCGTGGGCTTGATGGGTCAGGGCTGTATCTATCTCTGACTCCACATCTTCTCGGACTCTACGTGACATTGAGTATCAGCAACATAAATGAGAAAGCAATCGGGGACAAGACTGTACCATCTGTGCTCAACTAGGTGCTTGCTACATTGTTCTGTCTGCCAGTCCACAGTTTGGCACCATTTACCAATAGAGGCAGGAATATAGATGTGGTAACACACATCAAAGTTGCTGCATCTGCTCTCAGGATGAGGCTTTTCATTCCAGGATGAGGGAGATGTCCTCCTTTTTTAAAGAAAGGGGCTTCCCTTCCTCCACCATCAATTCTGCTCTCAAACGCATCTCCCCCATTTCACGTACATCTGCTCTCACTCCATCCTCCTGCCACCCCACTAGGAATAGGGTTCCCCTGGTCCTCACCTACCACCCCACCAGCCTCCGGGTCCAACAAATTATTCTCCGTAACTTCCGCTACCTCCAGCGGGATCCCACTACTAAGCACATCTTTCCCTCCCCCCACCTCTGCTTTCCGCAGGGATCGCTCCCTACGCAACTCCCTTGTCCATTCGTCCCCCCCATCCCTCCCCACTGATCTCCCTCCTGGCACTTATCCGTGTAAGCGGAACAAGTGCTACACATGCCCTTACACTTCCTCCCTTACCACCATTCAGGGCCCCAAACAGTCCTTCCAGGTGAGGCATCACTTCATCTGTGAGTCAACTGGGGTGATATACTGCGTCCGGTGCTCCCGATGTGGCCTTTTATATATTGGTGAGACCCGACGCAGACTGGGAGACCGCTTTGCTGAACATCTACGCTCTGTCCGCCAGAGAAAGCAGGATCTCCCAGTGGCCACACATTTTAATTCCACATCCCATTCCCATTCTGACATGTCTATCCACGGCCTCCTCTACTGTAAAGATGAAGCCACACTCAGGTTGGAGGAACAACACCTTATATTCCGTCTGGGTAGCCTCCAACCTGATGGCATGAACATTGACTTCTCTAACTTCCGCTAGGCCCCACCTCCCCCTCGTACCCCAGCTGTTACTCATTTTTATGCACACATTCTTTCTCTCACTCTCCTTTTTCTCCCTCTGTCCCTCTGAATATACCTCTTGCCCATCCTCTGGGTCACCCCCCCCCCCGTCTTTCTTCCCGGACCTCCTGTCCCATGATCCTCTCGTATCCCCTTTTGCCTATCACCTGTCCAGCTCTTGGCTCTATCCCTCCCCCTCCTGTCTTCTCCTATCATTTTGCATCTCCCCCTCCCCCTCCAGCTTTCAAATCCCTTACTCACTCTTCCTTCAGTTAGTCCTGACGAAGGGTCTCGGCCTGAAACGTCGACTGCGCCTCTTCCTATAGATGCTGCCTGGCCTGCTGCGTTCACCAGCAACTTTGATGTATGTTGCTTGAATTTCCAGCATCTGCAGAATTCCTGTTGTTTGCGTTTAAATATAGATGTGGTATTCAGTTTGCTGTTGGCTCTTCCAGATTGTCCAGCCACACCAACAATGCAGATGAGGTCAATGCAGTGTGGGTTTCTCTGGGTGCTCCAGTTTCCCCCAACAGTCCAAAGGTGTACTAGTTAGTCAGTTAATTCGACATTGTGATTAGGCTAGGGTTAAATAACTTCTTTATCTATGTCAACAAGACAAAGGAAATGGTTATCAACTTCAGGAGAAGTCACAGCCCTCTTTACATTGGCTGCTCAGCACTGGAAACTACGGGCAGTTTCAAACTCCTGAAAGTGCACAACCTTTCATAGTCCCAAAATATTCTACTCAACTAGGAAAGCTCGACAATGCATCAGTGGATGTTGTTTATTTGGATTTTCAGAACACCTTTGACAAAGTGCCACACATGAGGCTGCTAAACAAGATAAGAGCCCATGGTATCACAGGAAATGTACTAGGGATGGAGAGAAGATCAGCTGACTGGCAGGAGGCAAAGAGTAGGAATAAAGGGGGCCTTTTCTGATTGGCTGTTTTTGACTTATGGTGTTCTGCAGGAGCTGGTGTTGGGACCACTTCTTTTCTTGTTACTGTATATATCAATGACTTGGATGAAGAAAATTATAGCTTTGTGGCCAAGTTTGTGGAGGATACAAATATAGGTGGAAGGGTAGGTAGTGTTGAAGAAGCAGAATGTCTACAGAAGGATTTAGACAGATTGGGGGATTGGGCAAGAAAGTGGCAGATGGAATATAATGTAGGGATCTGTATAGTTGTGCACTTTGGCAGAAGGAATCAAAGTGTGGACTATTTTCTAAATGGGGGAAATTTTTAAAAATCAGAGGTGCAAAGGAACTTGGAAGTCCTCGTGCAGGATCCCTTAAAGGTTAATTTGCAGGTTGAGTCACTGGTAAGAAAGGTGAATGCAATGTTAGCATTTATTTAGTGAGGACTAGAATATAAATGCAAGGATGTAATGCTGAGGCTTTATAAGGCATTGGTCAGCGTGCTCTTGGAATATTGTGAGCAGTTTTAGGCTCCTTATTGGAGAGGCATTGGAGAGGATCTTCAGGAAGTCCTCGAGAATGATCCCAGAAATGTTTAGAAGAATGGGGGTGGGAGTCTCATTGAAACCTTTTTAATATTGTAAGGCCTAGATAGAATGGATGTGGAGAAGATTTTTCCTATACTAGGGCAGTCTAGGACCAGAGGGCACAGCCTCAGAATAGAGGGACATAAATGTAGAATAAAGATGAGGAAAAATTGCTTTATCTAGAGGGTGTTGAACCTGTGAAATTCATTGCCACAGACGACTGCACAGGCTGAGTCATTGGGTACATTTAAGGCAGAAGTTGATGCGTTCTTGGTCAGGGTGTCAAAGGTTATAGGCAGAAGGCAGGAGAATGGGGTTAAGAGGGATAATAAATCAGCTGTGGTGGAATTGCAGAGCAGACTTAATGGGCCTAAAGGCTTAATTTTGCTACTATGTCTTATGGTCTTTTGGTCTAATAAAATATTTATAATTTCCATGTCAGACTAACTCCACTCAAGCACTGTTATTTTTCCCCCTTTCTCCTTCTTCAAAGTGTGGTTACACTTGTTGCCTTTCAATCCAGAAAGAACTTCTAAAATTTAAATGGAGCAGGAAAATTTCAGAGCCAATGTGTATGTTACCTCAGTTTTAAAACATTGGGATTGATGCAAGACTTAATTTCCAAAGAAGTTATCTCTTGGTGTCTCAATAAATTCTCTGAAAATGATTCTATATAGACACTAATTACAAAACTCCTCATAAGACCCCTGGTTCCACAGCATTTTCTGCTACTTTGCCTTCTACTGCATTGATATTTGGTTTACCACTCTGCCATTTCATAATTGCAATCATGATTTCTCCTGACTCTTATGCCAATCTTCCCTGTTAGAGAAGCTTCAGTGTTCTGTTTCTATGCCCATTCTTGCTCATCCTTTTCCAAAATCTAAATCCTTCCCATTCCTCAAGCTTTCTACCCTATTTGGAATCATATTAATTATTCAATCTAATGTTATTTTGATTCTTAATAGCCATAATAGAACCATTTTTTTCTCAGTTACCTATTTATTTTGAGTTATTTCTTTAAATGCTTGATATTGTTAATTTATCATCATTTTTTAAGCTTTCAGTATATATTGGCCAACCTGCCTCTTACGCTACATAATTCATGTTGTTTTCACTGTGGTTTTACACACATTGCACTTAGATAAAGTATAAAATTCTCCCGTATGATGACCATTCTTCCTCAGAAGACCTTCATTGCAAGTTTGTGAATTAGCACTACACAACATGAAATCCAAAACAGTCTGCTTCTAGATGTTCTTTTAAAAATACTGGTCCAAAATGCTATCTTTTAAAACATTCCCAGTATATGCATCACACTAATACTGCAGGTTCAGTTTATTCAGTCTATACGGAGGTTAAATCCCCCATGAAAAACCTTGCTATGCGCACTACTAATTTCCAGGTCTATGGTCTGTCTGATTTCATGTTCACTGTGATGAGGCCTATATTCTAATACAAATACATAGGCTGAACCTATATACTAATACAAAATATATTTTATGTCCCATGCAATGCACACAGAACGCTGGAGGAACTCAGCAGGTCAGGCAGCATCTATGGAAATGAATAAACAGTCGATGTTTTGGGCTGTGACCCTTCTTCTTGGCTCAAAACATCGACTGTTTATTCATGTCCATGGATGCTGCCTGACCTGCTGAGTTCCTCCACTGGTGGTTTGGATTTCCAGTATCTGCAGACCAAACCAATTCTATGTCATATTTGCCTAAACTACATTCCATTCCCTTTGCAGTCTTCACCTTTTCCTTTACTACCAAGGTAAATCTCTTTCCCCACTGCTATTATTTATATGTCTGAAATACTTAATTCCCATCCTTGGTCCCTACAAGTACTTTGCAAAAAAGAAACAAAGGGTGGCTATCAAGTCGGCTCCACAGTTCAAAAGGATGGGACAAGGAGCCTGGAAGCAGGTAAAGTGAGTTGGCAAGAAACTAACAATGAAGTACAATATAGGGAAATCTGAGTTTACTCACTTAGGCCTAATTATTTCTTACACCATTCACATATTGTCTAAAGAGCTATCAATTTCTGTCTTCATCCTTTAAGCTCCCGGGATAGGGAATTACACGGATTCACAATGAAAGAATTTCTCCAGATCTTATCCCAGTGGATCAGTCCTTACCCAATGACAATGCCTCCTAGTTTAATACTGTGCAGTCAGGGAAAAAATCTCTCAATAAGTGTTTTGTCAGCCTCTTACAGAACCCTATCTTTTGAGAGGTCAACACTAATTAATTGGTCCTTCTAGGACATCACTCACTTTTCCATGACTAGTGGCACATTGCATAAGTTATTTTACTACCAGAGTTCTGCATCACTGATCCTGACATGTGAGCTTAAATCCCATTAGAGCAACTGGAGAATTTAATTTCAACTAATGAAACAAAACCTGGTGTAAAAAATAGACTGCTGATCACAAAAGTACAGAATTTTCACAAAGCTTCTTCTGGTCTATCTTCACTCATTCACAGCTCAAAATATCACCAGTTTTCAAGTACAGTCGATTACTAAACTGGAATCTTGTCCAGAGGGAGAATAATAACAGAAATTGTTCACCCTAGAGGAAGAGCTTAAAGGATATATCAAGGGAGGTTTCTAAATGGTACTGGATTTGAGTAATTTTCTATCTCTTACTGCAGACATTAAATTTTCTTTTGTTATTAGAAGATGGGCTGACTCATTTCCTCTGTAAAATATATTTACCACAACCGCTCATAATAATTTATCCACTATACACGTCTAACAATTATGTAATGAAGTGTTCCTTGTCATTTACTCCACATAAAAACACGCACAGTTTTTCTATTGTTGGCAAATAATGCAAGGAGCTAAAATGGTTGAAACTTCTACAGTGAGTTTCAGCTGGAGTGTAAGTGAGGGGCTACAAATGGTTGTCAAAGATAAATGCATTGAATCAATGGACACAGAGGATCAGAACAAATACACCACGATTGTCAAGGACTTCATAAAGACACTCATGGGCAAGTGTGTTCCAACGAAATCACTCAGAGTCTTCACCAAACAGAAGCCCTGGATGAAACAAGAGATTTGCAAACTGCTAAGGGATAGATTGGTGGCACTCAAGACCGGCGACCCAGGAAAGTACAAGAGGTCTAGGTATGTCCTCCAGAAAGCCATCTCACAGGTGAAGTGGCAATTCTGGACCAAATTTGAATCACAGAACGATGCTCCACAGGTGTGGCAGGACTTCAATGCCATCACCTCCTACAAATCAAAGCCAAGCAATTCGCACCCAGATGTGCTCAAAAAGTTTGCTAGCTTTGACCGACAGAACATGGAGACACCATCACAATCCCCACAGCTTCTGACAACCCTGAGATTTTAGTCTCTGAGACCTATGTGAAAGCATCCTTCAGGAAGGTGAATCCATGAAAAGCATTTGGCCCAGATGGGATGCCTGTCTGAGTAATGAAGACCTGTGTTAATCAACTAGCTTGAGTATTTACGGGTATCTTCAACATCTGATAATCGCAGTCTGAGGTACCCACCTGCTTCAAGCAGGTTTTAGTCATGTTAATGCTCAAGAAGAATGTGGTAACCTGTCTCAGTGATGAACACCCAGAGGCACTCATTTGCACTGTGATGAAGTGTTTTAAGAGGTTGGGTATAAAGCATATCAACTCCTGTTTGGGGAGTGACCTGGATCTGCTCCAATTTGCCTCACGTCACAATGGGTCAACAGCAGACGCCATTTTATTGGATCTTCACTCAGCACTGGAACATCTGGACAGTGAGGATGCATACCTCAGGATGCTCTTTATTGACTACAGCTCAGCATTCAACACAACCATCTCCTTGAAGGTAATCACTAAGCTCCAAGACCTGCGGCTTGATACCACCATGTGCAACTGGATCCTCAATTTCCTTGTTTGCAAACCCCAGTTTTGTATGGATTGGCAACAACATCTCCTCCACATTCACTATCAGCACAGAGGCACCACAAGGCTGTGTGCATAGTCCCCTGCTCTACTCATTTTATACCTACGATTGTGTGGTTATGTCAGCTCCAGTGCCTTATTAAGTTTGCTGATGACACCACTGTTGTGATGAGTCGGCATGTAGGAGGAAGTTTGAAACTCTGGTTGAATGGTGCCACAACAACAACCTCTCACTCAACGTCAGCAAAACCAAAGTGCTGATTATCAACTACAGGCGGAAGAGGTCAGAGGTCCATGAGCCACTGCTCATTAGGGACTGGAGGTAGAGAGGGTCAGTAACTTTAAATTCCTTGGCATTAGCATATCAAAGGATCTGTCCTGGGACCAGCATGCAAGCGTCATCACAAAGAAGGCATGAACCTCTACTTTCTCAGAGGTTCAGCATGTCATCTAAAACTTGACAAACTTCTATAGATGCATCATGAAGTGTATCCTGGCTGGTTGGAAACACCAATGCTTGGGAACAGGAAATTCAACTGAAAGTGGTGGATGCAGCCTAGTCCATCACAGGCAGAGCACAGTTACAAGGAGTGCTGCCTCAAAAAGAGGCATTATTCGTCAAGGACCCCACTACCAGGCAATGGTCTCTTCTCACAACTACCATCAAGCAAGAAGTACAGGAGCCTTAGGTGCCACACCACCACATTCAGTAACAGTTATTACCCTAAAGCCATTGGCTCCTGAACCTGCATGGTCTCACCTCAAACCTTAAGTAATTCCACAACCTACAGAATCACTTCCAATGACTCTACAAGTCATGCTCTCAGTTTGCTTGTTTATGTATCTATCTATTTATTTATATTTGCACAATTTGGCTTTTGCACATTTGTTGTTTGTCTGTCTTTGTATATGCATAGTTTTTTCATAAATTGTATTTATCTTCCTGCAAGAAAATATATTACGAAGTAGTGTATATGTTGACATATATGAACTTAGCTAATAAACTTACTTTGACTTTGACTTTAAAAAATGCATATCTATGGCTTCATTTCAAATTAGGATCAGATTTGAAGTTGTGGAAAGTATGCAAAATGTACATTATAGATAATGAATACCCAGAAGTAAGGAATGGTATGGAAATTTCTTGTTAAGATTATCCCTCGAAAACTGTGCTGAAATCTTATTGTCTCAATTTCCTGAAAAGATATCGGAAAGGAGGTATAGCTGCACTGAGGAGATTCTCAGTATGGGCTGGAATCTAATCAGATGGTTTACTGCAGGGATGTTACTGGATCTTTCTTTGGAGACAAATAACCGAGGACTGAGAACATGGATTCATGAAGAGTCGAATGAGTCAGATATTCCTTTATACCTCTCTAGTTCCTTCACTACAGCCAAGTGCTTTTCATGTGGACTGTCAACATTTCAACTGCCAGGTGAGGAGTTTTTTGGTGTACTGAGGTCACTATATTGCCACTCCTCTGGTAGCTGTCTTGCCTGTGGGTCAGAAGGTTGACTCACAAGACACAAGCGCACAAAAGTACAGGTTGATACTGCAGTAGAGTACTGAGTGAATATGCTGTATTGTTTGAGGTTCCATCACTGGAATAGATAGAGTTAGCCCTGGTGCTCCGGGGATCCCAGTAATTGACTCCACTAATTCTTTTGTTTTATCACACTGAGGGAGTTTTCTCCACTGGAATTGCTGTTGTATTTCTTTAAGCAAATCATGAGAATGTCAGATGAGGTGGAAAAATTTACATTCTAAAACTATAATTTCAGATATATGAGGGGTGATTGATAAGCCTGTGGCCTAAGGTAGAGTCAATTTTAGAAAACCTAGCACATTTATTTTTGAAGTTAATAACTCATTTCTTTCTACCTTAGGCCACGAATATCAATCACCCCTGATGTGTTATTAACTGATGAGTTATTAACTTCAAACATTCTGCATAATCACTCAAAGAATTGAACTGCATGTACATGTAACGAGAGCTGTATAACTCATCTCCTTCTACCTTAGGCCACGAACTTATCAACCACCCCTGCTGTGGACACTTTCTGGAGGTCCAAGATCCGTATGCTCCACGACCGCTGGATTAAGTGTGTAAGTGTAGGAGGGAAATATGTTGAAAAATAAATGTGCTAGGTTTTCTAAAATTGACTCCTTCTATCTTAGGCCACGAACTTATCAATCACCCCTCATATTTGAATACATGAAAGAACAGAAACGACAGCTGAATGTTCCTGATAAAAGGTTTCAGAACAAAATAAAGGTGGTAAAGCTGCAATACTGATTGAATGGCAGGTATGGTGGGGGGAGGGGGGCGGTGGGAATGACAACCAAATAAAGGATAGCAAGTTGGCATTAAATTGAGAAACAAAGAAGAGCAATCAGTTTACTGGCATTTTCCTGTAGGACTCCAAATAGTCAGAGTGAGATGGAAAGCAAATACATCAACAAATTCCTGAAAGATGCAAAAAGAGTAGGGTGGTAATAGGAAGGGATTTCAACTACTCTGACAGACAACATGTAATCCTTGAAAGACAGCCAGATCTAGATTAGTATATCTGGTTTATAGAAAAGGCCAAAAATAAAAATTTGCAACCAGGAGAATGGACATTTTACTAGGCTGAAAGTTCACTGAGACCAGCTTACTTGATAGAAAATTATTGTCTGAAGTGGGAGGTGTTCACAAAGGTGATCATAAGGGTTCGTATCAAATATACTGCACTCAGGATGAAGGGAGGACCTCCCAAATCAGATGCCGAGGAGCAGACAGGGCAGTATGATAGGAAAAAAGGAAGGTCATTCCAGAAACTGGAAGCTCAGTACAATTAAAAAGAAAATTAGGAAGTCAAAGAGCATGCCTGAAAAAAAGATTAGCAACTATGTTCAAGGAGGGTTTTTTTTCTGTTTTTTCATTTACGGGCTGTGGGCATCACCAGTTAAGCCTGCATTTATTGCCCTTCCCTCGTTGCCCTTGAGAAGGTGGTGAACCCAACCATATTTTATCAAGTTACAGAGGATGTCAAAGAAAGATTACGGCATTTAAGTAACTAAAAAGATAGCTTTTACTTGAACATAAAGGACATGGCATGATTCTGAATTAAATTTGTGTTGGTTTCCGCAATAGAAGACAATATTATAGACATCAGTAAGGAAGATCGATGTAGATGGCAAATTTAGAGTCATTTCATTCACTTACATTTTTACAAGGCAAAATGAGAGTTATGGCAGCCCAGTGAAGGTAAGTATTTGTTTGCAGACCTCAGCCACAACACTTTAGTAGTATTTATCAATGATTCAGGTAAATTTAGGAGCAATATTTCAAAATTTACAGATGACATAAGTATTAGTTCTGCAATTCACAGTGTGGAAGAAACAGAGACATAAAGGACGGAAGTAGTAGGCCAGTCTTTTGAGTCTGCTCTGCTGCAATATATTTGTTCAAATTCTGATCCTATTCCTCCTTTCTTCCCATAAGTCTTGACCTCTTTAGACATCAGTACTGAACATAACTCGTCTTAGAATATTTTTAATGATTTGGTCTCAAGTTGCCTTCTGTGTTAAAGAATGCCATGAGCCCATGTTCATTTGCTGAAGAGATTTCTCCTCAGTACAGACCTAGATGGCTTTTCTGTATCCTTAGATTATAATCCCTGGTTCTGGACTTTGCTGTCATTTCGGAATATCTTTCATTCATCTAGTTTCTCCATTCTTGTTAGGATTTTATGCTTCACTTGAAATTCTAGTGAATATAAGCCTATTTGTCCCATTCCCTTTTCAGATGTTAGTCCTGCCATCCCAGGAATCAGTCTGGTGGCCCTTTGCTGCACTCTTTCCTGAGAAAAAACACATTTCTTCGAGTAAGGAGACCAAAATTTTACACAGTACTCAAGGTGTGGACTCAGCAGTAAGTCAATTAAATTCAATTCCAAGTTTAATAGTCATTCAACCATACATGAACACCCATGGAAACAGCTAAACGAGACAGCATTACTCGGGGGCCAAGGTGCAAAACACAGTACCAACAGTCACAGAGCACAAAGCGCACATAGCACATACAATGTAGCAAACACTTGTAAGATATCAGTAAGATACAGCCACTCAAAAAAAAAACTCCAAACTTGAGCCATGAATCTGCAGTCGACCACAATACAGCTTGTCTTCTCTCGAGTAAATACTGGAGGACAGCACTGACTGCAGACTGGAAGCCATGCCACACCGACACCAGTAGAGCGCACCAGCTTTGATGCCCCTCTCTCGGTGGTTGTAAACAGGTGACACAGCAGCCTGAGGCCTAGTCCTTGCTATGACCAAGGCCACACAGCTCTCTCGCTGTCCACCCTTGCACTCCACAAATAAATTAGTGAATCGAACTTGCTTCATTCCATGTCAACAATGTCCAAAAGGATCTTGCAATCACAAGAAAGGTGGCCAAGACAGCCACTCGCTATTAGTCTGTACGCCCCCTTTGACACAGGCAGCAGCACAATGTGCTGCTCCTTCATTTTCACCACCAACAAGCAACTCGCTGATGGGGTAGACCTGCAGTAATTTAAGTTCCTAATAATTAAGCAGGATCTTGTGATCATAAGAAATATGTTTTTAAAAAGGACAATAGCACCTTTTGTTGACCCCGTAGAAGCCGTTGCGATCGAACACACTGCCTGGTTCAATACATCTCACTATAAAGGCCGTATACTATTTTCCTTCTTAACCACTTGCTGCACCTGAATACTTACTATCATCAATTAGTGCACAAGGACACACAGACCTCACCGCATCACACACTTTCTAATCTTTCTCTATTCCAGTAATAATCTGATGTTTTGATATCATCACCAGAGTGGATAACCTTACACTTTCACATGCATTTGCCCACTCCCGGTCACTTTAAAATTTTCTGCATTCTCCTCATTATTGCAACTCAGCTCTGTGCCTTCTACAAGCTTAGATATTTGCATTTAGTTCCTTCATTAAAATCATTCATCTATTCATCTATCTTGTCAATAGCCACATTTCTGCCACTAATCCCTACAATATTCCAAAAAGACTAATTTGTTTTTAATTATTGTTTCCTCTGTGCTAGTTCACTCTCTGTTCATAATAATACATTACCCTTATCCATGTGCTTTAACTTTGCACACTAACTTCTTAGATTGAAAGCTGTAGGCATCAATGGACAAGGCAGACAGGTGGAATTCAATCTGGTGATGTTTGAGAAATGAAGTTGGGAAAGGCAAACAAGGCAAGGTAATCGAAGGTAGGATTCTAAAAAGGACAGGGGAATAAACACCTGGAATGCATATCTACAGATTCCTTAAGAAAGCAAGACAGGTAGTTAGGAAGGCGGTCAGAATATCAGCCACCATTGGCTAAGGCATAGCAAGGAGATCAGAGCAGAGTAGGAAAAGCACTAGCTAGTTAGATCAGAACTGAATTACCATGTACAGTAAAAGGCTACAGCCTCATTTGACAGAGTTCAAGGGACTCATTGTCAGGGTTGAAGAAGTTAAGTTACAAAGATAGACTAAGCAGTTCTGATAAAGCGTTTTTGATCAGAAGCATGAATCACATGCTGCCTGATTTGCAGAGTGCTTCCAGCAATTTCTTTCTTTTTGTAACTTAAATTTTTCAGCATCAGTCTTTTTTTTATGTTCATTGATGAGGCAGGAGCAGTTTTCTTTGGAGCAAATGAGACTGATGTGCGTTTGATCGTTGAATGTAAAAAAGTGGGAAGCCTAGATAGGTTGAGTGGAAGGATTTGTTTTGCTTGATAGAGATCAATAACTTGGATGGATGAGTGGATCTGCAGGAAGATATGTGGGATTGGTGAAAAGAAAGGAGGAGTGTTGAAGTAAAATATTTTCAACTAAGAAGTAATGGGAGTTTGGAAGTCCTGCGCCTAAAAGCATGGTAGAGAAAGAAACTGTTGTTAAAGGTTAAGTTGATGATTCTTCCTTTTGTGCTGTTAATTTCTGTGATCTATATATACTTGACCAAGTTATATCCTTTTGAACCGTAGAGGAATTCTGGGACAGTTTCTATTTGATTGTCACCTTTGAACAACAATATTAAACAGTATCAAGACCAAAAACCTAATTTGTTTTATTATTACTCTTAGAGATTGATGGTGAGATTACACTGCAGCTTTGGACAATATTCAAATTGGAGGTGACATTATCTACTAGTGACTCCTGTGTACCTTTATACTTTGGTGATTCGCAAAGAATGAGGAGGGAGACTTTCTTGATAGCTGTTTGCTATTTCTGTATTTGGGCTTCTGCATCTGCTATACTCATTAATGGTAAAAAACTGTCAGCAACTGTGCAATGTCATGCCCTTTTTTAAACCTTTTAAACAACCTCAGAGGGATATACATATCCATATTAACACAGCACTGCAGAATTTCTCATTAAAGTAAAAAAATTCAGCAGAATTTCTTCAACCAGATTGAAAAGGTCAGGGCGAGGGAAGGGATGGTTCAGCTCTGCATTGAACTAAGAGTCTGTGGCCAGGACTGTCTTTGTGGATTTCAGCTCAGAACACTATTTACCTGCGTTCATTGTAGGCTGGATCTTTTTTTCTCTCTGCACATTGGGTGATTGATGATCTTTTTTTAATGAGTTCTTCTGGGTTTCTTTCTTTCTTGGCTCTCTGTTAGGAGATGAACCTCAGGATCGTATAATCTATTCGTACTTTGATAATAAATGTACTTTGAGATGCTGGAAATCTGAACTAAAAGCAGAAAATGTTTAAAACACTCACAGGTAAGGCAGCATCTGTGGAAAGAGAACCAATTCAAGCTTCAGGTCTAGGATCCTTCACTGGAACTGTTTCTCTTCCCAGAGATACTGCCTGACCCACTGAGCATTTTCAGCATTTGATGCGTTTATTTTAGACTCCATTTTAATTTCACTGACTTTATTGTCTTTCGATTATGATTTTACTGCATTATTCATATCTAAGAGAATATAAAAGCAGGAAAGTTCTGTCGAACCTTTATTAATTACTAGGTAAGCCCCCTATTATATTTGTTTCTAGTCACCATATTTTAGCAAGGCTTCCGAGGATTAAGGAAAGTATGGCAATTACAGTGATGATTCTGCATTGAGTGCAGGCAGAGAACATACTGTCCAGACATAATTAAATAAAATAGCATGAACCAGGAGTGCATTAATTAGGTTGTAACAGGAAGGAAATAAGGAAAGGAGCCAGAGGTAAGGGACATCAGTTAATTGAATGTTGTAGAAGCCAGAGTTGCTTTTACTAGCACAGAGAAGGGAAGATTTAATGCAGCAAAGTCATGACAGATGTTGAAGAGAGTAAATGAGAATCTCCCAATAAAAGGGTCAGTAATCAGACAGCACAGATTTAACATGGTAAAGTCTTTACTATTGGGCATCCACGGGGAATGGGAAGCGCTGGTGAGGTAAATGTGCTGGTCAGCCAAGCTTTAGTATGCTCTACTGAATTGATAATATTTACAGAATGAGTAACAGGGAAGATAGTGTTTAGAAGATGTAGAACCTAAAACAGTCCAGCACAAGAACAAGCCCTTCAGCCGCAATATTGTGCTGAACCAATTAACTCAGTAATAAAACTACTAACTAAATTAATCTTTTCTGCCTGCATAATGTCCATATCCTTCCATTCTTTTCCACGTTCATATGCCTGTCTAAACATCTCTTAAAAGTCTCTAATGTTTCTACCTCTGCCACCACCCCAGGCAGTGCATTTCAGGCAACCACTACTCTCTGAGTAAAAAACTAGCCCCTCTCATCTTCTTTAAAATTAACCCCTCTCACACTCAATGCATACTCTCTAGTACTAGACATTTCAATCCCTGGAAAAATATAGTGGCTACCTACTCTGCCTAAGCCTCTCACAATCTTATAAACCCCTGTCAGATCTCCCCTCAGCCTCCAGAAAAAGCAACCCAAGTTTGTCTAACCTCTTGTTACAGCACATTTTCTCCAAGCCAGGCAACATCCTGGTAAACCTTTTCTGCACTCTCTCCAAAGCCTTGACATCCTTCCTACAATGCAGAAATTAGAACTTCCAGCAATATTTCCGATGCAGCCTAACTAGAATTTTATAAAGCTGTGTGTAACATCCTGGTTAAGATTTCTATAGTTATGCTGTAGGTACGTCATTTTAGCAGTTCTCTGCAAAAGCAGTGTATCCTGGTGGTAGACTATTTTGGTTTCGGCTAAAGATAAGAACCCATGTTGTACAACTTAGCAATGTTGTGTCAGCCAATCAGGATGGTGGGATTGGGAGAAGATTCTAGAAAGAGCGGGGTGGAGAGAGATTTGTGATGGGCAATAGTCTGGTTAGGGGTCTTTTGGTGGGAGCTGCGGAGTGGGACACAAAGGAAGATGCCACAGAATGCCATTGGAAGGAGAGTCCCTGTTGCAAGAAGTCTTTTGGGCAGATGAATGGCTCCAAGGAGGAAGGGCCAATACCCCTGAGAGAAAGCCAGTTTGTTCGAGATGGTCTTCGAGGGAAGTTGAACATGTGTCGGGTGCTTTCACGCAGGCTGTGGGTTCAGCATGTGAGTAAAGGTATACACCTCCATTGACCCCAGTATGAGCTCCAATGTTAAGGTGCACATTTTGACTGGTCGAACTGTAATGGGCCATTTTACTTTTTTTCCTTTCTCTTATAACTGTTTGATAAAGATGACATGGGTAAATATACCTTCTTTATAATTTCATGCTGGTTTATGATATAATTTCTTGGGTGACTGGTAATTCTGTATGGGCAGTATTTACACAGCACTCACTCAAATCGAGGTTCCTTGCATCAGAATTTCCAATGTTCCTGTTCGGTTGAACCCCAAATCATATTGACCCTGGAAGTATATTGTTTTTGAAAGATGGCCTTCTCACTCCAGAGTCAGCTAACGAGCTGAGTTTGTATACAAGCTCTGGTGAGAGGGTTCCTGACATAACTTCCTGACTGCCCCAACTAATAAAGGCAAAAATGCCACTTTACTCACCAATAAACCATCATTCATTAATGCAGGAGAGAGGCATTATACAGTACATATGATGCCATTACACTGCACATTTAAAATTTCACTAACTTAACTCAACAATAATACTCTTATTTTGACCTTTCTCTGCAATACTGTACACTCTACAAGTAGCTAGGGCCTAAATTAAAAAGCAGAGCCAAAAAGGTAAGAATCTCAGGATTTCTAAATGAGCCGCATGCAAATTGATGATAATAACATAAATTAGAAAAATAATAAGATTTAAAAAAAGAGTACAGTTGACGTTTCCAGCCGAGTCCATTCACCGGTCCTGCTAAGGGGTCTTGATCCGAAATGTCAACTGTACTTTTCTCCATAGATGCTTCTCGGCCTGCTGAGTTCCTCCAGCATTTTGTGTGTGTTGCTTGGGTTTCCAGAATCTGCAAATTTTCTCCTATAATAATAAGATTAGCGTGTGTAAATACTGCCCATACACAATTATCAGTCAGCAAAAAATAACAGATCGTACACCGCATAAAATTATAAGGAAAGTATATTTGCCAATTTCAGCTTTATCAAACAGTTAAAAGGAAAAACAAAAGAAAAGAGCCCATTACAATTCAACCAGTCCAATGTGCACATGACCATTGGAGCTCGTACTGGAGCATTCTCTTACTCACGTGCTGGACCCACGGTCTGTGTGAAAGCACCCGCCATATTCCAAACTTACGTCAAAGACCATCTCGAGCCATATGTCTCTCACTCTCAGGATTATTGCCCTTCTTCCTTGGAGCCCTTCATCTGCATATAGCACTTCTTGCAAGATGAGCTCTTCTTCTAAAGGCATTCTGTGGCATCTGCACTTCTGTTCCACTCCACAGCTTCCGCCAAAAGACCCCAAACTAGACTACTGCCGTTCAGCTTTCCCCCACTCTCCCCCACAGCTTTCTAGCACCTTCTGACCCATCCCACAATCCTGATTGGCTGACTCACATTCCTATGTTGGACAACATGGCTCCTTATTTTAGCCAAAGCCAAAACGCATTTTCCAGCATAGCACACTGCCTTTACAGGAAACTGCTAATATAAACTGCCCCACAGCATAGCAGTGGAAACCTTAACCAGAGCATTACATAAGGAAGGCTAATGCAATGTTCACAGTTCAAAGGTTCATTTTATTATCAAAGTATACAACTCTGAAATTCTCCTTCTCCAGATAGCCACAAAACCAAGAAAGAAAAGAAATGAATGCAGAATGATCATTAACCCCCAAATTCCACCCACCCCCCCATACAAAAATGGAATAGACATATCGACGGCTAAATTCTCCTTCCCGCACACAGAATAATAAGAAAGATTGGGCAAGAAACACTTCATATAAAAAAAACTATAAGACTGTAAAAAAAACCCCTATAGTCCAAGTCCATATCCAAAATGCAGAAAACCTGGATAACACTCTCCAGGTCCAGCGCAGGCCTTTCCCCTTCCGCAGCAGAGTGATCCCAGCAGCAATCAAATGGCAGTCTCCCCTCTCCGCAGCAGAGCAATCCCACCAACGATCAAAGGGCACTCACCTTCCACATTTGCCTTGATGATGTTCAATCTCCCTCATTGCTTTAATCAGCAAACAATGAAGGCTTTAATCGGTGAAATGGAGTCAGCTTGCACCTGTACCGCAGCCTTCTCACCACGAGGTTCGCTCACACTGCCTCTGCCACCCGGAATCCTCTCAGAGACAGCAGAGCATTGAAGCACCCAAACGATCTCTAAACTGCAAATCACAGGCTCCAACAGTTCCAGAATCACACGCAAGATGAAAAACAAATGAAACACTCATAACAGAAGTGAAATATATGGTTTCATGATCTATCCAGCAGATGCTGACTGAAGGAGCGTTGTACACGGGTGCCATCTTGACCAAATGTTAGCACTGATTTCCAGTGGACTAGAATACAAAAGAAGCGACGTAATGCTAAGGATTTATAAAACATTAGCCAGACCACATTTTGCATTTTGAGAGCAGTTTTGGGCTCCTGTAAAGAAGAATGTGGTGGCATTAAAGGGGGTCCATGTGAGGCTAACAAGAATGATTCTGGGAACGAGGGCTTGATGTATGAGGAGCGTTTTGATGGCTCTGAGCTATCCTGTACTCACTGGAGTTTATAAGAATGAGAGGGAAATCTCATTAAAAGCTATTGACTATTGAAAGGCCTAGATAGAGTAGACATGGAAAGAATGTTTCCAATAATGGGAGGATACAGGACCAGAGGGCATAGCCTCCAAATAGAAGGACAACCCTTTATAATAGAGATGAGGAGGAATGTCTTTACCCAGAGGGTGGTGAATCTGTGGAATTCGTTGCCACAGATGACTATGGAGGACAAGTCATTGTGTACATTTAAAGTGGAGTTTGATATGTTCTTGAATAGTAAGGGTGCAAAAGATTATGGAGAGAAGACAGGAGAATGGAGTTTAGAGGGAAAATAAATCAGTCATAATCGAATGGCAGAACAGACTTGATAGGCTGAAAGGGTTAATTCTGTTCCCATGTGATCTTAACATGTTATAACTAAAACCTTTATTTCTTGCCCCTTCACATCTGCTGTATATTCCGTCCAGACTACTCATTATCTAATAAACATATCAAGTCTCTCCTTAGCTGCTTAATTTCCATTGATTTTTGAGTGGAGCTTAACTTCACATGGAAAAGTTCTGACAAATCTGTTCTCCAGCCTGACCCTAAAGCTAATCTGTCTTTTCAAGTGCGTAGCTAGCACTGCTTGGATGACTGGCATTCACTCTCTAGTGATTCTACCTGCCCAACGTGCAGTTGACCTCTGAGCTTTTCCCTTAGCTACACTGCAATCTGGTGTGGGTCACTTTATTGTCCTTTCAATCTTTGACATGGCTGGATGTAGTAAAGTTCACAATCCTTTCTATTAGCTACTTTTCATAGAATCATCATCATAGAATTCTACAGCATGGAAAAAGGCCCTTCAGCCCATCTAGTCCATGCCAAACTATTACTCTGCTAAGTTCCATCAACCTGCTCCTGGACCATAGTCTTCCATACCCTCCCATCCATGAACCTATCCGAATTTCTCTGAAATGCTGAAATCAATCCTGCATCCATCACTTCCACTGGCAGCTCGTTCCACACTCTCACCACCCTCGGAGTGAAACATTTTCCCCTTAAACATTTCACCTTTCACATGTGACCTCTAGTTCTAGTTCTAGTCTCACCCAACCTCAGTGGAAAAAGTCTTTAATCTGAGTTATAGGGAAATAACCTTTCCCTGTAACTCAGATTTTCAAGTCCTGTCAACATCCTTGTAAATTTCCTCAGTACTCTTTCAATCTTATTGATATCCTTCTTGTAGATATGTGACCAGAACTGCACACAATGCTACAAATTTAGCCTTATATAACTTCAGCTGATCCCTGCAGCACATGACAGCTCAACTCCTGTACTCAATGCTTTGATTTATGAAGGCCAATGTGCCAGAAGGTCTCTTTATGACCCTATCTACCTGTGACGCCACTCTCAGGGAATAATGTATCTGCATTCCCAAATTCCTCTATTCTACCATGCTCTGCAGTGCCTGACTGCTCACCGTGCAAGTTCTACCCTGGTCTAATCGAAATTACTACCTCATTCTGAACATCAAACAACTGAACCTTTTTGACCACCCTCCAAAGTGGGACCTTGTCAAAGGCATACTGAAACCCAAGTAGACAACATCCACTGCCTTTCCTTCATCAAATTTCCTGGTAACTTTCTCAAAAAACTCTATAAAATTGATTAAACACAGCCTACCACACACAGAGACACATTGACTATCCCTAATCAGTTCCAGTCTATACAAATACCTAGCTATCCAGTCCCTTAAAACACTTTCTATTCACTTGCACTCTATTGATGTCAGGCTCGCTATTACCATAGGACATAGAAAAACCTACAGCACAATACAGGTCCTTCGGCCCACAATGCTGTGCTGAACATGTACTTACTTTAGAAATTACCTAGTGTTACCCATAGCCCCCTATTTTTCGAAGCTTCATGTAGCTATCCTGAAGTCTCTTATAAGACCCGATCGTATCTGTTACCGAGGTTCCGCATTAATGGATTGGGACTATGGACTTTTTGAGGCTTATGGTTTTTATATTCTGTGTTGTTGCCCTTTCTTTCTTGTTCTTTGTGCAGGCAAAGGGGGTTTGGGGTTGATGTTCTTGTTGGGTTTTTGTGCAGGGGAGGGAAGGTTTGTGGTTGATGATCATGTTGCTGTCTCTCAGGGGTAGGTTTGCTGTCTCTCTTTGATTTCCATGGCTTTCTTTGTTTCGTGGCTCTCTGGAGAATCTCAGAGTTGTACACTGCCTACACACGTTGATAATAAAATGAACCTTTGACCTTTGACTGAGGATCATTAGAGCTAAGAAAGTGTGAATGTGGCAAGCTCGAAGTCAAATAAATAACTTTATATGTGAACATGCTGAGTTAAAATATCAAGTGTGTTAACTAAAGCAAGTACATAGTAAATTGACTGAGCAAGTTAATAACTGAGGTAATCAATTGGGGGAAAAGGAAGAAATGTGTAACATGCTGAAGAGATGGTATGATAGAAACAGTAAAAAGTCTAATGAACAAATCTCCTTGTTAACTGAACGAGTGAGAAAACATCAGGATAGATGTCACCGTATCGAGGCGCACTGTTCCGAGATACAGAACAGACTGGAAGAATGTTGAAGTGCCCAGCAAGGACCTTCGGTGGGCAGTTCTGCCAACCCAGTGGGTGGTATTAACAGTGACATTACTTGTGTTGGAGTGCTGTGAACACTGAATAATCCCCAGAAACAGCACTACCTTGGAACTCCAAGGAACAGCAAAATGGATAAAACACTGACTTAACAGAGACCTTGGGTGACTCCAGTGATGAGGACAAAGATGAGGTAATTGGTCTTGCAGCCATGTCATGACTTGCCCCAATAAAAACTAAGGGAGTGAAAGCGTCCGGGAGTGAAAAATGGAGATTATGAAAGAGGTCGGGAGGTTTACCGTCAATTGCCAGACCCAGGAAAAACTGACAAATGGTTCAAAGGAATTCCACATTTAAAAAAGGAAGCTTAAAGACTTGGACTGAACTTCCATAAATTAAGAACATATACAAATTGCATCTGTATGATGGCATCCAACAATTGGCTACCATGCTGTCTTCTCAGCAACTAAGACAGTTAACATTCCAAGCTGAGGGTGGTATAGGAGAGGACAAAGATAATTTTCCAGGTGGTTGAGATGCAATTAAGAAATGGTTGGAAGAACAAGCCCCAACACAGATTGATTGAAGGAAAGCAGTTGATCACAAGCAAAAGACTTCAGAGGATGTTTCTGAATAGGAAGATCACAATAGGACAGTTTGGATCAGCAACTCAGGAGTTCAAGAAATAACTGAAGATAATGTACAAGAATCCACATATGGCCCCCTCAAGTCAGCATTCATGGGTGGCTTGAAACCAGAAGTCGTCAAAATGGTGAGACTAACAAAAGCAAATTGGAGTGAAATTGCTGTTTCCTATTGTGATCCGGTGCAAACAGCCAGACAAATGGAGCAAGATATTGACATCCAAATAAGAATAGTACAGATGAACCAATTGTATATACCTGCTAACCAACAGAACCAGTGGAACTGGAATTCACAGGAATGTATTCGTTTACATATTGGAGATGAATGTGTTGAATTCTTACTGGATACAAGTGTTGCAAGGACGAGGCTGAGGATGAACCCGTGTAGGACACAGGCATGGAGGCAGAGTCATGAGGCATTAGTACCGCCACAAATGGAGGACCAGTATCCAGGAGAGTCTTTACACAGAGACAAGGTTTACTTAGAGTATCTAGGAAATGATGCAGAGTTTAGAACTGACAGTCCCAAGGAATCAGGAAACAAGGTTTACTCACACAAGAGTCAACTAACAAACTAGCAAAGCATGGTTGTGCTGCCCGAGTTTTATCCTGTGTTCGCTAATGGGAACCAGGAGTGTTGTAATTAGTGGAACTGGGAAAGATTGGAAATCAGACGAGGGGATTAAGGCCCAATTAGTAATTAAGGAGGTAATAGCAAGATGGAGAATTGCCAGATGGGACCATGACAACAAGAGCAGAACTAATATGCATAACCAAGGGTATTACCCAAATATGCAAAATACAATTGACTAATATCCCTAAATATTCACATTGATCTGGAAGACAGAGAATTGAGCTAATCAAAAGCAGACCAGTTGAAGTACAATTTGGTCCTCACCTATGAGAAATGGATTATTGGATGGGATCATCTTGCAAACTCTTCTTGGAATGGAGGTCCTATTGACTTTAAACTCCACTCTTGGATACATTGACGGTAAAATGATCTGGAATCTCATGCAGTTGGTAAATTCTGAATTATGGTCACAATATAAAAATGACAATGGCCTGCTGTAAATGGATCCTGTTATGTTTACTGGGAAGCAATATCCTCTAAGCAGAACATCTACAGAAGGAATTGTACCTATTGTCAATCAGCTGGAGGAGCGAAGGATTCTTGTCAAAACACAGTCCGTCAAATAGTCTAGTCTGGCCTGTCAAGAAGGTGGATGGCTCTTGGAGACTGATGGTGGATTATAAGATTGCCAATCAATGTACTGACAATTTACCCCTTTGGTGGCAAATTGTCAACTATCTTCAACATGCTGAACCTGTCATGTAACTGGTTCTCAGTTATTGATATGGCCAATGGTTCTGGTCAGTACCACTGGCACCTGAATGTCAACTGTGATTGGCTTTCACATTTGATGGTCAACAATATCAGTGGACAAGACTACTGCAGGGACTTCACAGTAGTCCTATGGTCTAACACATGGCCTTCAGAAAACATCTAAGGGACTTTCCAGGCACTGACTTGACTATCATACAATAGGTGGATAATATCTTGATTGCCTCTGAGGCTGCAGATCAGCAAGAACGTGATGTACTGTACTTTATTTGCTCGACTATCTAGCCTTCAAGGGACACAAAGTAAATTTGGTCAAGGCACAATTGCAACAAGAAAAAGTGATGTACTTGGGACAGAAAATTTCCCGTGGCAAACAAGAAATCACTGAAGATCATGCAAAGACTGTATATCAGCAAAGCCACCTGCAACAGTACAGCAACTTCGATCATTAGACAACTTAACATTACAATGGGGTTCATGTCTACGAGCAGTGCAGGCAACCTAACTAGTTGTCATGGTTGTTTCTAACACCGTGCTGGATCAGACTTTAAACGTTCAATGTCCACGTTCAGTGCACACTCTACTGACTATGCACAGGGCCTCTTAGATGACAGCTGCTCAGCGGTGCAAGTGGTCGTCTATTCTTGTGGCACCTAATATCATCATTCAACAAGCAAGACCAGTGAATCCAGCTACATACACTGTTGTCAGTGGACATGGAAGACCATGATGATCATAACTGTGCAAGAACAATAAAATGCCAAGAAGATGCAAATTACCATAAAGAAGTGCCTTTATTGAACCCAGATCTGATCCTGCACTGATAGCTCTTCAACAACTGAGGGAGGAATCCAAATTACTGGTTGGGCTGTTTTCACAGAAAATGAAGTAATGGCCTCAGGAAAGATGCCTCCTGTTTCTTCTTAATGACAGGTAGAACTGAAAGTTCTGATTGAAGCCTGTAAGCTAGCAGAAGGAAGATCAGCCAACATCTACATTGATTCTCGATATGCTTTTGTAAAAAGTTCATGACGTTGGAAACTCATGGAGTCAAAAAAGATGTCTTACAGCCAGGGAAACTCCAATCAAGAATGGCGAACTAGAACAAGAACTTATAGAAGTCATGCAACTACCATCAGAAGTTGAAGCATTGAAACTTGACAGGGAGAAAGTAAAGTCTGAGAGGAGTAAAGGAAATTACAGTGAAATGAGAGAAGAGTTGGCTAAAGCAAATTGGAAGGAGCTGCAGTCAGAGATGACGGCAGAGCAGCAATGGCATGAGTTTCTGGAAAATGTAAGGAAGATGCAGGATAGATGTATTCCAAAAACAAAGAAATACTCAAATGACAAAATAATACAACTGTAGCTGCCAAGGGATGTCAAAGCTAATGTAAAAGCAAAAGAGAGGACATACAACGAAGCAAAAATTAGTGAGAAGACAGAGGATTGGGAAGCTTTTAAAAACCTACAGGGAGCAACTAAAATAATCATTAGGAGGGAAAAGATGAAATACGAAGGCAAGCTAACAAACAATGTCAATGTGGATAGTAAAAGCTTTTTCATAGTAGTAGTAGTCATAGTCATACTTTATTGATCCCGAGGGAAATTGGTTCTTGTTACAGTTGCACCATAAATAATAAATAGTAATAAAACCATAAATAGTAATATGTAAATTATGCCAGTAAATTATGAAATAAGTCCAGGACCAGCCTATTGGCATAGGGTGTCTGACCCTCCAAGGGAGGAGTTGTAAAGTTTGATGGCCACAGGCAGGAATGACTTCCTATGACGCTCTGTGCTGCATCTCGGAGGAATGAGTCTCTGGCTGAATGTACTCCTGTGCCCGCCCAGTACGTTATGTAGTGGATGGGAGACATTGACCAAGATGGCATGCAACTTAGACAGCATCCCCTTTTCAGACACCACCGTGAGAGAGTCCAGTTCCATCCCCACAACATCACTGGCCTTATGAATGAGTCTGTTGACTCTGTTGGTGTCTGCTACCCTCAGCCTGCTGCCCCAGCACAAAACAGCAAACATGAGAGCACTGGCCACCACAGACTCGTAGAACATCCTCAGCATCATCCAGCAGATGTTAAAGGACCTCAGTCTCCTCAGGAAATAGAGATGGTTCTGACCCTTCTTGTAGACAGCCTCAGTGTTCTTAGACCAGTCCAGTTTATTGTCAATTCGTATCCCCAGGTGTTTGTAATCCTCCACCATGTCCACACTGACCCCATACATTTTCAAGTATGTAAAAAATAAAAGAGAGATGAGAGTGGATATAGGACTGCTAGAAAATGAGACCAAAGAATTAATAACGAGGGGCAAGGAAATGACAGATGAACTAAATGAGTATCTTGCATCAGTCTTTGCTGTGGGAGACACTAACAGTGTGCCAAATAATGAAGAGTGTGAGGGAAGAGAAGTGAGTGTAGTTACTATTACAAGGGAGAAAGTGCTCAAAAAATTGAAAGACTTAAGAGTACGTAAGTCACCTGGACCATATAAACTGCACCCTAGTGTTTTGAAAGAGGTAGTGGTAGAGAGGGTGGAGGTATTATTATTGATCTTTCAAAAATCATTGGACTCTGGCATGGCGTGAATGTCACTGCACTCTTTAAGAAAGGAGGAAGGCAGCAAAAAAGAAATTATAGACCAGTTAGCCTGACCTCAGTGGTTGGGAAGATGTTGGAGTCAATTGTTAAGGATGAGGTTAAGGAGTACTTGGTGACATAAAACAAGCTAGGACAAGGTCAGCATGGCTTCCTTAAGGAAAAATCTTGCCTGACAAACCTGTTGGAATTCTTTGAGGAGATTACATGTAGGATAGATAAAGGGGATGCAGTGGATATTGTATATTTGGACTTTCAGAAGGCCTTTGACAAGGTCCAATACATGAGGCTGCTCCCCAAGTTAAGACCCCATGGTATTACAGGAAAGTTACAGGAATGATTACAGCACTATCTGATTGGTAGAAGGCAGTGAGTGGGAATAAAAGTTTCCTTTTCTGATTGGCTGCCAGTGACTAGAGGTGTTCTGCAGGGGGCGGTGTTAGGACCACTTCTTTTTACACTGTGTATCAATGATTTAGATGACGGAATAGATGGTTTTTTTTGCCAAGTTTGTAGATGATACAAAGATTGGTGGAGGAGCAGGTAATGTTGAAGAAGCAGGTAGCTGCAGAAGGACTTAGATTAGGAGAATGGACAGGAAAGTGGCAAATGAAATACAATGTTGGAAAATGCATGGTCATGCACTTTAGCAGAAGAAATAAATGTGAAGACTATTTTCTAAATGGAGAGAAAACCCAAAAATCTGAGATGCAAAGGGACTTGGGAGACCTTGTGCAGAACAACCTAAAGATTAACTTGCAGGTAGAGTCGGTGATGAGGAAGGCAAATGCAATGTTAGCATTTATTTCAAGAGGTCTTGAATACAAGAGCAGGGATGTGATACTGAGGCTTTATAAGGCACTATTGAGGCCTCACCTTGAGTAATGTGGCTCTTCATTTCAGAAAAGATATGCTGGCATTGGAGAGGTTTCAGAGGGGGTTCACAAGGATGATTCCGGAATGAAAGGGTTATCATACAAAAAGCTTTTGATAGCTGTGGGTCTGTACTCACTGGAATTTAGGAGGATGCAGGAGGATCTCATTGAAACCTTTTGAATGTTGAAAGGCTTAGACGGAGTAGATGAGGAAAGAATGTTTCCCATGGTTGGGGAGTCTAGGACAAGAGGGCACAACCTCTGAATAGAGGGATGGCCATTTAAAACAGATGCAGAAAAATTTCTTTAGCCAGAAGGTTGTGGATTTGAGGAATTTGTTACCACAGGTAGCTGTGGAGGCCAGGTCATTGGGTGTATTTAAGACAGAGCTTGATAGGTTCTTGATTGGACACAACATCAGAGGTTATAGGTATAAGGCTGGGGAGTGGGGCCGAGGAAGGGAGAAAAAGGATCGGCCATGATTGAATGGTGGAGCAGACTCAATGGGTCAGATGGCCTAATCCTCCTCATATGTCTTATGGTCTTATGGTCTTAATGTAAAGGTTATTCCAAAATGACCACAATGGAAAGCCATGGAAATGCATTCGCAGATGAAACTGCAAAAAAAGACAGCATGGGAAAGAATAAAGAAAATGGAAGAAAACCTGAGTCCCAAGACTATGGAAAGAAGATTGAACTCTGAATTACAGATGAACATACAAGGTATTCGAGAAATACAAAATCAATGCTTAGACCAAGAGAAGTGATCCTGGATGGAAAAAGGTAGGTTGTTAAATGATGGTGGAGTATGGAGATATGACACTAGTCATACATAGACTAGTGGCCCCAACTAAACTGCTTCCTTATCTGGCACAGCAGATGCACTCCCTAGGATACATGGGTGTGCAAAAGATGATTGACAGATTCTCCCACTGGTGGTGGAATCCAAAGATCAGGATGGAAGCTCAACAAACAGGTGAGAGATGCATGACATGCCAGAAAACAAACATGAGATCAGCAGAAGAACTACTTCAACAAAGTGCTCCTGCCCTGCCTGGCACATTCTTACATCTACAAGTGGACTACATTACTTTACCAAAGTGCCAAGGATATTCAGATGTCTTAGTAACTGCAGACAAATTTTCAAGAAAGGGTGGAAGCCATCCCAGCAAGAAAAGCTACTGCCACACAGACAGTAGAAACTCTGATTGAGGACTACATCCCTGGAAGAGGTTTTCCATGTCAAATTGACGCTGACCAAGGAACACATCTGACTGGAAATGTTTGTCAAGAATTATGACCATTGAATGGTCTTTTTATTATCCATATCATCCAGAGTCACTACCAGGAGCCCTCGATCTCAGAGAGGCTGATATACACGTTATGGCAGAAAGTTTAGTTGATTATTGTGTGAGATTAACCCAAACAGCTTAGTCTGCTTCTCAACAGGATTCTGCTGCTTGGAGTGGTCCATCAGAAGGAGGATGCACTCTGATTCCAGGCGAGTGGGTCCTGGTCAAGAAACCACATAAGGAATCCCTGGGAGCTCAGCGGGAAAGTCCCTACCAAGTGCTGTCAATTACCAATTTGGCAGTCAATGTGGAAGGTAAAAGTAAATGGATACACACCAGCCACTGCAAGTGAACTAAAGTAACACCAGACAACAGGAATTCTGCAGATGCTGGAAATTCAAGCAACACACATCAAAGTTGCTGGTGAACGCAGCAGGCCAGGCAGCATCTATAGGAAGAGGCGCAGTCGACGTTTCAGGCCGAGACCCTTCGTCAGGACAAAGTAACACCAGATTAAGACAAGAAATGTGAGAAGACTTTGAGAAAGTTGATAATTATTGGACCTTATGGAGTTTATTTTATGTTTGTTGTTCTTAATGTTTACCTATTTCTCCTACTCATGATATGCCATCTGAAATGACTCATAATGTATATTTATGAGTATACACTAATATGCAGATGCTGTTAATGATTCAAATTGTCAGGTACTTCAATATATACCACACACTTCAAACTATTCACTAATGCTAGGCATTCCTGCAGAGCCAGTGCAAGTATGTTCCCTTTTCATTAAACATTTCAGCGATGATGATGTAGGTACTTTACCTGTGGTGCATCAATCTGACAAGAGATGTGAGTACACAGGGGTCATACCCCACACATATCATCTCAGACTGAGTCATTTATGTGAATGTGATTAACATACTTTGAGAAATGACATTGCTGATGCCTTGAACAAGGTAACAACAGAAATGGTTGCCATGTGCAAAACGGTTCTTCAAAACCATATGGAAGCACTTGGGGGGGGGCAGGGAATGTATGCAGTTATAGTTAAAGAATGTTGCACTTACATACCTGACAACTCTAAAGACGTAACTAATTCGGCTGATCACATTTGTAAAGAAGTTGCTCAGCTCCATCAAACTGATGGATGTGATTTCTTTAATTGGATTAATGCTGGAGTTACTCAGTATTAAAAGTCAAAATATTCATATTAATATGCATAATCATAATCTATATTTTTGTGCTTGTTTGAAGACAAACATCACCAGCATAATCCCAACTCATATAAGTGTGCTGGATATGTCCAATCATGATGTAATGCTGTAAATGCTTTGAAGAACTTGCATATGTTCTTAGATATTATACAACTGAAGCAGATTCTGATTACTCTGTAGTGTAGATACTTCTAATTTTTTTTGTCTCTGGATTTTCAGACCTAATGATCCTAAATGTGTGATTTAGAATCAAAGAGAGGATTATAAGAATCTGCTGTTCTCTATGTTTTAATAAGATTTACTTGAATTATTGAGTTTTGGCAAGACTGAATTTGTAGCTTCACTATCATATAACATATTTTTGACTTGCATTTTTCACAATATGTGGTGTTAAAATCCACTTACTGGTGGCAAAGTTATATAACAGTTATATAATGGTTTATTGCCTTTCATTTTTTCTTTGGCTAAGTGATAAACACGCTGTATCTGTGTGCTTTCCAATTGGCCCTCTGTTATCTCAGGAATTTGCCTTAACTTGGTATAAAAGGATCTGTTTCTACAAAATGGCCATCTTAGTTCTTGGCTCTTTGTCTATTAGATTCTGTTTATCTCCTAGTAGCAAAACTATTACTATGTGCTCTCTGCCTGGTTCATTGTTTTAAACTTTCAATAATTGTGATGCAGCAAGTTTTCAACTTATTCTTGGACCCCTAAAAAGAACCTATGGACTGGGAATCACCAGATCCAAAACAACCCTAGAGGTCCTGTCCTGCAACTTAGCACCTAACACCTTAAACTCACTTTGCAGGAATTTGTCACCCTTCCTACCTATGTCATTGGTACAAACTTGGAGCATGATTTCTGCTGCCCACCCTCCCACTTAGGAACGACTCGTTCCAATATATCCCTGACCTTGGCACACAGGAGATAGCATAATCATCCAAGAATCTTGTTCTTGGTCACAGAACCTCCTGTCTGTTTCGCTAACCGTTGGATCTGCTATTATTACAGCTCACCTTATCACCCCACTTCCTTTCTGAGTGACAGAGCCATACTCTGTGCCAGAAACCTGACCGCTGTAGTTTTTGTCTGCTAGTTCATCACCCCTTCAACAGTATCCAAAGTGTATACCTGTTATGAAGGGAAAGGCCACAGAGGTTACCCTGTATTGACTGCCTATTCCCTTTCCCCTTCCTGATGGTCACCCAATTACCTGCGTCCTGCAGCTCAGGTGGAACTGCCTTCCTGTATTGCCTGTCAATGAATCCCTAAGCCTCCCGAATTATCTGCAGTTAATCATTTAGAAGGGATGGAAAAAAAACGTTTTTCACCCAGAGGGTGGTTATAATCTAGAATGGACTGCTTGATTGAGGAGTAATGATCTTTCAAGAATCAATGAATTCTGGATGGTTCCAGAAGACTGGAAAATTGCAAATGTCACTCAATTCTTCAAGAGGGGAGAGAGGAAGAAGAAAGGAAACTATAGGCCTGTTAGTCTGACCTCAGTAGTTGGGAAGATGTTGAAGGTACTAGGGATGATGTCTCAGGGTACTTCTAGGCACATGATAAAATAGGCTGAAGTCAGCATGGTTTCATCAAATCTTCCCTGACAGATCTGTTAGAATTCTTTGAAGAAATAGCAAGCAGAATAGACAAAGGAGAATCAGTGGAGGTTGTGTACTTGGATTTTCAGAAGGCATTTGACAAGGTGCCAAACATGAGACTGTTTAACAAGTTAAGAGACCATGGTATTACAGAAAAGATACTAGCATTGGCTGATTAGCAGGAGGTAAAGAGTGGAAATAAAGGGAACCTTTTCTGGTTGGCTACCGGTGACGAGTGGTGTTCCACAGGGGTCTGTGTTGGGACTGTTCCTTTTTATATTATATGTCATTGAGTTGAATGACAGAATTAATTGCTTTGTGGCTATGTTTACGGACAATACAAAGATAAGTGGAGGGAGTACTGAGGAAGCAAAGAGGCTACAGAAAGGCTTAGACAGATTAGGAGAATCGGCAAAGAAATGGCAGATGGAATACAGTGTCAGAAAGTGCATAGTCTTGCATTTTGGTAGAAGAAATAAAATCATACACTATTTTCTAAATGGAGAGAAAAGTCAAAAATCTGAGGTGCAAAGAGACTTGGGAGTCCTCCTGCAGGATTCCCGAAAGATTAGTTTGCAGGTTGAGTCTGTGGTGAGGAAGGCAAATGCAATGTTAGCATTCATTTTGAGAGGACTAGAATATAAAAGCAAGGGCTTAATGTTGACACTTTATAAGGTACTGATGAGACCTCACTTGGAGTATTGTGAGCAGTTTTGGGCCCCTTATCTGAAAAGGATGTGCTGACATTGGAGATTCAAAGGAGGTTCACAAAAATGGTTCCAGGATTGAAAGGCTTATCGTATGAGGAGTACTTGATAGCTCTGGGCCTGTACTCACTGGAATTCAGAAGAACAAGAAGGGATCTCATTGAAACATATCGAATGTTGAAAGGGCTCAATACACTGTTTCCAACAGTGGGGAAGTCTAAGACCAGAGGACACAACCTCAGAAATGGGGGATGACCATTTAGAACGGAGATGAGGAGGATTTTTTTTCAGCCAGGGAGTGGTGAATGTGTGGAATTCATTGCCACAGTCGCTGTAGAGGCCAAGCCATTGGGTAAATATAAGGCAGAGGTTGATAGATTCTTGATTAATCATGGCATGAAGGGATACAGGGAGAAGGCAGGAGACTGGGACTGAGAGGGAAATGGATCAGCCATGGTGAACTGGTGGAGCAGACTCGATGGGCCACATGGCCTAGTTCTGCTCCTACATTTGATGGTCATATCGAAATAGGTATTTGTATAAAATTCAAGAAGCAATTAGAAGAACACTTAAATTGCCAAAGCATAAAAATCTATGAACTCAGTCCTGGTAAATGGGATTAGTATAAATGGATGCTTGATATCTATCAGATTCATGGTGGGCCAAAGGGCTTATTGTGTGCCACTGGCTGTGGCTCTAAGATATTTAATATTTGATTCTAAATTCTTTAAGCATGGTTTGTTTCCCTATTATCTTTTGTGCCTCAGTATTAAATAATTCTGTGCAGCACACTTTGTCCTTGTTGGGAGGGCTATGTGAACGGATGATTACTTACATGAGGATATCCATGAAAGCTGAAACAAGCAGGAAATAATAGGAAATGCTTCCTGACTGTGATGAAAGCTGACCGTGAAGGCAGAGGAAAGAATGAACTCACTGCAAGGTTTTCTTATGGTTATTCGTGTTCCCAGCGAGGTAGCTAAAAGTCATGGCTTATTCAGTATTTCAGCAGTTAGTTACTCCATATAAAACAACTAAAAATAACTGCCAAAGTATCTTGCTGCTTCATTGACTTGGAGCAGTGTGTAACGAACACTATGACTTCCTGCTCTATTTTTCTGTTCTATTGTAATTCTATTATATATAATTAATATGAGCAGTGATTTGAGCCTGAAGGGATGACGTTTATTCGCTTTCAGAGTGGACAAAAGCCCACAGTGAAGAACCATCTGCTCACCGTGTACGTGTTTTAAGAGGAAGCCAGATGGCCACAGCTCCGAGATGCTGGACCCCTGACCCCAATTAGCTTCTGCTGGAATGTGATCTAACCACATCAGCTGCCGCATCTTGAACTCTGCAACTTATCATGCAATTAGCTGCACAAGCACAAGAGGCGCTGGAAATCCAGAGCAACACACACAATATGCTGGAGAAACTCAACATGTCTAGCAGCATTTATGGAAATGAACAATCCGCTGATGTTTTGCACCAAGACTCTTCTTCAGGACTGGGAAGGAAGGAGGAAGAAGCCAATAATGTAGGAGGAGGAGAAGGAATACAAGCTAGAAGATGGTAAGTGAAGCCAGGTATGTGGGGGAAGAGGGGACAAAGTAAGACACTGGGAGGTGACATGAGAAAAAAGCAAAGAGCTGGAGAAGGAATTTGAAAGGAGAGGAGAATGTACCATAGGAGAAAGGGAAGGAGGATGTGATAGGCAGATGAAAAGAAGAGAAGAGCAAGAGAGGAGCCAGAGTGGGGAAATGAAGAAGAGTGAAGAGGAAAGGGAAAAATTTACCAGAACTTAGAGAAATTGATCTTCATTGCATCAGGTTGGAGGCTACCCAGAATGAAAATGATGTGTTGCTCCTCCAATCTGAGACTGGACTCATCATTGGCCACCGGGAATACTGCCTTTTGCAGATAGAGCGAAGGTGCTCAACAAAATGGTCCCCCAACCTACGTTGGGTCTCACCAATGTAGAGGAAGCTGCATTGAGAGCACTAGATACAGGAGATGACCCCAACAGATTTGCAGATAAAGTGTTGTTTCACCTGGAAGGTCTATTTGTGGTCCTAAATGGAGGTCAGGGAGGAGATGAATAGGCAGGTGTAACACATCTTCCACTTGCAGGGATAAGTGCCAGAAGGGAGATTAGTGGGGAGGGACGAATGGTCAAGAGAATCACAGAGGGAGTGTTCCCTGCGGGATGTGGAGAGTGGAGAGGAAATGAAGATGTGTTTGGTGGTAGGGTCCTGTTGAAGATGGCTGAAGTTATGAAGAGTGATGTGCTGGATACAGAGGCTCATGGGGTGGTAGGGGAGGAAAAGAGGAACTCTATTCCTACCAAAGCGGTGGGAAGATAGGTTGAGGGCAGATGTTCAGGTAATGGAGGTCATGCAGATGAGGCAACATCAGTGGTAGAGGAAGAGAAACCCCATCCTTTGAAGGAGGACATTTCTGATGTTTTTATTTATTTTATTTAGAGATACTTCCAGTCCTTCAAACTGCACCACCCAGCATCCTCTGATTTATCCCTAGTCTAATCTTGGAAAATTTACAATGACCAATTAACCTACTGACCACTATGTCTTGGGACTGTGAGAGGAAACTTAAGGACCCAAAGAAAACCAACAGACAGGGCACACGGACTCCTTACAGATTTGTCAGAATTGAACTCTGAACTTTGATGCTTTGAGCTATAGTGGCATTGCACTAACTACTCCTCTACTTGGCGCCCCATAGTCCATGTTCTGAAAAGGAAAGCCTCATCCTAGGAACAGATGTGACAGAGACAAAGGAATTGGGAAAAGGGAATGGCATTGTTATAGGGTGGGAAGAGGAATAGTCTAGAAAGCCATGGGAGGTTTATAAAAGATATCAGTGGACAGTTTGTCTCCAGAGATGGAGATAAGGAGAATGAGAAAGGGGAGAGAGGTGTTAGAAGTGGACCAAGTGAATTTAAGGGCAGGGTGGAAGTTGGAGGTAAAGTTGATGAAATTGACAAGCTTAGCATGGGTGCATGAAGCATCACAAATGTAGTTGTCAATGTGACAAAGAAAGAGTTGGGGAGTATTACATGGTCAGGTTTGGAACATAGACTGTTCCACATGGCCAAGGAAAAGGTAGGCGTAGCTGAACCCCATGCAGATGTCTATGGCGACACTTTGTTTTTGGAGAAAATTAGAGAGGCCAAAAGGGAATGCAATTAGCTGTGACTCTACTGATAATATACTGCAACACCGAGCTTGTGAAATGGGGCTGTGATGTGCTTAAGCTGAATGCCTGTCCCATCTACAATGATCCTGTCTTTATGCCACTGATTCCAATATACTTGACCCTGAAGGCATCCATTTTGTGACCAGTTCTGGCCTTTAGTCAAGTTCATGTAGTAATTAATTGACTTATGACACTCCGTTTGTACATTAACTCTTTGGAGTACTCATCTCTGATATGCGAACTTACTTGTTCTAAAATGTAGCATTTATTCTCTGCTCAAAGGAGAGCCTGGTATCAAAATATTCATAATATGTTTTGCCAATCATTTTTCATAGCAAACTGTTGCTCAGGAGTATCTCAGTTTTTATAAACTGAGAAATGACTATACTCTTGTCATAGAGGGCAGAGGTGTCTGCGTGGGGGCATCTGGAAAGATGTTCCCCTTTCTAATCTGGGACACTCCATCCTGCAACCTCGACTGACCTCGTCACTGTGTTCGGCAGCTGAGCTTTAAAAAAACTTCTGGAAGATGCAGTGGATTGGCTGTTACAGTCTTTGAGGGAGATAAGCATCAAGGTTGTCTCGCAGTCATTAATACATGAATAATGAAATGAACCAGCAAGAATAATTGTTCCTTTCTTGCTCCATAAGACTCCTGTACCTTGGTATACAGCTGCCGGGGCAGCAGGACTGGCAACTCAGCTCCTCTGCTATCAGTGCACGTGCTGGCCACATTGTCATCAGTTGTCATTCAATGTGACATTAGGCCACATGATTCAGCATATTGATTCGGCATCTTGATGATTCAGCAGGATGAGTTTTTGAACGCTGGCACCGGACACAATGCCAATGGATGAAAGTAAAAGCTTAAAGTAGACAACCCTGAATGTAAATTCTCTGTCACATCTATATCCTTCACGTTGACCCTGCCCACCAGGAAGGAAGCTACCTACAGGAGGCACTGTTCTCTTTCCTTCTCTTGGTCTGATAATAATGCTGATTGCACCTTTAAACACCCTTCATATATTCAGTGGCATTGTTCCTCTGCTGTTTTGGAAGAATGCCCTAACCCAGCTCAGAAATGAGACATCTTTGTATTGAAGACTTTAAGTATTCAAGTTCGGTGCCACTCTGATGTTGCCACTCTCCTAAACCTTGAAACATAAGTGGGAGCAGCCCCATGGAACTATTGAAGGGGGACCTTATTGAAACATATAAAATCCTAAAGGGATTGGACAGGCTAGATGCAGGAAGATTGTTCCCGATGTTGGGGAAGTCCAGAACGAGGGGTCACAGTTTGAGGATAAAGGGGAAGCCTTTTAGGACTGAGATTAGGAAAAACTTCTTCACACAGAGAGTGGTGAATCTGTGGAATTCTCTGCCACAGGAAACAGTTGAGGCCAGTTCATTGGCTATACTTAAGAGGGAGTTAGATATGGCCCTTGTGGCTAAAGGGATCGGGGGTATGGGGGGGAAGGCTGGTACTGTGTTCTGTGTTGGATGATCAGCCATGATCATACTGAATGGCAGTGCAGGGTCGAAGGGCCAAATGGCCTACTCCTGCACCTATTTTCTATGTTTCTATAACTTCAATAAATGTCATGCATCATTATCACACTCACTGATGCACTGCTCATGCTCAGTCTCGATCATAGGGGGAAGCTTGTGGCCCAAGCTTATGACAAGGCTTGCTTGTCGTTGAAGGCTAGTGGTGATCAGTAATGCTCTTACCTTCGCACAGTGGGACAGTGGGTTCACGGCTAACTTAGGCAGAGGTAATTGAAACTAGGTGTATGCTCTTGTGCCCCCCCGCTCCCCCTGCTGAGAGGAAGGATCTGGTGTCCTTTGGTAGATGAGACGTTTCAGGACTGGTGGCCACTGCAGGGCTAGAATTAATTTTGGACAACTGTTTGTCTATCCTTTGTGCTCACTTCCTCCTGGTGGTCTCTTCTGCCCTTGTGTGTCTTTCCTACTTTTCCACTTACTTTTCTCTACTTTCCTCCTGTTTGTTTTATACCCTATAAGTCAGTGCATTTCACCGTGTTAACTTTATCGATATTATTATTTATTGAGATAAAGTGAGGAATAGGCCCATCTGGCTGTGCTGCCCAGCAAACTCCAATCTAACCGTAACATAATCCGGGATAATTTACAATGACCCATTAGCCTACTAAACGGCATGTCTTCGGACCATGGGAAGAAATTGGAACACCCAGAGAAATCCCACACATTCCACGGGGAGGATGTACAGACTCCTTACAAGTGACTTTGGAATTGAACTCAGCTCGTCATGTCATCTTACGCTTCCATTACTTTCAGGACAAGGAGAAACTGCTTCGTTTCGTTCGATCTAAAGGTTACATTGATTTTTCAGATCTTAAGTTCCGATTCGTGGAGGATTTCAATAAACCAATTCGGGATCAGCGGGTTCGTTACAGATCTGTGATGTCGGAACTCTACAAGATGGATTTAAAACCAGCGTTGCTTTACCCTGCACGTCTAAGGATTCGTACGTTGGATGGAGCCCTCTGTTTTTTTGAATCTCCATCAGATGCCCAGAGTTATCTGGATCAATTTTCACCTTTAACATCTTAATCGTAATTTTTAACTATCTCCGTTTGATCGGAGGTTGTGAATTTGTCAGTTTTAATTTTTTTTGCCTTATATATGGGTAGAAAAGTTTATTTTTGATTAATTAATATGGTTGCTAAACTTTCTTTGTATCTGTGTCATTCCTTTCTTTTTCCCAGGGGATTCTGGGTGGTTATTCCCTCACCGTCATTCTACGTATTTCCTTTGAGGCCTTAAATTTTGTAGTTTTTTAAATTTACTTCTTTTTGTAGGTTTTCATAACTAGTTTATGTTAATAATCTCATTTCTTTTTTTGTTTACTCATAGGGTCTGGGGTTTGTTGCGTTTTTTTTCTATATTTTCTGGCTTTTTCTCTGTTATATTAAGTGTTCGTTTTAATTGATTTACCCTTTTTTTATTCTTTTACTGTTTTATAACTAGCTGACCTTTTTTATATTTACACTTTTTTTAGGGAGCGTATACCGGAAGTCATGGGGGTAGTTTTAGTGCTTGCTTCTTTCCGGCTGGTCTGTGTTAGATTTAGCCTTGGGTCATGGGGTGGAGGGTGGTGGGAGGGGCTTCACATTTTAGTTTCTTTCTTCTTGGGCTATGTACACTATTGAAGTATTGGTTGCGTTCTCCTTTCCGGTATCTCTTATTTGTTCTGTTCCCTTTCCGGGTTCATGGGTTGAGCCTATCATCAATCCTCCTTGTTGCGGGTTGACTTTAGGGTTTATGGAGTCTATTATTAATTTTGTCTCCTGGAATACTAATGGTCTTAATCATCCTATTAAAAGGAAAAAAGTTTTTTAAGTGTTCCGGAGACTTAAAGCACAAATTTTATTTTTACAAGAGACCCATGTGTGGAGGGGGGACAGACTACTTTTTTTTAAATCCTGGAAGGGCCAACAGTTTCATTCGAACTCCAACGCTAAGATTCGAGGCGTCTCTATTTTTATAGACTCCTCAGTTACTTTTATACAACATGGTATTATTTCTGATCCGAATGGTAGATTTCTACTGGTTAGTGGTCTACTATTTAATAAAAAGGTAGTTTTGGTTAATGTTTATGCTCCTAATATGGACTGTCTGGAATTTTATAAATCATTATTCAATCAGTTCCCGAATTTGAATGAGTTTTCATTGATCTGGGGTGGAGATCTTAATACCTGTTTATCTCCAGCTTTGGACCGTTCGGCTCCTCTACGGACCTTACCTAATAAATCTGCAACTTTGATTAATTCATTCCTCTCTGATTCTGGGTCGACGGACATTTGGTGTTTTTTGCATCCTCAGGAAAAAGATTTTTCTTTTTTTTCACATGTTCACCATTCCTATTCAAGAATTGATTATTTCTTTATTGACTCTCATCTTATCTCTTCAGTGATTAAATGTGATTATGACTCTACAACCCTTTCGGATCATGCTCCACTTAAGCTTTCTATTAAAATTCTGGCCAATACACACCATTTCGGATCATGCTCCACTTAAGCTTTCTATTAAAATTCTGGCCAATACACAAAATAATAGACAATGGCGTTTTAATTCGCTGTTGCTTCAGGACTCGGACTTTGTTAACTTTATGAATGAACAGATTGATCTTTTTTTTTACAATCAACTATACAGAGGATATTTCTGTGAACATTCTTTGGGATACTTTTAAAGTTTATATTCGTGGTCAGATTATCTCGTATTCTGCTGCTTTGAGGAAGAAGCTGAAGCAGGAGGAGTTGGTAATTGTGGACAAGATTAAGGAAATTGATAAGAAATATGTTACAGCTCCCTCTGAGGAGTTTTATAAACAAAGAACTGAACTTCAAATGGAACACAGTTTATTACTTTCGTCCTCAATTGTAAACCAATTAAAGAAAACAAGAAGTGAATTTTATGTACACAGTGACAAAATTGGCAAACTGCTGGCTAATCAATTGAAGTCTAATTATGCTAAATCTCAAATTAATCAGATTTATAACCAAAATGACCGACTGATACTTGATCATGCGGGGATTAATCAAACCTTCTGTGATTTTTATTCTTCCTTATATCAATCAGAGTCTCCTCGAGACTCTAAATATATGAATGATATTTTAGATAACCTAGACTTCCGTGAGATTTCGCAGGATATGCCTTCTATGTTAGATACTCCCATTACCACTGATGAGATTAAGAATGTTATTTCCTCTATGAATTTGGGGAAAGCTCCTGGCCCTGATGGGTTTACCGTAGAATTTTATAAATGTTTTGCACCTTCATTAATCCCTTGGTTCTGTAGGGTTTTTGAGGCTTCATTAAAACTTGGTAAACTTCCCGAATCTTTCTATAGAGCGTCAATCTCTCTAATATTAAAGAAGGATAAAGATCCTGCTCAATGTGCATCTTATAGACCAATATCTTTATTAAATGTTGATTCTAAAGTTTTTTCTAAGTTATTAGCAAACAGATTAGAAAAAGTACTTCCTTTTATTATTTCGGAAGACCAAACGGGTTTTATTAAAGGTCATTACTCTTTTTATAACATTCGCACACTGTTAAATATTGTTTATACCCCCTCACAAAATGTTCCTGAGTGTGTTATCTCTTTAGATGCTGAGAAAGCTTTTGATAGAGTAGAATGGCCTTACTTATTTAAGGTGCTTGAAATGTTTAATTTTAGCTCGAAATTTATATCCTGGATCAAACTGTTATATCATTTTCCTGTGGCCTCAGTCCGTACCAACTCTCTAAGCTCACCTTTTTTCCCTCTTTTTCGAGGTACTCGACAAGGTTGTCCTCTTAGTCCTTTATTATTTGATATTGCATTAGAACCTCTTGCAATTGCCATTCGAGAATCTCCAAATATTACTGGGATAACTCGGGGCTTAAAGTCCCATAAAATATCACTCTATGCTGATGACTTACTTTTATATATTTCTAATCCTCAAAAATCCATCCCTGCTGTTTTAGAGTTATTAGCACAATTTAGTCTCTTTTCAGGTTATAAATTAAATCTTAGTAAGAGTGAACTTTTCCCGATTAATAAACAACTTCCCTTATATCATAACTTTCCATTTAAATTGATTAATAATTAGTTTTCATATTTTGGGATTAAAATTACGTAAATACAAAGATTTATTTAAGATTAACTTTTTACCCTTAATTGACCATATTATTCAACTTTCATCTAAATGGTTTCCTTTATATATAACTTTGATTGGTCGTATTAATGCAGTTAAAATGTTTTTTTTTGCCAAAATTTCTATATATATTTCAGGCATTACCAATCTTTGTTCCAAAATCTTTTTTTGATAAAGTTGACTCAAAAATTTCTTCATTTATTTGGCAGAATAAAAACCCGAGACTGGCTAAAATACATTTACAGAAAGCTAAGAGAGATGGAGGTTTAGCATTACCTAACTTTAGATTCTATTATTGGGCAATTAATATTCGACATATGAAATTTTGGTTACTTGACCAGGATATACTATCCATTCCTAAATGGGTAGCATTGGAATTAAAAACTGTTCAGGGCTATACACTTGGCTCTATTTTAGGTTCCTCTCTTCCTTTTGATTTGAAACGCCTCAAACAGGTATCTAACCCGATAGTTAAATATACCTTACGTATTTGGTTTGAATTGAGAAAATGTTTTGATCTTAACCAATTTGGGCTAGCGATTCCTATCTTAGGTAACATATTTTTTCCTCCCTCTTTTACGGATCGTGCTTTTCAAATTTGGAAGACTAAGGGTATTTCACGGTTTTTGGATTTATTTTTAGATGGTTCCCTTATGTCTTTTGAACAATTATCTAATAAATATAGTTTATCAAGAATACATTTTTTTAGATATCTACAAGTTAGAAATTTCCTAAGTACTATACTTTCTTCTTTTCCAATGCTTCCTCCTACATACATTTTAGATACTATAATTAACCTTAATCCATGTCAGAAAGGTGCATCGGCTATGATTTATAATATTATTATGAAACTTAGGAAAGCTCCATTTGATAAGATTAGGGTAGATTGGGAACAGGAATTGGGGTCTATCATTTCCGTGGATGACTGGGGGCAGATTTTACAATTAGTCAATACTTCCTCTATCTGTGCTAAACATTCCCTAATTCAATTTAAAGTTGTTCATAAAGCACATATGTCCAAAGATAAATTAGCTTGCTTTTATTCTCATATTAATCCTTTTTGTGATAGATGTCCAGGGCAGATAGCCTCTTTAACTCATATGTTTTGGTCTTGTCCTACTCTGAAAACTTTTTGGAGAGACATTTTTAATATTATCTCCAAGGTATTGAACATAGATATCTCTCCTCACCCTATTACTGCTATCTTTGGACTACCTAAAACTTCCAGTAATCTCTCTCCTTCAGCCCGTAGAATGATTGCATTTCTTACTTTAATGGCGAAAAGATGTATCTTACAACATTGGAAAGAGCTTAATGCTCCAACTACCTTTTTTTGGTTTTCTCAGACGATATTATGCTTGAATTTGGAGAAAATTAGAAGCAATCTTTATGATTCCTCACTTAAATTTGAACAGACCTGGAGATCTTTTATGCAATATTTTCATTTAATGTAATTTTTTTTCTCCTCTTTTTTTGCTCCATATTTATATACCCTTCTTGTTTTTTTTTACTGTTTTTAATGGAGGTCGGGATTGAGGACGTAATTTTAAGTTTTTTAACTCTGCTTGGTTCCAAGTTAGCCCATTGCTTTGCTTTGCTTTTAGTTAGTTGCATGGTGAGTTTTTTTGGGTTTTTTTTTTCCTTTTCTCTATTGATATATATATATATATAAATTAGTATACTATTATGTTACCTTAGTATGTTATGTTTATATTACATTGTTTGTATCATTTTTTTGTATTAATACCTCCTGTTATTTTATTATATTCTAACAGTGTATTAGTGCCTATATGGCTTACCTTTTTGTATACTTATTCAATAAAAAGATTTAAAAAGAAAGAAAGAAAAGGAATTGAACTCAGAACTCCGAAGCTCCGAGCTGTAATAGCATCATGCTCACCGCTACACTACCATGGTGCCCTCAGAATAAGGAGCAGCCTGTCTGTGTCAGCAAAACTCCACAAATGGTGGTAATTTCAACTGATAGTCAGTCAGATTTCATAGCACAATTTGAGAGAAGAATGCTGTCCTGGCTAAGGTGAAACTTTCTCTCTGTGCCTGCACTACATCAGGGATTACATTTCAAAAATGTTTTGCTAACTCTGGGCCCTTTGGAACCACCTGAAGTGGTGGAAGTGCTTATAAATATAAGTGTTTCTATTCTACTATGTGATTTTTTGTAATGTCTACACGGCAGTATGGATTACTGTCACTGGTTGCCAGCGAAATGGCCACTGTAAATTATCCCTGGAGATGGGTGGAAGGAGAATAAGGGGGTGTTAATGGAAGAGGTTACAGGGAAATAAGCAGGAATGTAGGATTAATAAGATTTCTTTCAAAGCCAGTATTGACTTGGTAGGCTTAATGGCCCATCATAAGGAAATATGAAATATCGGTTCTTGCATTCCGTAGTAGGTTTAGTAGTGCTTGATGTAAGTGATATGCCACATGCAAGTTAGAAGCTTTTAGGTTGCCCTGTATGACTTGGTTGTAGTCTGAATTCTGAAAGTCATTTGATAACGGGCTCTTGAACTCATCTTTGTCGTTTTGTGAAGCTCGTCTTCTGAAGTTGCAAACAGTTTGGTTCAGCCTCATACAATGGCAACAAGCCAGTCTCTGGGAATCAGCAGACCAAAGGGTAAGTAGCTTTGATCTTGGAAAAAAATTGCTTCTCATCCAGTACTTGAGATCAAACCATCAAATGACAATGGTAGTGGATGACCGTGTTGAGGAAATGGTAGAGCTGTACACAGAAGAACACAACGCTGTGCTTCCTGCTGGAACATGCCAATGTTGAGAAAGAGGATGTGCCGAAGCATTTGAAAAATGTTATGATACATAAGCTGGGATATTCCCCAGGATACTACAGGAAGTGAGGGAAGAGATTGCCATGCTTTTGGCAATGACCTTGGCGTCTTCACTGCCCACAGGAGTAAGACCAGATAATTAGAGGGTGGCAGATGTTATTCCTTTGTTCAAAAAATGGGAGTAGTGATAACTCTTGGAATTATAGACAAATTTGCCGGTGGTGCTGTGGCGTCTTCACTGGACTTTGGGGCAAATGATCCCAGGTTCGAATCCGGATAGCTTCTTGCATGCTTTCTATCCATGCTGGGTTGAGTGACTCTTGCTAGCAACTCGGCCTCATAAAACAGACAAACGCTAAAGGAACGGCAAGACTGACACCCGATGCGCCAAACAAGGTACGGGGAGGAACTGTCAACAACCGAGTCTTACTTCAGTGGTGGGAAATCTATTGGAGGAGATTTTTAGAGACAGGATTTACAAGCATTTGAAGAAGCATAGTCTGATTAGGGATAGTAAGAATGATTATATGCGAAGGTAAATCAAGTCTCACAAGCCTGATTGAACTCTTTGAGGATATGACAAAGAACGTTGATGAAGATAGAGTAGTGAATGTATTGTATATGGACTTTGTTTGGGGTCCCATGGAAAGCTCATTCAGTAAGTCAGTAGGCATAGAATCCAAGGATCTAGGGATAGTGTAGAAGCTTGTTATTGCCTGCGATGGGACATTGACAAGATGCAGAGCTGGACTGGCAAGTGACAAATGGAGTTCATCCTGGAAAATTATGAACTGATTCACTTTAGACAGTCAGATTTGGAGGCAGAATGCAGGGTTAATAGCAGGATTCTCGGCAGTGTAGGGGAACAGAGGAATCTTGGGGTCCTCCTCCATAGATCGCTCAAAGTTACCATGCAAGTTGATAGGGTGGTTGGGTGGTTAGGAAGGCGTATGGTGTGTTCGCCTTCATTAATTGAGGATCTGAGTCAAGAGCCATGAGGTAATGTTGCAGCTCTTTAAAACCCTGGTTAGACCACATTTGGTGTTCAGTTCTGGTGGCCTCATTATAGGAAGGATGTGAAAGCTTTATAGAGGGTACAAAGGAGATTTATCAGGATGCTGCCTGGATTAGAGAGTATGATTTATTAGAATAGTTTGAGTGAGTTAGGGCTTTTCTCATTGGAGCAAAAGAGAATGAGAAATGACTTGATAAAGGTGTACAAGATAGTAAGACCCATAGATGGAGTGGTTGGCTAGATACTTTTTCCCCAATGCAGAATTAGCTAATACAAGGGGGCTAAGGTGATTGAAGGAACGTATAGGAGGGGCGTCAGCAGTAGGCTTTTCTATACAGAAAGTGGTGGGTGCGTGGAATGTGCCAGGGTATCAGTAGAGGCAAATACATTAAAGACATTTAAGAAACTCTTAGATAGGCACATGAATGATGGAAAACGGAAGGCTATGTAAGAGGGAAGGGTTAGATTGATCTTAGGTTAAAGGTTTGACGCGGCATTTTGTGCTGAAAGCCCTGAACTGTGCTGTAACGTTCTATATTCTTGTTCTATCTAATTGGGAAAATCAAATAAACTGCTAGTGCTGGAAATCTGAAACAAAAATACAGCATGCTGAAAACACTCAACATGTCAGGCAGCATCTATGGAGAGAGAAACAGAATTAATGCTTCAGGTCAAAGACCCTTGAGTAGTATTGAAGTATTTTTCTTCTTTGGAATATTACTGAAATGTGGAGAACGTTGTTTCTTTTGGAAAGTATGCCTTGGGGATTGTTTTGGCGTATAAAGTGAAATTACCACTGGCAACATAGTATGTTCCTTGAATGTGGGACTGAGGCACAAAATGGTGATTGTTCTTGGACGTGGCCCAGAGGCAAGGTAAACAAGATGGAATAAAGGATAAATAGCAGGATACCGAGAAGGAGAGAACAGAGAGTGTTGGAGTACCATTCAAAAAATAAGAGATCGGGTACACAAAGTGGTTAAAAAGGCAAATGAGATGTTTTCTTTCACGTGATGTTTTTTAAGCATAAGATACAAGGACATGGGGTTATATCAGAACTGAAAAGAAACACATTATCTGTTTAACACATTATCTTTTTCGGCAGTCCTTCCAGAATGAGAATGACTTATTTTCACTGCAGCTTTATGGATTCTCAGGTGAAATGAGGGCAATATGGGAACTGCAAACTCTTCCACATATGGGGCAGGAGGTGGCTGAAACGGTGGGTGGAGTCTCCTTCTACTACTTATATAGGACTTCTGTGTATCCCAGTGCATAACGTCAATACTACCCCCAGTATTCCTTCATCAGCCAGAGATTCCAAGTGTCTTGGGGATGTTGCATTTCTTTATGGCACATCTTTGAAACTTCTGTCTGCCGGGTAACCTCCGCTCTCATGAGAGTTCGGAATAGAAAATTGAGAGTCTAGTGTTGGGCATACAAATGATGTGGCCTCTCTAAAGTAGCACCTCTGAGATTTGCTGGGGCCTCCACCATGCTGCAGTTAATGTCCTGAGAGAGAATACCGACATGGATTCACCTAATCTTCCAGTGAATTTGAAGAGCTCTGGGGAGTCATGGTGGTAGTATAGGAAATGATATCGGTGAAGAGAATGCAAAGGAGATTTACAAGAATGTTACCATGACTGGAGAATTATTTGTGAGGAAAGGTTGGCTTGACTGGAATTGTTTTATTTGAAACAAAGGAGGCTGAAGGGAAATGTAGCCATGTTATATGAGTTATGAGAGGTCTGAACAAGAGAAATAAAATGTAAAGCTAAAATCAACATTTCTGTTGAAAGGCAATCAATCTGAAGCAATATCTCCGTTTCTCTGTCCACAGATGCTGCCTGGCTTGCTGAGATTCTCAGCATTTTCTGTTTTTATTAGTAAATAGATTGAAAATACCATTCCTAGGCAAGATGAAGAGCAAAGGAACTTAACCTTGTGGTGATTGGTTATTAGAGGGTATTGTGCAAAAAAAAGTGTTTTGAGTGAACATAGTGCCTGAAAGTGTGGTAAAGCAGAACTTGGTCAATTAAAAAGAAAGTATGTGGATGAACACTTCAAAGGATATAGCCTGCAGGCTGGTAATGGGTAACATGGACACATTTGGCTGAATAATATCCTTTTCTTGGTCATTATATTTTCATGATTGTATGAATGCTGATTGTTACGAGAATGTGTGATTGAGATGGAGAAAGGTGGTTATACAAGGAGAGACAGGCAGAGAACATGCATAACTAGAATGTTGTCGAGAGGCAGGAAATGCTGAATTTTCCTGGAATGATTAAGTAATGGATGCAAGCATCTTGAGTAAAGTGACTAATCCACAGTGTCCAGACAATTCAATCCTGGGCTAACAAACTTTGCAATTTGAGCCACTCAGATTAATTAACTTGTCTTGCTTGCCAGGATTCTTAGTCATTGCTGTATTTGGGATCAGGCAAACACTGATCATATTAAAGTTGCCTTTATATTAAATGCAATTATAAATCATAACCATTGCCCCTTTACATAGTTGGTTGAACTTGTCAATGTCAGTTGAGTAGTGCTTTTGACAGAATAGTGTGAATTTGAATGATTAATTCTTAATGAGGGTTTTGTGGTTTGTGCACTTAGTTCATAAAGCTGAACTGCCTAGATTATTGGGATAATTTCTCTTCTTCCTTTCATTTTCTGTACTGCTATTTGGAAAACACATAACTCCTATTTCAACTTCCAAGATGCAGTAATTTGTCCATCTTGATTAATTGGTCAGATTATTTCCAATGCAAACTAAACTCTCTTTGTAAAATTCTGTTTGGCTCTTTAGAATTTGAGCTCAACATTTAATGGTGTTTGGTATGCGATTATCTTGTCATTTATATACAGACCAAGTTTCTTCCTGCGTCTCTGGGCACTACATCCAAAATCCATTATGATTTAGCTCCTCATATTACCACCATATGCTTCCTTTTAACCTAGAAATTCCTTTTATACTTCCTTCCATTTATTATCCTTTATATCTACTGACTTCATTTTCAAAGTGACTCTGTCCTGTTGGTAACAAATCAAAGGAATTTATGGGATCAAGGCATTTTGTGATGCTCCCGTCAACACGTTCAGACAGCATTTACTCTCATTAGGGGCAGCATGGTAGCATGGTGGTTAGCACAATACTTTACACTACCAGTGACCCAGGGTTCAATTTCAACCAATGCCCGCAAGGAGTTTGTACATTCCCTCCGTGACCGTGTGGGTTTCCTCCGGGTACTTCAGTTTCCTCTCACAGTCCAAAGACGTACCATTTGGTAGGGTCATTGTAAATAGTCCTGTAATTAAATTGGGGGATTGCTATACAGCACAACCTGAAGGGTCAAAAGGGTCAACTCCACACTGTATGTCAATTAATGAATTAATCTTTACACTGGTCAAACTAGACCTATGCTCAAAAATCATTACAATACATGTGCTAGACTACTTTTATATTTTTTCTCCAAAATTTTGTTTCTGGTTGTTCATTTTCTCATCATTTTGAAAATTGAAATCAAGATAATGGTCTGTACTGGACTGGTGTGAGTTTATGGTTGTAAAGTTGCCGTCTATATTTTGCCATGTTTATGCCTGTAGTTTATTATTTGTGGATCCTTAGATGAAAGCTTCTTCTCAGGTAATTGTGGAAAAGATGTTTCCATCTGGGGTGAATCAGAACCATGGTTCATAAATTTTAAATAGTCATCTATTCATCTAATGGTGGATCAGGAGATAGGACCTCACCCTGAGACCGTTAGAACGTGGAAATTGCTGTCAGAGACTTCTAAATAATTGTTACGTATTTGAAGGAGATCTTGAACTATTCTTCAAGTGCTGGTCCTGTAGGTTGAAACTACAACTACATTTTATTATTTTCTAACTAAGGTCAGTTGTAGACACTTGTCACTTAAGCCTATACCCACTACAGATTCCTTAGTCATTCTTAGCTCATTAGCTATGTCACTTTGACACTGTTCCAGGTGTTCGGAACTGGATAATCCGTTGCCTCCTGGATAAATTCACAGTTAATCCGTAGTTTGTTAATAAAATTAATTCTATATCTACTTCAGAAAAGGATTTGCCATCACACATCCCATTAGTGTCATTGAATACATCCATTGTTATGATGATTTAATCAGCATGAACACTTAGGATCTTATTTCCAGTGGATACCAAGTTCTGCTTCAAGCTGCAGAATAAGACCACTGTTTGCATCTCATTGATACTGGTTTCAATAGTACAACTTTTGTACTTGGACTGAATTACGTATTTTCTGCATTTTAATTTAATTTCTGCTTCTATCCTCTGAACTCAATCATTTGTGAAGGCGGCAATGCATTAACAGTTTGCTGGGGCAAATCCTCTAGCAGCCTACGAAACACTGCGATACTTTAAATAGAAATTAGCTAACTGATGATTCATCGTGAAGCTTGGGGAACCTTGCAACACTTGTTTTTTTCAAGGCTGCCTTTAATTAATTTTACCCATCTCTCTGCTGCTGCACCGGAGTCAGGTATAGGAGAAGGAATCAATGAATAATTAGCCCAACTATTCTGCATTTGGCACTCAACCAAATGCAAAGTGAATTGTTGGGCACTGTAGGTGTCCACCTCAATGGCCTTCCTGACTCCGTACATGAACAACTTCAGTACATTTAACAACTGCATTGATGAGAAATGGGATGTTATTGCTTCCTCTTTTAACAAAAGTCAGCATTAACCTATGGACTGGTCAGGTTGAACATTCCCATGTCTTTCTTGGGTTGTATTGCATTGCACTGCTGGGAAATTGCACACAGTAACACAGTTTCTTTGAAACCCTTTTCATTGTTTATTAATGTTGATGTTATGTCCTGTTGTAGTTCATCTATTATATATTTTTAAAAACATTTGGGATTACAATTTGATTTCCTCACTTTAAACGAGATGGGTCTGATAATAATTGAAACCTTTCATGCCAGAATGACTAATCATGAGAGATCCAGCAGATGCTGCAAATCCCGAGCAAAACACGCAAAGTGCTGGAGGAACTCAACAGACCAGGCAGCATCTCTGGCAATGAGTAAACAGTCTATGTTTCAGTCTGAGGCCCTTCATCAGGACTGGAAAGGAAGGGGGAAGAAGCCAGGAGAAGAAGTAGGGGCAGGGGAAGGAGTACAAGCTAGAAAGTGATAGCTTATCACCTTCTCCCATTACCTTCTAGCTTGTACTTCTTCCTTTCCCTGAAACCTCCTTCTTCTGGCTTCTCCATTCCTTTCCTGTCCTGATGAACAGCCTCTGCCCAAAACATCGACCGTTTATTATTTCCATAGATGATGTCTGAACTGCTGAGTTCCTCCAGCAATTTGTGTGTGTTATTCTTGAATGACCTCACCTTTTCTTCTGAACATTGGTTACCATCATACCTTAAGTGTTTTCATCCTCTTGCTTTAGGAGAGCATGATGCAGACTCGCTTGGCCAGTCTCTGGGAACAGCATCTACAATCCATAGGATTAGAATTATGCTCTCACTGCTTATATTTGAACGTTCATGATCGAGAGTGCAATTTACCATGAGTGGTGAATACTTCCATCTATTCAATTTATGGTTAACCATTCCTTACCTGTTATTGCTGGTTTTGCAACTATTGACAACAGGTCAGAAAATAGGTGGCATAAGTCAGGTATAGGCAGCTGGGATCAGAATCAGATTTAATATCTGTGGCATATGTCATGAAATTTGTTAACTTTACGGCAACAGTACAATGAGATATATGATAAATAAATATAGAGGGAGAAACGAGTTACATTAAGTATATACAGTGGCATGCAAAGGTTTGGGCACCCCTGGTCAAAATTTCTGTTACTGTGAATAGCTAACGGAGTAAAAGATGAACTGATTTCCGAAAGGCAAAAGGTTAAAGATGATTTATTTAATATTTTAAGCAAGTTTTTTTACAGACGGTGTGATGCTTGCTTCCAGAATTTGCTGGTACTGTACTTAATTGAATTCATTCTTTCCTCTACCAGTAAATGTTCCCCGTGCCACTGGTTGCAACAGAAGCCCAAAGCATGATCCATCCACCCCCATATTTAACAGTTGGAGAGGTGTTCTTTTCATGAAATTCTGCACCCTTTTTTCTCTAAACATACCTTTGCTCATTGTGGCCAAAAAATTCTATCTTAACTTCATCAGTCCACAGGACTTGTTTCCAAAATGCATCAGGCTTGTTTAGATGTTCCTTTGAACCTTTTGAATAGAACTTTTTGGCTGCAATGAGCAAAGGTATGTTTGGAGAAAAAAGGGTGCAGAATTTCATGAAAAGAACACCTCTCCAACTGTTAATCACGGGGGTGGATGGATCATGCTTTGGGCTTGTGTTGCAGCCAGTGGCACGGGGAACATTTACTGGTAGAGGGGAGAATGAATTCAATTAAGTACCAGCAAATTCTGGAAGCAAACAGCACAGCGTCTGTATAAAAGCCGAAGATGAAAAGTGGATGGCTTCTACAACAGGATAATGAACCTAAACACACCTCAAAATCCACAATGGACTACCTCAAGAGGCACAAGCAGTCCCCTGACCTAAACATCATTGAGAATCTGTGGATGGACTTCAAAAGAGCAGTGCATGCAAGCTGGCCAAAGAATCTCACAGAACTAGAAGCCTTTTGCAAGGAAGAGTGGGCCAAAATCCCCCAAACAAGAATTGGAAGACTTTTAGCTGGCTACAAAAAGCGTTTACAAGCTGTGATACTTGCCAAAGGGTGTATTACTAAGTACTGCCCAAAGTTTGCTTCGGGCCCTTTTCCTTTTTGTTATTTTGAAACTGTAAAAGATGGAAATAAAAAAGTTTTCTTGCTTAAAATATTAAAGAAATGTGACATCTTTAACTTTATGCCTTTTGGAAATCAGTTCATCTTTTACTCGCTTAGCTATAGACAGTAACAGAAATTTTGACCGGGGTGCCCAAACTCTTGCATGCCACTGTGTGTGTCTGCTAAACAGTTAAGTTAAAATAAGTAGCGCAAAAAAAAACAGCGAGGTAGTGTTCATGCGTTCAATGTCCATTCAGAAATCGGATGACGGGAGGAAGAAGCGGTTCCTGAATCTCAGAGTGTGTGCCTTCAGGCTTCTGAACCTCCTTCCTGATGGTAACAGTGTGAAGAGGGAATGTCCTGAGTGTTGGGGATCCTTAATAATGGACGCTGTCTTCTTAAGGCACCACTCCTTGAAAGATGTCTTGGATACTACGTAGGCAAGTACCCATCTTGGAGCTGACTAATTTTACAAGTTTCTGCAACTTATTTTGATCAAGCAAATCCCTTGAGGAGCGTAGGGGATGAAGGAGTACACGAACTGGGCAAATCAGGAGGACATAAAGAAAATATGAGGTAGATTTGTCAGTGCAGGTAAAGGAGAATTCAAATGGTTACATATATTAAGATCAGAGGAATAACTAGGGAGAAAACTCTGTTCTTGGTTATACTGTATTCTTGGTTGGTGCAACTGTAACGAAACCCAATTTCCCTCGGGATCAATAAAGTATGACTATGACTATGGCTATGACTATGATTAGGTCCCCTTAACAATCAATGTGGTCACCTACGTGTTGTGCCTCAAGAGATGGATGAGGTATTAAATAAATATTTCTCATCTCTATTTACTGTGGAGATGTCATGGAAGCTAGGGAATTCGGAGATGGGAATACTGAATATCTTGAAACATATCCACTTTGAAAAAGATGATGTGCTGGTAGACTTAAAAAGCATAAAATTAGATAGAGGCTGACCAGGTGTATCCTGGGACATTGTGGCAAGTTAGGGAAGAAATTGCAAAGACCCTGGCAAAGATACGTGTACCATCATTTGCCACAAGTGAGGTACCAGAATATGCAGTGTAGCTAATGTTGTGCCTTCATTTAAGAAGAGCAAACTATCTACCTTTAAACCTAATGTACTTAGCAAAATTGGTAATCGCTTCTCGTTGGTTATTTCATTTGCTTCAAAATACTGTTCCAATAGTTCAGTATACATGAGCCAATAACCCTTTGTGTAATTAAACTCTTTACTCTTTCTGATGTAACCAGCCATCTGAAAACTTTTTAAATGATCAGTATCACGCGCTACTCAGGGTTTATGAACCCTGAACTTTTCCATTTACTGCCTTTAAAAGAATTTGTAAACACAAAATACTCTGTAGATGCTGGGATCAAAGCAACACTCACAACATTCTGGAGGAACTCAGCAGGTCGGGCAGCATTTCCGGCCCAAAAAGTTGACTGATCGTTTCCACGGATGCCGCCCGACCTGCTGAGTTCCTCCAGCGTGTTGTGAGTGTTGCTTTAAAAAATCTTGATTGTTCCTTCACTTCCAAAGACTGCCTCTCCACATACTGTGCTGCGCTAAGCAGTTTTTAAAAAATTTGAAATGTCTCCCTGCGTTTAACAAGTCAGTAGCCGTCTCGGGTTCGTTTTAAAACACCTCTTCGCCAATGTTATGTTTTGTAGCTTCAAAACATTGAACTAATTCAAAGAAACTCATGGGAATCCAATAATATGTCTGCAGTCCGAGTTTACTCTAAGCAAGGCACACACATATCATGTGGTAGTGTGATGATGTATGCGATTAATGTATTTTTTACATAAAATATATAATTAATTATTCAAATGAACAATAACACTTAATCAACCAATATGTGTACCAGGTTACTCAAATATTATTGAAATATCAAATACACAACAAGTAGCATTTGGACCCTTTAAAGCAGGGGTTCCAACCTGGGGTCTATGGACCCCTTGTTTAATGGTACCTGTATTGGTTCATGGCACCTAAGGGGTTATGAACCTGTGCTTTAAACAAGAAATATGTGGGCCGTGAACTCTTTACAATGGTAACACCATTTGTAAAACTTGTGGTTACATGGTGTCGAAGCCTTGGATGCTGCCTTTTGACTATAGGCCATCTTCATGGCTGAGATTGGCCAACAACAGGAATTTCTGCCATTGCTGGCTGTCGTTTTTATTCAACAGGCCCAAGTCAAATATAAGGCTGGATGCACTTGCCACTTATTGCATCTCTCAACATATTCCCCCAAGATGGTTTCACAACGAGAAATTATCATCATATATAACCCATTTTCTGATTACCAGTGCTGAATTCATGGTTCTGTTATCTCCATGGCTGTTGGTTAAGGTGCTGAGCACTAGCTCTTGAAACTGCATACATCGAAATTTCCACAGAACTGTTAAGGTAGTGGATACACCAGAAATGATTTCTCTAAATAAAATTAATTTTGCCCAACCTTGCTTTAGCATTGTTAAATGCTTGCATGTGGTCATTCACCAGAAGAATTTTATTGGGAACAAAAACTATTTCCAACCTTCAAATATGAGAGGTAAATGATGTGTCTATGTTATTAAAAGCTTAATTGTCCTTAAATAGAAAAATTGATCTATCTTGGGATACTGTGGATTCAGAAATGGTACCTAGGGACTGGGAAAATGCACATGTTCAAAAAAAAAATGGATGAACCAATAAATAACCCATCAGTTATACTTCAGTAGTGGGATAACATTCAGAAGCAAAAAACTGGGATGGGATTTGCAGTCATCTGGTCCAATGTGCTTTGATTAGAGAAAAGCATCGTGGATTTGTTAAAATAAAATTAAATTGAATTGAATTGACTTCGTATCTTTAATCCCTCACATACATGAGGAGTAAAAATTTCTACGTTACATCTCTGTCTAAATGTGCAATGTGCAATTATAGTAATTTATAATAATTTATAATAAATAGAACAGTCAACGTAACATAGAAATACACTCAGATCAGTCTGATGGCCTGGTGGAAGAAGCTGTCCTGAAGCCTGTTGGACCTGGCTTTTATGCTGTGGTACCATTTTCCGGATGGTAGCAGCTGGAACCGGTTGTGGTTGGGGTGACTCGGGTCCCCAATGATCCTACGGGCCCTTTTTAAACACCTGTCCTTGTAACTGTCCTGAATCATGGGAAGTTCACAACGACAGATGCACTGGGCTGTCTGCACCACTCTCTGTAGAATCCTGCGATTAAGGGAGGTACAGTTCCCATACAAGCAGTGACGCAGCCAGTCAGGATGCTCTCAGTTGTGCCCCTTTAGAAAGTTCTTAGGATTTGGGGGCCCATACCAAACTTCCTCAACCGTCTAAGGTGAAAGAGGCGCTGTTGTGCCTTTTTCACCACACAGTTGGTGTGTACAGACCACACGAGGTCCTCGGTGATGTGGATGCCGAAGAACCTAAAGCTGTTTACCCCCTCAGCCCCAGATCCATTGACATCAATAAGGGTTAGCCGGTCTCCATTCCTCCGTAGTCCACAACCAGCTCCTTTGTTTTTGCGACACTGAGGGAGAGGTTGTTTTCTGACACCATTGTGTCAGACTGATGACTTCTTCCCTGTAGGTCACCTCATTATTGTTTGAGATTAGGCCAATCAATGTTGTGTCACTGACAAATTTAATTTGCAATTAGAGCTGTGGGCGGCAACACAGTCATGGGAATACAGGGAATAAAGGAGGGAACTTAGTACACAGCCCTGAGGGGCTTCTGTGTTGAAAGTGAGGGAGCCCAGTCTTACCACCTGCTGGCGATCTGACAGGAACCCCTGGATCCAGCTGCACAAAGCAGGGTCAAGGCCAACATCTCTAAGCTTCCTGTTGGGCCTGGATAGAATTATGGAACTGTAGTCCCAGAACAGCATTCTCACATAAGCATCCTTCTTCTCCAGATGTATAAGGACGGTATGTAGAGCAGTGGCTACTGTATAGTCTGTTGATCGTTTGTGTTGGTAGGTGAATTGTAGGGGGACTAATTTGTGTGTTATCATGATAAAGATGTAGCCTTGACCAGTATCTCAAAGCATTTGCTTATTATTGAGGTGAGTGCAACAGGACGTCAGTCGATCAGGCATGTTACCTTGGTCTTTTTTGGTGCAGGGACAATGGTCGATAATTTGAAGCAGGTGAACACTCTACATTGGGAGAGGGAGAGATTACAAATGTTTGTATCATATCTAACAAAATTGATTGAGTTTTGAGATGAAGTTACAGAGAGGTCAAAAGTAAAAATGGAGTCCATGCAGCGACATGGACCCCCAAAAGAAGCCACATAATCAGGTTGTCTTCAGGATTGAAGGTTTACTGGCCACAGAAAAAAAACAGAGTAATAGTAGTTTTCACTAATGATATTTTCTGGTTGTCACGGATGAGAACACTTATTTTGTTTTTCATTCATTTGGATTTGGGTTTGCCGATTTGCAGATGGCACAGTACTTGAAACTAAGTGAACTGAGAGGAGGCCAGGAATAGAATTTAAGGAGACAAAAACATGTTAGTGAGATGGACAGATAAACAGCAGATGAAATTCAATGCAGAGACATGCAACTACCTTCAATAAATTACATTGTGGTAGGAACAATAAGAAGAAGCAATATAAACCAGAGGCAAAATCTAAGAGATACAAAACAAAAATCTGGGGGAATATATCTGTAAGAGCTTTTAAGAAAGTGGCTATAAAAAATCCAGTTTGAAAAATCTGTTGCTGTTTCAAAGCTTACTGAGTTCCAGAAGAGTACCAGTGTTTTGGAAAGCCAGAAGTAAAACAAAGAAAAAGCAAACTGTAGACCCGTTAGTTTAATGTTATCAGACACCAGAGTCTATGATAACATTTTGGCCTTTATTGGAAGGGTGTTTGACCTTAGAAATAGGGAAGTATTCTTGCTATTTGGAACGACACACCCAGAGAACTATGCACAGTTTTGATTGACTTCATGAATGAACGATAAACTGGCATTGGAAACCTCACCTGTTTGTATTAGAGGGGCCAGTATTTTGCCAGAATACATGGTGGCTGGAGAGGACTTACGATAAAATTGAAATGTAGGGGCTTTGGACTTCCCCAGCCTCACCATCCAAGCATCCTTCTAGCCAATGTACCAACACTGGAGAACAAGACCAAAGACTTGAGAGCAAGATTGTTTTATTAAGGGGACAGGAGGGACTTGGTATCCTCTGTTTCATAGACGTGGCTCACGCCCAACTCACCTGTCACATTGCTCCAGCCCAAGGGATTTTTGATCCACTGTATGGACTGGACAGCAGCGCCTCCTTTATGATAAACTCGCTATGATGCATGGATGTGGTGGTCCTGTCCCATTCTTTCTCCTCTGAACTGAAACAAGAGGGAACTGTTCTACCTACAAAGGAAGTTCTCTGCCATCATCTTGAATGGATTCGCCTTGAATACAGTCTGCACCTCACTCAGACAGACATCAAGCTACTCCTGAGAAACTGTGCCATAATGAACAGGAACAAATTGGTGTACCCTGACACCTGTCACTTCATGGAGGGAGACTTTAATCAGCCTGGCTTGAAGTCTTTGTAGACTAGCTGACACAACTGGTGGAATGACCATGTCCAACGATTCATCAGCTGATGTTAGTTAATATGTCACATGATTAAACTCTTCTCGGGCTCCCAGCTGGGTATATATATTAATTATAGCCAATGTTTCGAAGATAAACTCTGCCCCCTTCTTCAGGGATATTTTTAAATATGTCAGTCATCAATGGCTTCATAAGAATCTGCATGGACAAGTGTGTACCCACAGGAAGATTGACTCTTCCCCAACCAAAAGCACTGGATGAACCAGGTGATTCATAATCTACTGAGGGCTAAGTCTGTGCCATTTGGGACTGACAACCCAGAGTCGTTTGACAAATCCAGGTATGAGCTCTGGACGATGAATGCAAGTGCAAAGAAGCAATATTAAACTAAAGTAAAATCACAGTCAGATACTCAACAGCTATAGCAGGGCTTGCACAATATTACTTTCTACAAGGCAAAAGAGAGAAACATTAAATTGCATCGACCCATCACTCCTGGATGAGCTCAATACCTTGTATACATCCTTTGATAGGGAGAACTGATACCCACACAAGCCCCCACATCCCCAGAGACTGTCATCTCCATCTCTGAGGCTGATGCCTGGGCATCCTTCAAGTGGGTGAACCCAAGAAAAGTGTCTTCTGGTCCAGATGACATCTCTGACGGAGCACCAAAGATCTGTGTGGACCAACTGGCTGGACTATTCGCAGACATACTTAACCTATCACTTCTGTAGTCTGAGGTTCTCACCTGCTTCTAAAATGCATCCATTGTGCTGGTGCCCAAGAATTGTGTGGTGACCTGCCTCAACGACTACTGTCCAGTAGCACTTATATCAACTACAATGAAGTGCTTTGAGAGGCTGCTTGGGCATGAATCAACTGCTGCCTCATAAATGATCTGCTTCAATTTGCCTACCGCTAAAAAAGTCAACAGCAGGTTCAATTTTACTTTACTTTACTTTATACTTTATTGTCACCAAACAATTGGTACTAGAACGTACAATCATCACAGCGATATTTGATTCTGCGCTTCACACTCCCTGGATTACAAATATTAAATATCAAAGATATTAAAAATAGTTAAAATTAGTAAATATTAAAAATTTAAATTATAAATCATAATTAGAAAACTACAGAGCCCTCCTGATTTTTCTACCCTTCTAAAAGATCTTTGCCTCAGCTCAACATTTCTGCCTGTACCCCATAACTCTTGACTCTCCTGTGGATCAAAAATGTATCTGTTTCAATGACTTTGCATTTGAAGTTCTGTAGGGTAGAGATTTCTTAAGATTCAGGAAACTCTGAATGAAGAAACATCACCTCATTTTCAACTTAAATGGAAACAGTGCTTCCTAATTGTAGATATCTCACATCTTCTCAGCACCTATCATGACAATTTCCCTTACAGTTTCAGACCATCTTGCTTTCCTGTATATTTCACCAATAAGTATAGACCCAACATGTGCAAACATGTTTAGCCAGAACAAGGAGGATGCTGTGGTTAGCATGGACCAGTAGGGCTGAAGGGCCTGTTTCTAGGTGCTCACTGCCAGAGAAAGTAGTTGAGGCAGATACAATTGCAACACTTAAGAAGCATTTGTATAGGTACGTGGAGGGGAGGGTTTTGGAGCGTCATGGGCCAAAAGCAGGCAACTGGGACTGGAAGGGAGGATGCTGTGGTCAGCATAGACCAGTTTGACTGAATAGGAGAGTTTTAAAAGAGACTTGAGTGCACAGTGGGTAGTGACTACCTGAAATGAGATGCCAGAGGAAGTGGTAGAGGCAGGTATAATTCCCACTGTGTACTCAGGTCTCTTGCAAAACACTCCCCTCTTATCCTGTATCTGTGCCCTCTACTTATAGCCTCTCTAATCCTGGGGAAAAGACTATGACCATCCACTTTATCCACGTTCCTCATGATTTTATAAACTGCACTCTAAAGAATAAATATCTCTCCCTATAACTCAGACTGATATTGCCCTTCAACCATCAGGCTCCTGAACTAGTGTGGATAACTTCTCTCACCACAATACTGAATACAATTTGTGGACTCACTTTCAAGGACTTTACAAATCATGTTCTCAGTATCATTTATTTGCATTTACACAGTTTGTCATCTTTTGTGCATTGGTTACCTATCAGTCTTTGTGTGTAGTTTTTCAATAATTCAATAATAATGTAGTATTTCTTTGTTCTACTGTGAATGCGTACAAGATAATGGATCTTGGGGTCGCACTTTGATAATAAATTTACTTTGAGCTTCTGAACTTTGAAATTTGAGTCCCTGTTTCACAATACTTGTCAGTATACTGCCATTTACTATATAAGCCCTGGTTTGAATGTCTAAAATACATCAGCCCACATTTATCCCAGTTGAAATCCGTTTGCCTTTCCTCAGACCATCTCCCTAAATGATCAAGATTTCTGCATTCCATTTTAATCTGTTTCACTCCCAACAAGACCCACTAATTTAGTATGATTAGCAAACTTGTGAATCATTGCACTGACAATCATATCCAAATCACTGACAAATAATGAATAATGGAGGTCCCACCACTGACTCCTGGGATATCCCACTAGTCACATGCCTCCAGTCAGAGTATCAACTTTCAACTATCTCCCTCTACTTCTTATTATGAATTCACCTCACCAGCCATCCCTGAATCCCATACAACCCATCTTTCCAGATTTGGTCAATGTTTCCCATCCACTACATAATGTACTGGTTGGGCACAGGAGTACATTCAGCCAGAGACTCATTCCACCGAGATGCAGCACAGAGCGTCATAGGAAGTCATTCCTGCCTGTGGCCATCAAACTTTACAACTCCTCCCTTGGAGGGCCAGACACCCTGAGCCAATAGGCTGGTCCTGGACTTATTTCATAATTTACTGGCATAATTTACATACTACTATTTAGCTATTATGGTTCTATTACTATTTATTATTTATGGTGCAATGGAATGAAAATCCAGTTTACCCCGGGATCAATAAAGTATGACTATGTCTATGAAAAGGTGGGACCTTGTCAAAGGCCTTACTAACGTCTACTGCCCTACCTTCATTTATCCCCTTTGTTATCTCTTTGAAAAGCTCACAAAGATTCATCAGGCATGGCCTTCCTTGCACAAAACCATGCTGACTATTTCTGATCAGGCTTTGACTATTTAGGTAAGGGTAGATCTTGTCCCTCAAAACCTCAGAGGATGTGTCCTGGACCCGTCATATAAATGTAATTGCAAAGAAAGCGTAACTGTGTTTCTACTTCCCTAGGAGTCTGCAGAAATTTGGTATGACGTCAAAAACCTTGATGAACTTTTATGGGATGTGGTGGTGGAAAGTTTATTGACTGGCTGCATTACAGCCTGATATGCGAACACCAATGCTGTTGAGTGGAAAATCCTACAAAAGGTAATGGATTCAGCCCAGTATATCACAGGTAAAGCCCTCCCAACAACTGAGCACCTCTACATGAAACATTGTCGTAGAAAAGCGGTTTCCATCATCAAAGATCCTCACCACCCAGGTCATGCTCTTTTCTCCCTGCTGCCATCATGTAGAAGGTACAGCAGGCTCAGGACTCACACCACCAGGTTCAAGAACAGTTACTATCCCTCAGCCATCAGGCTCTTTAACAAAATGAGGATAACTACACTCATTCTATTTCTGGTGTTCCCACAACCAATGAGCTCACTTTAAGGACTCTTTATCTTGTTATTTCCTGGTCTCGTGATTTATTGCTATTTATTTATATTTTGCATTTTCACAGTTTGTTGTTCATTGATCCTGTTTACAGCTACTGTTCTATAGATTTGCTGAGTGGAAAATGAATCTCAGGATTGTATGTAGTGACATGTATGTACTCTGATAATAAATTTGACTTTGAAGTTTTGAACTTTGAACTTCCCTTTCAGTAATTTCCCTTCATCTAAAGTCAGGCTCACTGGCCTGTGGTTCCTTGGCCTGTCCTTGTTACTTTTCTTAGAGTCATAGCATCAAAGATCAGAACAGCACAAAACAGACCCTTTGGGCTTCCTAGTCCATGCCACACTATTTAAACTGTTTACCCCCATTGACCAGCACCATGATCATATCCCTCATACCACTACCATCCATGTACCTATTTGAACTTGTCTTAAACATTGAAATCAGGCTCACATGCACCACTTGAGCTGGCAGCTCGTTCCACACTCTCATGACCCTCTAAGTGAAGAAGTTTCCCCTCATTTTTCCCTTAAATTTTTCATTTTTCCCATGACTTCTGGTTGTAGTCCCACCCAACCTCAGTGGAAAAACCCTACTTGCATTTATCTGATCCAAACTTCTCATAATTTTGTAATCCTCTATCAAATCTCCTCTCAATCTCCTACATTCCAAGAAATAAAGTCCTAACCTATTTAATCTTTCCATATAATTCAGGTCCTCCATACCCAGCAATATCTTTGTAAATTTCCTTTGTACTCTTTCAACCTTATGTAACATCTTTCCTGTAGATAAGTGACCAAAACTGCACACAATACTCCAAATTAGGCCTTACTAGTGTCTTATATTACTTCAGCATAACATCCTACCTCTTGTACTTAATACTTTGATTTATGAAGGACATTTTTCCAAAAGCTTTCTTTACAGCCCTATTGACCTGTGATGACACTTTCAATGAACTATGAATCTGTATTCCCAGATCATTTTTTTTACAGCATGCCTCAGTGCCCTACTGTTCACTGTGTAAGACCTAGTCTGGTTGGTCCTATCAAACTGCAACACTTGTCTGCATTAAATTCCATCTTGTCATTTTTCAGCCCATTTTTCCAGCTGGTCCAAATCCCACTGCAAGCCATGATAGTCTTCCTCGCTGTCCAATATAATCTTGGTGTCATCCGCAAATTTGTTGATCCAGTTAACCACATTATCATCCAGATCATATAGATGACAAATAACAAAGGACCCAGCACTGATCCCTGCGGCACTCCACTAATCACAGGCCTCCAGTCAGAGAGGCAACCTTCTGCTACACCTCTTTTCCCACAAATCCAATTTACTATCTTTTTTTAAATCCAGGGACTGAATCTTCTTGACCAACTTCCCGTGAGGGACCTTGTCAAAGACCTTGCTAAAATCCATGTAGACAACCTTCATTGTATTGCCTTCATCAACTTTCCTCGTGACATCCTAAAAAAGCTCCATTAGGTTGGTTAGGCATGACGTACCATGTACGAAGCTATGCTGACTATCCTTAATCAGTCCATGTCTATCCAAATGCTTATACAGGTGTCCCCCGCTTTTTGAACGTTCGCTTTACGAAACCTCACTGTTACGAAAGACCTACATTACTACCCTGTTTTCACTTTCAGAAGGTGTTTTCACTGTTACGAAGAAAGGCAGCGCGCGTCCCGAGCAGCCGCTCTCCCCCGCATTCTCACTGGCATTGCTTAAACATGTGCCTGTGAGCAGCCATTAGCAAGATGAGTTCTGAGGTATTGGAAAAGCCTAAAAGAGCACATAAGGGTGTTACACTTATGGTAAAACTAGACATAATTAAGCGTTTCGATCGTCGTGAACGAAGCAAGGACAAAGTGAGTTTCGGTTATGGAAGCTGACAAAGATGATGTTGAAGAGGTTTTGGCATCCCATGACCAAGAACTGATAGATGAAGAGCTGATGCAATTGGAAGAGGAAAGGATAACAATCGAAACCGAATTCAGTAGTGAACTGAATGTGAAGCAACTGCGTGAGATTTTCGCTGCAATGATGAAGTACGACTTTAATTTTGAAAGGGTACGTAGGTCTAGGGGATATTTGCAGGATGGTTTGAGTGCTTACAAACAACTGTATGATGGAAAAATGCGCGAGGCTCAGCAGTCAAGCAAGCCTTCCACATCAGCCACAGCAGACGACGAACCTCGATCTTTGACATCGAGGCGGACAGAGATAGGAGAAGATGAGCTGCCTGCCCTGATCGACGATGAGATGACACCCCCGTGTCCCACCACCCCAACACCCGGGCCCCAGACAGATACTGTACCGATTCGCGGAGAATGCAGCAGTAGCTGGGAGGCACACAACACAAAGCCGAAATAAACAATCTAATTAATTGGGTGCCACCGAAACATAATTGTCAGCCCAGGTAGGTGCCGATTTCCGATTGCATCACCTCTGATCTGGACCGACAATTACGTGTTGGCGGCACCTAATTAATTAGCATGTTTATTTCGGCTTTTTTCTTAAAGATGTGCTGTGTGCCTCCCGGCTACTGCTGCATTCTTTGCAGCAATGTATCGGGTCAGCGGCCCAGAGGGTGGGGGCCACTGCACCACCCAACCTGCGACGACTCAGCCTAACACACCATCATCAGTTTGCTCGGCAAGCTGTCTTCCCGATTCCGGTAAGTGATACTACACTGTACATACATTATTTCTACTTTATATAGGCTGTGTATTTTTACGTGTTACTTGGTAGATTTGGCAGCCTCATAGCTCAAAGGTTACTGGAGGCGCGTTTATGCCAACAGCGCTTGCGTGAGATTTTCTGCCGAGAGTGCTTGCGTGAGATTTTCGCTACGGAGATCTGTGCAGGCAGTTGTTGTAGAGAAGTATTTCTACCTTATATAGGCTGTGTATTTTATCATATCATTCCTGCTTTTATGTTACTGTTGTTTTAGGTTTTATGTGTTATTTGGCAGGATTTGGTAGGTTATTTTTGGGTCTGCGAACACTCACAAAATTTTCCCATATAAATAAATGGTAATTGCTTCTTCGCTTAACGACATTTTGGCTTAAAAAACAATTTCATAGGAACACTCTACCTTCAGATGGCAGGAGAAACCTGTATGTCTGGTCTCTTAGAATGCCTTCCAATAACTTCCCCACTTTTGATGTCAGGCTCACCAGCCTATAATTTCTGGTTTATTTTTAGAACCTTTCTTGAACAGCGGAACAACCTTGGCTGTCCTCCAATCCTCTGGTACCTCACCTGTCGCTAAGGATGTTTTAAATATCTCTGCTAGGGCCCTGGTAATTTCTGCATTTGCCTCCCTCAGGGTCCAAGGAAACACCTTGTCAGGTCCTGACAACAGAACAACATTAGCTACCCTCCAATCTTCTGCAACTTTGCCAGTGGCTAATGACAAACCATATATCTCTGCAAGGGCCTCTGCGATTTAGAAACATAGAAATATAGAAAACCTCCTGCACAATACAGGCCCTTCGGCCCACAAAGCTGTGCCGAACATGTCCTTACCTTAGAAATTTCTTTTCTTTGGTATTCACTAAGGAGAGGGATATTGAATTGTGTAAGGTAAGGGAAACAGGTAGGGAAGTTATGGAAACTATGCTGATTAAAGAAGAGGAAGCACTGGCGCTTTTAAGGAATATAAAAGTCTCCGGATCCTGACAGGGTATTCCCTAGGACCTTGAGGGAAGTTAGTGTAGAAATAGCAGGGGCTCTGACAGAAATATTTCAAATGTCATTAGAAATGGGGATGGTCTCCTACATATATTTTAGACACTATAATTAACCTTAATCCATGTCAGAAAGGTGTAACGGCTATTATTTATAATATTATTACGAAACTTAGGAAAGCTCCATTTGATAAGATTAGGTCAGATTGGGAAAAGGAATTGGGTCTTATAATTCCGATGGATGACTAGGCGTATATTTTACAACTAGTTAATACTTCCTCTATCTGTTCTAAACACTCCCTAATTCAACTTAAAGTTGTCCATAGACCACATATGTCTAAAGATAAATTAGCTCGTTTTTATTCTCATATTAACCCTTTGTGTGACAGATGTCATGGGGAGACAGCTTCCTTAACTCATATGTTTTGGGCCTGTCCTACTCTGGAAACTTTTTGGAAAGATAATTTAATATTATTTCAAAGGTATTGAATATAGATATTTCTCCCCATCCTATTACTGCTGTCTTTGGATTACCTAAAATTTCCAGTAATCTTTCCCCTTCAGCCCGTAGATTGATCGCATTTCTTACTTTAATGGCGAAAAGATGTATTTTACAACATTGGAAGGAGATTAATGCTCCAACTACATTCTTTTGGTTTTCCCAGACGATACTATGTTTAAATCTGGAGAAAATTAGAAGTAATCTTTATGATTCTTCAGTTAAATTTGAACAGACTTGGAGATCTTTTATTCAACATTTTCATTTAATGTAACTTTTTTTCTTTCTCTGGCCATATTTACATTCCCTTCTTGCTTTTTAACTGTTTTTAATGGAGGTCGGGTTTGAGAATGTGATTGTTTTAAGTTGTTCAACTCTACTTGATACCTAGTTAGCCGATTGCTTTGCTTTGCTTTTTAGTTTAGTTGCACGGTGGGTTTTTTTTGGGTTTTTTCCTTATTGACATGTTTGAAAATTAGTATACTATTATATTACCTGGTTATTTTATATCTAAACTGCACTGTTTGTACTAACTTTTTTTTGTGTATTAATATCTCTTGTAAAGTTATATTGCAACTGTGTATCAGTGCCTATATGGTTTACCTTTCGTGTTCTAATTCAATAAAAAGATTTAAAAAGAAAGATAGAAATGGGGATGGTGCCGGAGGATTGGCGTATTGCTCATGTTGGTCCATTGTTTAAAAAGGGTTCTAAAAGTAAACCTAGCTATTATCGGCCTGTGAGTTTGACGTCAGTGGTGGATAAATTGATGGAAAGTAATCTTAGAGATGGCATATATAATTATCTGGACAGACAGGGTCTGATTAGGAACAGTCAACATGGATTTGTGTGTGGAAGGTCATGTCGGATAAATCTTACTGAATTTTTTGAAGAGGTTACCAGGAAGGTTGACAAGGGTAAAGTGGTGGATGTTGTCTATATGAACTTCAGTAAAGCCTTTGACAAGGTTCCACATGGAAGGTTAGTTAGGAAGGTTCAATCGTTAGGTATTAATATTGAAGTAGTAAAATGGATTCAGCAGTGGCTGGATGGGAGACGCCAGAAAGTAGTGGTGGATAACTGTTTGTCAGATTGGAGGCCGGTGACTAGCGGTGTGCCTCAGGGATCTGTACTGGGTCCAGTGTTGTTTGTCATATACATTAATGATCTGGATGATGCGGTGGTAAATTGGATTAGTATGTATGCAGATGATACTAAGATAGGTGGCGTTGTGGATAATGAAGTAGGATTTGAAAGCTTGCAGAGAGATTTAGGCCAATTAGAAGAGTGGGTTGAAAGATAGCAGATGGAGTTTAATGCTGATAAATGTGAGGTGCTACATTTTGGTAAGACTAATCAAAATAAGACATACATGGTAAGGCATTAAAGAATGCAGTAGAACAGAGAGATCTAGCAATAATGGTGCATAGTTCCCTGAAGGTGGAATCTCATGTGGATAGGGTGGTGAAGAAAGTTTTTGGTACGCTGGCCTCTATAAATCAGAGCATTGAGTATAAGAATTGGGATGTAATGTTAAAACTGTACAAGGCATTGGTAAGGCCAAATTTGGAGTATTGTGTACAGTTCTGGTCACTGAATTATAGGAAAGACGTCAACAAACTAGAGAAAGTACAGAGATTTACTAGAATGTTACCTGGGTTTCAGCACCTAAGTTACAGAGAAAGGTTGAACAAGTTGGGTCCTTATTCTTTGGAGCGTCGAAGGTTGAGGGGGGACTTAATAGAGGTATTTAAAATTATGAGGGGGATAGATAGAGTTGACGTGGATAGGCTTTTTCCATTGAGAGTAGCGAAGACTCAAACAAGAGGACACAAGTTGAGAGTTAGGGGGCAAAAGTTTCGGGGTAACATGAGGGGGGAACTTCTTTACTCAGAGAGTGGTAGCTGTGTGGAACGAGCTTCCAGCAGAAGTGGTAGAGGCAGGTTCGATATTGTCATTTAAAGTAAAATTGGATAGCTATATGGACAGGAAAGGAATGGAGGGTTATGGGCTGAGTGTAGGTCGGTGGGACTAGGTATGAGTAAGCATTTGGCACGGACTAGAAGGGCCGAGATGGCCTGTTTTTGTGCTGTAATTGTTATATGGTTATATAAATTACCTAGGGTTACCCATAGCCCTCTATTTTTTTGAGCTCCATGTACCTGTCCAGGAGTCTCTTAAAAGACCCTATTGTATCTGCCTCCACCACCATTGCCGGCAGCCCATTCCACACACTCACCACTCTCCGCATAAAAAACTTAACCCCTGATATCTCCTTTGTACCTACTTCCAAGCGCCATAAAACTGTGCACTCTCGTGCTAGCTATTTCAGCCCTGGGAAAAAGCCTCTGACTACCCACATGATCTATGCCTTGCATCATCTTATATACCTCTCATCCTCTGTCACCCCAAGGAAAAAAGGCCAAATTCACTCAACCTAATCTCATAAGGCATGCTTCCCAATCCAGGCAACATCTTTGTAAATCTCTTCTGCACTCTTTCTATGGTTTCCACATCCTTCCTATAGTGAGGTGACCAGAACTGAGCACAGTACTCCAAGTGGGTCTGACCAGGGTCCTATATAGCTGCAACATTACCTCTCGGCTCCTAAACTCAATTCCATGATTGATGAAGGCCAATGCACCGTATGCCTTCTTAACCACAGAGTCACCCTGCGCAGCAGCTTTGAGTGTCCTATGGACTTGGATCACAAGGTCCCTCTGATCCTCCACACTGTGAAGAGTCTTACCATTAATATTATATTCTGTCATCATATTTGACCTACCAAAATGAACCACCTCTCACTTATCTGGGTTGAACTCCATCTGCCACTTCTCAGCCCAGTTTTGCATCCTATCAATATCCCACTGTAACCTCTGACAGCCCTCCACACTATCCACAGCACCTCCAACCTTTGTGTCACCAGCAAATTTACTAACTTATCCCTCCACTTCCTCATCCAGGTCATTTATAAAAATCACAAAGAGTAGTGGTCCCAGAACAGATCCCTGAGGCACACCACTGGTGACTGGCCTGCATGCAGAATATGACCTGTCTCCCAGACCAGGGCCTGGGGAGACAAATAAGTAGGTAACAGTCATAGTCAGTCATAGTCATAGTCATAGTCATACTTTATTGATCCCGGGGGAAATTGGTTTTCGTTACAGTTGCACCATAAATAATAAATAGTAATAAAACCATAAATAGTTAAATGGTACTATGTAAGTTATGCCAGTAAATTATGAAATAAGTCCAGGACCAGCCTATTGGCATAGGGTGTCTGACCCTCCAAGGGAGGAGTTGTAAAGTTTGATGGCCACAGGCAGGAATGACTTCCTATGACGCTCCGTGTTGCATCTCGGTGGAATGAGTCTCTGGCTGAATGTACTCCTGTGCCCAACCAGTACATTATGTAGTGGATGGGAGACATTATCCAAGGTGGCATGCAACTTAGACAGCATCCTCTTTTCAGACACCACCGTGAGAGAGTCCAGTTCCATCCCCACAACATCACTGGCCTTACGAATGAATTTGTTGATTCTGTTGGTGTCTGCTACACTCAGCCTGCTGCCCCAGTACACAACAGCAAACATGATAGCACTGGCCACCACAGACTCGTAGAACATCCTCAGCATTGTCCGGCAGATGTTAAAGGACCTCAGTCTCCTCTGTAAATAGAGACGGCTCTGACCCTTCTTGTAGACAGCCTCAGTGTTCTTTGACCAGTCCAGTTTATTGTCAATTCATATCCCCAGGTGTTTGTAATCCTCCACCATGTCCACACTGACCACCTGGATGGAAACAGGGGTCACCGGTACCTTAGCTCTCCTCAGGTCTACCACCAGCTCTTTAGTCTTTTTCATATTAAGCTGCAGATAATTCTGCTCACACCATATGACGAAGTTTCCTACCGTAGCCCTGTACTCAGCCTCATCTCCCTTGCTGATGCATCTAACTATGGCAGAGTCATCAGAAAACTTCTGAAGATGACAAGATTCTGTGCAGTAGTTGAAGTCCGGGGTGTAAATGGTGAAGAGAAAGGGAGACAAGACAGGAGAGGGAAGGACAGGAGTCAGGTGCTAGAGAGCACCCCTGTGGCTGTACCCCTTGACAATAAGTACTTCTGCTTGAGTACTGTTGGGGGGGATGGCCTACCTGGGAGAAGCAACAGAATCTGGCCCTCTGGCACAGAGTCTGGCCCTGTGGCTCAGAAGGATAGGGAAAGGAAGAAGATGGCAGCAGTGATAGGAGACTCTATAGTTAGGGGGTCAGACAGGCAATTCTGTGGATGCAGGAAAGAAATATGGTTGGTAGTTTGCCTCCCAGGTGCTAGGGTCCAGGATGTTTCTGATCGCGTCCATGATATCCTGAAGTGGGACGAAGAATAGCCAGAGGTCGTGGTACATATTGGTACCAACATTATAGGCAGCAAAAGAGAGGAGGACCCAAAAGCAGACTACAGGGAGTTAGGAAGGAAGTTGAGATGCAGGACCACAAAGGTAGTCATCTCGGGATTACTGCCTGTGCCACACGACAGTGAGTATAGGAATAGAGTGAGATGGAGGATAAATGCATGTCTAACGGATTGGAGCAGGGGACAGGGATTCTGATTTCTGGATCATTGGGACCTCTTTTGGAGCAGGTGTGACCTGTACAAAAAGGATGGGTTGCACTTGAATCCCAGGGGGACCAATATCCTGGCGGGGAGTTTGCTAAGGCTATTGGGGAGAGTTTAAACTAGGGTTGCTGGGAGTTGGGAACCAAACTGAAGAGACAGAGGAAGAGGTGGTTGGCTCACAAACAGAGACAGCTTGGAGACAGTGCAAGAGGGAGGATAGGCAGGTGATAGAGAAGGGATGTGCTCAGACCGCTGGTTTGAGATTGTCTTTTTTAATGCAAGGAGTATTATGAACGAAGCAGATGAGCTTAGAGTGTGGATCTGTACTTGGAGCTATGATGTTGTGGCCATTACAGAGACTTGGATGGCTCAGGGGCAGGAATAGTTACTTCGAGTGCCAGGCTTTAGATGTTTCAGATAGGACAGGGAGGGAGGCAAAAGAGGTGGAGGTGTGGCACTGTTGATCGGAGATGGTGTCACAGATGTAGAAAAGGAGGAAGACATGGAGGGATTGTCTACAGAGTATCTGTGGGTGGAAGTTAGGAATAGGAAGGGGTCAATAACTCTGCTAGGTGTTTTTTATAGACCACCCAATAGTAACAGGGACATCAAGGAGCAGGTAGGGAGACAGATTCTGAAAAGGTGTAATAATAATAGGGTTGTTGTGGTGGGAGATTTTAATTTCCCAAATATCGATTGGCATGTCCCTGGAGTGAAGGGTTTAGACGGGATGGAGTTTGTTAGGTGTGTTCAAGGAAGTTTCTTGACACAATATGTAGATAAGCCTGGAAGAGGAGAAGCTGTACTTGATCTGGTATTGGGAAATGAACCTGGTCAGGTGTCAGATCTCTCAGTGGGAGAGCATTTTGGAGATAATGATCGCAATTCTATCTCTTTTACCATAGCATCAGAAAGGGATAGGAACAGACAAGATAGTAAAGTGTTTAATTGAGGTAAGGGTAAATATGAGGCTATCAGGCAAGAACTTGGAAGCATAAATTGGGAACAGATGTTCTCAGGGAAATGTATAGAAGAAATGTGGAAATGTTCAGGGGATAGTTGCGTGGAGCTCTGCATAGGTATGTTACAATGAGACAAGGAAAATATGGAAGGGTACAGGAACCATGGTGTACAAAGGTTGTTGTAAATCTACTCAAGAAGAAAAGTTCAACAGGTTCAAAAACCAAGTAATGATAGAGATTTAGAAGATTATAAGGCTAGCAGAAAGGAGCTTAAGAAAGAAATTAGGAGAGCCAGAAGGCGCCATGAGAAAGCATTGGCTGACAGGATTAAGGATAACCCCAAGGCATTCTACAAGTACGTGAAGAGCCTGAGGATAAGATGTGAGTGAATAGGACCAATCAAGTGTGACAGTGGGAAAGTGTGTATGGAACCGGAGGAGATAGCAATGTATGGAACCATAGTATTCACTACGGAAAAGGATCTTGACAATTGCAGGGATGACTTACAGTGGACTGAAAAGCTTGAGCATGTAGATATTAGGAAAGAGGATGTGATGGAGCTTTTGGAAAGCATCAGGTTGGATAAGTCACCGAGACCGGACAAGATGCACCCCAGGCTACTGTGGGAGGCGAGGGAGGAGATTGCTGAGCCTCTGGTGATGATCTTTGCATCATCAATGGGGACAGGAGAGGTTCTGAAGGATTGGAGGGTTGCGGATGTTGTTTCATTATTCAAGAAAGGGAGTAGAGAGAGCCCAGGAAATTATAGACCAGTGAAACTTACTTCAGTGATTGGTAAGTTGATGGAGAAGATCCTGAGAGGCAGGATTTATGAACATTTGGAGAGGCATAATACGATTAGGAATAGTCAACGTGGCTTTGTCAATGGCAAGTTGTGCCTTACAAGCCTGATTGAATTTTTTGAGGATGTGACTAAACACATTGATGAAGGTAGAGCAATAGATGTAGTGCATATAGATTTCAGCAAGGCATTTGATAAGGTACCCCATGCAAGGCTTATTGAGAAAGTAAGGAGACATGGGATCCAAGGGACATTGCTCTGTGGATTCAGAACTGGCTTACCCACAGAAAGCAAAGAGTGATTTCTTCCCTACCCTTCCATAAGGTCCAGAGTGACCTTGGTCAGGCCCTGGGTATTTGAGCACCACAATGTGCTTCAAAGCTGGAAATACCTCCTTCCTTGTAATAAGCATATGATCAAAGATTTCACTACCTTTACCCTCATTTCCTTGGCATCCATATTCTCCTTAGTTAATGCTGAGAAGAAAGATTCCAAAATTTTCAGCCATCTCCTGCAGTTCCATGTAGAGGTACCCTGGTGGTCTTTAAGAGAACCTAGTCCTCTTTCTAGTCACTAAGAAGAGACTAGGTTCTGTTATATGCTCAAGGAGATCTGTTTTTTTGTGAGAATGATGTAATGGTCTTTTGGAGGTCACCTGATGTGATTTTCCCGCCAATGTGAGGTCACGTGATGACATGTGCCCCGTGACTATATAAGGGTCGACCCAGGTGAGGCAGTTGGTTTTTAAGTTTGTAGATTTCCAGGTAGAACGTGCTGTGCCTCCGTTTCTGTTGCATTTGTTTTTGAGACACAGTTTCATTTTTAAAATGGTTGCGCAATATGTTGAAAGATTCCATATTACTTGGACTGGAAATTTGTGGCTGGATGTGCCAATTTACTCAATTTCAACAGTTGAAGGGAGAGTGAAGAATTTATCGGATGATGGAGAGAAGTCGGCATCGTTTGGCAGTTTAATAAAGAATCGACCTTATTGAGTACCTGCATCGAGATAACTCTTTCCAGAAAGAGCAGAGTTCATGCAAAAAGGTGCTCTGTCTCTCTCTAAAGGAATTTAAGGTCAGTTGATTTAAACTGTTTATTTTCGGCATCGTGAATCCCGTGGACAGAACTAGCAGTAAAGGTGCGTCTGTGAAGAAATCCTTCTCCAGAGAAGTCTCTCCCAACTGAATGTGTAAAACTGTTGGACTTTCGAAGTTATCGTTTTAAGAACTATATCTGACTGTATCACTTTAAGAACTGTTTTCGCATTTAATGCTTTAAGAACCAGAGCCGAGTGGCGAGTTGGTGAACGGCTGTATATCTGTTAACTTCCAGCTAAAGTTTTTGTTTGTTTTCTTTTTTCCCACATCGTTTATCGGTGTTTAATAAATGTTTGGTTATTTTTATATAACCTGTCTCGATTGATATTCATTGTTGCTGTTTCTGTAACATAATTTGTGGGGGCTCGTGGGATACGTTCCGATTTTGAGTTTAAGTGCTGGTAACTGTCATTTTGGTTTTGGAAAAGGGAATTACCCGATTTTTTTTTTTGGTTTGATTGGTGTGTGTGTTGTATTCGGCAACAATGGATATTGACGATTTTTTGAAGGCACCTGACTTGGGATTTTTAGAGACTGCGAGAAAATCTGTGGTATTGCAAATTGCTAAGAAGTTGGATATTAAAGGAATTATGAGAAATTCTACCAAGGATTTCATACAAAGAAAAATTGCTGAACATTTTATTAATTTGGGATTGTTAGATAAGTTTCCAATGAGTAATCTGGAAATGCAGTTACATTTTGAACAAATAAAATTAAAGCAATTAGAAGCTGATTTGGAAAAGAGTCGGTTAGAAGCTGTAAATAAACAGAAGGAATTCGAGGCTATGGAAGCCCTTAAAAAAAGGGAATTTGCAGAAAGAGAAGCTGATAACCAGAGGAAATTTGAGCTAGAGATGCAGAAACTAAAGTTCGGGAGTCAGTCCTCTAACTCTACGAAACAATGTATTGCTAGTCGTGAGGTTATTTTGGCTCCTTCATTTAAGGATGCTGATGTGGACACATATTTCCAACATTTCGAAACAGTTGCTCTGAGTTTAAAGTAGCTGAAGGGCCAATGGCCAGTGATGTTACAAAGTGTAATTAAAGACAAGGCACAACAAGTTTATACAGCTTTAAATGCTGAGCAAACACTGGATTATGATATTGTTAAGCAGAATATATTAAAGGCATATGAAATGGTTCTGGAAGCATACAGAGAAAGGTTTAGAAGTTTGAAGAAGTCGGTGGAAAAAACTTAGGTGGAATTTGCCAATGAGAAATCTGTGTGTTTTGAGAAATGGGTTTCCTCTAAAAATGTGAATGGGGAGTATAATAAATTAAAAGAGCTGATTTTGCAGGGGGAATTTGAAAGAAGCATTCCTGTTGAAGTGAGAACATACTTAAATGAACGGGACACTGTTATATTGCAGGAAATTGCTAAATTGGCTATTGAGTATGTTTTAATTCACAAGAATAAATTTTCTCCAGGTAGAATTTTTAAAAGGAAAAATAGTACAGAGAGTCAAGGTAAACCAGAAATTAAACCTGAAGTTAGTGAGAAAAGTAAGGATGAAGGGAGACATGTGAAGGAAAGACATTTTGGTATTATTTGTAATTATTGTAAGAAACCTGGACATGTAGTAGCTAATTGCTTCCGACTGAAACGGAAAGAGAAAGAAGTGGCCCCAGATGCTTGTGTACAGCATATTGGAAAACCTGTAAAACTGCAGGGTTTAGAAAATATTAATGAAGATTAATGAAGAGTCTGACCAAGTTAAGAAGGGATATGAAGCTTTTATAACAGAAGGATTTGTATCCTTGAAAGAAGGACCCAATGCACCAATAAGAATACTTAGAGGTACTGGAGCCTCGCAATTACTAATATTAGACAGTGTGCTGAGGTTTAGTGATGAGTCTGACACTTGTGAGGTAAATTATATAAGATGAGTAGGGAGTGTCCTTATGCCAGTACATTTACATAGAGTAAATTTAAGGTCAGGATTAGTTACAGGGGTTATTACAGTAGGACTACAATCCAGTTTACCTGTGAATGATGTTTCTCTTTTGTTAGGGAATGATTTAGCAGGTGGACAAGTTTTTCCTGAAGTGCATTTGACAATAAATTCAAATTCTGAGGAACCACAGAGGGATTCTAACACAGATTCTTCCTGTGTTGTAACAAGAGTTATGCCTAAAAAGACTGATGTAAAGGATGAGGTTGTTACCCATGACAGTTCAAAATCAAGATTCGAATTTTGAGGATGTATCAGAAACTTTCTTGCCTACATTATTTGAACAGGATTTTGATGGTAAGTCTGATCAGGAAGATTTGTCTTTATCTCGGAAGGGGATGACGGCAGAGCAGGGTAGAGATCCTGAGATAGTTAAATTAAAAGAACAAGCTCTTCCAGATAGTAAAATTGAAAAAGTACCAGTTGGATATTATTTTGAAAAGGGGGTATTAATGAGAAAGTGGAGATCACCTACAATTCCTACTAGTGAGGAATGGGAAGTTAATCATGAGGTTGTTGTTCCTAAAATTTACCAAAATGAGATTTTGACTATGGTTCATAGTATTCCTTTGGGTGGTCATTTAGGGGTAAAGAAAACTATGAACAAAGTTTCTAAACATTTTTATTGGCCTAGTTTAAGACAAGATATGGCGACATTTTGTAGAACATGTCATACGTGTCAAATTGTTGGTAAACCTAATCAGGTTACTCCAGTGGCCCCACTGCAACCAATTCCAGTATTTGGTGAACCGTTCTCAAAAATCATTGTAGACTGTGTAGATCCTTTGCCAAAAACTAAAGCTGGACATCAATATTTATTAACTATTATGTGCACAGCGTCTAGGTTTCCAGAGGCAGTATCTCTTAGAAATATAACAGCCAAAACTGTGACAAAGGCTCTTATAAAATTCTTTGCTTATTTTGGGTTGCCTAAGGAAATACAATCAGATCAAGTTAGTAATTTTATGTCTGGGTTGTTTCAGCAGATAGTTAATAAAATGGGAGCAAAGCAGATTATTTCCTCAGCCTATCATCCAGAATTACAAGGAGCCTTGGAGAGATTTCATTCTACACTAAAAACTATGATTAGGACATATTGTGTGGAAAATGAAAGGGACTGGGATGAAGGTATACATTTACTACTTTTTGCAGTAGGGGAGGCAGTACAGGAATCATTAGGTTTTAGTCCTTTTGAACTTGTGTTTGGACATAGAGTTCGAGGACCTTTGGCTTTGTTGAAGGAACAGTGGATTAATAAACAAGTACACACTAGTTTGTTGGATTATGTTTTGAAATTTAAAGACAGATTGTACAAAGCTTGTAGTCTGGCCAAGGAAAATTTAAAGTTATCTCAAGAGAAGATGAAGATGTGGTATGATAAGGAAACTAGGATGAGGTCATTTAAGCCTGGAGATAAGGTGTTGGTTCTCTTTCCAGTGCAAATGAACCCATTGCAAGCCAAATTCCATGGTCCTTATGAGATTAAATCAAAGGTAAATGATGTGGATTATGTGGTAAAAACCCCAGATCGGAGAAAGACAACACAGCTGTGTCATATAAATATGATAAAACCGTATTATGAGAGAGAAGTTGCCACTGTGACTGTAAAGGAAAAGGGTTAAGGAAATTAAACTCCAATTTAATAATCCAGTTTAATGTTACAGGAGTACAATATTTTGATCACTCATATTAAGGGTAAAGATAATGTGATTGTTGATTGTTTGTCTAAATGTTAAATGTATAATGAAATTTGTTTTTTTTTGGAGTGATATTTTATCATTTGTAACACTCCTACTGTACATTAGTTTGTAAAGGGCTGAAAGATAAGATTGTACATATTGCGTATTTTGTAAATTTTATACCTTTGTATTTTTTTGTATAAATTGTTAAAATTTTGTTCTCCTAGAGACCAAATTTTTTTTGGAGGGAGGTGTTACATGCTCAAGGAGATCTTTTTTTTGTGAGAATGATGTAATGGTCTTTTGGAGGTCACCTGATATGATTTTCCCGCCAATGTGAGGTCATGTGATGACATGTGCCCCGTGACTATATAAGGGTCGACCCAGGTGAGGCAGTTGGTTTTTAAGTTTGTACATTTCCAGGTAGAACGTGCTGTGCCTCCGTTTCTGTTGCATTTGTTTTTGTGACGCAGTTTCATTTTTAAAATGGTTGAGCATTCTGTTGAAAGATTCCATATTACTTGGACTGGAAATTTGTGGCTGGATGTGCCAATTTACTCAATTTCAACAGTTGAAGGGAGAGTGAAGAATTTCTCGGATGATCGAGAGAAGTCAGCATCGTTTGGCAGTTTAATAAAGAATCGACCTTATTGAGTCTTCGCTGGAGGAGTACCTGCATCGAGATAACTCTTGCCAGAAAGAGCAAAGAGTTCATGCAAAAAGGTGCTCTCTCTCTCTCTCTCTCTCTCTCTTTCTCTCTCTAAAGGAATTTAAGGTCAGTTGATTTAAACTGTTTATTTTCGGCATCCTGAATCCCATGGACAGAACTAGCAGTAAAGGTGCGTCTGTGAAGAAATCCTTCTCCAGAGAAGTCTCTCCAAATTGAATGTGTAAAACTGTTGGATTTTCGAAGTTATCGTTTTAAGAACTATATCTGACTGTATCGCTTTAAGAACTGTTTTCGCATTTAACGCTTTAAGAACCAGAGCCGAGTGGCGAGTTGGTGAACGACTGCATATCTGTTAACTTCCGGCTAAAGTTTATGTTTGTTTTCTTTTTTCCCATATCGTTTATCAGTGTTTAATAACTGTTTGGTTATTTTTATATAACCTGTCTCGATTGATATTCATTGTTGCCGTTTCCGTAACAGTTCTCTTAAAAACTATCAGGGCAACCTTTGTGTGGAACTGCAGGAGATGGCTGAAGAATTTCTGGGTATAATCTTTAACTCTGCCTGTCATACCACCTCATACCCTCGTTTTGCCCTCCTGTCTTCCCTCCTATGTTTTCTCTTAAGCCTCTAATATTTGTTGAGGAATTTAGTTGTACCCAGTCCGGTCTGTGAAGGCCACGTTCTGGTTTACGGTCCGGTCCGTGGACTCCGGACTCCGGGTCTTCTGGAGGTTCCCTTGTTTCAGTTGGGCTTAATCATTGGCACCTGATGCTTATCTTGGGGCTGGGAATATAAGTGGCCCTGGGTTTGAGTGTGGGTGCTGGTTTGTCTCCTCAGTATCCTGTCCTTGCCTCTGTGGGGTAAGTCAGGCTGTCTTTGCTGTTGCCCTGCGGTTGGATCTGTCCCTTCCTGTCCTTGCCTCTGTTGGGTAAGCCAGGCTGTCTGTACCATTACCCTGAGGCTGGACTGTTCCCTCCCCTTCCCCTTCCTTCTGAAGCCTCTGCCTGAAGCCTTGCCTGCAACCTTGCCTGTATTGCTGTCAAGTTCTACTACCGGAGCAAGACTGGAGCCTTGCTGTGTCTAGATAAGGAACTGTCTTTCATTGTTTGGAACTGTCTCTTTGTGTCCATGCCTTCACTCGGTAGGTCTGATCGTTTACCACTACCTGGTGTTGGAAACTGTCTTGTTAACAGCATTCTGTGTAGAGCCCTGGCCCCAAGTCCTGTTCCCAAGGAGGGGTTCTGGCTCTGTGTTCCATATAGAAGTCCTGGCTCTAAGTCCTGTTCCCAAGGTGCAGTCCCGGCTCTGTGTTCCCTGTCCTTGTGTTCCTGTCTCTCAAGTCCTAGGCTCTGTTCCCATGCTATAGACCAATGGTCTGTGTTCCTGTCCTCCCAAGTCCAAGGTTCCGAGGTTCCTGTTGTCCCAAGTTCAAGGCTCGGCTGTTCCTGAGTACCAAGTCAAGGCTTTGTGTTCTTGTCCTGTGCTGGAGTTCCCTCGTCTTGCCCAGGAGATTCTCGTTCTGTTCTGTAACATTGCCTAGTCCTGTCTCCCAAGACCACGTTCATGTCTTCACCTAGTTCTGGAGTCCGAACCCGAGTCAAGACCCAGGTTCTGGGTCCTTGTCCAGTCTTTGGCTTGGAGTCTGAACCCAGGCCTCGTCATATTCTCGCCTTGAAGAACTCAAGCCTCATCATGTCCTTGCCTCAAAGAACCCAAGCCATGAAGTACCCAAGCCATGTCCAATCCTGTAGCCACGTCACGTCCTCGCCTAGTTCCGGGGTCCGAGCCCGAGTCAAGACTGAGGTTCTGGGTCCTTGTCCAGTCTCTGGCTCGGAGACCATGCCCAGACTCCTAGTTCCCAGTTCCCTGACCTGGTCCCGCTTGCCTAGCCAATGTCCTAGCCCAAGTCTGTGTTCTTGTCCCAGCTCTCTAGTCAAGTCTTGTTCCTAGTACTTCAGTGTCTGTGTCTTGCATTTGGGTCCACTCCCAGCGCCCCCATTATGACACTAAAAATGATATACACATCTTGTTTTTTTTCCCTTACCAAAGCCTTGATATCTCTTGTGATCCAGGGTTCCTTGAACTTGGTTCACACTAACAGAAACACATTACCCCTGGACTGTTGATATGGCCATTTTAAAAGCCTCCCCTTGCTAACTATTCCTTTGCCTTTAAATAGTTACTCAGTTGACCCCAGTTAAGTGCTGCATTATGCACTCAAAGTTGGTCCCATTCTAGTTCAGAACTTTAACCTATGGACCTGTTCTATATTATTCCATACTACTTAACTAATCGTGGTCACTGGACCCAAAGTGCTTGCCAACTGCCTATTCAGTTATTTAACCCATCTCATTAACAAAGAGGAGGTCTTTATAGCTCCTTCTCCTATAGAGTAGGTGCCTCTATATAATTTGTGAGGAAGCTATCTTGAATGCATTGTACAAATTCCACCCTATTCAGGCTCTTTGTACTCTGGGTGGTCCAGTCAACACTGGGAAAATTGAAATCTCCCACTAGCAGCACCCTAGTATTCTCAAACCACTTGCTTGTCACATCTCCTCTCCAAGTTCCCCATGACTATTAGTGGGGAGAGGGGTGGTATGGAGGTGTATAATATTGTCATGGTCCAGTCTGTGAAGTCCACATTACGGTTCACGGTCTGGTCCATTGACCCTTCTTCTGGGTTTTCCTATTATCTCACTTGTTCTGTTGGGTGCCTTAATTGATGCACCCGATTCTCATTTCGGTCTGGCACATAAATACCTCTGCAAACCAGGGATCGTTCACTGGATTGTTACCTTCCTTCTGAAACCTTGTCAGTATCCCCGTCAAGTCCAACTGCCGGAGTGAGACTGGAGCCTTGCCATGCCAAGATAAGGAACTATCTACTGTTGAGTTTGGAACTGTCTCTTTGTGCCCCCATGTTTAGTGTCCATGTCTAAGACGAGTCCCGGACCTACGTCCTGTTCCCAAGGAGGGGTCCTGGCTCTGTGTTCTGTGTTCCTGTGTTCCAAGACCAAGTCCAGGAGCCATGTTCCAGCCCTGTCCAAGTCTGTGCTTCGTGTCCTCATCCAGTTCTGGTGCCTTGCCCAGCCCGATACTAGAGATTCCTCGTCCTGTGCTGAAGATTCCTAGCTCAGTCCAGTGCTGGAGGTTCCTCGTCCTGCCCTGGAGTACCTTGTCCTGTCCTTGCCAAGATCCTAGTCCCGAGTCCTTCCCTAGACCCGGGTTCCTGTTCCAAGTCAAGACCCAGGTTTCAAGTCCCAACCAAGACCCAGGCTCCGGGTTCTGGTTCAGGAGTTCCTAGTCCAGGCTCCTTGTTCCTTGTTCCACATCTGGGTCTTGTGTTTCTAGTCCAAGTCCTAGCCCGGGCCCTGAATCCTAGTCTCATCCAGGGCCTGTGTCAATGTCCAGCATTGTTTCTTCCCTTGCTTTCTTGATAAACCTAGTCCTGTTCCAAGTACTTCAGTGTCTGTGTCTTGTATTTGGGTCCACTTCCAGCGGCCCCCGAATGAGAGAACAGTCCAGCCAAGCATGGACCCAGCGACACAGACACTGTCACTTCACTCTCACCATCCTGGGTCCCACCTGTTGAATACCTTTGGGTCGCCAGGAGGCTCCCATAAGGGGGGCGGAGGGGTTGGTGGCTGTTACTGTCATGGTCCAGTCCATGAAGTCCGCATTCCGGTTCACAGTCCGGTCCAGTGATCCATGTTCCGGGTTTTCCTGTTTTCTCTCTTGTCCTGTTGGGTTCCTTAATTGAGGCACCTCATTCTCATTCTGGGCTGGCACATAAATACCCCTGCAAACCAGGGATTGCTCGTCAGTAACCCGTCAAGTTCAACTGCCGGAGTGAGACCGGAACCTTGTCACGCCAAGATAAGGAACTACCTATTGTTGAGTTTGGAACGGTCTCTTTGTGCCCCTGTGTTTAGTGTCCGTGTCTAAGACAAGTCCAGGCCCTACGTCCTGTTCCCAAGGAGGGGTCCTGGCTCTGTGTTCCATGTTCCTGTGCTCAAGTCCAAGGTTCTGTGTTCCTGTGCTCCAAGACCAAGTCGAGGGGCTGTGTCCTGCCCTGTCCAAGTCTGAGCTTCATGTCTCCACCCAGCCCAGGGTTGCCTCTCCCAGCCCAGGAGATTCTTTGCCCTGTGCTGGAGATTCCTCATCCTGTGCAGGATCGTCCCCATCCGAATCCTCAGCAGTTTACCTCCGAAAGTATCCTCGGCAGTCATCCCGGCCCTGCGTCCCAGAAAGCATCCTGGCCCTGTACTCCAAGGAGGAGTCTTGGCCCTGTATCCAAGGGCCTAACTAAACCAAGTCCAAGAGCTGAGCCAAAACTAGTCCAAGAGCCTCGACCAGCCCAGGAGTACCTCACGCAACCTGGTGCTGGAGATTCCTTGTCCTGAGCTGGAGTACCCCATCCTGTCCCAGCCAAGACCCAGGTCCCAGGTCCTTGTCCAGGCTCCTTGTTCCTTGTTCCACATCTGGGTCCTGTGCTTCTAACCCAAGTCCTAGCCCAGGCCCTGAATCCTAGTCTCGTCCAGGGCCTGTATCAATGTCCACCGTCGTTTCTTCCTTTGCTTTCTTGACAAACCTAGTCCTGTTCTTCGTACTTCAGTGTCTGTATCTGTCATGGTCCAGTCCATGAAGTCCGCATTCCGGTTCACAGTCTGGTCCGTGGACTCAGGACTCTGGGTCTTCCAGCTGTCCCTTGTTTTGATTGGGTTAATCATAGGCACCTGATGCTCATCCTCAGGCTGGGAATATAAGTAGCCTTGGGGTTGAATATGGGCTGCTGGTTTGTCTTGTCAAGATTCCCTGGGAGCAACCTGCTGGGGGAAGTCTAGAGGGGCCACTTGCCATCTTTAGGCTGCATTGGAGAACCATCGCTTCATGGAGCCTTGCTGTCAGTAGTTGGAGCTGTCTTTGCAGTATAGATTTGGCCGTTTCCTGGGCCAGCTGAGTGGCTGTTAGCCACTCCGAGCTAGGTAGGGATCCGGCTGTTTCCGTAGGCAGCCGAGGTTGCTGGCCATAACTGTGACTCGGAGCGACCCCAGTGCAGAGATGGAACTGTCTGCCGTTCTTCGGTGTTTGTCTCCTCTTGTCCTTACCTCCGTGGGGTAAGTCAGACTGTTCTGCCATTGCCATGTGGGGGGAATTGTCTTGTCTTTGCCTCTGCTGGGTAAGTCTGGCTGTTCTGCTGTTACCCGATGGATGGACCTGTCCCACCTTGGTGTGGAGATAAAGATGAGTCCCGGCTTTTCGAAGGATAAGTCCTGGCTCTATGTTGATGTTCAGTTCCCAGTCTGTCTCCGAGCTCCAGCCTCCGAGTTAGTAGCCTCAAGCCTCTAGACCCCAGCCACATCCTGTCCTGTAGCCATGTCATGTCCTTGCCTGGTTCTGGGGTCTGAGCCCGAGGCAAGACCCAAGTTCTGGGTCCTTGTCCAGTCCCTGGCTCGGACTCCAAGCACAGGTTCCTAGTTCATGGTTCCTAGTCCTGGTCCCGCTTTCCCAAGCCCAGGCTCCTAGTTCATAGTTCCTTGTCTAGGTTCCCTGTCTAGTCCATGTCCTAGCCCAAGTCTGCATCCTTGTCCCTGTTCCTTGTCTGTATCCTGTCATGTCCCTACCCTAGTCAAGTCCTGTTCCTAGTACTTCAGTGTCTGTACTTCAGTGTCTGTGTCTTGCATTTGGGTCTGTTCCCAATGCCCCCACCCCCATTTGTGAAGGAACAAACCAGCAGCCCACACTCGACCCCAAGGCTACTTATATTCCAAGCCCCAAGATGGGAATCAGGTGCCTGTGATTAACCCAACCGAAACAAGGGACAGCTGGAAGACCCGGAGTCCTGAGTCCATGGACCGGACCATGAACTGGAATGCGGAATTTACGGACCGGACCATGACAGTGTCTTGCATTTGGGTCTGATTCCAGTGCTTCCCCCCCCCCATGACAAATATAGTCGTAAGGGGACTATTCCCTTATCTCTTCCACCCAACTGGCCTTGTTAGCCGGTGTCACAAGAATATCCTCTCTGAGCGCTGCTGTTATGTCCTCCCATGTCAGGAAGGCAGAACCCCCTCCACTCCTACCTGTTTCTCTGTCACACCTAAACCATCAGTATCCTGGAACCTTAAGCTGCTAGTCCTGCCCTTCTCTCAGCCACGTTTCTATTATGGCCTTAATATCCCAATCCCGAGAAGAAATGTACAGCTTCAGTTTATGTGCCTTACCTGTTAAGTTACAGGCATGGACATAGATGAGATTTAAAGCAGTGTTCCATTCTGCCCTTTAACTGTGCACATGGTTATCCTGATGACTAGGCTTGATTGCCTTGGCTGCTGCATGTGCCCATGTATTATTACTGACTTTGCTCTCTCAAGTTCCTCCCCTCTGTACTAGTTAAATTTGTTTTTGCCTGGTTGAGTGTTGTTCCAGAAACACTCCATGGGTGCTGCATGATCTGTTGAGATCGTTATCTTTCTCCATTGTTATTTCTGACTTTCTTATTATCTCTAGTCCTTCCCCCAGGGAGAAGGTGGGAGATTGGGGCTGAGAGAGAAAATAGATCAGCCATGATGAACTGGTGGAGCAGACCTGATGGGCCAAATGGCCTATTCTGCTCCTATATCTTATGGTGTTATCATGGGCTTGTCTTTTGTATATTTCTGATTATTGTGAGTTCGTTCCTTGTTTGTGTCTGATTCCTGTCTGTCTGCCTGTTTCTCATATTGTTCTGCATCCCTGATTATCCTGGCAAATTCCCGGTCACTTCGGATCCCCTTCTGGCGAGCCAGTATCCATCGCTCATCCGCGCTTAGTCTTGCTTATCCTCCACACATCTCCTCCTGCCCAACCCAGGCAAACCTCCACCCCTCCCGGCTCTTCCAATCCCGGACCCTGTGAATAAAGTGGTTCGGGTTATCCGGGGTGTAATTAGGAGCGGGGGAGGGGGGCCGGTGCCGGTGCCGCAGTGAACCAGCCCGCACCGCCCACGTGAGTGCGGACGGAGGGGGAGGGCGCAGCGAGGTCGGAGACATCGGTCGGTGCCCGCTTCAGGAGCAGTCGGCAGCGAGCGGCGGTGACAGCAGCATCAGCATCAGGGGAAGCCGGCCATGGAGTGAGGCTGCTTCCCAGCCACGCTGCAGGTAGGAGCCGCGCCAGACCCCAGCCCCGGTGCCGCTCTGCGGCAGACGCATTGCAGTCTTGTGTTAAATCTGCCTGATTTCCCATTCTGTCGCTGCCAACCCCGCTCCCTGATTGGGGACCGGGGAACATCCCAGGGTGCTACGGCGAAAGGAAAAGAGAGGAGGAAAGGGAGAGAGGGGGAGAGGAGCAAGTTGCTTATTTCAGTCGAGGCAAACGGGCTGTTTTCTGATTCCTTGCTCTTTGTTGCGGTTAGAATTTTCCCGCAAGGTCTCCACCCATATCAGTGAAAGAGAGAGAGGGAGAGAGAGTAGGGTGGGGGCGAGTCACAGAGAAGTGAGTAATATCTCCTCTTCCTTACCGATATGTTTGTTATCTTTCTTCGCGACCATCTTTTCCGGTTATGTGTTTGGGTGTCTCTTGTATGTGTGCGCCTGTTTGAATCTTTATTTGATGCATCGGGTTGTCCTGTGTTTATGCGCCGTGGCTTCATGTGGATGTGTGTTTGCTTGTGGCTGCATTTGTCCTGTCATTGATTTGATCCCAGAACAGGTGCATTGTGCTTCCATTCGCCTCCTTCAGCGTCTCCACCCCACAGCCCGGGAGGGAGAGAAGGCGAGAGCCAGTCTCCTGCCATTGGCAGACACGGCCAGCTTGAGGCTCTGTCCAGACCTCAAGCCAGGGTTACACTGGGATGCATGCTCACGCCAGAAGGATGATGAGCCATATTATAGATGGCTGGTATTTAAAGTTGCATTGTGATGGGCATGAATTACAGTGATGTAATGGCATTTTCCATCAGATCAGTCACTCCTGTTCCATCTTTGATAAATCCATGCTTAATGCCCTGTTTATTCACCTTGCAGAGAATCAGATCACACTGAGTAGACTACCCCAAAAATCTTGTCGCGCTTTTATTAAAGATGGCTATTTGGAAGCTTGTCTGTCTACAGATATTCTACTGGTGGTGTTTTACATTGAACAGTGACTTTAAAAGAAGGAAAACAAGCATCTAAAATGGCCGCCAGAGCGAGTTATCATATTTCCATATAACCTGAGCCATGGGGCTCTGCCTTTATTCCCAGGGTTAGGAGATAATGCAGATCCATTTTTGTTTGTAATCTGCCGATGGGTTAAGGAGGTTTGCTATTAATGGGATATCACCAAGGGACATCTTTCTTCTTAGCTCTGTCCTCTCCCTCTACGCATTGTTTTTAAAAACTAATTGCCTGTGTAATAAAGGACATCTCCCTCTGCCTCAGCATTTTGAAACCTGCGTATTTACGTTGGCAGAGGCAGGTAAGCTTAGCATCAAGCGGTCTCTCTGCTTTAGGGTGTAACTGAAACAAATACCATAACTGTTGCTAATAAAGAGCTTATTGCACGTCAGTGTGACCATCCGCAACCTGATTAGTTTATCGAAACAGATATAACAGGAAAAGTTGATATACAAATCAGTGAGAGCATGTACGTGGATCCAGGAATGGATCATAAAGCTCATGTATCCATGTCTTTGCTGCTCATATCAAAACCCACTGTTCAGGAGCAAGTTAGTTTCATAAAATATATTGAATTGATCTTAAAGTGCCTGCATTTTCTCTTCTGAAATAGTCTTTTACGATTTTTTGCGCAAAAGAATAATCCTACCATTTTTCATTGCATTGTACTCTGGGAAGTTAGATTTGCAAGGCAGTAACCCGAAAGATTGCCTGGATTTGCATCAGCAGCTGAGGAAGCCCGACCTGAATGGTGTATAAATATCCTCATTTTGGAGATGAACTCTCAGCTTTGTGTTTGTATCTGCGTGTATCTGCCTGCGTGAATGATATTTGCTTTTTTCATTCCAAGTGGGGATTGTTGTGCTAGATGTCTGTCACCATTGTAATTTGTACGTAATTCTGACATCACTAATGCAGCTTTGTATGAAAATAATACTCCGCAGCTGATTTCTTGGGTATTTTCCATTTGGTTATTGGAACATAATATTTATTCTATAGTAGTATATAGCAGGATGATAAATCATAAGCTTTATATCTAATCTTACCGTTAGATTTTAACTCATCTCTTTTGTTTATCATTGTATGTAGTAATTGCTCATGGACAATAAAAGAATGGTAGACTCTACATAGTCACTGTACCCACCTGACATTTTCTTACTTGGATCAATGCCATAGATCTTTAATTTTGGCAATTATTTGCATAATACAGAGATTGCTATTGATGGAGATGTTGAGATAATTTTTATCATCACCGACAATGAGCTGTGCTAATCAGCTGGGCCTTCTTTCTCCAAAGTCCTACAAAAATCAGGAATCCCACTGAATTAGATTGTTTTTTTTTTCAGGATCTGGGCCTTGCTGGCAAGACCACAATTTATTGCCCATCCCCAGTTGTTGTTGAGAAGTTGGTGATGAGCCATCTTTTTGATTTGCTGTAGATCTTGTTATGAAGGACCTTCCTCTAGTACTGTTGGGGAGGGAGATGCAGAGTTTAAATCTAATGACTAAGGAATATCTGTGATATATTTCCAAGTCAGTCTGGTGTGTTATTTGGAGTGTAACATGCAAGTAGTGGTGTTCCCATGCATCTGTTGCCCTTGTCATTCTTAGTGATAGGGATTATAGGGCTTGGGACATGTTGATAGAGTGGTCTAGTTTAATAAATGTCATACTAGTGTAATGAATGAATGTGCAGAGTAGTGTATAGGGTGTCATTCAAACAGGTACTTTAATGAATGAATGTGTAGGGTAGTGGATGTGGTGTCGTTCAATAGGTGTTTAAATGAATGAATATGTAGGGCAGTGGATAGAGTGTCATTCAAACAGGTGCTTTAATGAATGAATGTGTAAGGTAGTGGATGGGCTGACATTGAAACAGGTGCTTTAGTACAAAGGAAATAACTGATGAAGCAGCTAAAGATGGTTGGGTTTAGGTCTGGTCTTGAGGAACTCTTTGAATAATGTCCTGGAAATGGGATATTTGACCATCAAAAACTATGACTATCTTCCTGTGTTGGAAGTCTGGTTCACTGTACTATCTTTGGAGTGTAGTCCTGTTGATTGGGGCAAGCATGCAACGAGATCTGGATCTGAAAGGTCCCGGAAAACTCAAACTGGAGATTGGAGAGCAGATAATTGGTGACTGAGTGCTGCTTGATTGCACTGTCAAAAGTAGATTTCATCATTGTGCTCATGTTTAGGAGACTGGTAATTAGCCAGATTGGATTTCTTCTGCTTTTTGTGAATGGAATATCCTTGGGAAGTTTTTTACATCAACGAGAAAACAAAACATAACTAGAATCTCATAGCCAGACATACGGTTAATGCTGAAGTCTGAGTCTTCAGTGTCACAATTGGAATGTTGCTTAATACCATAGATTTTGTCCAGTGTTCTCATCCATTTCTCAACGTGCACTGAATCAGGGTGTCTGGAGATTGGCTTGGATGATGGTGAGGACATCAGGAGCAAGCTGAGTTAGATATTCTGCCCTGCTTGGTTGAACAAAGATGTGATACTTTCATCTTGTATCTTGTATTCATAAGCTATGCCTTTGAGAGTGGGGATGTCCTTGGTTCTTCATAGCAGCAAATGTGATAGCTGTCTCCTGCACTGGTCTGATGATAAAAAACGACTTTACAGGTTGCAGCAATATTCTCTGACAACCTCCATTTGTATTTTCTGTCCCCTTTGATACTAAGAAGAGAAGGGAAGCAATCTGATTGCCAGGTCTATTTCGACTTTAAGAGAACAGGTAAGTCAGCTTTATGTGGTTAACAGTAAATTCTCTCAGGTCAGGCCTGACCCCATTATCCTTCAACGTTTGTGTGAATGACTTGCTCAGATTTCAGCATCAACTGAATTCATCTGGTCTGATGACATTTGTTTACTTACTACCCATTGTTAGCCAGTGTTTCACTGACAGATAAGCTGGAAAAATAATACTGGAAATTGTGTCCAAATACATCTTTGTGGTTGAACTACATTTTGACAATGAAACGTTCAGGCCCATTGGTTGAAGATCAGAGACAAACAAGCCTTCAGCAAAACTCATGGAATCTGCAAAGGGTAACTGTGTGACCACTTTGGTCCACAGAAACAGTTGAGTAATGACTGGTCAGATAGTACGTTATAGGTGAGTGTGTTGGTTATTGAAAAATCTGATCCATACATTGTAGAGGTGGTGGTCAACTGAAGGATCAGAACTCGGTTTATTTCCTTTCTGTACTTTTCTGCTGTTTTGTGCCTTAAGGCAAGAATGGTTGTCTTCAAAATAGCATGTGCCATCAGTCAGGAGGTGCTGTAATGCTACTCTGCTCTTTGTTTCTATCTCCCAGGTTCTGATGTCAGATTTCTTAATGTTCTCTCAGAGGTGTTCTGACAATGTTTTCTCTGACCCCTTTAAGTATTTACTCTTTGATTAGATTGTGAAGAGAGCAGTATTTGGCTTGCAGTTGATATTCGATGATGCTGATTGTGTGGACAGTAGAAAGGACACTCACATTTGTGCAACATTGACTCCACTTTATTTTGAGGATCTTTTTAGGAGGGCTACAGTTATCCCTAAATTGCTTTTCTCGTGTGGATTTACACTCAGCTTTCAAGAAACAGTAATATTCTAACTGCCAGCTTCTGGCCAACCAACCCCTGGAAATAGATGGTTATTGATGGAGAGAAAATGGAGAAGATTGAACACTTTGCATACCTTGACAATCACCTTGCACAGAAGGGTAATATTAATATGGAGATCCATTATAACTTCAGGTGTGCCAGCTTTGTCTTAGGAGGGCTGAACACCCATTGCAAAAGGACTCAAACAACGTTCCTTGATAATCCTAAGTCTTCTCCACAGCTGTGAATCCTGCAAGAATTGCCTGATAAGCCTCGAATTCCTTGCCCAATGGAAGAACAACTGGAATATTTTTTTCCCCTGTGAATAGACAGTGCAACATTACAATGTCAGATGCACAGAAGACCTGACCATGCATATGAACACTGAATTTAACACCTGGCAATTGACTCCCAACACTGCTGGACCCTGCATTCCTTGGTAGTGGATAGGAAGGCTCTGTCACTTGTTCTGTCCGTATCACACTTCATCCACTGCAGGATTCCAAGATCTGAGATGAATCACCAAGTCAGACTCCAAAAATATTTAGGAAACAAAGAACTCTAGAGGGAACAATAACAACATTATGAACAAAGATCATATCCCTAGCCCTACAGAACCAGTATAGGGAGTAGACTTGCCACATAGTACATGAACAACCCCTAAGTGGATACAAACTGGATAAGGAACGTATGATGTTGAACACAAGAAGGAATGCAGATGTTGGAAATCTGGAGCAACACACAAAATTCTGGATGAATACAGCCAGTCAAGCAGCATCTGTGGAGGGAAATGGACAGTTGACATTTCGGGTCTAGACCTTTCATGTTTCATATTTTACACTGATGGAAACTTCAGTTATGACAATAGAAGCAGAAAGCAGTCAGTGGAACCATCAACAAAGACTGTGCTTTCTGGACTTTTCCAGAACACACCCACGTCAAGTGTCACAACCTGGACATCAATAGATAAGTTACAATCACCACCAAAAACAAGAAGTTTGAGAGCTTACTGTGATTCCTTTAGGGAAGGCATAATGAATGTTAGGTAAGATTTGTTTGGTAAATGCCTCCATTTAGAAAGTTGGAGATACCCAGAGTGAGATGAATGGACACAGGAGAATTGGACAAACAATATGGCTGCACCTGAAGGTGTTGAATATATGGTGGGGAAAGTAATCGGATATATTAATAGCATTACATGAAAGGTGGAAAGTTACTTGTGTGAAACATGAAATGTGAGGTTTTGAATTTTGGGAGATCAAATTAGGGTGTGAATTATATAATGAATAGTATGGTCCTTGGGAGTGTTACGGAACAGGGAGACTTAGGAATGCAAGTGCATAGTTCACTAGAAGCAGCATCATAGATAGTAAGAACATAGGACTATAAGAAATAAGTACAGGAGTATGCCATCTAAACTGTCGAGCCTGCTCTGCCATTTAATAAGATTATAGCTGATCTGGCTGTGGACTCAGCTTCACCTACCTGCCTTTTCCCCAGAACCCTTAATTAGCCCCAAGGCAGAGAATTCTACAGATTTACTTCTCTGTGGGACAACCGGTTTCTTTTTGTATTCATCTAAATCTATTCCCTCAGATCTTGAGGTTAAGTTTCATAGGTTCTAGTCTCAGTGGAAACAACTTTCCTGCCTCTATCATATCTATCCCTTTCATAATTTTGTTTCTATAAAATCTCCTCTCATTCTGAGTTCCGTGAGATTAGTCTCAGATGCCTCAATCTCTCATAAACTAGCCCTCTCATCTCTGGAATCAACCCTATGAGCCTCCTCTGTACCATTTCAAATTTATTGTCAACTGACTGCACATCCAGTACTACCAGCCGAATGAAACCATGTTCCTTCAGACCATGGTGCACCTACCTAACATATACTACACCAGCACATAAACCAAAGTATTATTCTATAAGTAAGTTAACAAAATATAATTCAAAATGCATATAGTAAAGCACAGCACAGGTAAGCAGTACAGCAAACAGCTCGCTGTCCCAGTGACACCACCTTGGTGGTGGCAGGGTATTCATTAGTTTCACAACCTGAGAGAAGGAGCTATTACCAGTCTGGCAAAACTAGTTCCAAACCTGGTATAACTTTCCTCAAGTATCAAAAACAGAACTGCACATAGTACCTCAGGTGCAGCCTCAGCAGTACCCTGTACAGTTGCATTATATCCTCTCTAAATTCAAACCCTTTAGGATTGAAGGCTAAGATTTCATTTGCCGCCTTGCTAACCTGTCAACACCTGAAAACCTTTTGCGATTCATGCAAAGCAGCCCCAAGACCTTCTGCGCACAACATACTGTAGTCTTGTTAAAGTGTTTGGCACACTGACCTCCTTCAGTCCGAGCATTGAGTTTAGGAGGTGCAAAGTTAAGTTGCAGTTATATAAAATGTTGGTGAGGCTGGACTTGGAGTATTGCGTACAGTTCTGCTGATCTTGTTATAGGAAAGACGTTATTAAACTAGAAAGAGTGCAGAAAAGACAGACCAGGATGTTGCAAGGAGAAATTGTGTAGATTAGGATTTTATTCACTAAAATATTGGAGATTTGGTGGGGGAGGGGCTCCTGATAGAAGTGTAAGCTATTTTTTTCCCGTGGAGGAGGTGCTATAAACAAGACAACATAGGTTAAAATCAGAGCAGAAAGTTTTAATAGGGACGCCAGGGGAAGCTTCTTCATGCAAGTGATTGTGTTCATGCTATGAGTAGTGCATATTTAGAATGGTGTTTGAGGTGGCCACATCAGTAAAATTTAAAATCCATCTAGATATGTATATGGATAGGAAAGGCTTAGAAGTCTATAGGCCAAATGCGGGCAGATGGGAAGGGCTTTCTGGGCAAAACAACTGGTATAGGTGACTTGGGCTGGAAGGCGTGCTTTCATGCTGTATGACTGAATGAACAAAAGTTCTGCCATTTATGGTCAGATTGAATGGTCCCAATCTTTGCTGCAAGCAGCATGCAATTTTATACAATCCCATAGAAGGATTTGGAGCGGAAGTTAAATCCTATGTTAGGTACCAATGATATATTGGCTTCGAGAAATCATCCACTTGGAAATTTTGCTTTTCTCTCAGTTTGACTCTTCACAGCCACCTACTCACTTTCCAGTGGCAAATGGTGACATACCCTCACATCTGTCCTTCCATCCCTCCCCCTATAAATAATGGTCACTCCTCACAGCCAAGTGACTGCCGATAATGGGAACTTCTTCCTGCTGTTTGTCTTTCCTTCTGTGTAATAATCAATCCTCAATGCCTCTTCTCGTTCTCCTCATCCATGAGTTAAACTTCACTCACTGTATTATTTTTATCTGTACTATACCTCTCTATTTCACCAGGTGTAATTATGAATTCTCTCTCTCATCATCATCAATTACCATTTCTGACTATAATCTTTGTTTCTCTTATTCTCTCACTCTGTGCTGAAGGTGATTCAAAAGTGTTGAAATGGGAATGAGGGTCAATTTAACACTATTTATGAAAGTTGATGATGATGCCACAGCTTTCCCATTTAGAGCTGCATCAAAGTTAAAATCACAGGCCAGGTATGATCTGTTGTCAGTTCCAAAAGAGCTTTAGGGAAATAATTGCTAATGAACAAATGAGAGGAGAGGAGTCGGGAGATTAACTGCTGGAGTTCAGCGAAAATGTGATGAATAATTGTTGTCCATTAGAGGCTTCGATGACAGGTACTTGCCAGGGAGGGCCCCCATGGATGTGCGTGCAATCTATCAATGCTTGTGCTTTGATGAAGCAACAGCACAATCAAGTTCGTGTACCTGCTACGCCTGCTCTAGTGGGTGGAAGGAAAAATAAACAGTCTCCTGTTCTCGTTGTACTTGGGTGATGTTTCTGATGGAGTAGAGAGCAGCAAAGTTGGAGATCTGACAGACCTCAACTCTGGCAGTCTGAAGTGATCCTAAGGCTTGGTTGGGAGGATGACTGACCTTCAGTTCAGAGTAAAGTAGTATTGTTACTCCTGAGATTGTGTTTAAGACTATAAAATATAGGAACACAATTAGGCTATTCTGCTCATCGAGTCTGCTCTGTCATTCCATTATTCCCATTCTCCTGATTTCTCCCCGTAAACTTTGATGCCTTGATTAATCAGGAACCCCTCGACCTGTGCCTTAAATATACCCAATGACTTGGCTTGCATAGCTGTCTGTGGCAATGAACAGATTCACCACATTTTCCTCATCACTATTCTAAATGAATGTACATCTATTCTGAGGCTGTGCCTTCTGGCCTTAGGCTCCCTCAGTATAGAAAACATCCTCTCTACATCCACTCTATCTGGGCCTTTCAGTTTCGGTAGGTTTCAATCAGATCCACCCTCATTCTTCTGAACTTCAGTGAGTACAGGCCCAGAACCATCAAATGTTCCTCATATGCCAACCTTTTCATTTCTGGGATCATTCTTGTGCACCTTCTCAGAACCCTCTCCAATGCCCCTCCAGTATCTTAGATAAGGAGCCTAAAACTGCTTACCATCCTCCAAGTACAGTCTGACCAATGTCTCAGCATTACTTTCTTGCTTTTATATGCTAGTCCTCTCGAAATGAATGTGAACATTGCATTCACCTTCCTTACCTTCGACTCAACCAGGAAGTTAACCTTCAGGGAATCCCGCACAAAGACTTCCAACTCCCCTTGTACCTCTGATTTTTGAATTTCCTCACCATTTAGAAAATAGTCCACTCCTTTATTCCGTCTGCAAAAGTGCATGACTATGTACTAAGCTACAGCATATTCCATCTGCCACTTCCTTGCCCATTCCCCCAATCTGTCTGAGTCCAGCAAACATCCTGCTTCTTGAACATTATGTGCCACTTCACCTACCTTCATGTTATTCTGCAAATATCATTGAGATATGACATGAAAAGAAGTGGTCCCAACACAAACACCACTACTCACTGGCAGCCAACCATAAAAGGGCCTATTCATTCCCATTCTTTGCCTCTTGCCAGTCAGCCAATCTTCTATCCATGCTAGTAGATTTCCTGTAATATCATGGGTTCTTATTGTGTTAAGTAGTCTCAAGTGCTGCACCTTGTCAAGAACCTTCCGAAAATCCAAATATGCAACATCCATTGACTCTCCCTTGTGTATTCTGCATGTTATTTCCTCAAAGAATTCTAACATATTTGTCTGGAAATATTTCCCCTTAAGCAAATGATGCTGACTTTGGCCTATTTTGTCATATGCCTCCAAGTACACTGAAACCTCAAACTTAATAATAGACTACAACGTCTTTCCAACCACTGAAGTCAGGCTAACTGGTCTATAATTTCCTTTCTTCTGCCTCCCTCCATTCTTAACGAGTGGAGTGATATTTGTAATTGTGCAGTCCTTTGGTACCATTCCAGAATCTAGTGATTCTTGGAAGATCATTACTAATGCCTCCACAATCTCTTCAATTATCTCTTTCAGATTGTGTAGTCTATCCGGTCCAGGTGACTTATCTACCTTCATACTTTTCAGCTTCCCAAGCATCTTATCCTTAGTAATAGTAACTGCTAGCATCTTCCATTGGGAAGACCGATGCAAAATACTTATTCCTTTTGAAAAAAGAATCTAGTGCTTTTCCAGTGCATATGAGGAATAAACTCATCCCAGCCTTTCAGCTGGGTACAGGTATCGATTTTAACCGACGTTTGGATGACAAATTCTGTCATCCTCATCAGCAATAATGCCTGGGCATGTCTTGTCCAGTGGTCTTTATACCACTGGCATCTGGTCCTCCTGATTAGTTAGTCCTTATCCAATCAGGTTTCTGCTGTCCTGCCTTGTTTACAATCGAACTCCAGTTCTTACTTGGAGTGAGATCCTTATCTTTGTTAAAATTATTTTCCTCAAGTTTTATTTCAATGGCTTTCTTTAACAGGTGGTATCAAAAGCCTGATTGGATGTGGACTAACCAATTGGGAGGGATGGACGATGGGGCTATAAATACCATTGGGCTAGATGTGACAAGGCATCATCTGTGATTAAGATGTCTGACTTTGTCATTTAGTCGTTGGTTTTAATTGATACTTGTACCCATACTTATTAATTTTTCTTACATTTTTTTGACCCCCATTACTACTTCTCCAGCATCATTTTTCAGCAGTCTGATATCTACTCTTGTCTTTCTTTTGCTCTTTAAATATCTGAAAAACCTTTTTTGAAGTCTTTTATATTATTAGCTAGCTTCTCTTCATATCTCATAATTCCTTTATGGTTTTTTAAATTGCCTTCTGTTGGTTTTTAAAAGCCTCTACCTTCCTGAGTCTATATGTCATCCCATGGAATGTGTGGGTTTTCTGCCGTGCTCCAATTTCCTCCACAGTTCAAAGGTGCATTGGTTAGTAGGTTAATCATTCATTGTAAATTGTCCTGTGATTAGGTTAGGGTTAAATCAGAGGCTGTCGAGGGTTGCTGGCTGGCGTGACTGGGAGGACCAGAAGAGCCTGTTCCACATTGTATCTCTAAATAAATAAATAAATTATATTCTCTCTTTTACTTTTATGCTGTCCTTGATTTGCATCATCAGCCATGGTTGCACTTCTCCCCCCCCCCCCCCCCGAGAATACCTTTTCATCTTTGGGGTGTATCTTTACTGCACCTTCCAAATTTCAGAAAGTCTAGCCATTGTTGTTCTGTTGTTATCCCTGATGGAGTCCCCTTCCAATCAACTTTGGCCAGCTCCTCTCTCATTCCTCTGTAATTCTCTTTGCTCTACATTAATACTGATACATCCGATTTTAGATTCTCCTTCTCAAACTGCAGGGTGAATTCTATCATATTACGATCACTGCCTCCCTCCTAAGGATTCCTTTGCCTTAAATTCCTTAATCAAATCAAATCAAATTTCACAACACCCAATCCAGAATTGTTGTTCCCCTAGTGGGCTCAACAAGCTGCTCTAAAATGCCATCTTATAGGTATTCTACAAATTCCCTCTCTTGGGATCCAGTACCAGCCAGATTTTCCCAATCTACCTGCATTTTGAAATTGCCCATGCCTATCAGAATGTTAGGTTTGCAGTTTCTTATCTCTACACAAAAGGATTCTACATCTTCCCATCCAATGTCACAAATTTCTAAGGATTTGATTTCATTTCTTACCAACAGAGCCACACCACTCCTTCAACCTACATGCCTAACCTTTCAATACAAGATGCATTCTTGGATGTTAAACTCCCAGCGGTGATCTACTTTCAGCCACAACTCAGTGATGCCCAGAACATCACACCTACCAATGTCTAACTGCACTACAAAAACATCTAACTTACACCATAGGCTTTGTTCTGTATTCATTTGCTTTTGCAATTTTGCCATTATGTTACTCTTCACAGTGTCACTACACATTGCATCTACTTGTATACCAACTGCTCCATCCTCAGTCCTATCACTCTGGTTCCCATCCCCCTGTCAAATTAGTATAAACTCTCCCCAACACCTTTAACTAACCTACCTGCGAGGATACTGGCCTCCTTCAGGTTCAGGTTTAAGCTGCCCTTTTTGTATAGGCCACACCTTTCCCCAAAGAGATCCCAATGATCTACAAATCTGAAACACTGCCTGCCCCTGCAATTCTGCAACCACAGATACAACTGCCAAAATGTTCCTATTCTTACCCTCACTGGCACATGGCACATGCAGCAATCCAAAAATTACTACCTTGGAGGTCCCTATACCTACCCCCCTATATTCTCTCTTTAGGACCTCTTCCCTTTTCCTACCAACTGAATGTCGTTGGTACTGCATTTGATGCTACAAGATGTAGAGATCTTAGTGAGGACGAATGATTTATTTTCATGGTTATCCCTTCAAATGATACAATATTAGAGAAAAGAAGCTCAGCATGATTGTTCTGTCTGGTAAAAGAACTGCCATTTTTCAAACCAGTGATATTGAAAATATCATTACAGGCCGACCTTACAAGCTCCTTTTTCTATGTCATTGGATGTGTTCTCTCTCATAAAGAACTCCAGGTAAATGAAACAGCAAAGGAAGTTCTCGAGCAGTATTCCCGAGAGGCTCCAAAATATGGAGACTGCTATGAAACAATTCACTTCTTCAATTGCACAGTAAAGGAATTTGTTTGCAGATGTGCGTACACAGTTTTAGGCTCTCTGTAATCCTCTGATAGTCTCCTGCATACTGATCAACTTCTCCAGCTTTCTGCAATGTTGCGTTTGCACTGCTACTTCCAGCCTGTGTAGTCTTCAGTCCACACTTCTGTTCCTCTGCCAGTGGAGCGGCCAGCCTATCACTTCCCCAGGGTCCCCTTCTCATTCCCTTCCTCCTATGGTCCACTCTCCTCTCCTATCAGATTACTCCTTCTCCAGCCCTTGACCTTTCCCACATACCTGGCATCACCTACCACAATCCAGCTATCCTCTTTCCACCCCACCCCATTGTTTTATTCTGGCATCCTCCCCCTTCCTTCTCAGTCTCGATGAACTTTGGCCCGAAATGTCGACTGTTTACTCATTTTCATAGATGTCGCCTGACTGCTGAGTTTCTCCAGCATTTTGTGTGTTGCTTTGGATTTCCAGCATCTGCAGACTTATGTTTATATCAGGATTCTGCCAGGTGTATCTGTAAGACAGACAGACAATATGAAGAGATACAGTAGGAATTAAAAAGCTTAACATTTTCTTTCCCTTCTCTCAAGGGCAATATTCTGACCAAGACAGCACAAGATAAATCCAGCCTCTCTGTTGAAAGTTCCACAAAAACAAGATGGCCGGTTCCTCTGTGAAGGTAGCGGTGAGAGTGCGGCCTTTCAACTCCAGAGAGATCAGCCGAGAAAGCAAATGTATTATTCAGATGTCAGGAAACACAACAAGTGAGTATCTGCTTTCACACTGCATCTACTCTGCTTTATCTGTCCTCTTACTGGAAACAGAAAGACAATGAGATTGTATGATGCTAAAGCTAGCAGATTCAACCCTAGCAGGCCTGAGCACACAGCACCATTTTGCTTTGATGTTATCTGGAGTCAGCTGGGTTTTTGCAGATGCTGAGCCTTTGTGCAATAATGATTCGTTGAAAGCATGAAATGTGTAATTCATTCAGAGCAGCTACTAGGAATTCCAGTTTTGTTTTACTGAGCTTAGTTCTGACAGGTCCTGGTGGTTTGAAGGGAGAAGCCTAGTCATCACTGGTATTTTTATGATTCATTATTCTTCTGCACTTTTCAGCTTTATAAACCACTTTTGGAAATGGGTTACTTAATGGAAATGTCAATATGCTATGTTGAACAAAGATACAGTAAAGCAAGTAAATTAATTAGAATTTGCTGTCTCAACTAAAAAGTCACTACTTCTGCTCCATTACCCAGAAATAAAATTTCATGTTCTTTTGCTGCAGTAAACATGGGTTGCTTATTGCACAAGCACCCAGACAACTTCCATGCAAAAAAAAATGAGTAAAGTAGTGGTTTCAAATGAGTGAAGGTGTTTAAGATAGTGGTTAGGGAAAGCATCAGATCTTAGATTACTGTCCACATGGCAATGCATTTGTGGAGAAGGGTGCAAGGTAACTTCCCCACCTACCTTTTATCCGGCACCCTTTCCCTTTCATGCATAGGATTGTGAACAGATTTGGGCTCCTTATCTAAGAAAAAGATGTGCTGGCATTGGAGAGATTCCAGGGGAGGTTCATGAAAATCATGCGCTTGGTGGTTCTGGACTTGCACCCACTGGAGTTCAGAAGAATGAAGGGGGATAATCATTGAAACCTTTTGAATATTGAAAGGCCTAGAAAGAGTTAATGTGGAGAGGATATTTCCTATTGTGGGTGAGTCTTGGATCAGAGGGTGCAGCCTCAGAATAGAAGGATATCCATTTAGAACAGAAATGAGAAGGAATTCCTTTAGCCAGAGAGTGGTGAATCTCTGGAATTCTTTGTCACTGGTGGCTGTGGAGGCCAAGGCATTGAGTATATTTAAAACAAAGGTTGATAGGTTCTTGTTTAGTCAGGATTATATCAAAGGTTACTGGGAGAAGGCAGGAGAATGGAGTTTGGAGGGATAATAAATCTGCCATGATGGAATGGCAGAGCAGACTCGATGGACTGAGTGGCCTAATTTTGCTCCTATGTCACTGGTGGTATAGGACAATTTCAGCATTTCAGAGTAAGAAAGGTCAACTCATTGAATGGTGCTGCAAAAAAAAATCCTCTCACTCAACATCAGCTAAACTGAGGAGCTGATTGTTGATTTCATGAAGAGGAAGGGAGGCAAAAATACAGCAATCTACATTGGAGGATCAGGATTGGAGAGAGCAGTTTTAAATTCTAAGGCATTAACATATCAGTTCACATGTCCTGGGGCGCAGCACAGAGATGCAGTCATACGGAAAATGCACCAGCATCTTTACTTTCTTTGGGTGTTAAGGGGGTTTGGCTCTAACTTTTACAGATGTACTATTGAAAATATCCTGACTGGCTGCATCATTGTCTGATACGGCAATTTGAATGCACAAGAATTTAAGAAGCTGCAGAGAGTAATGGACTCAGCCCAATGCATCATCGGTACATCCCTTCCCACCATCGGTAGTATCTCCAAGATGTTTGAGTATATGACAATAAATTTTACTTTGACTTTGATTTTTGACTTTATCATTAGACTGGGAAGATCTACAAGAATATTTTCAGGATTCGAGGGCCTGGGTTATAGGGGAGAGGATGGGCAGGCTAAGATTTTATTCATTGGAGCATAGGAGACTGAGGGGTGACCTTATAGAGATGCATGAGGGTCATAGATAGAGTGAATGCAAACAGACCTTTTCCCAGGCAAAGGCAATCAAAAATTAGCAGGCATTGGTTTACGATGAGAGGAGAAGGATTAAAAAGGGACCTGAAAGATGACTTCGTCACATAGCGGGTAGTGTCTATGTAGTATAAGCTACTAGAAAGTGTTGAGGCAGGTACAATAGCAACATTCAAAAGATGCTTGGACAGGTAAGTGTTATGAAAGGTTGAGAAGGGGAATGGGCCAAACATGGTAAAATGGGACAAGCTTAGACTGGGATCTAGGTTGGCAGGGACAAGTTGGGCCAAGCAGCCTGTTTCCATGCTCTTTTGCTCTATGACTCTGAGATGTGGATGTCACTCATAGTCCAGACCCTTTCACTGACCCAGTACCATTCTCAGTAAGATGTGGTCCCAAACAATCTGAGAGAGGCCAGATGTGGTTCCACCAGCTGTGCTTTATTTAGTGCATGACTGGTCTAGTGCTGGCAGAGCATCTGCTGGGCTGCAGTGAATCCAGATAGGAACTGCCTGGATTTATTTCCCCATGGATTCACTTTCACCCATACTCTTACACAGATTACAAAAAGGAAAAGTGATTCATGTGTGAAAGTTGTCCAAATTCCAGGGTTCCTGATTATTTCTGACCCAGAGCTAATGCGATGAGGCATTAATCATTGCAACTTTGGAAGGAAGGTGCTGAGCGCATCAGAGGCTGACCACCAGCCACTGATCATTGCTCACAAGTTCACATTGGGCTTGATTGTGATTCCTCCAATGCTGAGTAGTTCGCACTCTGCAGAAGGACCGACTATAATGGGCCGATGTTTATGACTCTGTATCACTATGTCAGTAGTAGAGGAGGGAAGGGCAAACGTTCAAAAAAGTTGGATGGGGAAAGAATTCGTGAAGGATAGAAAAAGGGGTTTCTTGTTATTGGGCCATGAGCAGGGCATGCTGAGGGAAGGAATGATCATACTGTGGGATAGCAAAAAAAAAACTCACCTAACACTACACATGTTTTGAGTTCAGGAAGCAAGCTGATACTGTGAGACAATAGCCCTCTTCATTGAGTAGAGAATTAATCTTATTGGGAGGAGTTTGGTTTAATATCACTGGCATATGTTGTGAAATTTGTTGTCTTTGCGGCAACAGTACATTGCAATACATTATAGCAAAAAAAAAACTGAGTAACAGTGACTATATACATTTTTTTCTCACCCCTTATGGGTGATGTGTATGTGTATTTTTCCCTCAGTCTTGGGTGCTCTGGGAGCTTGCGGGTTAGGCGCACTATCCTTCCTGTTCCTAGCAGTGCGCTCTTCTGGACCGAGATCTCCGATGTTCCTGGGATTTGTTGGAGCCACTCTTCCAGTGCAGGTGTCACAGCTCCAAGTGCTCCTGTCACCACTGGGATTACTCTGGCTTTAATCTTTCCCTCTGCTCTTTCAAGCCCTGGTATTTCTCCAGCTTCTCATATTCTTTCTTCCTGATATTACTGTCATTTGGGATTGCCACATTAATTACTATTGCTTTCTTTTGTTCCTTGTCCAGTGTTACTATGTGTGGTTGGTTGGTCAGTCCCTGCTTATCAGTCTGTATTTGTTCTTTTTAAATCTTTTTATTAAATAAGTATACAAAAAGGTAAGCCATATAGACACTAATACACTGTTAGAATATAATAAAATTACAGAAGATATTAATACAAAAAAATACTACAAACAATGTAATTTAAACATAACATACCAAGGTAACATAATAGTATACTAATTTTATATATATATCAATAGAGAAAAGGAAAAAAAAAAACCCCAAAAAAACCCACCGTGCAACTAACTAAAAGCAAAGCAAAGCAATGGGCTAACTTGAAACCAAACAGAGTTAAACTTAAAATCACGTCCTCAATCCCGACCTCTTAAAAACAGTAAAAAAAAACAAGAAGGGTATATATTACATTAAATGAAAATATTGAATAAAAGATCTCCAAGTCTGTTCAAATTTAAATGAGGAGTCATAAAGATTGCTTCTAATTTTCTCCAGATTCAAGCATAATATCGTCTGAGAAAACCAAAAAAAGGTAGTTGGAGCATTAAGTTCTTTCCAATGTTGTAAGATACATCTTTTCACCATTAAAGTAAGAAATGCAATCATTCTACGGGCTGAAGGGGAGATATTACTGGAAATTTTAGGTAGTCCAAAGATAGCAGTAATAGGGTGAGGAGAGATATCTATATTCATTAGAGATAATATTAAAAATGTCTCTCCAAAAAGTTTCCAAAGTAGGACAAGACCAAAACATATGAGTTAAAGAGGCTATCTGCCCCGGACATCTATCACAAAAAGGATTAATATGAGAATAAAAGCGCGCTAACTTATCTTTGGACATATGTGCTCTATGAACAACTTTAAATTGAATTAGGGAATGTTTAGTACAGATAGAGGAAGTATTGACTAATTGTAAAATCTGCCCCCAGTCATCCACGGAAATGGTAAACCCCAATTCCTGTTCCCAATCTACCCTAATCTTATCAAATGGAGCTTTCCTAAGTTTCATAATAATATTATAAATCATAGCCAATGCACCTTTCTGACATGGATTAAGGTTGATTATAGTATCTAAAATGTATGTAGGAGGAAGCATTGGAAAGGAAGAAAGTATAGTACTTAGGAAATTTCTAACTTGTAGATATCTAAAAAAATGTATTCTTGATAAGTTATATTTATTAGATAATTGTTCAAAAGACATAAGGGAACCATCTAAAAATAAATCCAAAAACCGTGAAATACCCTTAGTCTTCCAAGTTTGAAAAGCACGATCCGTAAAAGAGGGAGAAAAAAATGTTACCTAAGATAGGAATCGCTAGCCCAAATTGATTAAGATCAAAGAATTTTCTGAATTGAAACCAAATATGCAAGGTATATTTAACTATCGGGTTAGACACCTGTTTAAGGCATTTCCAATCAAAAGGAAGAGAGGAACCTAAAATAGAGCCAAGTGTAAAACCCTGAACAGATTGTAATTCCAATACTACCCATTTAGGAATGGATAGTATATCCTGGTCCAGTAACCAGAATTTCATATGTCGAATATTAATTGCCCAATAATAAAATCTAAAGTTAGGTAATGCTAAGTCTCCATCTCTCTTAGCTTTCTGTAAATGTATTTTACCCAGTCTCGAGTTTTTATTCTGCCAAATAAATAAAGAAATTTTAGAGTCAACTTTGTCAAAAAAAGATTTTGGAACAAAGATTGGTAATGCCTGAAATATATATAAAAATTTTGGCAAAAAAACATCTTAACTGCATTAATACGACCAATCAAAGTTAAATATAAAGGAAACCATTTAGATGAAAGTTGAGTAATATGGTCTATTAATGGTAAAAAGTTAGTCTTAAATAAATCTTTGTATTTACAAGTAATTTTAATCCCAAGATATGAAAAATAATTATTAATCAATTTAAATGGAAATTTATAATATAAGGGAAGTTGTTTATTAATCGGAAAGAGTTCACTCTTACTAAGATTTAATTTATAACCTGAAAAAAGACCAAATTGTGCTAATAACTCTAAAACAGCCAGGATGGATTTTTGAGGGTTAGAAATATATAAAAGTAAATCATCAGCATAGAGTGATAATTTATGGGACTTTAAGCCCCGAGTTATCCCAGTAATATTTGGAGATTCTCGAATGGCAATTGCAAGAGGTTCTAATGCAATATCAAATAATAAGGGACTAAGAGGACAACCTTGTCGAGTACCTCGAAAAAGAGAAAAAAGGTGAACTTAAAGAGTTAGTACGGACCGAGGCCACAGGAGAATAATATAAGAGTTTAATCCAGGATATAAATTTCGAGCTAAAATTAAACATTTCAAGCACCTTAAATAAATAAGGCCATTCTACTCTATCAAAAGCTTTCTCGGCATCTAAAGAGATAACACATTCAGGAACATTTTGTGAGGGAGTATAAATGATATTTAACAGTGTACGAATATTATAAAAAGAGTAACGACCTTTAATAAAACCCGTTTGGTCTTCCGAAATAATAGAGGGAAGTACTTTTTCTAATCTATTTGCTAATAACTTAGAAAAAACTTTAGAATCAACATTTAATAAAGATATTGGTCTATAAGATGCACATTGAGCAGGATCTTTATCCTTCTTTAATATTAAAGAAATTGACGCTCTATTAAAAGATTCAGGAAGTTTACCAAGTTTCAATGAAGCCTCAAAAACCCTACAGAGCCAAGGGATTAATGAAGGAGCAAAACATTTATAAAATTCTACAGTAAACCCATCAGGGCCAGGAGCTTTCCCCAAATTCATAGAGAAAATAACATTCTTAATCTCATCCATGGTAATGGGAGTATCTAACATAGAAGCCATATCCTGTGAAATCTCAGGGAAGTCTAAATTATCTAAAAATTCATTCATATATTTAGAATCTTGAGGAGACTCTGATTGATATAAGGAAGAGTAAAAATCACAGAAGGTTTGATTAATCCCCACATGATCAAGTATCAGTCGATCATTTTGGTTATAAATCTGATTAATTTGAGATTTAGCATAATTAGACTTCAATTGATTAGCCAACAGTTTGCCAATTTTGTCACTGTGTACATAAAATTCACTTCTTGTTTTCTTTAATTGGTTTACAATCGAGGACGAAAGTAATAAACTGTGTTCCATTTGAAGTTCAGTTCTTTGTTTATATAACTCCTCAGAAGGAGCTATAACATATTTCTTATCAATTTCCTTAATCTTATCCACAATTACCAACTCCTCCTGCTTCTGCTTCTTCCTCAAAGCAGCAGAATACGAGATAATCTGACCACGAATATAAGCTTTAAAAGTGTCCCAAAGAGTGTTAACAGAAATATCCTCTGTATGGTTAATTGTAAAAAAAAATCAATCTGTTCATTCATAAAGTTAACAAAGTCCGAGTCCTGAAGCAACAGCGAATTAAAACGCCATTGTCTATTATTTTGTATATTGGCCAGAATTTTAATAGAAAGCTTAAGTGGAGCATGATCCGAAATGGTTATAGAATCATAATCACATTTAATCACTGAGGAAATAAGACGAAAATCAATAAAGAAATAATCAATTCTTGAATAGGAATGATGAACATGTAAAAAAAAAGAAAAATCTTTTTCCTGAGGATGCAAAAAGCGCCAAATGTCCGTCGACCCAGAATCAGAAAGGAATGAATTAATCAAAGTTGCAGATTTATTAGGTAAGGTCCGTAAAGGAGCCGAACGGTCCAAAGCTGGAGACAAACAGGTATTAAGATCTCCGCCCCAGATCAATGAAAACTCATTCAAATTCGGAAACTGATTAAATAATGATTTATAAAATTCCGGACAGTCCATATTAGGAGCATAAACATTAACCAAAACTACTTTTTTATTGAATAGTAAACCACTAACCAATAGAAATCTACCATTCGGATCAGAAATAATATCATGTTGTATAAAAGTAACTGAGGAGTCTATAAAAATAGAGACGCCTCGAATCTTAGCATTGGAGTTCGAATGAAACTGTTGGCCCTTCCAGAATTTAATAAAACGTGGTCTGTCCCCCCTCCGCACATGGGTCTCTTGTAAGAATAAAATTTGTGCTTTAAGTCTCCGGAACACTTTAAAAACTTTTTTCCTTTTAATAGGATGATTAAGACCATTAGTATTCCAGGAGACAAAATTAATAATAGACTCCATAAACCCTAAAGTCAACCCACAACAAGGAGGATTGACGATAGGCTCGACCCACGAACCCGGAGAGGGAACAGAACATACAAGAGATACCGGGAAGGAGAACGCAACCAATACTTCAATAATGTATTTAGCCCAAGAAGAAAGAAACTAAAACGTGAAGCCCCTCCCACCACCCCCACTCCATGACCAGAAGACTAAATCTAACGCAGACCAGCCCGAAAGAAGCAAGCACTAAAACTACCCCCATGACTTCCGGTATACGCTCCCTAAAAAAAAGTGTAAATATAAAAAAGATCAGCTGATTATAAAACAGTAAAAGAATAAAAAAAGATAACTCAATTAAAATAAACACATAACAGAATAAAAGCCAGAAAATATATTTAAAAAAACCGCAATAAACCCCAGACCCATGAATAAACAGAACAACAAAAAAAAATAAGATTATTAACATTAACTAGTTATAAAAACCTACAAAACAAAATAGATTTAAATAAAAACTACAAAATTTAAGGCCACAAAGGAAATACGTAAAATGACAATAAGGAAGTAACCACCCAGAATCCCCTGGGGAAAAAAAAAGAAATGACGCAGTTAAAAAGAAAGTTTAGCAACCATATTAAGTAATCAAAAATAAACTTTTCTGCCCAAATAGGGCAAAAAAAATTAAAACTGACAAATTCACAGCCTCCGATCAACGGAGATAGTTAAAAAAATTACAATTAAGATGTTGAAGGTGAAAATTGATCCAGATAACTCTGGGCATCCAATGGAGAGTCAAAAAAATGGAGGGCTCCATCCAGCGTGCGAATCCTTATACGTGCAGGGTAAAGAAGCGCTGGTCTTAAATCCATCTTGTAGAGTTCCGACATCACAGATCTGTAACGAACCCGTTGATCCCGGATTGGTTTACTGAAATCTTCCACGAATCGGAATTTAAGATCCAAAAAATCAATGAAACCTTTAGATCGAACAAATCAAAACAGTTTCTCCTTGTCTTGAAAGTAATGAAAGCGTAAAATGACATGTTGAGGTTTATCTGACCTAAGCGAGTATGATGGAACTCTGTGAACACGATCCAATAACGGTGGTTGGTCAGGAAATACAGTAGGAAATGCATCTTTTAAAAGTTGAGAAAAATACTTCATAGGGTTATCAGATTCAACAGCTTCACGCACCCCGATCATTCGTAGATTCTGCCGTCGCATTCTAGATTCTAAGTCAGAGTTTTTAAAGGTCAGAAAGTCAAGTTTCTTCTTCATTACATTAATTGTTTCTTCGATTTTTCCCATCTTAAGCTCACTTTGTTGCGTGGATTTTTGAAGATCAGATATAGCCGACTGATGTTCCGTAATAGATGTTTGTATCTTATCGATTGAATCGGCAATTTTCTGGAAATTAATTGAAATTTCCGCACGAATCAGCTCCGTAACAGAAGTTGAAATTTCTGCACGAATCAGCTCCATAACAGAGGTTGAAATTTCCCTTTGAATTAACTCCGATATAGGATTCAAAGTCACCGGTGGTTCAGTCGGGGGGAAATCAATACCTTTCGGTTTAACCGGAGGTTTGCCATCCTTCCCGTTTTTCCCATTCTTAGACATAGCAGACCTTAAACGCATCCAGTTATCCAAGAGCCCAATTTATTTCAAAGTATTGTAAAAGTTGATGCCTTAATGGTTAATTAAAATATAGCTGATCATAAGAAAAAAAACTCAGAGGTAATGGAGCGAGTCAAGAACGCGACTTCACTCCATGAGCGCTACCGGAAGTCCCCCATCAGTCTGTATTTGGAAGTCCCACAGGATCTCAGCTCTGTCATTCTCCAATACCTTTTCGGCTGTTTCCCATTTGGACTAGGGAGTCTCCATGCTCAGCGCAGATGTTCCTGTGCATAATTCTTGCAACTGGGATGTGTATGCTGTCCCTGCCTGCATCTTGCACCCTGTTACTATGTGCTGGATGCTTTCAGTGGACTCCTTGCACAGCCTGCATCTTCGGTCTTGTCTGATGTGATAGACTTCTGCTTCTATTGCTCTTGTGCTCAGCGCCTGTTCTGTGCAGCCATGAGCTGTGCCTCCGTGCTGGCCCTCAGCCGTGCCATTTCCAGCCACTGGAAGGACTTTATTATGTCGGCCACCTCTGATATCTGGCGATGGTGCATCCCATGCAGTGACGTTGCTTCACCGACATCCATTTCAATGTCCCCTGCCTGTCCTCTGAGGTGTTCTCCTAGCAGATCATCCTTGGGGACCATCTTCCTGACATACGCATGGATGTTTCACATTTCCTCCAGGACTGTGGCCTTGACTCTTCCAAATCCCCGTCCTCTTTTATTCTGGCGGGTGTACATTCGCTTGACTTTGGACTTTGGATGGAATCCTCCATGTATTGTTAGTGGTTTACGGGTCTCGACGTCGGCTGTTTCCAGTTCATTCCTTGGCCAGCACACTGTTGCAGCTGGGTATCTGATGACTGGGAGGGCGAATGTGTTGATGGTTCTGATCTTGTTCTTTCCATTCAGCGGGCTCTTTAGGACCTGTCTCACTCTTCAGAGGTACTTGGATGTTGCAGCCTGTCCCCTTCGTGGCTTCCACGCGCCTGCAGGATCCCCAGGTATTTGTAGCTGTCCTGTACAGCTGGTATGTGGCCTTCAGGTAACTTGACTCCTTCAGTCTTGATGAGTTTGCCCCTTTTCACTGCCATACGGCAGCACTTTTGCAGTCCAAATGACATCCGGATGCTCTGCTGTACACTCTTGTCAGGAGGATTAGTGTCTCTTTCATTTCTGGCATACAGCTTGATGTCGTCCATGTATAGAAGGTGGCTGATGGTCACTCCACTCTTGAACCTGTACCCATATCCACTCTGAGGGAGTTCAGGCCTATTCTGAACAGCAGTGGGGATAAGGCATCACCCTGGTATATTCCACATGTGATGATCACTTGTGCTATTGACTTTGAGTTAACTTCTAGTATTGTCCTTCAACGGCCCATAGAGTTCTTGATGAAGGTCATTAGTGCCTTGTTGACCTTGTACAGAGACAGACATTCCAGGATCCATGTGCAGGGCTTTGAGTCGTATGCTCCCTGGCAGTCAATCCAAGCTATGCCTAGGTTGTGTTGTTGGCACGTGGCCAAGTGGTTAAGGCGTCGGTTTAGTGATCTGAAGGTCGCTAGTTTGAGCCTCTGCTGAGGCAGCGTGTTGTGTCCTTGAGCAAGGCACTTAACCACACATTGCTTTGCGACAACACCAGTGCCAAACTGTATCGGCCTGAGTGCCCTTCTCTTGGACAACATCGGTGGTGTGGAGAGGGGAGACTTGCAGCATGGGCAACTGCTGGTCTTCCATACAACCTTGCCCAGGCCTGGAAATCTTCCAAATCCATGGTCTCACGAGATTAACGGATGCCTATATATAGGTTGGGTTGCCTGGTCTTGGAGTCTTGAATAACTGCTTTGTCTAGTAGTTGGTGCTTGGAGCCCAATCCCCCGTCTGAGCAGGGCTCAGGAATTTACGCACATGTTCCTTCAGCTTGGTGACCATGATGCCTGATAGGAGCTTCCATGTTGTTGACAGGCAGATTAAAAAAATAGGTCATCCTCTCCATGACCTGCTGAATAAGCAGCTGAGCACCTTTCAAACAGACTCGTTCAGCTCCACTGCCACAAGGATCGTTACAGGAAAACTTTCCTACCAAATGCAATAAGCATAGACAGCAGTTCATCTGTGTGCAATAGGAGAACACACCATAGTACAATAGACTTTATTTGTACGTTGCACATTTTTGCAAATTACTTCACATTGGTAAATTATTAGAGTGTATATTATTATTTTGTACTTTATTAATTAAGTCTGTGCACTGCGGTGTTTTTAAATGTTACTGCTGTAACAAAAGTATTTATTATTATAGGCTGGTAGCTTGATGGTGTTGCTCCTTTTTGAGGATTCTTCGTTATGAGTACTGTCCTTCCTTGAGGTAGCTTGTCAGTGTAGGAGCCTGCTTCAGGCTGCTGGTTCATTTGTGCTGCAGATGTGTATGTAAAGCTGTTAGTTTCTTAACCCAATTATCAGGCCCTGATGATGTGCAGTTCTTCATATTTGCCACCTGTTGCTGGACATCTACCACTGTGGTGGTGACTGGTTCTTCCTCTGGAAGATCGCAGAGGCTTGCTTGTTGGTCTTTCAGCCACTGGGCACTGCTGTTGTGTGATGCTCCTTTCTCCCATATACTCTTCCAGTACTCAGTTGCTGTTTTGGTTGGTTCAGGCACTGGCATCTTGTTGCTCTGGAATTGTGCGAACACTTTTCCTGGTTCTTTGGAGAAGAGTGCATTTATCTGCTTGGCCTCTGTAGTCTGGTAGCCGGGGCTCTTAACTGTTGCTTGGCAGTTTCTGGGGCTTCGGCTATGGTACCTCGGTACTTCCTTAGTAGCTGAGATGAGTCTTTGGTCTTCCTACCTTTCTGCAGCTCAGATGGTCTGGTGACCTCCGCCCTTGTGGTTTTTAACTTGGCTTCCAATCATCATTTCTGAGGAGTGGGGGGGGGGATTATGACAGTATTGTCCATCATAGTTCATTATGCAGCCTAGCATTTCTAGGACTGTAGCTGCCGATGCATATATCAGGTTATTGGTCTCAATTATACTGGAGGTTGCAATTGTGAATAGTGCTTCACTAGCTGTTTCTAGCATGCTGTCTGATGGAATTTTATCACCAAGTCTGAGGAGCCTAGTTTGTTGATTGACAGTTGGCATTTTAGCTATGATCTTCTCTCTGATTGCAGCAGCCAGTGTCGATATACCCCGAGGTGAGGTTCGAACTTGCATTTCCTGGATACAAGGTGATGCTATTACCTTTACTCCATCTATGAGTTGTGGAGGTGGGGTTTGAACTCTCACTTGCCAATCAGCTGGGATCTGCAGTGATGTTGCTGTGGTGCATTGTGACTGTATTTCTTCCAATTCAAGATGTGATAGCAATCCTCTATTGACAACGTTTGGTCGCTAGGTAACCAGTTGTTGTAGCCAGAGTCCCCACATGTGCTTGATGCATCCACTTTCATGTGGGTTGCTGTTAAAGTAGCATTCCATTAATTCCATGTTGTCCGGTCTCATCCATTGATGGTTTTTCCGGTAGCCAATTTCTTGCCGCAAGGTCCCGGTTCCCCAACCATTGGAACAGACCTTGTTAATCCAGGCAATGTCTGAGCAGGCACGACTCTTGTTCTTGTCACTCTCATCCGGAGGTTTTTGTGGGCAGATGTAGCATGAGCATGAGGTGTCCAGCCTTGGACTCCTACCGGGCCACCACCAAGACCTGAACCCCAGATCCCCGCACTGCAGAGCCCAGGCAGTTCCCAGCGTCAGCCTCTGAAGTTCCCAGTATATATCCTGGGTGATGGGGGTCCTTAATGAAGGATGCTGCCATTTTGAAGCATCACTCTTTGAAGATGTCCTGGATACTACAGAGGCTGGTGCCCATGATGGAGCTAATTAAGTTTACAACTCTCTGCAGCTTATTTGAATCCTGGGGAGTAGCCCCCTTTTCTTTCCCCCCCCCACCATACCAGATGGTGATGCAGCCAGTTAGAATGATCTCCATGGTACATCTATAGAAATCTGCAAGTGTTTTTGGTGACCTCGCAAAACTCCGAATGAAATACAGCCACTGTTGTGCCTTCTTTGTAGCTGCATCGATATTTTGGGTCTAACATATGTTAGCCCTGAGGTACCTCCATGGGAGTGCAATATTGACAAGTTCTGGTGAATGAATGGTTACCCACTGGGGGTTAACTTGGAATTTCTATCCCAGCTTGCACTGTCTTGTGATATGGGTATATTCCTTAAAACCTAAGCTCGGTGAGCTTCCAAGTAATGTGTTGATTGATAATTATGTTTAACTTATGATGTCCTCCATGCTGTAATCTTGCTGGCCACACATGGAAGTGGAGCAGTTCAGAAGGATCACATGAAACTTTGTTAATTTCTCATGTCCTAACTCTTGCAGCTTTTGATCTGTACTCCGGGTTCATGTTTAACTTTGAAATAATTTCACTATAGGTTTCTATCACATGTTGGTGGTTAGGGGTAGTTGTTTAAGGTTACGAGAATTGTCATCTGTGATTAATGGAGGAAAGCTGGTGCACTTGGAGAAAGTTGGTCAAGAAAGAGTACAAAAATACAGGAGGTAATTTTAGACAAAATTGCCTCACCACGGGCTTAGATGAACTAGATGCTGTTTGTTCAGCTCTTGGATCTGAGTGTAAATCCAGCTCAGAAAATTGCTTGAAACCCTTTTTTCAGCTTTGGGTTTAAATTTTCAATGTTTCATTTCAGTCCTTGACACTGATGTGCTTTTGTAAGTTGCAAAATTGCCAAAAGTCCTTTCATATTAGTGCATACCTTTGGTATACATGCAATTTTGACATGGCTAGTGTGATGGTGGGGGAGAGCTAGAGTGGTGGATGGTTCCCATGATGTCTCACAGACTCTTTGATGTAGAATGGAGCTGGGAAATCTGTGGAGTTATTGGCTGGACCGACAAACGAAGGCATTAACAATTCTAGGCGTGATGGTATATATCTGAAAAAGTGAAACATGAATGGCAATCCCATACCCCAAGGCCTATTGGAAAACAAAAGCCATACTGCACAGGGTTTGGTGTGTAGCCATTCATGTTATTGTCACAGATCTCCAAAGACCCAGGTTTGATCCTGACCTCTATTGATAACTATATTTAGTGTGTGCTTTCTCCTTGTGACGGCACTGTTTATCCCACGTGCTCTATCTTCCTCCTACATCCCCAAAAATGTTCCAGAATATTAATTGGCTCATGTAAACTTTCCCATGTGTAGGTGAGTGGCAGAAGAAATGGGGGAGTGTTGGTATGTGAAAGTAAATGAGTTGCAGGCTGGAGGGACTGGTGGGATCGCTCTGCTTGGAACCAATGGGCTGAATAGCTTCTTAGCCTCTTGTGCTGTGATAAGTAAGCAAAACTTCTAAGTGTAAACACAGAGCAAAGGTAAGAACTGCTTATGTACCAACACTGGAGACTCCCTACCTAGTGCCTATCTGCATTTCCTTTGGTTTTGCTGCCTTCTTTCAATGCATCCTTTTCTTTCCAAATCCTTTTCAAAACTTAAATATTCCCTTTTTAAGGCTAAGTCTTGGAGAACTGGACAAGGCTGATTTTCTGATTGGTGCACAGGTCTGCTTTTCAAATGGCAGGAGTTGTTACTGATCAGAAATGTTTTCTCGATGAATGCATCAATTAAAATTTGGACACCTGAATGAATACGCATGGTTGTATATAGACACATGTGGACAAGTGTTTCCACAGAAATATTTAATATCTTTCTCAACCGGAGCCCTGAGTGAACCAAGAGATCTAGAATTGCTGAGGACTAGGTTGGTGGCATTTAAGACTGGTGTCCAGGCAAATGCAAGAGGTCCAGGTATGTCCTCGGGAAAACCAACTCATGCACAAAGTGGCAATTCTAGACTAAACATGAATCACAGAGAGATGCTTGGAAACTGGCAGAGCTTGAATGCCATCACCTCCCTCAAAGCAAAACCAAGCAACATAACTGACAACAAGATTTCGCTCCCAGGTGAGTTCAGTTGACTGGCGGGAGTGCTTATGGACATCTTCAACCTCTCGCTTTGGCAATCTGAGGTACCTATCTGCTTCAAGCAGGCATCAATCATGCGGTGTCCAAGAAGAAACTGCCTCGATAACTATCAACCAGTAGCGTTTACATCCACCATGATGAAGTCCTCAGAGGTTGGTCATGAAGCATATCAGCTCCTGCCTTGCAAGTGACCTGGATCCTCTCCAATTTGTCTATTATCACAACAGGTGAACAGCAAACACCATTTCTTTGTCTTCTCACTCAGCTCTAGAACACCTGGCTAATGAAGTTACATACATCAGGATAATCTTATTGCCTACAGCTCAGCATTCAATACTATCATCCCCATGCATCTCATCACTAAACTCCAAGACCTGGCCTTAGATCCTCCCTGTGTGACTAGATTCTCAATTTCCTCACTGCTGACCCCAGTTACTAAAGAATGGCAAAAACATCTCCACACTCACCATCAGTACAGGTGCACTACAGGGCTGTGTGCTTAGCACGCTGCTCTATTCACTTTATACTTATGATTGTGTGGCCAAGTACACCTCCAAGGCTATATTTAGGTTTGATAATGACACCACTGTTGATGGTCAAATTGAAGGTGGTGTCGAGTCGGCACATAGAAGGGAGATTGAAAATCTGGTTGAGTGATACCACAGCAGGAGTCTCTCATTTAACAAAAGCAAAGAGCTGATTATTGACTACAGGAAGAAGAGGCTGGAGGTCCATGGGCCAGTCCTCATTAGGGGAGTGGGGGTCTAGAGGGTCAGTAGCTTTAAATTCTGTGGTGTAAACATATGGGAGTATGTGCCCTAGGAAAGCTCAAGTTCTATCGCAAGTGAGGCATGCCAGCACCTTTCTTAGAAGTTTTCATAGGTTCAGCGTGCCACCAGAAACTTTGACAAACTTCTATAGATGCACAATGGAGAGTATCCGAACTGGTTGTATCATGGCCTGGAATGGAAACACCAATGCCTAGGAATGGAAAGAGCTCCAGGAAGTGGTGTGGTGCTCAGCTCAATCCATCACAGACAAAAGTCCTCACTCCCAATGAATACATTTACATGGAGCTGTGCTATGAGAAAGCTGTACCATCAGAAGGCTGTGCCATCATCAAACATCCCATCATCCAGGCTATGCCCTCTTCTTGCTAATACCATCAGGAGGTACAGAAGCCTTGGGTCCCACACCACCAAGTTCAAGAACAGTTATTATCATACAACCATCAGGCTCATGAACTGGTGTGGATAACTTCACTCACCTCAACTCTGAATGGATTCGATGACTACAGACTCATTTTCAAGGACACTTAACAACTCGTGTTCTCAGTATTGTTTTTTTTATTTGCAAAGTTTGTCTTTTGCACATTGGTTTTGTGTCAGTCTTTGTTTATATAGCTTTGGGCAAAATTCGAATGTATTTCTTTTTTTCTTGTAAATAAATGCCTGCAAGAAATAGAATCTCAATTGTATATCGTAACATAGAGAACATGTACTTTGATAATAAATTTATTTATATCTTTAAAATCAATCTAGTGTAAAGGAGTTGACATGGGGGGCTGGGGTAGTGTATGTCATCCATCTTTGGGCATCTCCTTGGAAGAAACAAATTTGTGAATGAAAATAAAAAAAAATGACTTTGAAAATCAAAAAAGTAGAAAATACTGGAAACATTCAGAATGCCAAGCAATACCTGTGGAAGGAAAAATCTGATTTAATGTTTCAGGTTGAAGATAATTCTTTAGAAACAAAACCTTAACTATGAAATCTGGCTTGGGAATGTTTAATGAAACAGTTTCTAACTTACATAAGCTTTGTTTTTGACAGATGTTTTTAGCTCTTTTTTTAAAATTACATTTTCAAGGAAGTTTTAGTCTGTCTCTGATCCATACTGTAATTGTCTAGGACTACTGATTGGGTAGGTTTGATGGACTGAAAAAAAAACAGGTGCCAGAAATAGCCACTTTGCTCCTGAAACCTTCCCAACATTCAATATGTAATGGCTGATCTACCCTCGACCTCAATTCCTCTGTGCCGGAGACCCATGGCCTCAATCCTCCAATCCTTCCAAAGCTGATCTGCTTTCACTTTAAACACGAAAAAGTCTGCAGATGCTGGAAATCCGGAGCAACACGCACGAAACACTGGAGGAACTCAGCAGGCCAGCAGCATCTATGGAAATGAATAAGAGAGTCAATGTTTCTTCAGGACTGAGAAGGGTGGGGAAAGATAGCAGAATAAAATGATTGGGGGTAGGGGAAAGAGGCTAGCTGGAAGGTGAGAGATGAAGCCAGTTGGGTGGGAAAGGTCATGGGCTGGCGAAGAAGGAATCTGACAGAGGAGAGTGGACCATAGGAGAAAGGGAAAGAGGAGGGAGCCAGGAGGAAGTAGTAGGCTGGTGAGAGGAGATAAAAGGTCAAAATGGGGAACAAGTGGGGAAGGGAGAGGATTTGCTTACCGGAAGGAGAAATCGATATTCATGCTATCAGGTTGGAGGCTACGCAGATGGAATATAAGGTGTTGCCCCTCCACCGTAAGGGTGGCCTCATCATGGCACAAGAGGTGGCCATGGCCTGACACATTGGAATGGGAATTAAAATGTTTGTCCATCGGGAAGTCTCGCTTGCGATAGATGGAGCGCCCTCACTTTAATTAGTTCTAATATTCTAGCCTTCAACAATTTTCAGCCTACTTGGTGGATCCTTTGTTAGTAATAGTAGATTTAGCATAATTACAATATTAGAAAATTGATTTGAGAATGTTTGTAGAATAGGATCATTCTTTCCCCTTTCCATTTCTTTGCACAGTTGTTGTTTAAGACAGGCAACACTCAGGCTTATTTGAAGTAGTCACTCTTGTTATTTTACACAAAATAGCAATGAGACTAGTAAAGCTGCAGCGATACGGTTTTGATTCTGTGTTTATTGTGAGCACCATTTTAGTTGGTTCCCTGTTTACTGCCACGTCTTCACCTGCAGTGACTCACATACTGGATGATAATGCTCAGTGCTCTCTCTAGTTTGCTTGTTTTCTGTTGCTCTAATCTGTTGAGCATCCCTATCTTATCAGAATCATTTGAAATCCAGTCTCAATGGCAACTGCTCTAAGAATGTGATGAGTAACCATTGCATCTTGAACTATTGTTTCTGAATTTCAGTGCTGTTCGAAGTGGTTTCAGGTGAAGTGAGCAGGTCTGTGTTACTTCAAGACCAGTTTAATGTATATAATAGAGGAAGAATTTCTTTCTCATTGATACTTTATACTTTATGATCATTGTTCTAAATTTACTTTAGTCAATTTACTTTTTTTGTGCTGTTTATCTGTTTTCATTTGAGTTTAAATACCTGGATCCCCATCTTTATTTCCAAGATGGCATTAAACATTCTGATGTAACAAAATCCCAAGGGACTCAATGTCTTTTATTTCTACAAAGTTACTTGAGTCATTTACAGTCACTACGTCAAGAGAAACAAATTGCTTCCCTGAGTCATAAAGTAGTCATGGACACTTACCAACACTGCCTCTAAATATCCTTTGTTTAATAGCTTTTACTTGATTAATATTAAGACTCCTACTAAATGTTGTTCCCAATAATCAAAAATACATGCTGATATGGAAGAAGATAATTGATTCTGAACATTTCATGTGATTGTTTATTACTGCGTAAGCAAATTTTCTATTCACATCCACCTGGATTGTTCCCATATCTACTGATCCACCCATCAGTCTAATCTTGAATGTGGACTTCAGCCTGTAACCTTAGTGAATCCCTGAGCCCCTACACTCTTAGTTCTAATTTTATTGCATTTAATCCATTTCCAATGGCTCCTTGTTTTAGATCTGATAACTGACACAATTGCATCCTTCCAGTACGTTAAACAGATCTCAATATTGCTTTTCAAACAGACTTACCTAGACAAGAAGTGCATTGAAAAGTTACAAGGATGTTGCCAGGACTTGAGGAGCTGAGCTATAGTGAAAAGTTGAATAGATTGGAACTTCACTCCCTGGAGCATTGGAGAATGAGGGGAGGTCTTAAAGAAGTATAAGAAATTATGAGGAGTCTAGATACAGTAAATGCAACCTGACTCTTTCCTGTGAGGTTGGGTGAAACTAGAACTAGAGCTCAAAGTTAAGGTTGAAGGTAAAATATCGAAGGGGAATTTCTTCACTCAAGAGAGTGGTGTGAATGTGGAACGAGCTGTCCATAGAGGTGGTGGATGCAGTTTCGATTGCAAAACTTAGAAGTTTGGTTAAGTACATGGATGGGGAGGGTTTGGAGGGCTATGATCCAGGTGTAGGGTGATGGGATAGGCAGAATAACAGTTTGTCATGGGCTGAAAGGCCTGTTTCTGTGCTCTTTGATTCTCTCCCCTCCATTTCTTCCTCCAGTATATTGATGAGGGTGTTAGTGTGGCTTCCTGTCCTTTTACAAAATTTAACATTGTCTTTGTTGCCAGTTACCTCCATAGGGTTCCCTTGTCCTTGTATTGGAACTCAATATTGTGCCAGGCTGCTTTCTCATTTGGCTCAGACTTAGTGTTTTAAGAATTTTTTTTTGGTTTCCAGGGATGGTTTTGGTGACAGTGGGAGGAGTTGGATGTCAGGTTAGGGTTTAGGGACAGGGATCTAGGGCAAATAGAGGACATACTAGAATCCAAGCCTCTGCTCTGTTTTCGAAGGCCAATGGTGAGGGCTTGGTTTGATGTCAGCTGGCAGACTGGAGATGATGTTTGGGATCCTGTCATCAAGACCGGCATTCGAGACCTGGAGTTCAGGCTTTAATCCCATATCCCCATTTGTCATAATCTGCGAGTCGCAGATGATAACGAAGATCGAAACCCAAAGGTTGATTGAGGGTATGGATCGAAACCCGAATCCACAAGTCCACTGGATGCTGGAGGCCGCAGATAACCTGTCCTAGGCTTAGAGGACACTGTACTGCTGTGAGTGGGTGGGTGGCCCCATGGGAGGGAGGAACGGGGCTGGTTTGACTGCTGTTGCTTCATATGTTCTGACTTTGTGTGTTCTATGTTGTTCTACTGAGCTTCGGGGGCATGCGATCTTGGTGTTGAAATGTGTGGCAACATTTACTGCTGCCCCCAGCACATCCTTGGGAGTACTTTTTGTTCACACAAATGACACACATTTCATTGTATGTTTTAATGTATATGTGATTTAAAAAATGAATTTGAATCTGAACCTTACATCAAACCAACCTCTGTATTCAACAGGTCATATTTCATCATTTTGAACACCTCATGATGCCACCATCAGATACACTTTCCCCTCCCCTCTCCATTAGCATTCTGAATGGACCAGTGTCCGTGTGTCAGATACACCTTCTCTTCCCCTCTCCGGTCAGTATTCTGACTGGACCAGTGTCCCTGTGAGATACACTTTCCTCTCCTCTCCCCGGTCAGTATTCTGACTGGACCAGTGTCCGTGTGTCAGATACACCTTCTCTTCTCCTCTCCGGTCAGCATGCTGAATGGACCAGTGTCCGTGTGTCAGATACACTTTCCTCTCCCCTCCCCGGTCAGTATTCTGACTGGACCAGTGTCAGCGTGTCAGATACACCTTCTCTTCCCCTCTCCGGTCAGTATTCTGAATGGACCAGTGTCCCTGTGAGATACACTTTCCTCTCCTCTCCCCGGTCAGCATTCTGACTGGACCAGTGTCCGTGTGTCAGATACACCTTCCTCTCCTCTCCCCGGTCAGTATTCTGACTGGACCAGTGTCCCTCTGAGATACACTTTCCTCTCCCCTCCCCGTTAGCATTCTGACTGGACCAGTGTCCCTGTGAGATACACTTTCCTCTCCCCTCCTCGTTAGCATTCTGAATGGAGCAGTGCCCCTGTGACGCACTGATCGAATTTTCCATCTCTGCCAACACCTGCTTCCCTTTCACCACCTTGCTATACAACTACAAAAAAAAATGCAACATCTGCCTTTTCACTCCTCCCTTCCAGTTGTTCAAGGACCCCAATTCTCCTTGCAAGTAACACATAAAGTTTTCTTTTTTAGTTTACTGCATCCTGAGCTCAGAATGTGGCCTGCTTTATGTTTGGAAGCAGATGAATGGTGTGTATGCTTTGTAAAATGAGTTATTGTTGTTCATTTATCTTGATGTGCAAACAATCCTCCTTTGCTTTTTACTTATTTATAATACAGTGTGGAGTAGGCACTTTGAGCCACGCCGCCCAGCAAATCCTTGAATTAACTGTAGCGTAATTATGGGATAATTTAAAATGATTGGTTAATCTACCAACTCGTAAGACTGTGGGAGAAAACCAGAGCACCCGGAGGAAACCCACGTGGTCACGGCAAGACCGTATAACTCCTTACCGACAGTGGCGGGAATTGAACCCGGGTCGCTGGTACTGTAAAGCGTTGTGCTAACCACTGTGCTACTGTGCCACCCCTTTTACTCTATTAGCTTTCCATGCATTGGAATACCAATTGGTTACCATTGCTGAGGCATCCTTTGCTCTGCTTGGCTTTGTGTTCCCCCTTATTGTTATAATTGAAACATCTTGTGACTCTGAATGGATGCATTTACACTGAGTGATTCCTATGGTAACAGGAGCACGATTCCTCACCACAACTACTCTATGCACTGCTGACTAGAGATAGACTTCATGCTGCTGTTCTTGTATATACCAGTCACATCAGTCCTCTCCTTTTATGACATGACAGCAAACCCTTCAGCTTACTGAGTCTGTGTCAGCTGGCAGAATAATCCCATTAATCATTAATTTTTCCTGTCGTCTACCCCCTTTCTGCATTCACTCCATGTTCTCTACTGGCTGAAATCTCTTCGTATCATTTGAGTGTTGGATCGGCACATTTATTAGTCTATGTACAAACTTCCCTATCAGCACATCATCCAGAACATGACAGCTCCTTCAGAGAAACTGTGCAGAACCATCAAGTCGAGAGGCAGGCTCTTCAGTCCACCATGAGCAAACTGACTGTCAAATACACATCTTTGCTCATCCAGTTTACTGGCACTATATCCATAGCTGCCTTTGCCTTAGTGATTCAAGTTCTTGTCCAGGTCCACTCAGACAGTGAGGTGCAGTCCCCAACCACCTTCTGGGTGATAAAAATTTTTCCTCAATCTCCTGTCAGCCTCTAGCTTCTTACCTTCAACTTAAGTCCTCTGGTTGTAGATAGTGTACCTCTGCAACAGCCCATAGTTAACTACTGTTTACCCTATCCATCCCCCAACATCATTTTGTACACCTCAGTCAGGTCACCCCTCAGCTTTCTCCCCTCCAAGGTAAGCAAACCCAGCTCACTCATTTCCTCCTTGTAACCGAGGCACTCTATTCCAGTCAGCATCCTGGGGAAATCACTTCACTGACCTCTGGTAAAGGATTGCAGATTTACAGTGTAATTTACCACAATCTTACAATGGTGCCTGATTGAAATTATTCTGCAACTTCTTTGTACTTAATTAAATGGGATAATATTTATCCTAGTATATTTGCCAATGTTGCTTGAATATATGGCTAAATTTCTTCTAACAAGATGGCTTTCTTACATTTACGTAACACAACATTCCAAGCATCTGCCTCCTTTAACGATGTTTAATACCTAAATATTACTTTCTTCCTTTAGTGTAAGAGTTGAAAGGTTCCTGCACTTTGTTATACTGCTGTAATGTTTGAGATTAAGGAACAAAGGTCTATAAATGTGAAAATGTTCAAGGTTCCTATCGTATTTCTTCAGAAAAGCATCATGATCTCCCTAGAGAGCTCCCAAATAAAGGTGCGTGTGGGGGCAGCTTTAAGCTCTGTCCTCAATAAATCATCAATAACTAGGAGTATAGTGTGCCTGTGAGGAGTATCATGGCTTTCAGAGAGTCTCCCTCTAAACCTCAGCATTTACAGTGCTTGGCTGACTTCAACATGACACCAGCACACCTGAATAATTTACATCCTTAGTCAACAGGGAGGGATTACTCAGCAATGCACAGTTAGATCACTCTAGCTGTTGCTTTCCGATTTTCCATTGATTCTGTTGCTAACTGCCTCCAGCGCCCACCGTTACTACCCACCTCCTCCTTGCGGCAGATATTCAGCCACTGTTATGTCAGATTAATTTCTTTTAGACGCTTGTATCTGCCCAGCAGAACAGTGCATGGTAAAGGCAGCAAGACTGCTGCATAGTTGATGAATGTCTCTTTTGCAAGATGACCTGCAATACCGCAAGCTGTGATCCTTTGTCAGCCTCACTCAAAAGCATTCTTGGCACTCAGCATATTCTCATCTCAGTCAGTGTAGAAGGGAATGATTGGGGCATGTGTGGGGCAGAGTGGGGAAGTGAGTCAATGAATTATTGATTTCCCTCTCCATTTGTTGTCATTATTAAAAGGTTAGCTCTTTCAAGCACTCTACTCTTGGCTCAGGTGCGTGTGTGTGTGTGTGATTTCTAACCTCTATTCAGTGCTCCAGCGTTTGAACACGGTTAATGCAATAGCCCACTTTACCAATGCTAATGGAACTGTGAGATGATTGAGATTACTACTGGTCCAACTCAAGGAGAATTATTGTTGTAGTGTTATAGCAGAGACTATTTAATAACTTCATTGTCTGCAGCTTCCTATAGAGCAGGGGTTCCCAACCCCTTTATGCCATGGACCCCTACCGTTAACCAAGAGATCCATGGACACCAGGTTGGGAGCCTCTGCCATAGAGCATTTGGAAATGGACGTGCTGTAAAAATACAAGCCTTGCATTCAACTACCTAGAATTTCAAAAATCTGGATAATTATAAACAGTGGGGCATGTTCCCAGTGTTGGATGAATGCTGTCTGTTATTAGAATTGTTTATGATATATTTGCATCACTGATAGCTCAAGGTAGAATTATCTAAAGTAGCAGGCACAAAATGCTGGAGGAACTCAGCAGGTCAGGCAGCATCTATGGAGAGGAATAAACAATTGATGTTTCGTGCCGAGACCTTTCATCAGGACATTATCTAAGCATGTTTAGAGCTATAAAGGACCCTTGTAAGACCCCACTTGGAGTACTGTGCTCAGTTCTGGTCACCCCAGTACAGGAAGGATGTGGAAACTATAGAAAGGGTGCAGAGGAGATTTACAAGGGTTTTGCCTGGATTGGGAAGCATGCCTTATGAGAATAGATTGAGTGAACTCGGCCTTTTCTTGGAGCATTGAAAGATGAGAGGTGACCTGATAGAGGTGTATGAGATGATGAGAGGCATAGACATGTGGGTAGTCAAGGTGTTTTCCCAGGGCTGAAATGGCTAGCACGAGAGGGCATATTTTTAAGGTGTTTGGAAGTAGGTACAGAGGAGACCATACCATAGAACCATAGAAACTACAGCACAGAAACAGGCCTTTTGGCCCTTCTTGGCTGTGCTGAACCATTTTCTGCCTAGTCCCACTGACCTGCACACGGACCATATCCCTCCATACACCTCCCATCCATGTATCTGTCCAATTTATTCTTAAATGTTAAAAAAGAACCCGCATTTACCACCTCGTCTGGCAGCTCATTCCATACTCCCACCACTCACTGTGTGAAGAAGCCCCCCCTAATGTTCCCTTTAAACTTTTCCCCCCTCACCCTTAACCCATGTCCTCTGGTTTTTTTCTCCCCTTGCCTCAGTGGAAAAAGCCTGTTTGCATTCACTCTGTCAATACCCATCATAATTTTATATACCTCTATCAAATCTCCCCTCATTCTTCTACGCTCCAGGGAATAAAGTCCTAACCTATTCAACCTTTCTCTGTAACTGAGTTTCTCAAGTCCCGGCAACAACCTTGTAAACCGTCTCTGCACTCTTTCAACCTTATTTATATCCTTCCTGTAATTTGGTGACCAAAACTGAACACAATACTCCAGATTCGGCCTCACCAATGCCTTATACAACTTCATCATAACATTCCAGCTCTTATACTCAATGCTTCGATTAATAAAGGCCAATGTACCAAAAGCTCTCTTTACGACCCTATCTACTGGTGACGACACTTTTAGGGAATTTTATAGCTGTATTCCCAGACGTGGGGTAAGTTTTTTTTATGCAGAGAGTGGTGAGTGTGTGGAATGTGCTGCTGGCAATGGTGGTGGAGGCGGATATGACAGGATCTTTTAAGAGACTCCTGGATAAGTACATGGAACTTAGTAAAAAAAATAGAGGGTTATGTGTGACCCTAGGTAATTTCTAAAGTAAGTACATGTTTGGCACAGCACTGTGGGCCAAAGGGCCTGTATTGTGCTCTGTTTTTATATTTCTCCCTGTTTGCAGTCTGCTAGCTACACAGAAGGTAAATTACTGATTCGTTATCCAGAGACACAGAATAATAATCCGCAAGCTCAGTTTATAAATAAAATAACTAGTCTCAGTGCTATTGATGTCACAAGAGTATCTGAATTGTCATCAAAATCCATCTGATTTATTATCTGGTTTGCCTTCTATAATTTGAGACCCAATCTGAGATAGCTCAGCATGTCACTCAGTTATATTTGTCTTTCTCACAAGGCTATTAGGGACAGTAATTGCTGATCTTTCCTAACAATTACTATAAAGTGAATACATTAACAAAAGAAGAATTACATGCTAGTGATACTATTCACTCACCAATTCTGTCTCCTTCAAGTTTTGTTTAATTGGTCCTTTCGGGTTGAGTAGAGAGAGCCAGAACGATGCCTGTGCAGCATGTTTACAGAAGTTAGACACTCAGGCCAGAGGCTGCCACTACCTTCGTGTTGTCTGAGGATAGCCAATGTACTGACCAACTAGCAGTGTTATTGGTCCATCAGACATTGGAGCCGCACGAGGTTACTCAGCCTATCGGGTTTGCTCCCATTCCGGCACTGCTGACTTATTACCACTCTCAATCCCATTCTCTTGCCCTCCCCCCATAACTATTAAATCCCTGACCAACCAAGTACATATCAACCTTTGTTTTAACTATACTCAGTAACTTGGTCTCTGCATCCATCCATGGCAATGAATTCCACAGATTCATCACCCGCTGGCTAAGGAAATTCCTTCTCATCTTTGTCCTGAAGGGACATCTTCTGAGGGATTGTATTCTGAGGTTACGCACTCTGATCTTAGACTCACCCATAACAGGAAATATCTCATCCACATCCACTCTATCTAGGCCTTTAAGTATTGGACAGGTCTCGATGAGATCCCCCTCATTCTCCTAACTCCATTGTGCAGAGGCCCAGAGCCATCAAATGCTCCTCATATGATAAACTTTTCATTTGTGAAATCATTCCTCTGGACCCTGTCCAATACCAGCATATCATTTTTTAGATAAGGGACCCAAAACTGCTCCAATGATCTGACCAATGCCTTATAAAGCTTTAGCATTACATCCTTGCTTTTATATTCTAGTCCTCTCTAAATGAATGCTAACATTGCATTTGCTTTCCTCACCACCAATTCAACCTGCAAGTTTGCCTTTAGGGAGTCCTATAAGAGGATCCCCAAGTCCCTTTGCACCTCTGATATTTGAATTTTTTCTCTCTTTAGAAAATAATGACTTTATTACTTCTAGCGAAGTGCATGACCGTACATTATGTCTCACTGTGTTCCATCTGCTACTTTGCCCATTCTCCGAATCTGTCTAAGTCCTTCTGCAAACTTCCTGCTTCCTCAAAACTCTCTATGCCTCCGTATTGTCTGGACACTTGGCCACAAAGCTACCTATTCGGTCATCCAAATCATTGATGAAAAGAAGCAGTCCCTATACCCACCACTCTGGAACACCAATAATCACCAGCAGCCAAGTATCTTTCATGTAATACAATGGGCTCTTATCTTTTTAAGCAGCCTCATGTGCAGCACCTTGTCAAAGGTCTTCTGAAAATCCAAGTAAATAACATCCACTGAATCTCCTTTGTCTATCCTGCCTGTTATTTCCTCATAGAATTCCAACAGATTTGTCGGACAGGATTTCCCTTTTGGGAAACTATGCTGACTTTAGCCTACTTTATTATGCACCTCCAAGTACCCCAAAACTTCATCCTTAATAATGGACTCCAACATCTTCCCAATCACTGAGGTCAGAGTAACAGGTCAAAAATTTCCTTTCTTTTGCCTCTCTCCCTTCTTAAAGAGTGGAGTAGCATTTGCAATTTTCCAGTCCATTGGAACCGTTCCAGAACCTAGTGATTCTTAAAATCTCATTACCAATATCTCCATAATCTCTTCTACAACCTCTTTCAGAACCCTGGGTAGTAGTCCATCTGTTCAGGTGACTAATCTACATTTCGACCTTTCAGCTTCCCAAGCATCTTCTCCTTCGTTACAGCAACTACACTCATTTCTGTCCCATAACACTCTTGATCTTCTAGTATATAGCTAGGGTCCTTCACAGTGAAGGCTGACACAAAATAGATGTGTCCGCCATTTCTTTGTCCCCCATTGCTACCTCTCCAGTGTCATCTTCCAGCGGTCAATTATCCACTCTCCTTTCTCTTTTACTCGTTATGTATCTGAGAAAACTCTTGGTATCGTCTTTGTTATTATTAGGTTGTGTACCTCCATATTTAATCTTTTCTTTATTTTTAGGTGCTTTCTGATGGTTTTTAAAAGCATCCCAATCCTCCAACATCCCATTATTTTTTTGCTATATTATATGTCCAAACTTTGGCTTTTATTCTGTCTTTGACTTCCCTTGTCAGCCATGGTTGCCTCATCCTCCCTTTAGAATACTTCTTCATCTTTGGGATATAGCTATCCTGTACCTTCCAAATTAGACCCAGAAACTTCAAACATTGCTATTCTGTCATTATTCCTACTCGTGCCTCCTTCTAATCAGCTCCTCTCTCATGCCTTTGTAAATCTACTGTAATACTTGTACATCTGATATTATCCTCTCCCTGCCAAATTACAGTGTGAATTCAATCATATTATGATCACTGCCTCCTGAGGATTCCTTTACCTTAAGCTCTCTAATCAAATCTGGTTCATTGCCCAATCCAGAATTGCCTTTCCCCTAGTGGGCTCAACCACAAGCTGCCCTACAAAGCCATCTGGTAGGCATTCTACAAATTCCCTCTCTCTGGGCCTAGCACTGATCTGATTTTCTTAATCTACCTGCACATTGAAAGCCCCTGTGATGCTTATAACATTGCATTTCCATTTCCCATTGAAATGTATATCCTACATCCTGGCTGCTGTTCAGGGGCCTGGATATAAATCTCATCAGGGTCTTTTTAACCTTTCATTTTCTCAACTCTACCCACAAAAATTCCACATTTTGTGATCCTATGTCACTTCTTTCTAAGGATTTGAGTTCATTTTTACCAATAAGATCACCCCAGCCCCTACACCTACCTGCCTGTCCTTTTGATACAAGGTGTATCCTTGGATTTTAAGCTCCCAACTATGATTTTCTTTCAGTCATGACTCAGTGATACCCACAACATCATACCTGCCAATCTCTCACTGTGCTACAAGATCATCTATCTGATTCCATATACTGCATGCATTCAAATATAACACCTTCTTTATTCATCTCGCTTTTTTTGATTTTGTCCCCATGTTACACTTCAACTCATCCCACTGACTGCAATTTTGCCCAATCATTTCCCTGTCCTTCCTCACAGTCTCACTACACACTGCATTGACTTGTATACCAACTGTCCCAACATTAGTCCTATTACTGCAGTTCCCATGCCTCTCCAGTTTAGTTTAAAACCCTCCTCAATAGCTCTAAAAAACTTTTTCACAATGCTATTGGCCCCCTTCTGGTTCAGGTGTAACCTGTCCTTTATGTACAGGTCATCCCTTCCCCAGAAGAGATCCCAATGATCTGGATCCAATGTTCCAGTGGTCATTGGAATGGTACCAAAGTGCTTTATTTCTCTATTAACTCTCTAGTCAAGGGTATGATTATCAGATGGCATAACTGCACTATGCAGCTAAACATGAATCCTATTCTTGCCAGTGTGGGCCACTTAACAAAGAGCTCTGTGTGTGTGTGTGTGTGTTTTGTGTAATCCCAGTGGAATGTGCATTTTCCCTGACACAGTTGTTCCATTGTCCTGCCGGTCACTTGTGGGATTAGATGCAGGCAAAAGGTTAGATGCAAACAGAACAGTTGTTAGTTGAGGCAAAAATGAGGTGCAGAGTTTACACATTCAACTATTACTCGCTTTACTGGGAGTTGGGTGAGGGTGAACGTTGACAAGCACTTGTATAAATGCCTGTCACTGGAACTTATTTTCATGAATCCTAAGCTCATCCAAGTAAGAGCTGTTACTGCAGAGGGCAATTCCATCTACACATTCTGGAGTGGCAGATCATAAATCTGGTAGACTACGTGTAAGAGAAGCTCTCATTAGACACTGTCAGGGAGAAGGCAAGTTAAAGACATCATGTGCACTGAGACATCAGGGCTGGGTGCATGACTCAGGAGATGCTTCTCCATATCCCCCACAACCTCAGAATCTCAGTTCTTAGATGCACATCAACATCAAAGTAGGTAATTGGCAGATGTTGGTTACTCTGTGTATATCACTACCAAATACTTGTTCACTCCAAGGCTTTTGCTTGTAAACCATCCCTGAGGGTCTGGCTCATTTTCACCTCTTGGTCCACAGAATTTATGAGCTTTTGGGTCTACTATTTTTTCTTGTATTCTTCCTATATTAAGAATGACTATTTTAATTTCATGGCATTAAATAATTTCCATTGGGCTCCTTGAATCTTGTAGTGAGATGTCAGGCATTAAATGTTGAAAATTTGAAGTACAGGCTAAGAATGTTTGATTCTCAGTGGAGAGAGAAATGGAGCTAATGATGATCTAATAGCAGAACAATGTCCAAATTCATTATTTCCCGTAATAATTTCTCCTGGCTTTGCCTCTGCAGAATGTTTCATTTATTTGAAAGAATCTTTTTACAAACTTATAAAATCTCTTGCAATTTGTTTTTATGTTTATGGATTGGTTGTTCCTATACTCTGAAAGACCTATTTCCACATTCAAGATACATACAAACCTTGGTTCAATCACAAATATGGTCCTGATACAAGATCAAAAGATACTTGAATGATTGGTGCTTCCTTGCATCAAAAACTCAAAAATTGTTGTATCTCAGCTATAAACCTGGTTGAGACTGGCAAAGCTGGCTAAGAAAGAGAATCAATTCTGGACTGTTATAGTATAAGTCTATGGCATAAAGAGTAATGCTGCTTGCAGTTGGAAATGGTGTTAGAAATCTTTTGAAGTGCCAGAATCACACTGCATGTGACTTCTGAGCCCTTGTTTGCTATTAGCCACATTTATGATTGTTCCTACTATATGTACCAACTGTTAATGTTCCTAGGACTTTCACAGATAAGGCACAAAAAACTTTACATTTATGTTCCGCTTAGACTTTGTTAACCCCACTACATCAATGGAAATTAATTTCTCAAAAAGCCAACAACCGCATTTGAGTTGCAGGTGAAGGGAGACAACATAGTAAGTCTGAGGACTAAGAGGTTTAAAATGACAACAGTTCATCTGGGTATTGACAAATAGGATTTATACCCACACACATATTCACACATACAAATAGTCATATGCATACAAACTTAATCTATATATGCATTCAAAAAGTTCACATGTGGACATGTCTTACATGCATTCACATATACATGGACGGTATGGTGGTATAGTGGTTAAGCACAATGCTTTATAGTAACAGTGACCTGGGTTCAACTCTTGATACTGTCTGTAAGGAGTAGTACATTCTCCCCGTGAACACATAAGAACAAAAGAAATAGGAGCAGGAGTAGACCATCTGGCTCAACAAGCTTGCTCCACCATTCAATAAGATCATGACTGATCTGACCATGGACTCATCTCCACCTACCTGCCTTTTCCCCATAACCCTAATTCCCCTACTATACAAAAATCTATTCAACCTTGTCTTAAATATATTTACTGAGGTAGCCTCCACTGCTTCATTGGGCAAAGAATCCCACAGATTCACCACTCTTTGGGAAAAGCAGTTCTTCCTCATCTCTGCCCTAAATTTACTCTCACGAATCTTGAGGCTATGAGCCCTAGTTCTAGTCTCACCTACCAGTGGAAACAACTTTCTTGCCTCTATCTTATCTATCCCTTTCATAATTTTATGTTTCTATAAGATCTCCCATCCTTCTGAATTTCAGCGAGTACAGTCCCAGCTGAGTCAATCTCACCTCATAGTCTAATCCTCTCATCTCTGGAATCAACCTGGTGAACCACCTCTCCACTGCCTCCAAAGCCAGTTTATCCTTACTCAAGTAAGGAGACCAGAACTGCACGCAGCACTCCAGATGTGGCTTCACCAATACCCTATACCGTTGCAGCGTAACCTTCCTGCTCTTAAATTCAATCCATCTAGCAGTGAAGGCCAACCTTCCATTTGCCTTCTTGATAGCCTTTTTCATGCACAAGCACTCCCAAGTCCTTCTGCACAGTAGCATGCTGCAAACTTTTACCATTTAATTAATAATCTGATCTTCTATTTTTCTTTCAAAAGTGGATGACCTTGCATTTACAAACATTGTACTCCATCTGTCAGACGCTTGCCCACTCACTTAACCTATCTATATCTCTGCAGACTTTCCGTATCCTCTGCACAAATTGCTTTTTCACTCAATTTAGTGTCATCAGCAAACTTAGATACACTACATTCTGCAGATCATTAATGTATGTTATGAACATTTGTGGGCCCAGCATCGACCCTTGCAGTACACCACTCACCATTGATTGCCAACCAGAGTAGCATCCATGTATCCCAATTCCCTGCTTTCTATCGGCTAACCAATCCTCTATCCATGCTAATACATCACCCCTAACTCTGCATCCTTATCTCACAGGTAAGCCTTTTATGTGGCACCTTATCAAATGCCTTCTGGAAATCCAAGTAAATAACATCTATCTGTTTCCTTCTATCCACTGTGCTTGTTATATCCTCAAAGAACTTCAGTAAGTTTGTCAAACAGGACCTGCCTTTGCTGAATCCATGTGGTGTCTGCCTGATGGATCCATTTCTTTCCAGATGCCTCGTTATTTCTTCTTTAATGATTGTTTCAAGCATTTTCCCAGCTATAGATGTTAAACTAACTGGCCTATAGTTACCTACCTTTTGCCTACATCCTTTTTTTGAACAGTGGCGTGACATTCACCTTCTTCCAATCAGCTGGGACCAGCCCAGAGTCCAGAGAATTTTGGTAAATTATCACCAAAGCCTTAACAATAACCTCTGCCGTTTCTTTCAGTACCCTGGGATGCATTCTATCAGGACCAGGGGAATTGTATATCTTTAGGGCCACAGGTTTGCTCGGCACTGCCTCTTTAGTGATAGCTATTGTATCAAGGCCCTCACCTCCCATTCCATCCATATCATCTCTCTTCAGCATGTTAAATGTGTCCTCCACTGCGAATACCAACGCAAAATAGTCATTCAAATCCTTGCCCATTTTCTCATTACCCAATATCTATTCCCCCTTCTCATCCTGCAAGGGACCTATATTCACTTTGGCCACCCTTTTTCCACTTTATGTAAACATAAAAATTTTTACTATCTGTTTGTATATTTTGTGCTAGTTTATTTTTATAATCTCTCATCCCTTTCTTTATTGCTCACTTTGTAGTTCTTTGTTGCTTTTTAAAGTTTTCCCAATCTTCCAGTTTTCCATTACTCTTGGTGACTTTGTATGCATGAGCTTTTAGTTTGCTGCCTTTCTTTATTTCCTTAGATATCCATGGCTGGCTCTCCCCACTCCTACTGTCCTTGCTTTTAACTGGAATATACTTTTGTTGAGCAGTATGAAAAACCTCTTTGAAAGTCTTCCGCTATTCCTCAACCATCCCACCATATAGCCTGTGTTCCCAGTTCACCCTATCCAACTCCTCCCTCATTCCATTGTAGTCTTCCTTGTTTCAGCATAATATACTGGTTTTAGATTGAACTATTGCTCAGTCATACTGTGATCACTCTTTCCAAGAGGATCCCTAGCTACAAGATTGCTAATGTTACCTGTCTCATTGCACATGGATTTCTTCTGGATGTTCAGGTTTTCTCCCACAGTCCAAAGGTGTACCAGCTGGTACGTTAATCAGTCAATGTAAATAGTACCGTGATTCAGCATAGGTTTAATCAGGAGTTGCTGGGTGGTACAGCTTGAAGGGCCTATTCCTTGCTACATCTCAATAAATAAATAAATTGTGAGGCTTGGCAGTGAGCTTGAGTTGTATGGTATTCTCACATATCAGGGTACATGCATTTGAAGAATTATTGCAAACATAACTTAGATAGTGAACAATCCTTATGAACTGTACATCAGTTAGCACTTCATTTCTAGCCTGTGACTTGGTTGGCCTTGTACCTTGGTATGATTATTTCCCGTTCAATTATTGATTAGCTTTGCATATTTACATAGTAGTAATCTGCTTAAATTTTGTTGCAGCCAGCTCACTGATTTCTCCATTCTCAATTAATTTAGAGTTACTGTTAGGCATAGCAGATGCTGTTCTTTTCACCAGATTTTCAAGCTGTGAACTTCACTTAGAATACAATAAAGATGAATAATAATGACACTGAGGTTATTACCTGCAGCTGAGTTTGAATGAAAACTATATCTTGTAGTTTATATTTCTCAGAAGGTTGACAGCTTAAGAATCACAGTAGGATTGTGCATTCAGGTTAGCCAGTTATTCACTAGCTACTCTGGTTACTACCCAACTAACTTGTTTATGTGGTTGTGGTTTACTGCATCAGAGTTTGTACATAATATAGTACATTGGAAAGGGGTCTGTTGCATTAGAATTTCATATTATCAGAATCAGTGAGCGAAGGATGCATTTTATAGTATAATCTTTCTATAATGTGGCTGGATCACTTTTGAGATTGGACCAGGTTTGCATGCTCTATATTTTGATTTTGCTGGATGTAAAAAATAGGTCTTCTATCTCGGAAAACACGACGGGCAGCATCGTGAATGTAGACTTCCGATTCCCTGCTCAGTAACAGTAAACTGGTTCTATGGTTCTGGTTATGCATTCTGTTTCTGGCAGTACTGAATTTCAGAAACAAAATATAATGTGTAGCATGTTTCACATTACTAATCTGGGATATTGGGAAACCCAGCTGAATGACTTGGAACGTAGTGTAGGCACCAGAGGGAAGAGAGTGGGAGTAGAGAAGAAAGACATGTAAGAGCAGGGTAAAGTCCCGAAAGACACGAGAGGCTTCAGTGCTAGAATCCGGAGCAACACAATCTGCTGGAGAAGATGCAAACACGGGGAATTCTGCAGATGCTGGAAATTCAAGCAACACACATCAAAGTTGCTGGTGAACGCAGTAGGCCAGTCAACATCTCTAGGAAGAGATACAGTCGACGTTTTGGGCCGAGACCCTTCGTCAGGACTAACTGAAAGAAGAGCTAGTAAGAGATTTGAAAGTGTGAGGGGGAGGGGGAGATCCAAAATGATAGGAGAAGACAGAAAGGGGAGGGATGGAGCCAAGAGCTGGACAGGTGATTGGCAAAAGGGGTATGAGAGGATCATGGGACAGGAGAAGACAATGCCTCCCTCACTTCCCATCTCACACACACACGCACACCCACCCACAACCCCCCACCCCAGCTACTGAATTCCTCCAGCAGATTGTTCATTACACCAGGGTAAGTTCAAGCTTGGTGTTTAAAGTCACAAATTTATAGCTGCTGGTTCAGTGAAGAAACTAGCGGTGTATTCGATCTCCAGCTGTTCCAATAATAGGAAGCTTGGAGGCAGCTCTCCCTGAATTGTAGATCTAGGCAGCTGTTTGTGAAAAGCTTCTGAATTGCACCAGAGAATGTGCAAGGGATTTATGTAATTCTTGCAGACCACTTAGATTCGAGAGTGCATTAATGTTAGGTTGCTTCAAACCATATTGACACTTGGCAGTAGGACATATTTGCTTCATTACTGCAGATTAGGTCAACATTCATAAATTTGCTTGGTAGAATATTCATTAATTCAGACCCAGGTTTGAAGTAAAGCAGAAGCCAAGTTGAAAATTGTTTTAAAAGAAAATGAAACTCATGATTCTGGGGAAGAGAATGCATAATATCTATCTGTTAAGGTCTATTGTAAGTGCTCGCACCTCTCTGTCTCCTGCGCTGTAGAGAATAAAATCTTAGGCCATTTTTTATTTCTCAGTTCCAGCCATGAAGCCTCACCAGATGATCCTTCAGTGATTTCACCTATGACTACTGCTATGACATTCCCCTAAATCAGAAATACAACTCCCCCTCCTCTCTTTCCTCTGTCTCTGTCCAGCCTAAAGCACCTGTATTGTGGAACATTAAGTGGCCAGTCCTGTCCCTCTCTTAACCATGTTTCTGTAGTTGCTGTAATATCCATTCCCAAATAGCTATCCAAGTCCTAGATTTGTCTGCCTTACCTGTCTTACCTCTAGTATTAAAATAAATGCTATTTAATCAGATAGGCTTTCATCACACCCGGCCATTCTCCTGCCTAAAGTGCCTATTCAACTTGCTTTAACTGATTTCTACATCACTTTCCAGCCTCTCAGATGCCTCCCTGATGTTTGGAATCACATTTCCCACATTTCCCTGTCAATCTAGTTTAACTCTTCTACCCCAACCGCCCCCCCCCCCGACCCTCGAGTAACACTAGTAAATCTGCCAGTTCAGGTGTAACCCTCTCTCTTGTACAGGTCACCTCTGCTCCAGAAGAGAGCCCTCTGGTCCAAAAACCTGAATTCTTGCTGCCTAGATCAACTTTTCAGCCATGCTTTTATTTCCCATCTTCTCCTAATCTTTCCTTCACTACCATATGACACTGTAGGTAATCTCAGGATTACTACTTTTAAGGTCCTGCTTTTTAATGTCTTCCCTAGCTCCCTATATTCACTCCACAGGATCTCATCCCTTTCTCTGCCGGTGTCATTTGTGCCAGTGGAGTTCTAGAAGGACTTCTGGCACCTCACCCTTCCCCTTGTGAACATTCTATTGCTGCTGCATGACATCTTGGACCAGGGAAGTGACAAACCATTCCAGAGTCCCTTTTGTAGGCACAGAATCACCTATCCACCCATAACTATCAATTCCATATAACTAGACTCCTGTCTGCCTTCACGCTTCCCCACTCAGCCTCCGAGCCAATCTTGGTGTCACAGACATGGCTACTGCCCCCTTCTCCTGAATGGTCATCCCACCAACAGTATCAAAAACTATACACTTGGCTTTGAGGGGAATGGCCATTTGTGACCTTGTAAGGGAAACTTCTTTAGACCAGCATATGACTTTCTGTCCTGGTCTAAACAACCTGCAAACATATAATGGGTCATTTCATAATGTTGTGTATCCATTGGGCGTCTTGGCCACAGGTCAAAACCAATCCCTGCTCCTTGCCAGCAATGACCCCATGCAAGATGTGTGTGATGTGGTGTTGAACTATCCATATCATTTTGGGTTCAAGTACTGTATGGGAAATGGCCACATGAATTACATCATCTTATTCCTTTGTTCTCCTCATTCATTCAACCTCATCCTGTGTTTGATGCTAACCTCCCATAGATGACCCATATCTCATTGACACAAATGGATTGAGATTTCAATCGCTAAGAGGCTTCTCATAATATTATTTTGTTATCCTCTCAAAGTTCTCCACCATCAGTTTCTGCCTGGAGAAAGTAACCTTTAATTAAAAGCAGTGCCAATACGAACTCTCCTCACACAAAGACCACAAGGTAATTATGGAGCTGGAAAGTCATTTGGGATCTCAGTTCATCCACTCAAAATGAATTGCATTCTTCTCAAAATGCAGATGTCATCATTGACCTGTCCCAGAATTCCCCAGCGCTAGCTTATCTTCCTTTTACTCCTTATATGATTTTGGACATCCTTTAATTCCCTTAGATTTCAAATTAGTGGCTCTGTGCCAAACTATACTGGCTGTGTGACCACCTGGCATCCCAGCACAAGATGGTGCCCTGCCACTGTCCCTTGCTTGCTAAATCCAGCCATGATTCCAGTATTAACAATGAAGTATACAAGCAACTTCAGTCTTTTCTCCTGCATTGTCAAAAGTCTCCTTTGCATATTCGTCACATTCGTCACTACATATTCTTCACTTCCATTCTTCCTGTTTGAAATAGGGATTGCCTTTAATTCTGTCTTTGTTTTCAATTCCTTGCTCTTTTCCAAAATTTGTTACTCTAGTCCTTTAATTACACTGTCTTTACCTTGTTAACCAACCCTCTCCAACTCTAACACTTAAGAGAGCCATCAGTGATTTTGAACATCTAAAACTGTAAATGTCATAATCTGAAATAAAAACAGAAAATGCTGGTAATACTCGGCTGGTCAGTCACCAGCTGTAAAATGAGAAGCAGTGTTAACGTTTCAGATTGAAGACCCTTCATCGTCAAACACGATCACTGAGTAATTAGCTGCTGCTCACTCAACAGTGCTATGTTCTTTAATCATGTATATACACTGGCTGGCACCAGTGATGTGACTTGGTAACTTATCTCATTTTGAAGAGATTAATTTAGAGAGAGAAAGCAAGGAAACAGGGCCTTTGGCCCACTAAATTGATGATGACCACCAACCACACTAATTTTACAATAATTCAATTTTTAAAAATTTTCTTCATGTCCTCAGTAACTTCCCTCAGATTTTACTAGTCACTTACACACTGGAGGCAGTAGAACCAATGTGAGATGAAACCATAGCATCCAGAAGAAGCTTGCACACAGTGAAATCGTGCAAATTCTTCACAAACAGCACACAAGGTCAGAATTGAACATGGGTTTCTGGAACTGTGAGGTAGCAACTTCTGCTAGCTCCAGTACTGTGCCACCTATTCATGGGATGTGGGCAGTGGAAGCATAGCAATATTCACTGTCCATCTCTAATTGCCCATGAGAAGGCAGTGATCTCTCCTGTTTCCATTTTACTACTACTCTTAAAGAGGAGTTGCTTTGAAGAAATTCACCTCCTCTTTTGTTGGAAGCTCTGTGGGTCCCTTTCCCTTTGCACTGGCTCTGTGCTTTCTACTATTCTGTTTTTGGACCATGTTTCACCTATCTTCTGCCGGTTGCTGCCTCACACCTCCTTCTCACCACTCTGTACTGGCTCCCTCCCCTTTACCCTCTTGGTCCTGGTGTAAGGTCTTAGCCCGAAGAATTCCTGCAGTGACAAATTGAAGGTGGAATTATTGACCTCCAGCCACTGCAATCATCTTCCTTCAAATAATTATGGCAGCAGCCAAAAGAGCATTTGCCCTTGAATCTATTTGACCACTCGTTATGGCTCATTGATTGGGACAAATACGACTTCAAGGTCATAAATCTGGAATTTCTCTCCTTCAATTCAAATTTGTATCAAAGGTGTAATGAAGTCTTGAGCTGGACACTGCTGTTGAAATTGAAACTGACCATTACTGAGCAGGCGAAGGGAGAGTAGCTTCACTAAGCAGCTTTAATGATAACATCTCTGATCACTTCTGATACTCTACAGCAGGTTTATTAGGTGGCAATTTTGCTTTTCCATGGACAGGATGCACCTGGATGGTTTTCCTGAGTAGATGTCAATGTTGTATCCAGGCTGGAACAGCTTGACTGAAGGGAGGCCCACTGGCAGTATAGCTGAGATGCTGACCGGTGCCATTGCCTTTGTGGTACCCACTCCTCACCCATATCTATATGAAGCAGACTGAATTGTGAAAGTGAGCACCTCTGAAAGAAATGGAGATGGATCTTCTAAATGGCAGTTCAGGCTGAAAGTTGTATATGGCCCTCAGCCTGGATATTACTATTGCTAACAATGGAAGTGTTCTCTGAGATTCCTCTTCCGCCTGTTTAGTTGTCCATAACTATAGAACTTTGATTTAGTTTGTTTGGATTGGGATTGCTCAGATCTTTTATATGCTACTTCTCGCCCTGAGATATAGCTTCCCCAGGTTGGCACCTTTTCTGAGTCCCCCTTGTGCTTTCCTTACTATCACATTGCCCACCTCAATGAACCAGGGTTGGTCCCCTGGCTTGATAACAATCATGGATTGAAATATGTGCTATGCATCAGTATGATGGGATATAATGGCATCGATGTCTAATTTTGAGCTACCAAATCTGTTCTGAGTCTATCTTATATAGCTCTATTCTGGTACATGAGGAGGAGGAGGAAGTCTTTGAAGTCAGGTTAGTTCCTTGTTTTTTGAAACTCACCAACTGCTTCAAACCCTCAGACCCAATTATGCAACTGTAACCTTTAAGATTCAACTGGCTCAGTTAGTTAGTTGCTATCAAGCAACTCTCATTGGCAGACATTAAAATCCCCACCCACACTGCATTCTGTTCCCTTACTAATTTCAGTGCCTTTCTGATGTATTCCTCTACATCGGGGAGCCCTGGTCAACCTGCATAGGACAGACTCAATGGAAATTTAGCAAAAGATTTTGGGATTGCTTAGATTTGTTATATGAAGTAAGACCAGTGATCTTGTAGAGCAGTTAGAAAAGGGCAGGTATGACATTGTAGGCATCACATAGTTGTGGTTGAAAGAAGATCATGCTGGGAGGTTAACATCCAAAAAAAAACAATTTCGAAAGGACAGGCAGGTGCTAGAGGGGGTGTGATGGCTCTGTTGATTTAAAAAAAATGAAATTAAATCCTTAAAAAGAAGTGATCAGAAGATGTAGAATCCTTGTGGGTCGAGTTAAGAAACTGCAAGTGTTAAAAAACTGGTATGGGAGCAAACAGTAGTGAGGATGTGCGATTCAAATTACAACAGGAGGTAAAAAAGCATGTAAAAAGAGCAATGTTGCAATGTTCATAGGGATTCAATATGCACCTTGACTGGGCAAATCAGCTTGGTACTGGATCCAAAGAGAAATAATTTGTAGAATGGCTGCAAGATAGCTTTTTAGAGTAGCATGTGGTCAAGTCCACTAGGGAAAAGACACTGCTGGATTGGCTATTGTGCAATGAACCAAATTTGATTAGGGAGCTTAAGGTAAAGGGACTTTTAGAAGGCAGTGATCGTAAAATGATACAATTCACCCAGCTGTTTGAAAGGGAGAAGGTAAAATCAGATTTATCTGTATTATAGTTTACTCAAAAGTTAACTTTACTTTAAGGCCTAACAGAGGAGCTGGCCAAAGTTGATTAGAAGGGGAACTAGCAGAATGTAGAACATAGAACACTACAGCACAGTACAGGCTTTTTGGCCCACTACGTTGTGCCGAACTTTTAACTTACCCCAAGATCAATCTAACCTTTTCTTCCATTTTAAACTTATTCCATTCAGCTCCCTCAGCTTTCAAGCATTCATCAACACTTTCGGAGAATTTTATACTGGCCATTTAACCTATCATTTTACACACCTTTGAGATTTTGGAGGAAACTGGTGCACCTGGAGGAATCACGTGTGGCTAGAGGGGAAACATGCGAGCTCCTTGCAGACAGCAGTGGAGGTCAGGGCAGAACCTGGGTCACTGGAGCTCGGGGGAAGCAGCTCGAAGTCGTGTCACGGTGCTTGGCATATTCATTACATCGCACTCTGTAACCTGTGTACCATAAAACATACACATACCATGGAATCTTTACCAAAATAGTATATTATCTTTTACTCCTCCTTTTCCTTTTGAATATATATATTTATCTCCCTGTTCGCAAAGCACCGTTTAATATTTTTTGCCCCATTTCAGTTGCTGTGTACTTTAATTGACACACCGGTAACTTCAGATGCTGAAATCTGGCACAATAAACAAGATGCTGGAGGAATTCAGCAGGTCAAGCAGCATCTACGAAGGGAAATGGAAAATCGATATTCTGCACCAATTGGTTTATTATTGTCACATATTGTGGTACTGTTAAAGCTTCTCTTGCATACTCTTCCCACAGATCAATTCATTACAACAGTGCATTGAAGGAGTACAAGGTACAACAAAATAAAAGTGTTACAGAGGAAGTGCAGTGCAGATAGAAGATAAGGTATTAACAAGGTAGACGGTGAGGTCAAAGGTCCATCTTGTCGAATTAGAGAACTATTCTGTAGACCTATAAGAGCAGGATGGAAGCTGTCTTAGAGCTTTAAGGTATGTGCTTTCAGGCTTTTGTATCTTCTGCCCGATGGGAATGGGCAGAAGAAAGTACGTCTGCGGTGAGATCTTTGATTATGCTGGCTGCTTTATGGAGCTAGCAAGAAGTGTTGATAGCCTCCATGGAGGTGAGTTTGGTGTCCATGATGCGCTGAGCTGCGTCCACAACTCTTTGCAGTTTCTTGCAGAGTAGTTGCTATACCAAGCCATGGCCCATCCAGAATAAATGTGTTCTATAGCGCATTGTTAAAAATTGGTTAAGAGTCAAAGATGACATGCCTAATCTGTTTAGCCTCCTGAGGAAGTACAGGCATTGTGGTGAGCATTCTTAGCTGTGGCATAAACATTTTGAGGCAGGAGAGGCGATTGTTGATGTTCACTCATTGGCATTTGAATCTCTCAACTCTCACAACCTCAGTACCATCAATAAAAGTGGGGGCATGTGCTCTGCCAACTCCCCCACCCCAACTTCCTGAAGTCAATGGCCAGCTCTTTTGTTTTGCTGACGTTGAGAAGAAGGTTGTTGCAATGATACCATGTCACTAATCTCTCTATCTCCTTCCTGTCGTGCAAAATTCATCATTGTTCCACCAATGGCCCACTACAGTAGTATCATTAGCAAACTTTTAGGTAGATAGAGCAGAATCAGAACAGGCAGTTCAAGTATATAGGGAGTAGAGTAGAGGGCTGTGGACAGCGGTGTTGGACACTGTTTGGCAGCGGTGTTGCTGCCTATCCTTACTGATTGTGGTCTGTTGGTTGAGAAGTCAAGAAATGCATTTGTAAAGGGAGATGTTTAATCACAAGTCTAGGAGTTTGGAGCTGAATTTGCTTAGAATTATATTACATAGAGGAGGGAGATTGAAAATTTGTCTGAGTAATGTCATAACAACAACTTCTCACTCAATGTCAGCAAGACCAGGGAACTGATTGTAGAGCTCAGGAGAGGGAAACCAGAGGGCCATGAGCCAGTATTCATCAGAGGATCAGAGGTGGAGAGGGTCAGTAACTTTAAATTCCTGAGTGTTACTATCTCAGAGGACCTGTCCTGGACCCATTGTATAAATGTAATTACAAAGAAAGCATGACAGTGCCTCGACTTCCTCAGGAGTCTGCAGAGATTTGGCATGACATCAAAAACTTTGATAGATGTGTAGTGGAAAATGTACTGACTGGCTGCATTATGGTCTGGTATGGAAACACCATGCCATTGAGTGGAAAATCCTACAAAAAGGAGTGGATTCAGCCCAGTACATCATGGGTAAAGCCCTCCCAACCACTGAGCATATTTACATGAAACACTGTCGTAGGAAAGCAGCATCCATCATCAGAGATCCTCACCACCCAGGCCATGCTCTTTTCTCGCTGCTGCCATCAGGTAGAAGGTACAAGAGCCTCAGGACTCACTTCATCAGGTTCAAGGACAATTACTACCCCTCAATCATCAGGCTCTTGAACAAAAGAGGATAACTGCACTCATCTATTGAGATGTTCTCACAAAAATGATCTCACATTAAGGGCACCTTATCTTGTTAATTCATGCTCTCGTTTTTTTTATTGCCATTTATTAATATTTGCAGTTCTTGTTTACAGTTACTATTCTATAGATTTGCTGAGTATGCCTGCAGACAAAAGAATCTCAGAGTTGTATTCGTGACGTACATGCACTCTGTTAAGAAAATTTGCTTTGAACTTTCTTAATTGAAGGCAAAGCTGTAGTCAATAAAACAACTGTCCAATGTATTGAAGTGGATGTAGTTCCTCTATCACCTTGTTTATGCCCATTCACTTTTTTATTGTGAAGGTATGTGCAGTACTTTGTATTAATGTCTTAATCTACTTTGGAAAAACAAGAAAAAAAGAACTCGTGTTCTTTGAATTCATTTTTATCCTCAGGTTTTCCCAATGTGAATCACAACAAACTGATGTCATTATTTTTATGTAGATAAACACACAGTTCCAATTCACACATAGCAAAGCCCTGTGCACTGCAAAAACAAAATAATTAGTTGATCTGTTATTTTGGCTCTTTGTTGAAGAGCAGTTTCAGTCCCTTGCTTTTCTTCCATGTCATGCTGTGGGTTCTTTATAGACACCTGCTGAACAGCTGGAAAGCTGTTTCCTTCCTTTTTTTCCCTTTATCAACTGTTCTGTTTGAGGGAGAATTACTCTTCTGTAGCAGTGAGGCAGGTTTAGCACTCTGCAAGCAAGTGCGGAAATGATTGAGGAGGTTCATTCAAGTAACAATTATTAGAGAGCAGGAATGTGAGATCTGCTACACCAGTTTGGGAGACAGCACCAGCTCACTTATATCACCTCCAAATGTAACAAGTAACTTTGTCAGAATAGGTAGAAGGTTGACACTGATGACACACCAGTGAAAAAGGGCATCTGCAATGGGTAAAATGTAAAGAAAAAATGTAATTTGTCCTCTGTCCTTCTGTTGCTCCTACATTCAGATTCAGATTTATTTATCACATGTAAATTGAAGCACACAGTGAATTATGTTGTTTATGTTAACAGCTAGCACACCCAAGGATGTCATGGGGGCACCCTGCAAGTGTCATCACATATTCCGGCACCAAAAACAAGACGTCAACAGCAAATCAAATTCCATTCCCGTCCCTCCCACCCGTCCAACCACTCACACACCCAGACAGGTATCCAACCCCAAGGATGTTCCTCCAGTTGCTGTCCCAAGATTTTCAGACTTAACTGATATCGGTCTTCCAGCTTCAGACTTCATCCCAGGACTGCTGTAAGTGCGGAGTTTATATTATGTGACATTAACCAACGGTCATTCAATTCTATTCCCCTCTTCTTTCAATATCAGCTTCATCCTTTCTTCTTCTCTCCTTTGTAAATCCATCAAGCTTTCCACACATTCCAAGTTAACTCAGTAACTCCCCATGCTTTCACTGGTCACTATTCAGATACAGAGCTGTACTCTCTGTGTCTGGCTTATCAACAGTCTACATAATTTCAATGTCTCTCTTTAGTCTAAAAGTGTGAGTGGAATAAAAATTATTCACTTCAAATTTGTCAGTCTTTAAATACAAATTTCAGGAATATATAAACATTATTAAACACAATGGCTGCTTTCACAGCTGGCAACACCCTATCTTCAGCTTTGTCAGGTGGTTAAGAGAAAGAATGCACAGCCTGAAGCCCAGTAGCTGTACTGCCTACATCATTGGAATCCAGGCTCCAAAGAACTAATTAGATAGGCCCTCTACTTTTGGACTAGGTAAGTGGGGACACCACAAGTGGTTCTGAGTGAGTTTGGGTTGATACTAACCAGACCATAAACCTCAGTACTGTATACTACAAAATTTTAAAGAGTGTGCTAAATTTACTCAAATTGTACAAGGACTGAAAGACACCAGAACTTTTGAGCAGTGTAGATTTGTAGAAGCTTTGGTGGCAGAGTTTGGAATTATGAATGTTTAATTGTGTGAATAGGGTTAAAGTGTTTGCAGAGGGAGAAGGGCCAAAACCAAGACGATGATAATTAGCAAAATAAGCAGTAAGGTGAAGGAACTGTTTCATTGCCAAGAATTATTGGGATCTGGAATATATTGCAAGAAGGTTGGAGGAAAAAGATTTAGCAGTAATTATCAAAAGAGAATTTGGTCTTGGTCTATCGGGGAGGCAGGATACATATAGACTCATGTGAAATTGCAGGAAGGTGGAGCAAAGCCAAATCAGGTCAATGAATACAAGGTCAGGTTTAGGGGTTACATGATCTCCTTTTCATAATAAATCTTTAATTTGAAAGAACATTTCAGGAACAGGGGATGGGAAGTAGGATCAGTGAATAGCTCCACATGGACAGAGAGCCAAGTGACCTCCTGTTGTGCATTGTTCTGTTACTAAAAAAGTCAGTGGAGTGCCAAGGGCATGTGTCTCAGCAACTAAGTAAATGAAATCCTGAGCCCAAGCTGTCCTCACTATTTTAACATTTCAGCATTTTATCTATTCCTTACTACCCAGATTTGATGGTATCTGAAATGTCATCTCTGAGTGTCTCCATATGAGGAGGGTTGCACATTATATTGACCTACAGCCTGAGAAGTACAGGTGAGATATGGAGGAAAGGTTGTGTAAAGTCAGTTAGACAGTGCGAGACCTGTACTTGGATCCTTGACTGATCAAGAGAGCTAAATTGTCCTTAAGTGGTTTGTAAAAAAACAACCTGTTTTTGTTCCTATCATTTCTTAGCACCAGGCAAGCTGAGCCTTACAGAATGTTATCCCATAATATCCTTGTGGAACACCATTAATCACAGACCTCCAGTTAGAATCAGTTCCTACGATCACTACCTTCTTCAATGGGTAAGCCAGTTCTGAATCCGAGTGTCCAATTTGCCATTGATCCATGCATCTTAATCTTTTGGATGAGCCTCCCTTGAAGGACCTTGTCAAGCACCTTACTAAAATCCAGGTAACCAACATGTGCAGCTCTGCCTTCATCAATCACCCTTGTCACCTCGTCAAAAAACTCATTCAAGTTAGTAAACCATGACTTGCCCCAGACAAAGCATGCTGGCTCTCTCTAGTTCTTCTTCATGTGCCTTGCATGTTACATGCTTGGGCGATTATGGCTCTCCACATCAAATGATCCCTGACAGTGTCAATGATATCTCACACACTTAGATCTGTTGGTTCTTTCACAGTGTCCATATATTTTCTTCTTTGCCTTCCTCTTCCGCATTTCCCAGGCATACGGCCTTGTAATGTTAGGCATTCTATTTCTCCCTTTCTGATGACATGGTCCAGGAATTTAAGTTTCCTTTCATTTAATGTTCTCATTAAAGATCTTTTTGTATGGGCACGTTGGAGTACTGTCTCATTAGTTATCCTATCTCTGTATGATATTTTCAGCACTCTTCTAAGAAACCACATTTCTGTTGCTTCTAAGTTTCTTTGGAGTTCTGGTGTTATAGTCCATGTTTTGGAAGCATACAGCAAGATTGACCAGACGTAACATTTCACACTTTGTAGTAGCCTAAGCCTTGTTGTCATAGAGATGTGTCTGTCTAACTCCTCTTTGAATTTTAGTCCAACTGCTTATATTATCATTATTTTTTGGAAGTTGGTTTTGGCAATGGCAATTCTTCTTTTTATTTCTACTTTAAATTAGATTAGATTATGAGGACATGCAGTCCTCTTTTATTGTCATTTAGTAATGCACGCATTAAGAAATGATACAATATTCCTCCAGTGTGATATCACAGAAACACAAGGCAGACCAAAACTGAAAAACTGACAAAAACCACATAATTATAACATATAGTTACAACAGTGCAAAGCAATACCGTAATTTGATAAAGAACAGACCATGGGCACGGTTAAAAAAAAGTCTCAAAGTCTCTCGAAAGTCCCATCATCTCACGCAGATGGTAGAAGGAAGAAAACTCTCCCTGCCATGATCTTCCAGTGCTGCAAACTTGCCGATGCAGCATCTTGGAAGCACCCGACCACAGTCCGACTCTGAGTCGTCTGAAAACTTCGAGCCTCCGACCAGCCCTCCGACACCAAGCACCATCTCTGCTGAGCGCTTCGACCCTAGCCCCGGCTGCCAGCAGCAGACAAAACCGAGGATTTGGGGCCTTCCCCTCTGGAGATTCTCAATTGCACAGTAGCAGTGGCAGCGAACTGGGCATTTCAGAAGTTTCTCCAAATATTCCTCCGTGCTTCTCACGTCTGTCTCCATCAAATCAGAATTGTGCACGGCATCCTACTTACAAATACCGATATCATTCACCGGAGAGGATGCACGTGCTGCGTCGTGCCGCCATCTTCTCCTCCTCCCCCTTTACTTCTAGCATTTTGTGATATAAAGCTACCAAGGTAATTAAAACTAGTTCTTTGTTCAATTTGTACAATTGGCAGTTGGGAGTATCCTGCTGTTTTGATATTACCATACATTTGTTTTTTTTTTACAGTTGATGGTTAGACTAAAATCTTGTTTGTACTACTTTGTCTAGGAGGATTTGTAGGTCTTCTGCAGCACTTGCTATTAGGGCGGTGTTATCTGCATATCTTATATTGTTGATGTTAACACCTCCAATTTTTATCCCATTGAGGTCTTCTACTTCTCTGAGAATCATTTCACTATAGATATTAAATAATTCCAGTGAGGCCATGCATCCCTGTCTAACTCCTCTTTGAATTTTAGTCCAACTGCTTATATTATCATCTATTTTTACCATCGCCGTTTGATTCCAATATAAATTTTGAAGCAGTTGTTGGTCCCTTCTGTCAATGTTTAGTTTAGCGAGAATTTGTAATAATTTTTCATGTTGCACTTTGTCCAATGCTTTAGTGAAATCAATAAAACATAAAAATACATCATTCTGATATTCAATTGCCCTTTCTGAAAGCATTCGTAGTATGAAAATTGCATTCCTAGTTCCTCTATCCTCAATAAACCCATACTGCAGTTTAGAAGTTTCTGGTCTTAACTTGTTTTTAATTCGACTCAGAACAATTCTCAAGAAAATCTTTATTATGTGACTCATAAGACTGGTTGTTCTATAATTTTTGCAGTCAATAGTTCCAGGAATTTTTAGCAGAGTTATAAATACTGATTTCAAGAGACTGTCAGGCAATACACCAGACTCGTATATGCCGTTAAATAGTTCAAAAAGAATATCTATGCCTAGATCTTCTAGGGCTTGTATCATTTCCACTGAAGTTTCATCAAGTCCAGTGGCTTTACCATGTTCCATGCTTTTCCTCGCTTTAGTTATTTCTTCTTTGGTAATAGGTTGGCCAGAATTAGGCTGCTTAATATCGGGGGGTTCCCCTCTATTATCTTCAAATAGCTGCTCTATATACTGAATCTACCTCTGACATACTTTATCTGGGTCTGTTGGTATGGATCCGTCTGCTGATCTTATGCATTCTGTAGAGGAGGTTTTCTTAATTCCAGTAATTTCCTTAATTTTCTTGTGCGTTTCTTTGCTGCTGTTAATATTGCCTTCTACTTCATTGCATTTTTGATTCAGCCATTCTTCCTTTGCAGTATTGCACAATTGTCTGGTCTGTCTGTCTAGCTCTCTGTATTGCACTTCATTATTCTTCACTAACCTTCTTTGTTCCATCAGATCTAGAATTTCTTTGGTTATCCACCCCTTGGTGTGTTTGATTTCTTGTACTGGGATTATCTCCTCTGCTGATTGCTGTATAGCATATTTAAATCTGTCCCAAATAGGTGTTCTTTCATTTTCGTTGAGGTATTCTTGCACAGCTGTTTTGAATTGTTGCTTAAGTACGCTATCATTTTTAAGTTCTCACAACATATACTTCCTTCTCTTTTTTCCACGTTTCAGTTTCTTTAATTTTGTTCTGATGGTAGCTATTACTGGATGGGGATCTGAACCACAGTCTGCACCTGGGTAGACTTTAGAATTAGTGATATTATTTCTAAAGCGTTCATTGATGGTAATGAAATCTATTTGATTCCTTGTTCTATCTCCAGGGCTAATCCAAGTACACAATCTACGTGGATGGTGTTTATACCAAGTACTGTATTGGTGATCACTTGGTTGTTTCTGATACACCAATCAGTAAACCAATCTCCATTTTCATTTTTCTCCCCTAATCCAAAAGGTCCTATGATGTTATCAGCCCCTTCCTGTCCAACTTTGGAGTTAAAATCTCCCATGACTAGTTTTATATCCCCCCTGACATTTACATTGCTCATAAGCATTGTCGAGATCTTCATAAAACTTATTGATATCCTCTTCATCCGCATCATTTCTTGACACATAGGCTTGGATTATGCTAATGTTAAAAGGGTTACCCCTTATTTTAACTAAAAGCAGCCGGTCCGATATCGCCTAAAATCCCATAATCTCTCTAGTTAGGCAATGGTTTTCCAAAAGTTCATAAATCCTATCCCTAAGAATTCTCTCTAGGAACTTCCCTATCACTGACGTTAATCTCACCAGTCTGTAGTTTTAAGGATTATCCCTAGTTCCCGTCTTGAATAATGGAACAAAATTCACTACTTTCCAGTCTTCCAGGACATTGCCTGTGGCTAGAGAGGACATGACCCCAGCAATTTCCTTTTTTTTATTGGCCTCTCTGTGACCTGGGATATATCCCGTCATGCCCTGGGGATGGATCCACCTTAATGTTCTTTAGGAGACATAACACTATGTCCTACTTCGAAATGCCTATGCTCCACATCTTCTCCTTGGTAAATTCTGATGTAAAGTACTCATTAAGGACCTTACCCATGTCCTCCACATCCATGCACAGTTTCACCCCCCATCCTTGAATGGGCCTGCACTCTCCTGAATTATCCTCTTACTCTTGACATGTAGATAGAATGCCCTGGACTTTTCTTTAATCCTACTTGGCAAGGACTTTTCATGGCCACTCTTGGCTTTCTGGATTCTTTATAATCCTCAAGGGCTCTGTTTGATTCTAGTTTCCTAAGCTTGACACACTTTTCTTTTTCCTTCTTGACAAAATTCATCACCTCTTTTGACATTCTAGGCTCTCTTACCTTGCCATCCTTGTCCTTCTGACTGAAACGTACCTGCCCTTTATTCTGCACAGTTGATCTTGAAACATCCTTCTCAAGTCAGATGTGAACCTGCCCAAAAACAGCTGGTCCTAATTCTCACTCCCTAGTTCCTGCCTAGTGCTCTTGTAATTTGCCAATGTTTTAATTTAATTCTCTACTGCAAGGTCCATACTTACCCTTATCTATTGCTATCTTAAAACTTAAGGAGTTGTGGTCACTGTTCCCTAACTGCTCACCCACTAAAAGGTCAGTCACATGGCCATGCTCATTCCGCAACATCAGGTCCAGTACAGTCCCTCCTCTTGTTGGACTATCTACATTTTTATTTAAGAAAATCTACTGGATGCACCTAACAAATTCTGCCCCATCTAAACCTCTTGCACTAAGAAGGTCCCAATTTAAGGATGTTGAAGTTCCCCATGACAATAACACTATTGCCTTTACACCTTCCCTTAATCTGCCTGAATATCTGTTCCTCAATGTTCTGGTGGTTACTGGAGGGTCTATAGTACAATCCCATCAGAGTGATTGCACTCTTCCTATTTTTGAGATCTATTCATATACGAAAAGATCTTTAATGAGAATATTAAATGAGAAGAAACTTAAATTCCTGGACCATGTCATCAGAAAGGGAGAAATAGAATGCCTAACGTTACGCCATATGCCTGGGAAACGCGGAAGAGGAAGGCAAAGAAGAAAATATATGGACACTGTGAAAGAACTAACAGATTTAAGTGTGCGAGATATCATTGACACTGCGAGGGATCGTTCGATGTGGAGAGCCATGATCGCCCAAGCGTGTAACGCGCAAGGAAGAAGAAGAAGAAGACTCATATACGTAGACTCAGTGGACGAGCCCTCATTATGTTCCTTTTATGTGCAGCTGTGATATTGTCCCTGATTAGTAGTGTAATTCACCCACCTCTTTTAACCTCCCTCTCTATCCTTTCTTTTTTTTAATATAATTTTTATTAAATTTTCAAAAAGAATACATGAAAAGATAAAATCTACCCACCCCCCTCCATATATAGTCCTACCTAAAAAGAAAGAAAGAGAAAAAAAAAGAGCCGCCTGGGTATTGGAAGGTTTCCACATGCTCCATGGGATTCAAAATAAATTTCGTATAATTATTCGTTACTTTCCCCAAGTAACCAAAATCTTTATCGGAGCACTTAAATATGCCATCCTATCTTTTGTAAATAAGGGCGCCAAATATTCAGAAACGTTACATATTTATCTCTTAAATTATAAGTAATTTTTTCAAGTAGAATAGAACTAGCCATTTCATTATTCCAACGATCCATACTTAAATACGAATCAGATTTCCAAGTAACTGCTATAGTCTTCTTAGCTACTGCCAATGCAATTTTTATAAATTCTTTCTGATATTTATTCAATTTAAGTTTCGGTTTTATCTCTTCAATATCACCTAATAGAAATAATACATGGTTATGTGGAAGTTGAATTCCAGTAATTTGTTCCAGTAAGACTCTTAAATTTATCCAAAAGGGTGAATTTTAAAACAAGACCAAGTAGGATGTAAAAAAGTACCAATTTCTTGATTACACCGAAAACATTTATCAGATAGATTTGAATTTAATCTATTTATTTTTTGTGGTGTAATATATAATTGGTGTAAAAAATTATATTGTACTAATTAAGTGGAACATTTATTGTATTTGTCATACTGTCAAGACAAAGTCTTGACCAAATTGTTTCATCAATATTAATATTCAGATCTGTTTCCCATTTTTGCTTTGACTTATGGGTTCCTTGTTTAATTGTCTGTTCTTGAATCAAATTATACATACAAGAAATAAATTTTTTAACTTTCCCTTTTTGAATTAAAATTTCAATTTCATTAGGCTTTGGCAAAAACATTGTTTGACCCAGCTTACCTATTAACTAAGCCCTTAATTGAAAGTAACAAAAGAAAGTATTGTTAGATATTTTATACTTATCCTTTAATTGTTCAAATGACATCAATATACCTCGCTCAAAACAATCTCCTATAAATTTAATCCCTTTTTGGTACCAATTATATAAAAGTTGATTGTCCATTGTAAAAGGAATAAGTCTGTTTTGGAACAAAGGTCTCCTTGCTAATAGAGATTTCTGTGTTTCCTTATCAACATTTATCTTATTCCATAGATCAATCAAATGTGTTAATATAGGAGATTCTTTCTTTTCCCGTATCCTTTTAGATTCCCATTTATATATAAAATCTTCAGGTTTATTTTCTCCTATCTTGTCTAGTTCTATTTTAATCCATGCTGGTTTTTGATCATCGAAAAAAGATGCAATAAATCTAAGTTGATTTGCTTTATAGTAGTTTTTAAAGTTTGGAAGTTGTAACCCTCCTAACCCAAATTCACATGTCAGTTTTTCCAATGATATTCTTGACATTTTACCTTTCCAAAGAAATTTTCTCACAAATTTATTTAACTCTTGAAAAAATTTCTGTGGCAATTGTATTGGTAATGTTTGAAACAAATACTGTAATCTAGGAAATATATTCATTTTTACAACATTGACTCAACCTACTAATGTTATTGGTAGTATCATCCATTTGTCAAGATCTTCTTGAATTTTTTTCAATAGTGGTAAATAATTAAATTTATATAAATTCTTTACATCATTATCAAGTCTTATACCTAAATACTTTATACCATTTACCGGCCATCTAAATTGGGGTACTAATCGACATCGACTATAGTCTCCTTTAGTAAGAGGTAAAATTTCACTTTTAATCCCAGTTTATTTTGTAACCTGATACCTTCCCATATTCATCCAATCTAGAAGATAATTTATGTAACGAATGTTGCGGGTTTGTTAAATAGATCAAAACATCATCGGCAAAAAGATTAATTTTATATTCCTCTTGGTTAACTCTAAAACCCATAATATCTGGATCAATTCTAATTAGTTCTGCCAATGGCTCTATCGCCAATACAAATAAAGCAGTTGATAGTGGACAACCTTGTCTAGTTGACCTTTTTAACTGGAATGGTGTTGAAATTTGAGAGTTTGTCACTACTTTAGCTTTAGGGTTAGAATTTAAAGTTTTAATCCAATTTATAAAAGATGTTCCTAGCCCATATTTTTCTAATACTTTAAATAAAAAATCCCATTCTAATCTATCAAATGCTTTTTCTGCATCCAAAGCTACTACTATACTCTTCTCATCCCTTTTTTGTGCCAAATGAATTATACTGAGTAGCCGAGTTACATTATCTGCCAATTGTCTATTTTTAATAAATCCTGTTTGATCCATATGTATTAATTTTGGTAAATATTTAGATAATCTATTCGATAAAATTTTTGCTATTATTTTATAATCCATATTCATAAAGAAATAGGCCTGTATGATGTTGGTTTCAGAGGATCTCTGTCCTTTTTTGGCAATACTATTACAATCGCTGTTGAAAAAGATTCTGGAAGTTTATGTATTTTTTCTGCTTGACGTATTAGTTCCATAAAAAGAGGAAATAATAAATCTTTAAATTTTTTATAAAATTCAGGTGGAAAACCATCTTCTCCTGGAGCTTTATTACTTTGGAGTGATCCTAAAGCTTCTTCAACTTCTTTTAATGTAAAAGGCATATCTAATCCCTTCTGTTCTTCCAAATTCAATTTTGGAAGAGAAACTTGTGATAAAAATCTTTCTATCTCATTAACATCATTTTGGGATTCTGATTGATATAATTCAGAATAAAAATTTTTAAAGGTTTCATTTATTTCAAGAGGTTTATAAGATATTTTATTTGCCCTTGTTCTAATTGCATTTATTGTTTTGGAAGCTTGTTCTGTTTTCAACTGCCAGGCAAGAATTTAATGTGCTCTCTCACCTAACTCATAATACCTTTGTTTAGTTCTTATAATTGCTTTTTCCGTTCTATATGTCTGAAGCGTATTATATTGTAACTTCTTATTGACAAGTTGTCTTCGTTTTTCTTCTGACATATATCTTTGAGATTCTTTTTCTATTCTTGTAATCTCTTTTTCCAATTGATCTAGTTCTGCCATATATTCTTTCTTAATTTTAGACGTGTAGCTTATTATCTGGCCCCTAAGATATGCTTTCATCGCATCCCATAATATAAATTTATCCTCCACTGAATGAAAACTTGTATCCAAAGAAAATTGAATCTGCTTTTTCATAAAATCACAAAAATCTTAACATTTTAATAATGTTGAATTAAATCTCCATCTATAAGCCACTTCTTCCTTATCAGCCATTATTATTGTCATTAATAAAGGAGAAAGATCTGATAATATTCTTGCTTTATATTCCATATTTTTCACTCTGTGTTGAATATGCATTGATAATAGAAAAAAAATCTATCCTTGAGTAAGTTTTATGTCTATGGGAATAGAACGAATACTCTCTTTCTTTAGGATTGATTCTTCTCCATATATCAATCAAATTTAAATCTTTCATCAATGATAAAGTTAAATTTACTACCTTCGATTTTATAACAGCCTTAGTTGATCTATCTAAGACTGGGTCTAAGCAAAAATTAAAGTCTCCTCCAATTAATATTTTTTCATGTGCATCCGCCAAATTCAAAAAAGCTTCTTGTATGAATTTTGCATCATTTTCATTTGGTGCATAAATATTCATAAAAGTCCATAGTTCGGAAAAAAGTTGACAATGTATAATCACATATCTCCCCGCAGAATCAGTTATTACATTTTGTATTCTAATTGGTAACATTTTATTGATCAAAATTGCTACTCCCCTCGCTTTTGAATTAAATGAAGCCGCAACAACACTACCCACCCAATCTCTCTTTAGTTTCTGATGTTCTGTTTCTGTTAGGTGCGTTTCCTGTAAAAAAGCTAAATCTATCTTCATTTTTTTAATATATGTTAAGATTCTTTTTCTTTTCACTGGTCCATTAAGCCCATTAACATTAAAACTCAAAAAATTCAATAAATTAGTCATTATTCTTAACAAAGTTACTCCAATCTAAAACATTACTTATCTTCTCAACTCTCATAGTTCCTTGGGGAATCTCTTTAAACTTCACCATGTTGCTATGTGTTCCCCTCCCAACCTTCCAGGCAAAACGAAAAAAAGATAGAAAAAAAAAGAAAAAACAAAATACCCCCCCACTAATGTTGTGAATGAAAAGATACACAACACTACCCCCCTCCATTTTACGGGTTGCGGCAAAAGCCACGCTTGCACACATGATTAACGTAGCAATCGATCAGTGCTTCTTCCAGCTCCCCCGCAACAAAAAAAGTTATATATATATAGACAAAATTAGTATTACTATTCCCAACTAATTTCTTCCAGTATTAACCTTTCTTACCCCCCTCATATAATTAATAATATATTTATACATTCATCCAGCTTCAAAAATCCAACAAGTCCATTCTTTAACCCAATCTTCATCTTCAATCTATCTCGCTCTCCTGAGTTTGTTCTTGTATCTGGTGAATATTCAGAGAATCTCGCACAAACTGCTCTGCTTTCTGGTAGTCATCAAAAAATCATTTTTTCTCCACCAGGCAAAAAAAATCTTCAAAGTTGCAGGATAATGCAGTATAAATTGATAACCATGATCCCATAGGGTTTTTTTCACTGGATTAAACTTCTTCCTTTTCTTCAAAAGTCCGTAACTTATATCAGGGTAGAAAAAAACTTTGTTCCCTTTAATTATCAATGGCCCTTTTCTATCTTTGGCAGCTCGAGCAGCTGCCTGTAGAATCCTTTCCTTGTCTTGAAATCTTAAGAATTTTATTAAAATCGATCGTGGATATTGGTCATCTTTTGGTTTTGGTCTTAGAGCTCTATGTGCCCGCTCAATTTCAATTGGTCGAACCTCCTCTCCCATTTGCAAAACATCTGGGATCTATCTTTGAAAAAATTCTATTGGCTTTTCTCCCTCCATACCTTCTGTAAGACCAACAATTTTAATATTATTATGTCTACTGAAATTTTCCAACATGTCCACTTTCTCCAAGAGTCGGTTTCTTTCCGAGTTCCAGACAAGCAAATCATTTTCTGTTTTTTCCACTCTATCATTCATAAGCCCCATTTCTCTTTCCATCTTCTGAAGCTTCTTTTCCATTTTGTCCTGTCTTTCCATAACTTTATTATAGCACCTCTTCGTATCTCTAAGCTCTTCTCTTACTTTTCTTAATTCAGCCGTTGATTGCAATATAGCCTCTCTTATGTCTCTATCAACTCCTTTACTTCCACTCGCTTCCAATTCTTCCTCCTCTTCTTCATCTGTGTTCTCTGCAGAATCCAGTTCTGACTCTGAGTCATTTTCAATTGCAGTGGGTGTCGGTTCTTGTAGTTTGCGTTGTGTCGATTTGCGCATGCGCAGTTCAGGTGTCTTCTTCGGAGAAACCGTTGCCACCGCCATTGCTCCCTGTTCTACCGAAGGAGATCCAACCTGAGTCCGAGGCTCCATCGTTGCAGTAGGCCCTTTTTTCTTCCCGTCTCGCGGCTGCTTCGCAACAGCAGACTTCTTTTGTTGCAGTTTAGGAGGCATATCGTAAAGTAATCTTACAAAGTTTATAAATAATTTTCAGAAAATATTTACCAACTTTGTTTTATTTAAACGGTACTTTACTGATTTGTTGCGGGAGAGCTGGATTTACACGTCTCAATCCCACGTCATCACGTGACCCCCCCCCCAATCCTTTCTAAAACATCAAAACCCTGGGACATTAATACCCATTCCTGTCCCTCTTTCAACCAAGTCTCTGTAATGACCACGACATCATAGTTCTATATATTGATCCATGCTCTAAGTTCATCACCTTTACCCATAATTCTCCTAGCATTAAAATACACAGGCTTCAAACTATCTGTTCCGGCATATAGAACATAGAGCATAGAACATAGAACAGTACAACACAGTACACGCCCTTCGGCCCACAATGTTGTGCCGACCTTTAAACCCTGCCTGTTACTGTGTTACTTTGTTCCTGCCTGTTTTAACTGGTGTTAGCATCTACTTTCCTCTCCATCCTTCCACTTTCTGACCTGATTCTCTGGCTCCCACCCCCGCTACCAAACAAATTAAAATTTTCCCAAATAGCTCTAGCAAATGTCCCAGCCAAGATATTGGTTCCCTTTCAGGTCAGATGCAGCCTGTCCCTCTTGTACAGGTCACCAGTGTCCCAGAAGTGGTTCCAATGATCCAGGAACCTGAAACCCTGCGCCCATTCTTCAGCCATTCATTCATCTGTACTATCATTTGATTACTGCCTTGACTAGCATGTGGCACTGGGAGTAATCCAGAGATTACTACCTTGGAGGTCCTGCTTGTCAGCCTCTTTCCTAACTCCCTATACTCACTGCACAGGACTTCTTCCTCCTTTCTACAAATGTCATTGGCACCAATGTGCACCACAACCTCTGGCTGCTCACTCTCCCTCTTCTGCAGCTGCTCCGAGACATTAAGGACCCTAGCAACTGGGAGGCAGCCTACCATCCTGGCTTCCCTATCGTGGCTACAGAATCTCTTGTCTGTTCCCCTAACTATCAAGTCACCTATCACTATCGCTCTGCTGACTTACCCTTCCTCACTGAGCTTCAGAGCAGGCCTCAGTGCCACTGGCCTGGCTGTTGCTGCTGTGCCTTGATAGGTCGTCCCCTTCAGGAGTATCGAAAGGCGCATATTTTTGCTGAGGGGAATGGCCATGGGGATGCCTGCACTGACTACTTATTCCTCTTCCTTCTCCTGGTGGTCACCCATCTCCTGGTCTGAAGCCTGCTCGCTGGGTGTGACCACCTCAGTAAAAGTCTCATCTATGAGGTTTTCAACCTCCAGATGGTGAATGCATCCAGCTCTAGCTGTAGTTCCTTGACCTGGTCAGCCAAGAGCTGAAGTTGGTGCACTTCTAGCAGATGTAGTTATTAGGAATTCTGTTAGGTACCTTAAGATCCTACATCTCACAGGATAAGCATCCCACCACTCTAACTCTAACCATCTAACCATCCTGCCTACACTAAGGATTTACAAACATCAAAAAAGGCTTACCTGCTCTTACATGTGCCTTCTCTCTGAAACCTTGGAGTGTCACACTCTCCTACGTCACTTGCTCTGCCTCTTCACGTCGAGCTTTGGCTTTAACTTCTTAACCTTATTAAGCAGGGACAGCTCTGATGCCTTTCTGCAAGCTCAGAAAGAGAATTTTGGTGTGATTCTAGCTTGTTGCAAGCTGTGGATGGTTGCTTGGCAGTGAGCACCAATGTATGAGCAGCCGAGGGGAGCTTTTAACACTAGGAGGGAGTGAGCACTGGTGATGTAATGAAAGATTCTTGGTTGGGGCAACTGTAACAAAAATCAATTCCCCTTGGGATCAATAATGTATGACTATGACTATGACTATCTCTGCAGCCAGGGTTCTTTGTGGTGGTTTGGTGAAGAAAATTGCAGCACAGCAAGTGGAAAGGAGAGAAGAGAGCTGGTGAAAAGTAACAGTAGGCATGGAGGGCTATGACCTCTCGTCACCCTCTCACCTGACATCAATGTGAAGTGCTTCTAGTTTGTGACAAGTCTGTACGATTGGCCTGCAGCTGGTCAATGGTGTCATGTCAGGATCCGTCTACTTGTGATCTTGGGGCTTTGCCAACATCTTTCTACAGAGCCATGGGGCTCTTGGCTTAAAAATAGGTTTGCATCGCTGACTGCCAGAAGGAACCTGGGATTGTATTTCACACTGATGGTAGTGAACAGTTCCTGAAGCCGTGATGATGTTAGTTCCGCAGATGATTGATAAATACACTTTACCTGGAACTGTGAAAGGAAACCGCACAGCAGCTTAAATCTGATCTTCTCAGTAAAGTAGTTTGATTTACAATTTGTCAATGGTACTGCTTTTCAGATTCTGGGAAATGTTTTGTTTTATTCACCCTTTGTTCTGCAAGTAGAATTCTATGATGAAATGGTCTGCCTTGTAGCCTCATTGCAGTGTTATGAGCCATTTTATGACAAGAAGAATGAGAGCTTGGTTAGTTAGAGCTTTATTTTCATTGCTGAGGACAACGAGATTGCTGTGCTATCCCATTCAGTGCAAAGCAGTATATTGGCAATTCAGTTACTGTAAACACAATGACTAAATGTAAAATAACATCTAAGTTATTTAGAATGACATCTCAATAAAATCTAACAACTAATAAAATTAAAAGAAATTGTGGTTGCCCCATTCACGTGTTGTGCATGCCCATGTTATAAAAACAACAATTAAATATAAAATAACAATATTGCACATGCCCAGTATTGCATGTAGAGATTGTCCACAGTGTCTATAGACTGTGGGTGGGTGGGTGGCCAGGGGAGCGTTGTTCAGTTGCATGACAGCCCTAGGGAAAAAGCAGGTTTTCAGTCTGGATGTCCATGTACATGCTTCCGTATCTCCTGCTGGGTGGGAGGAGATTGAGCAGGGATTACTGGGGTGGGATAAGTCCATCACAATTTTGCGAGCCCACTATTGACATTGTGAGTTGTAGATGGTTTCCATAACTGGTTGTTGTGTCCTAGTGATGTTCAGTGCAGTCCTGCTCACTCGCTGAAGTGCTTTTTGGTCGATCTTGTAGCTAGTGTAACGTAGTGTGAGGCAGTCTGTCAGTATCCTCTCAATTACACATTGGTAAAGGTTTGTGTTGGACCCCACCATGCCACTGGATCCAGGAGGGGATGTCAAGAGGGTGGGACTGGACCTGTGCAACCCCCTACTCACCTAAAATCCACTCACGCACAAGCTGTTCCTTTCTGAGGAGTGGGGTATCTAACCTCACTAACTGACTGAAAGGAACGATTATCATCCTATGGGATGGGTAGCCAGAATAAGAAGAAGGTAAAAGTTTACCAGTAGCTTTGGGGGCAGATTTGCTCTCTTTAAACTCCTAAGATAGTATAGGTGCTACTGAGCCTTCCCTATTATCAAGGAGGTGTTGGTGGTCCAAGAGTGCTCCTCTGTGATGTTCACTCCCAGGAACTTAAAGCTGGAGACACTTCCCACTGCTTCACCATTTATGAGTAGTGGAGATTGTTCATACCTTCTTGACTTCCAGAAATCGATAATCATTTCTCTTTTTAATGTTGAGTGAAAGTTTATGGTTATTGCACCATTCAGACAGTTTCTGCACCTCTTTGTTTGCTGTTTTGTTTTTATTTGTAATTAATACAGTCAGTGTCCAAGGCCAGGGCTAAAGCTGTACTAGCCACACCACTGTGGCGTTGTCTGCAGATTTGATGATGGAGTTGGTGCTATAGGCAGGGGCACAGTCATGGATGAGGAGAATGTAAAGGAGTGGACTTAGTACACGACCCTGCCGTGCACCAGTGTTCAGGATCGGGGGTTGATGTGAATTGTCTAGTCTGACTGTCTGTGTGCGATTGGTAAGAAAGTCCAGAATCAGTTCACAAATCACTCCAGCAGACTCAGGAGGAAAGCAATCAGCATAACCAGAGACACCACACACCCCGGGGCCACTCCCTGTTCGACCCACTGCCGTCCAGCAAAAGGCTCAGGACACTAAAAGCCAGAACAAATAGACTTGAGGAACAGCTTCTAGCCCAGAGCTGTGGCCTCCATCACACCACTCCCACAGAACGATGACTGAAACTGTGAGCACACACACGCACACACAAGCACTCAAGTACTTGCACTAACGGCACTTTGTGCATCACTGTGATATTCTGGTGCTGCTGCAACTTATTTTCTGCCTCTTGTCTATTTCATACTGTTTTTCTATTACTGTCTTGTTTTTATCTACCGCTTTATTTAATTGCCTGAGAGGAAGCCAAACAGAGTTTCATTGTACCTATGTATAATGACAATAAAGATCATTCAGTTCAATTCAATTCAGATTAATGTATTGAGTTCCAGACTGTGTAGTTTAAAGGTCAGCTTGTGGGTGAGTATGGTGTTGAAGGCAGAACTGTAGTTGATAAAAAGCGTTCTGGCATAGGTCCTTATGCTCCAGTTGTAAGCTGAGTGGCACAGTGGTGTGGCTAGTACAGCTTTAGCCCTGGCCTTGGACACTGTCTGTGTGGAGTTAGGGTATTATTTCTGTGACTCTCTGGGGCTTCCTGTGGGTGTTCCAGTTTTTTCCCATGTCTGAAAGGCAAAACAATGATGGCTTAATTGGCCACTGTACATTGTTCCTGTTGTGTTGGTGAGTGATAGAATCTCGGGGGGTGGGGGTGGAGTTGATTTGAATGCAGGGAGAATACTATTGGAACAGTGTTGGATTAGTGTGCATGGAGGCTTGGTAGTTGGTGTCAACTCTGTGGGCTAGGGGGCTGTTTCTGTGCTAAATGACCCAACGCACAGAGCAACATTATTGGATTTCCCCAGTAAAAGCTGAAACTGACGTTGTTGGTGTTAGCCCAGTGACCACTGTTCATTGTTGCAGACTTCACAAGTGAGGCAGAGCAGGTATGATCTTCACAACCAGCGGTTAAAGGCATCATAGAAACAACACACTTCTAGCTCCAAGAGAGTATTGTTACTAAATGAAGGAATGCCACACTGTTGGGAAGGGCTGGTAGAGTGCTCCCAGAGGGTCACTAAGGACCAAGATGATTTGATGAAGAACTGTGCCAACGAGTCACATGTTCTTTGTTGCCTCCAGAGCAAAACAAGCTGCTCCTGACGGCATGTTGCCAGGGAGATTCCATTAGGGCTGAGCATGCTGACTAGAGAGGTATGCACTTTGGGGGAGTGTGCAGTACAGTATGTACATGCCCATTCCATCCTACCCCTCCCTGTGAGCTGGAGCAAAAACAGGTGAAACCCCTGCACCTTGGGCGATCTGAATGATCTCTTTAATGCAAGAATGAACAGCAAACTCTGAGATGTGGCTGATATCAATCAGCCTGGAAAAGCCTTGAGGCTAAGTATCTGAAACTGCTGCTGGTTCTGATCTACGTGTCTACACGGGCAAAGTAGTCAAGATGCAAATATGAGGCTGTACTTGAGATCAGAGGAGGTCAGAAGTCTATGTGAGAGAAAGAATGCAATTTTAATAAACGCAACAACAGGAATTCTGCAGATGCTGGAAATTCAAGCAACACACATCAAGGTTGCTGGTGAACGCAGCAGGCCAGGCAGCATCTGTAGGAAGAGGTACAGTCGACGTTTGAGGCCGAGACCCTTTGTCAGTTCGCTCTTCTGTGAATAATATGAGATTATTAAGAGCTATTTTTCCTCCAGAAGATAAGCAATATTTTGTTTTGTCCTGGTCAGAAAAATTGAAAATCTCACTGCAAATAAATGTTGCATCTTCCACTGCTGTTGATGTTATTTCAAACATTTCTATGGGATAAAAATTGTAAAGGAGATTGAAAATACAACTGAAAAATTAGGTGGTAAGTTTCTCAGTTACAACTGGATCCAGAAAATGCTCAACTGCAAGCTAATCTGATCTTAAACAACACAACTCGGAGTGATGTGAACAAATCGGAGCTATGCTTGTATTTTGAATTGGTGATTCAGGCAACCCCTGTGTTACGATGTGGTGGTGTTCCTACAAACTTGACTATATTGCGATTTTCTATAACACGCAGTTGTGTCATCCACACACATAAAGAACAGTGTGGTGGAAAAAATACATTTGCATTGATTTACCTACTTTTTTTATTACATAAATTCTGTGAGACTCACTTTATTCCATATCTTAAATGTTGGGTGATATTTTGTCTTATGTTTTGTTACTCCAAAATATAAAATTAATTGGAAGGAAAACAAGGAAGTCTAAAATAAGAGTCTAACTTCATGTTTATCTTTAAACGAAGTGCGTGTGTATCATGTGGTAGCATCATGATGTATGCTTAATCAACAACATATTTACAAGATTACTCAAATATTACTGAAATGTTAAGTACACAGTGTTCCTCCCTGCTTAGCTATAAACTCCAACTCAATATAGAATGCATCGCAACTATATATGCGGTATATTATATAATGCAACTACTATACAAACATCCACAACATAGTAAATTTTAAATTGTCCCATTCAGGCCTAAAGATTTAATCACTGTGGAAGCTTTCTTACTCCTATGGGATACTGTCTTTCCTGACAAGGTGGAGTACTCTGCTTGGTAGGTGAGACTTGTGGCTATGAAATAATCTTGAGTTCTGGGTCCTTCTCCATGGTGATTGAAAGAGTTGACTCTGATTCTGCAGGAAGTGTTTCTGACAGCTCTGGCCACGTTTCTGCTCGGACAATTGACTCTGCTCTCCTCAACTGATTTGTGTGTCATCTCCAGATGATATCAGACACAATCTCCACTGTGAAGGAGAGTGGTCCAATTCTATCCTGAATCTTTCCAACTACCCACTTCTGATCATCAATGTAGTCCGTCACTAGGAGAAAGACATCAAACCTCCTTGTTAGAGGAGCTTCCAGTTTGTCTCAGCTGTTTGTCCTGCATAGTATTTCTGAGATTGGGTTTGAAGGGCACAGAGGACAACCCAGGAACAGGTTTGCTGGTGAGTTGGTGGTTGTGGAGTCTGCTGCATTGCGATTATGCAAGGAGGAAATTGGCAAGCTTCTGATTCAGTGTTAGTGTAGTAGTGTGTTCTGCTGACATTGCTCACAATGTGTTCTTTAGACTCTGGACAAATCTTTCCACCAAGCCTTTACACTATTGTGGGGTGCAGATGTAATATGTCTTATTCCATTGATTTTCAAGAATGACTGAAACTGTTCTGCCACAAACTGTGATCCATTATCACTGACTAAGTGTTCTGAAACACCAGTCCTTGAGAAGAGGCTTCTCAATGCATCAGCAGTGTGCAAGGCTGTAATGGAGGCTATTAGGAACACTATCGATCTCTTTGTATCTGAATCCACTACTAATAAGAAAGTTGTGCCCTTGAATGGTCCATGAATCCTCTGCCAGGGCATTGCAGGCCGTTCCCAGAGATATATAGTGCTCCTTTTGGCATCTTCTGGACATGCTGGCATCCTAAACAGTGCATGGCGAGCTGTTCCTAGGCCACCAGACAAAGCTTTGAGCCAACGCTTTCATTTTGACCCTGCCTCGATGACCGGCATGTACTGTAACTCCCCCAGCACTTCAGTTCTCAGTTTGGACGGTACAACAGCTCTGAATCCACAAGTAAGGCAACCGCTGTCAAGGGCAAGTTCATCCCAGTGCTGGCAGAAATAGCTGACCTGGGGTTTCTCCAGCACATTCCAGCCATGTTGGGGTGGCTATCTAGACCTGAGACTTTGTGGGGGCTTTTCTGGTTTCTCTTTGGATCATCTCTGTCGAGATAGGGAGATTTTGGATTTGCATTAGGGAGAATATGTCAAGATGTCCTTTTTTGCAAATTTTTCATATATTTCCTTTTCCAAGGGTAAATGGGGAAAATCCGTCAGCATTTCCACAATTAGTCGTCTTCTTGAATTCAATCTTGTAATTGTGTCCTCCATGAAACAGAGCCCATCTCCGCATTTGTGCTGCATCTGTTAGTGGAACAACCTTCTGTGGAATGAAAAAGGACACTAGATGTTGATGATCAGTAAACTCTCTCCTATACAAGTACTGACTGAAATGTCTTGCACCCCAAATCAGACTAAAAAGCCTCTCTGTCAATCAGTTCATAATTTTTCTCTAGCGGTAGGGGAATGTGATGTAAAGGCAATGGGATGTTTGCTTTTATCGATCATAACATGTAACGCTGCACCTATACCATAAGGCAGGGTGGCACAGGCAAGCTTCACTGGATGATGTGGATCATAATTATTTACTTTTTTGAAAGCCACCTCACACTTTGTCCACTGCCAATTCTTCCTGATCTGCAGTAATGAGGTCAAGGTGTGGAGCACAGTAACCAGGTTTGGCAGGAATCTATTATAGCAGTTGACAAATCCTAAAAAGCACCACAACTGTGACACGTCATCGAGGTAACACTGAGAGGCTGGGCAGCCTTGCAGCACCTGGTCCATAGCTGTCTGCCAGAGAGCAGGTGCAGCTACTTCTCCAACAATAAGCCGATTATAGCGATAAGGCCCTTTGTGAGTATTTATGGTGTGAAATAGAAACATAGAAACATAGAAAATAGGTGCAGGAGTAGGCCATTCGGCCCTTCGAGCCTGCACCGCCATTTATTATGATCATGGCTGATCATCCAACTCAGAACCCAGCCTTCCCTCCATACCCCCTGACCCCTGTAGCCACAAGGGCCATATCTAACTTCCTTTTAAACATAGCTAATGAACTGGCCTCAACAGTTTGCTGTGGCAGAGAATTCCACAGATTCAGCCTCTTCTTCCATCTCCATGTGTATGTAGTCCTCAGCTAAGTCCACTCTGCTGAAGAGTTTTCCTCCAGAAAGTGTTACAGAGTTATCCTCTGTCCTGGGCAGTGGGTATTGATCTACGTTTCTGGTAACCTTAAAATCAGCACTGATCCTGACAGACCCATTCTTCCTGACTGCTGGGACCGCTGGTGATGCTCATGGGCTCCACTCAAACTTGGAAAGAATTCCTTCGGCTTTCATGTTATCTAACTCACTTTATTACGGATTAAATAAGGAACTGGATGGCCTTTGCAAAACATGGGTGTGTTTAATACTATTTACCCTTTTGAGTTTGAGTTTTCCAATGCCATCCTTGAACACTGCTGTGGCATCATCCAGTACCTTTCTTAAGTCACTTTCAGTTGATTCTGTTGCAGGGGATCTAGCATGCAAATAGTGAAATATGGTTACAGCTATTTCAACTGCTCTTTTAAGTGTAGGTTGTGCTTCAGTTAGTAGTCATTTTTGAATGATTTCTTGTAAGATTTCACAAACTAAACAATCTCTCAGTGCATCATTAAACCCATTACTGAACTGACAATGCTCAGACAATCTCTTCAATCCAGCCACATACACTGAAATGGACTCCCCTCCCTTTTGATTTCACTTGTGAAACCTGAAGAATTCTGCGATCAACAATGGTTCCTGCATTATTTTCACAAAATCAGCAAAGCTCATTTCTGCTGGTTTGTTTGAAGCAGTGAAACTCCTAAGCAAAACTGTATGTTTTTAAATCCAATATACTCAGCAATTCTTACTGGCTATTCCATTTGCTTTAAAATCCTGGTCTATTTGCTCCGATCACAATATCCAGTTATCTGTTGTGTAATGGAGTGCCTCAATTTTCCCGATGTAGCAAGCCATTTCTGCTCTTTTTTATGATTATTATCACCGTGTACTCACTGTTTATGGACCCGTGCATTCTTCCCCTTTCTGCCTTTTTTTGTTAAAGTTGGTCGTGTTTTCTCTGAGGAATACATGCTGTGCTATTTTTTTTTAAAGCTCAAATGCCTTGCTATGCTTCCACAGTAGGTAGTCATCTCAGTAGTCATTTTAAAAATACCTTGTCACCACAGTTATGTTTTGTAACTCCAAAAAATAAAACTATTGGAAGAAAAACAAGAGAGTCTGAAATGAGGGTCTAACTGGGTATTTACCTTTATGCAAGGCATGTGTGCATCACGTGGTAGCATATTGACATAATGCAATTCACTTATTTTTACATATAACCCATAATGAATTATTTAAACAAAAGATGCTCAATCAACAACATATTTACATGATTACTCAAACATTACTGAAATATTAAAATACACACCATTTTGTGAATACTGTAAGGGTGAATATTCATAACCCAAACAGACAAAATGCCCGGGTTACTTGTATCATCCGAGTATGGATTATATAAATAGCATATTGTTGATGATGTTGGTGACATCTTATGTGTGTCCTTCTCCATGTTGATGACATCCTTAATGTTGACATCATAGGATCTTTAATGGTATTACAGATGTAATAACTGTTTTCTTCCTGGCTTTGATCAGACATGGTAATCAAACATTGGTGGTGCAATAAAGTGATGGACAACCTAGGTGTTGTTGCAGACATCATCAGTGCTTGCTTCCACATTGTCCACGTGATTGTAATAAAATCATGTTGCCACTCTGCGTGTTGACTTCATATCAGTACTCTGGTCTGGGAAACACCATTTTTTAACAACCAGCATTTATTAATCGTATTTCCCCTGAAAGCCAACACTCAAAGTTGTTATGATAAACCTTTTATTGCTCGTATGATGGCATCGTAAATATCATTTAGTTGTAGTGTTACTAATCTTCCACAGACTCCTTTAGAGGGAGTAGCATATTGCTGCTGTAAATGGTTAGTGTCAGGAAAGTTGGGCAGCGTGAGGTAGAAAAATAATAAATGATGTTGTGTTGTCTCTCAGTGTGCATTCCCTATGGAGTTTAAAATATCACAATGCTGTCAGCTCTTGGTACAGTTCCATGAGACCTTTGAGAGTCATGATGTAATTGTGTTTCAGTATGTGCAACTCACAGTGGTGACAAATCTATTGCCTTAGTATTGCTCATTCGTGCATGGATTCAGTTTTTAAATTCAGATACTCAGTGGGCAGTGGTTGGGTTGAGTTGTTCTCCGATCTTGGCAATTTACGAGGGGTAAGTTCGTGGCCTAAGGTAGAAGGAGTCAATTTTAGAAAACCTAGCACATTTATTTTTCCTACATTTACACACTTAGTCCAGCGGTCGTGGAGCATACGGATCCCTTCTTTGTGGAAGTCGGCATCTTGGACCTCCAGAAAGTGGTCCACAGCAGGGGTGATTGATAAATTCATGGCCTAAGGTAGAAGGGGATGAGTTATTAACTTCAAACTTTCTGCATAATCACTCAAAGAGTTGAACTGCACATGCATGTAACGAGAGCTGCATAACCCATCTCCTACCTTAGGCCACAAACTTATCAATCACCCCTGCTGTGGACCACCTGGAGGTCCAAGACGCTGTTGTTACATGCACGTGCAGTTCAACTCTTCGTGTGGTAATGCAGAAAGTTTGAAGTTAATAACTCATCTCCTTCTACCTTAGGCCACGAACTTATCAATCACCTCTCGTACTTGCCAAGTTTGGAGAACAACTCAACCCAACCATTAACCACTCGAGCTACACACTTTCCGAATTATTTATTGAGCAGTCTATCTCTACTGAAATCCAGTGCAGATTCTACTGATCCAATTGCACCATTCTTATTGTTGTTCCTTTACCATGTGTGATACATGCTCATCTGTTTCAAATGATTTCCAAGATAATGATAATAACTCCTGTAGAGATCTTCCAGGAACATTATAAAAACTCCAACTGAGATCTCACTTTTCCGTGTGGGCCAACATCCAAAGAAGCCTACATTATTATTTCTTCACTATTTTCATACATTAAAATTATGGAATCTGTGATTGTGGTTCAGAAAGCAGTCTCCCTTTGCAGCCTGTCTTTTAATTTGTTGTTAATTATTGCTAATTTTTTCTTGGTTTACAGGAGATTAAGCTGGTTATGAGTCAGAGCAATGTTCTTGCGTGGGAGAGGAAATCTATTGGATGTAATCGTTCTATATGAAACACACAAGCCTCATAAAATGTTTGACTCTCCACTGCCCTCTGAAGTGTCCTAATGAGTTAATCTGTTGTACCAACCAGCCATGGAACGTGCTCACAGATTCATATTTCACTGAAAATGCGGCAAACTGATCTTGGGTATGTCCTGTTCTGCCACTGGGATATGCCCACCAGAGGAGACGGCAGAGTGATAGGCAATCCCTAGATGTTGGGAGTGCTCAAGTATTGTTTCTGGAACACATAAAATGACACGAGAAAAGGCATTTTTCTGATTATTACCTACCATCTTCCTACAAATGATAAATCAGTATTTCTCCTCACTAACACCTGGAAGTAACATTGAGAAACGCTGCACCCTGGGGTTGGGGCTTCACTAACCGTCAACTAGCACTGACTAAGCTAGCCAAGCACAGAAGAGTGTAGACATCAACTGTGTCTGAGATCAGATAGTGTACCAACATAAATCTTGTTTCCATAAACCTTCCTGTCACATGTACATCTGTCCATAATAGAACTGGCATCAGTGACTAGCGCATGGTTCCCATGGAGGCAAACTCCTATCTTCATTATGTTATATGACACCACCATCATGCTAAAGGGGGCTGATTGTCAATATTATTGGCCCACCATCAATGAAGATGTAGTGATAACCACAAGTAATGAGGAAGGGTATCTTCTTTGGGTTTGCTTCAGGTTGAGTTGGCTATAGTTAAGGGTGTAGATCAGATTTTAAAAGGTGTACCTCCATCCTGAATCCAGCTAAAACAGTGTTAGAATGCAGACCTTTGAAAAATTATTGAGACTAGAATGCAGCTATCTATCCAGTATAGATGGGAATCAATTTGTAAATTACCCCTTCTTACTCTGTCACCAAGTTTAGCAGCTGCACAAATGCTTTCCATTTGCAAGTATGTTGTAACAGTACACGGTTAAGATACTTGTGTTAAACTTGTGTCAATTTTATGTCAGTATAATAACTTAAATGAGTTAACAATTGCATTTGAACTGTGAAGGCAGAAGTGTAGCCCAAGATCATATCCAATAAAAATGTGGCCGCCTAAACTCAGGATTCTGTGCTGCTAGTTACTCAATTCAGTTCCCATGTTGACATCACACACATGTACAGTTCAAGTGGGAATTTCCTCAGAGTTGCTAGAAGTGTGCATTTCTTGCCAAGAGCTGGCTAGTGAAACAAGAGCTGTCCTTTGGAAGTGTCTGGCCTATATTTCTCATTTATTCCATCACATGGCATCTTACCAGAAAACATGCTCACTTTTTGCCTTTATTAGCTGACCTATTTGTGGGATCTCAACTTGAGCTGTAGATTTAGTACTTGAAAACAAAATAACTAATTGAGGCGTTCTTACCTAGTTTGTAAAGCAGAAAACACTCTTTATTTCATTTGAAGGAAATTTCTCTGTTCTTAGTAGTGTCTGGAAAACGTTTTCCTAAAGCATTTATTACTTTGTCTCCTCCTCCAATAGGTCTACTGAAAGGCTCTTAAGCAGAATGATTTTAGCCAGTTCCCCTAATGTCCTCAAAATGTATATTGACCATTGAATTGGTGTCCTTCTCAATGGGCAATTTACCATCTTTCTCACCCAATAAATCTTGGTCATTTAGTAAGTTTCTTGCTAAGCACCCTGAACATTGATCTGATGTCCTGTTCAGTGGAATTTGCTCATTTACATGGTAATTGCTTTGGACTTTAGCCATTTACCAGGTGTCTAGCTTTCTGGATGTTAACCATTTACCAGGTATCTTGCTTCAGGGACTTTGGCCGTTACCATGTGGGTTACTCTGTGCACTATCATTAATGAACCTTGCCCTTTCTCCTTCTCTTATCTTGTGGGCTATAGATCTTCACTGGCGTTTTGCAGATTGAAATGTAATACATCTATTCTGGGCAATAGAATACCACTTTACTTCAATAGCTTTACCTCAAGGAATGGAACTTTGTCTCATAGCATTCAGTGGAAGTATACTGATGCACACATGCCTGTCACAGCTTCAGAGCACACCAGGAGGTTCTTGGTACTGACAGAGGTTCCTGGTGCTGTGCCAGGACTGTGTAAGTATCCTGTTGTGAGTAGAGCAATTGTCTGTTGGTTTTGAGATGTGACATATATCAGGATCTTAATGGAGAACGTTGCCATTTACAAGTCCTTGCCAATAAAAGACCGTAAGTACTAGGGGGAGAAACAATGTTCTTTCTGTCAGTATTCACTCTTTTCTACTGAATAGCATCATACAGCAGCAACCAGGCAATGAAAAAATCATTACCATTCACTGATAATCCACACCAATGCAATTGAAGCAGTATTAGCTTCAACGTTATCTGGATCCCAGACAAAGAGCAAGTTACTTTTGGAGAATAGAGATTTTAGAATTAAATCTTTGAGCATTAATTGCCTGTGTTTCTTGGTACAGACTTGTGTATGAGGTCATCACCATCCCAGCCAGCATCTGGACCAGCTCTTATTGAAGCCATTCAGTACATCAGAACTTCTTTGCAATGTTCAGCATCTTTTTTCCTTGGGTTTTCTATTTTATCAGAAAAAAAATCTGATAGCCAGCTACTTGTAGTCCAACATATTGTTCTACCAAACTTCTCAAATTGACATTCAAAACCACTGCAATTCCTGCAAATCTGAAACAATAACAGTAAACACTGGAAAAATGTAGCAAGTTAGAGAGTGTCTGTGGAAAGAGAAACAGTTAAAATTTCAGGGCTTGACTCTTGAAGCATTTCAGCAGTGGTTTCTAATTGTCAGCATGCACAAATAATTTCATATTTTTTAGATAAACTAATGTAAGTTACATTATAGTAAATCAGCTGAGCAGCATTAGCAGCACCTGCCAAACCTGAGACATCCCCTGCCAAACCTGGGCAATATTAGCTCAGCACAAAAGAAGCGGGGAAGCCTCTAGTCCTTTGTACTATTCTGACATTCAGCAGGGTCAGGGATAACCTTCTACCTTAGTAACACTTTCCGATACTTAGCCTATATCCTTAGTAGCCACTAAACACTGGTTAGACCACACTTGGAGTATTGCGTGCAGTTCTGGTGGCCACACTACAGGAAGGATGTGGTTATGACGGAGAAAGCGCAGAAGAGGTTCACCAGGATGCCCTCTGGATTGGAGACTTTTACTTACAAGAAGATACTGGATGGACTGAGCTTGTTTTGCCCAGAACAAAGAACGTTGAGGGATGACCTGATGAAATTATATAAGATCATAAGAGGCTGAGATAGGTTTGGTAGTCAATATCTTTGTCTCATAGTAGGAATAATATAAACAATGTGGCAAAGGTTCAAGGTGAAAACAAGAGTTTTTAAAAGGGTCTTCATGGTAACAGTTTTTCAACTGAAAGTGCTTGATATCTGAAATGCGCTGCCAAAGAAGCAGATGGAATCAGGTAGTATTAATACATTTAAAAACATTTAGACAAGCACTTAAAAGGGTATGGCATAGAACGATATGGCCCTAACGCAGGCAAATGAGATTAGTAGTCATTACTCTCAGTATCATGTCCTCCAATTCTGTTTAATAATGTCTTGCCTGGCACTTTATGGAAGGACTTCTGAAAGTCTAAGTGCACCATATCACTGGTTTGCTCTTATCTATTTCATTAATTACAACCTCAAAAATTTCTGACAGATTTATCTAACATTATTTCCTTTTCGTCAATCTGTGTTGGCTCTTCCCAATAATATTACTATTGTCTTAAGTATTTTGTTCCCTCTTCCTTAATAATAGATTCAAACATTTTCAACGACTTATGTTAGACTAACTAATCTATAGTTGCCTGTTTTCTCTTTTCCTTCTTAAATAATGGAGAAATAGTTCCTACTTTTTAAATCCTTGGTAACTTTTCTAGAATGGAGTCCCATGCGTGGAAGCCTCCGTCGGACAGAGTCGGCCATGGATGTTGCATCCTATCTGTCTAGATATGCAATCCTGGGCAGTACGATATGGAGAGCAAGCTGTTGTCCATGTAGCAAGCTCCCCCTCTCCACGCATCTGATGAACCCAAAGGCATGGCAGAGACTGGTACAGTTTGGTACCAGCAGCGTCGCAGGAATTGCCTGTCAGCATTGAACTCAATGTAGGACTGCCTTAGGGACTTCAGCTCTGGATTTTTCCCTTGGGGTTCACTCCTGAAGCCTTCCCCATGAGTGGATATTTCTGCCAACTGCAGTTGATGAGCCCCCATTTGCCCGAAGTGAGTAGATTTAAGCCGCCAATAACCTGCCTTTGCCTCTTCTCCTGTCAGTAGAAACATTTCCACCGAGCTTAGTAGCTAAGCCACGTGTGAAGGCCAGGGCCTAGACTTGGTTGTCAGAGGCTATTTGAGGTGCACGCCATTGGGAGCATTTAATGGGTAGTGGGAGCTTATCCCCATTACCACCCTCGGCCATACAATCTCCCTCAAAAGATATGTAATTGTCAGATCTTTTTTGAATTACACTCCTAAACCATGGAACTGAATACCGAAAACAATAGGGATGCACACTTAGTTAACACTTTTAAACTCCAGCTCAAACCCAATTAATTTAACCTTGTTTTTAACTAACAGCTGTTTGTCTTTTATTTTCATGTTTGCACTTTATCTCATTGTAAAGTACTTTGAACTACATTGTCTGTATGAAAAGTACTCCATAAGTAGCTCATTATTATTATATTCCATAAAAATGATCTTGAAAATACAGGTTATTTGGTTGTCCTTATAGCTAACATTCTAAGTCAGGAATCAATCATGTGTTTTGAATCAATCTTATATTAAGATGATGTATCACTGCTGAGAACTTTTTCCTCAGCTCATTATCAATCTACCTTCACATCAACAGACATTTCAGTTCTTTACAGCATGCTAAGTATTTCTGAAGTGTAGTTCATTGTTGTTAAATTGAGGAAATCGACATCCAATCTGTACATTGCAAACAGTAACAAGTTGAAAGACTGATTAATCTTTCTATTACTGTTGTTGATTGTGGAATAAATATTGGTTGAAATGCTACAAGAACTCCGTGCTCTTCTTCAAATGGCTCTATTGTAGCTATTACACTCACTTGTGGACTGAGATATCAATACACTTTAATCCCATGCTATAATTGTATGTGCAACACACACAAACTGCTAGAGGAATCTATGGAAAAAAAGTACAGTCGATGTTTCTGGAAATGTCAACTGTACTTTTTTTCTATAGATGCTGCCTGGCCTACTGAGTTCCTCCAGCATTTTGTGTGCGTTGCTCAGATTTCCAGCATCTGCAGATTTTCTCTTGTCTAGTATTGTATGTGATTATATATTGTAGAATATTTCATACTAACTGTAATATTTTATCTGGTATATTTGTACTTCAGCTTGTGGTTTCATGGGATTAAGCTGTTGCCAGAATTTTTGAGCAGAATACGATTTGGGCGAAATTGGCACTGAAATATTCACACAAAAACAGAGGTTTTCATATGATATAACTGATAATGAAACTGAAAACATTTGAATGACAAGATATAGCTTTTAATGGAATCGAAGCCTCCACTGGGTGTTGAGGACCTGGTACAGGCTGTGTATAGAGGTGAAGGAAGGTTTCTGAGAGTGAATATTCTAGGTTTGTAGTCATAGCATTATTGAAAGTACAGCCCATGCAGTCCATGCCGAAACCATTTTTACAACCTTTTGTCAGGAAAACCTGCATTCCGAATTGTCCCACAAAAGGAATAATTTTAGTGGTATTTACAATACAATTGTAAATAAATTTAGTGGAATTTAAAATTATTTTAAATTCCTCAATGAGGCCATGCCTCAATCTTCTGAACTCATGGAATATAAGCTGTTTATTTGACCCGTCCTCATTGTTTAACACTATAACCCTGATGTTTTCTATTAATTCTGCACAGTGGTCGTTCCAGCTCATTATATGCTTTCCAAGGTGCCAAAAATCGATGTTTTTTTTAAGAAATGACTTAAAATATCTCTCCTTTATTGAAGGAGTTTGCTTTTACATGATTAAGCACTTGGGTGTGCACTGAGAAATTAATAGTAGGCAGGAGAGAGATCTCGGGACCAGTTATTCATTTTCCTAGATACTGTCTGACCTGCTGAGTTCCTCCAGCCTTTTGTGTGTGTGTGTTGCTTTGGATTGTTTAAATTGTCCTCAGATTTAAGAGTCTTCCACTACTCAATGCAATCTGTTTCTATAATATCTAATACTTCCAATTGGCTCTTCTAACAATCTTCCCATTTCCACGAAACATGTGTATTGTATCAATTCTTTAATTTTGATTCATTATCTCTCAAAACCTGCGTTGTCACTGGGACTGCTCCTCGGCCTGAGGTTTCTGCTGAATTTTATTTGCAGCCGGTTTAATTCATATTGCGGGTTTACCCTGGTTAATTGTTTTACTGTGACAAGCTCTCTCACAAACATTACAAACAAGCAGATCCCAATTAATATCTTTCCAATTCTGAGTTAAAAGATCCACATGTGAGGAAAATGATTCCGAGATCTTGACTGAGTGTAGATGTTTTCAATCTTGTAATTTGATTCTTGTTATTTTAGCTCACTTTTGACTATTCATGGTAACCGTTAGAGATTTGTTTGAAATATTTATTTAACTTAAAAATGTCTCTCCTTTATTGAAAGAGTTCATTTCTACATGATTAAGCACTTGGATCTGCACTGTGAAATGAATAGTAGGCAGCAGAAGGATCCCATGAATCACGAAGTCGTGCAGTGGGGAGTTTCACAGTTTTATGATTCAGAATTGCTGGGGTGGGTGATGGGGAAGAGAGCAGTTTTATTATACATGAGCAGTGGTTCACGAAAAGGTCTCACCACCACCTCTGAAGGAGCAGACAATACTGGCTCCATGACTTGAATAACTTTCTTGCTTCTTGGCAACCAGAAGCAGGAAAAACGTTCATCTTGCATTCTGTTCAGTACTCTACTCCATCAATGTTTGATCATTACCTCCTCTGAGTTATATTCTGTGTTTTACGTTGTGTATTCTTCCTGCTTGTTTGATTGCTGCTCTGCATCTGAAATCAGTTTGTTACAGAAAAGCCCTCCTCTCACCCAATGCCCCATTGTAGTCTCATCTACCCTACACCATGCAGTATCATTGTTGGAGAATATTATTGATATTGAATCTCAAACAGGCTAGTCTTTATTTTACATTTAAAAGTTTAATAGTTATTTTGAAGGAAAGGTTTAGTAAACTGTTTACTGATTCAATCCCTGTTTTGTACTGAATGTGCCTTGTTTCCAGTGGTGATTCTCAGAGTCCAAGAATCTGTCTTTTTTATAATGTCTTGGATGAGGAAGTGGAAGGGTCATTTAGTAATTTGCAGATGACACAAATGTCGCTGGTGTTGTGGATAGTGTAGAAAGTTGACCTAGGTTACTATGGGAAGCTGAACTGGGCTGTATAATGGCAGATAGAGTTCAATCCTGAAAAGTATGAAGTGATACACTTTGGAGGGTCGAACTTGAAGGCATCTTGGGGTCTATATCCATGGATCCCTCAAAGTTAACATGCAGTTAATAGGGTAGTAAAGAAGGCATATGGTGTGTTGACCTTCATTAGTCTGGAGACTGAGTTCAAGAGCCACAAGATAATGTTGCAGCTCTATAAACTCTGGTTGGACCACACTTGAAATATTGTCTTCAGTTCTGGTCTCCTCAATCCAGGAAGCATATGAAAGATTTATAGAGGGTAAAGAGGAGATTTACTACGATGCTTCCTGGAATGGAGAACGTGTCTTATGAGGATAGATTGACTAGCTAGGGCTTTTCTCTTTGGAGTGAAGGAGAATGAAAGGTGACTTTATAGAGGTGTACAAGATGATAAGACGCATAGATAGAGTGGGCAGCCGTGGTGGAAATGGCTAATACAAGGTAGCATAATTTTAAGGTGATTAGAGGAAAGTACAGTATAAGAGATTGTCAAAGGTAGTTTTTATTTTACACAGTGATAGATACGTGGAATGCACTGCCAAAGTGTAATGGTAAAGGCAGGCACATCTCAGAGACTCTTAGACAGGTACATGAATCAAAGAAAAATGGAGGTCTATGTGGGTTGGATTGATGCTTCAGTAGATAAAACATCAGCACAACATTGTGGGCCAAATGGCCTGTACAGTGCTGTACTGTTCTGCTAATTAAATCCGTAGGGTTAGCAATTTCTAGAATATAGTGCTATCATTCAAACAACAGGCAAGTTTGTGAAACAAGTTCTTACTCAGAGAGTGATAGGTGCTTAGAACTTGCGGCCAGGGAGATGATAGAAGCAGATGTGGTAGTAATATTTAGTCATTTTGAGAGGTATGTGACCAGGTAAAGGTGGAGGGATTTAGTTCATCTATAGGCAGATGGGATTAGTTTAAGTTGAAATCATGGTCAGAACAGCCACCGTGGGCTGAAGGGCCTGTTTCTGTGCCATATTGTTCTGTAAAAAACAAGTTTATCTCTGCTCTGTACAACTGCATCTGAACCAAGCTATTAACCAGGTAGGGGTCAAGTTTGCTCAGGTAAATTGATGGTATTACTCCAGGTATGTTACTTCATCTCAGACTCCCTTGTAGGGAATGTAAGGTACTGTTAAAATGTTGATGCGAATTAGTGGAGAGAGTCAACAGGAATGTTGTCTTGTGATGGAACCTGAATCTTTTGTTCAACATTTGCTGTCCTTAGAACTGGCCTTGATGTGACTGAATTCTCCTGTTTCACTATTCTAAACTTTCAGAAAGCCTTTGATAAGGTCCCACATAGGAGGTTTTAGTGGGCACAATTAGAGCACATGGTATTGGGGGTCGGGTACTGACATGGATAGAAAATTGGTTTGCAGACAGGAAACAAAGAGTAGGGATTAACGGGTCCTTTTCAGAATGGCAGGCAGTGACTAGTGGGGTACTGCAAGGCTCGGTGCTGGGACCGCAGCTATTTACAGTATACATTACAGGTTTCCCCCGCCATCTGAAGATGGAGCATTCCTATGAAACGGTTTGTAAGCCAGAATGTCGTAAAGCGAAGAAGCAATTACCGTTAATTTATAATGGAAAAATTTGTGAGCATTCGCAGACCCAAAAATAACCTATCAAATCATTCCAAATAACACATAAAACCTAAAATAACAGTAACAATTGAGGCGATACAATTGGCAATCGTCTCTGATCTGGGTCGACATTTACGTGCCGGGCGGCACCTAATTAATTAGCTTTTTTGTTTCGGCTTTTTTCTTAAAGATGTGCTGGGTGCGTCCCGGCTACCGCTGCATTCTCCACGAATCGGTATCTGTCCGTGGTCCGGGGTTTGGGGTGGTGGAACACTGGGGTGACGTCTGTTTCCATGACGGCAGGCAGGTCATCTTCTTCTATGTCTGCCTGCCTCGATGTCGAAGGTCGAGGTTCATTGTCTGCTGTGGCTGATGTGGAAGGCTTGCTTGACTGCTTAGCCTTGCACATTTTTAGATCATACAGTTCTTTGGATCATATAGTTCTTTGTAAGCACTCAAACCATCTTGCATATATGCCGTAAACTGACGTACCCTTTCAAAATTAAAGTCGTACTTTATCATTGCAGCGAAAATCTCACAAGGCTGCAATCATGTTCAGTTCCTGGACGACTTCACTTTTGGTCCATTCGCTACTGCATTTGGTTTCAATTGTTATCCTTTCCTCTTCCAATTGCATCAGCTCTTCATCTATCAGTTCTTGGTCATGGGATGCCAAAACCTCTTCAACATCATCTTTGTTAACTTCCACAAGCCAAACTCACTTTGTCCTTGCTTTGTTCACCATGATCGAAACGCTTAATTATGTCTGGTTTTATGCTAAGTGTAACACCCTTACAAGCTCTTTTAGGCTTTTCCGATACCTTAGAACTCATCTTGCAAATGGCTGCTCACAGGCACGTGTTTAAGCAATGCCGGCTAGAATGCCGTTCCGAATCCGGGGGAGGAGCAGCTGTTTTTTCGTAACAGTGAAAACACCTTCTGTTAGCGAAAACAGGGAACTAATGTAGGTCTTTCGTAACAGTGAAGTTTCGTAAAGTGAACGTTCGAAAAGCGGGAGACACCTGTAATAATTTAGATGAAGGGATTAAAAATAACATTAGCAAATTTGCAGATGACACAAAGCTGGGTGACAGTGTGAAATGTAAGGAGGATGTTATGAGAATGCAGGGTGACTTGGACAGGTTGGGTGAGTGGGCAGATGCATGGCAGATGCCGTTTAATGTGGATAAATATGAGGTTATTCACTTTGGTAGCAAGAACAGGAAAGCAGATTACTATCTGAATGGTGTCAAGTTAGGAAAAGGGGAAGTACAACTAGATCTGGGTGCCCTTGTTCATCAGTCACTGAAAGTAAGCATGCAGGTACAGCAGGCAGTGAAGAAAGCTAATGGCATGTTGGCCTTCATAACAAGGGGAGTTGAGTATAGGAGCAAAGAGGTCCTTCTGCAGTTGTACAAGGCCCTGGTGAGACCCCACCTGGAGTATTGTGTGCAGTTTTGGTCTCCAAATTTGAGGAAGGACATTCTTGCTATGCAGGCAGTGCAGCGTAGGTTCACTGGGTTAATTCCATGGATGGTGGGAATGTCATGTGTTCAAAAATTGGAGCGACTGGGCTTGTATACGCTGGAATTTAGAAGGATGAGAGGGGATCTGATTGAAGCATATAAGATTATTAAGGAATTGGACATGCTAGAGGCAGGAAACATGCTCCCGATGTTGGGGGAGTTCAGTTTAAGAATAAGGGGTAGACCATTTAGAACTGAGTTGAGGTATATCTTTTTCACACAGAGGGCTGTGGATCTGTGGAATGCTCTGCCTCAGAAGGCAGTGGAGGCCAATTCTCTGGATTCTTTCAAGAAGGAGTTAGATAGAGCTCCTAAAGATAGCAGAGTCAAGGGATATGGGGAGAAGGCAGGAACAGGGTACTGATTGTGGATGATCAGCCATGATCACAGTGAATGGCGGTGCTGGCTCGAAGGGCCAAATGGCCTACTCCTGCACCTATTGTCTAAACTACTGTAACTTTCTTAGCCAACATTTCTTCTCTAAATTATGCTAGCTACTCTTCAATAAAACATGTTTCACTCTCATCAACGAAGGTGATTGCTGACTCCTAGCAGGTTCCCCTTCTCCATATCGTCACGTGAGTCACTGTCAACTCATGTTGTCGTGCTGTCTGCCGGATCAGGATGGACTCATTCTTCTCAGACAGCAGCTCAAAATGTGGGGAGACGACCTGCTTCAGCGTATCAAATCCTCTCACCTCCTTGCCGGTATTATCCTTGTATCCCCCCAGCCAGAGAGACTGTCGACAGAAGGAAAAGGTAGAAGAGTGAATGATGTAATGGGTGCATAATAACTCACTCCCTCTCCCACTATTACTTTATGTTAACCATTAGTCACACATTCACATCTCCTAGGTGGCTGTTGACAGCTTACTGATAGTTTACACATTGAGGAAGCTTTATGGAAACCACTACATCGACTTAAATTGGCATTGCTGAGTTAAACATTGCTGTCTGCTCAGGAAAGCTATTATCAATAGAGACAAACATTGCTACAATTTTAATATCACTCAAGAGCTAACTAGTCTGCAAGGTGTAAGCATGAAAGTATTAAAGGTGCGCTAACAGTCTAATGATTTATCTTGGGAATACCTGCAGTTATAAAGCTACCAGTTTTCAACTGAAGAGAGGCACATTCTTAGTTAAGCGCTAAGACATCGCTGTTCTGTACCCTCACTCCAGCTCTCTCAATGTCTACTGGAGAATTTGCATAGACATGCCCTTGACCTAATACTTTATTCTCTAATGGATGCATCGGAATGATCAAACTCCCTTCTGGCTGAATAGTGCTGAGCTCAAGTAGATGCTTTAGGGTCAGAGAATAAGAGGAATTATTCTCTATTTGTTCAGTTTAATCAGCATGACTATGGTCACACTGAAGTCCATAGGAATTTTGTGACTGAATCATTTCTTATGTGAAGCAGTTAAAATTACCTTTGGTGTAAACTCTTCCAGCCAGGTGTAGGGTGATGTAATGACAAGGATTCCACCAGGGGCCACCAGCCCTGGGAGTCTGTGCAAGAATGCAAAAGGGTCTGGTAGGCGACAGATCAGATTCCCTGCTAGGACACAATCAAAGGTTCCTAGATCCTCGGGAAGATTACAAGCATCCCCTTGCCTGAAAAGACATCGACTTCGCTCCTGCAGAAGGAAACGGGGAAAGAAATGGCAGGTCAAAATGTAATGCTTTTAAGTTGATGCCAAGGAAAGAGCTGATTTCCTGTTATTTGTATCTGCATTATATTTGTCATTCAATGGTTATAAACTAAGTAAAAGTCTTTACATCTTTTCTCTAAGCCACTTGGGCATGATTCCACATGGAACAGCCACACAGATAACTTCCCTCAGCACTGTCCTATCACGAATCCCTCGATCTGGGATTAAATTGAGTCAGCTCGGTTTTTCTGGCAGGAAGGAATGTTGAATGACCGTGGGTTCTAAATAAGGGGATTAAGAACAAAAGTAAATCTGTTTTTGGTAGAGCCAGATTCAAAACAAGTAACGCAGATGAGAAAATATCTTGTATAGAAAATATCTATGATTCTGACTCCCTCCAGTTCTAATTGGCAACCGTGAATTGCACCATCTTGAGCTAATGAGTTAGAATGCCATTACTCATTTTCTGCATGCGCATCTTTTTAAAAACAGGATCCTCCTCAGTGGCATCAGTACATCGAAGCTGACTCAGGTTGGCGAAAAAAAGCTGCAAATCCAAATTAGAAAATTCTAGAATTTTTTTTTTTTTGTTTGACTAAATTCATTCAAACCCTGCTCGGGCTGATTGCGGACGTCACCCTGAAGGTTAATTTCAGTGAATGCAAACATTGACCATTGACCATTGACCATTGACCACCGACTACAATGCAAAAAGTCGTTCAGAGATTAAAGCTGATAGATGGAGGGCACTGGGAGACTAGTAAAAGTGCAATATATCAATTGTTGCAGAAATGTAGGTTAACAAAGGAATGATAGTATGGCATTCCTATTTACAGGGTTTTCAGATGAATTAGAAAGGGGGATTTAAAATAAAGGATAGGAAGAGAGATGAGTGTTACAGTGAGCCATTACAAACAATGCCTATTCGTTAGCTGACAACCAATTGCAGGCTGGCTTTCACTGATTGGTTGTTGTTCGTATCAACATCTTGAATGTTCTTGGGTAAATCATTTAAATAGTCATGCTCTGGGATGTACTGCTGAGTTTTGAGATTTTTGTAGTTGCGCGATTTTACTGATTAAATGTTTATTTTGTGTTGTGGCTTCGGGTCTCATCAGTAGTTATAGGCAAGTGAACACAACAAGTTGACGACAAGGTGATGTATTACATCAATTTGGCAATTTCAGCAGAAGATTTAGGCACAATTCTACAATAGCAGCAAGCTCAATTTGAGGCCACCCTGCTGAAGTTAATTGAAACCTTGACCAGTAGGCTGTCAGTGAGTCCTACGACGTCAGTGTCAAATACTGAACAGAACTCATGTGAGTCAATTGTTGCATCCATTACTTACTTCTAGTTCAATGTTGCTTCCAGAGTTGTGTTTGAATTGTTGTTCAAATGGTAAAAAGATCTATTACGGTTTGAGCTTACTAGTAAAAGCTACTAGTGAAAGACACATACTTTGCTTTGAAAGTTGGACATGAACATTATTTCAACTTCATTCTGCCTAAGAACCTACATGGTCGATCGTTTGACAAAACTGTCCAACAGCTAACTAGCATTTTTGGAGACCAGTCACCTCTCTTCAGTGTTTTCTGCCGTTGCCTAAAAACTCATTAATCACAATCAAAACTCAGCATCACATATGCTGGTATCGTCAATCATGAATGTGAAATGTTCAAGCTGGGTAACATATTCAAATCGCAATTCAAACATCTGACTTTTATTTGTGGACTTTAGGCACTTGGTGATGTAGACATTCGTAAGCGGTTCCAGGCTGGTCTGGAGCAAGACCCTGATGTGACTGTACAAGCTGTCACTCAAGAATGTCAGCATTTGAGCAACCGGAAACACAATTCCAACCTGCTCGAACAGAGCCATGTCAATGCAATTTCTAAAGGCTCAGGCATCATCACTCAGCAAGTCTCCAAGCAGCTAAACACAGCTTGTTGGAACTGTGTGCATGGCATTAT